>NC_141933.1:3600000-4200000 GCF_057802395.1 Ceratotherium simum simum | reverse complement strand
GCCCCTTCTGGGTTCATGGACCCAACACCCTTTGTCAGGGCTTCCTGGAGGCAAGACCCCACTGGTGCTGCTGGCAGGGAGGGGCTTCCACCAAAGACGGCCTCTCCCAGCAAACAGTCCCAACCACATCGGCGATTTGTGACTCAGCTGCTAAGGGTCAGAGCTGTGGAGGTCACAGGCCTTGGAACAGGCCTCCGGGAGCATCCAGTGCCCCCGCTGGGACTGTATATTGGCTTCCTGCGGCCACCGGAACAGATGACCACAAACTGGTGGCTTAACACAGCACAAATATACTCTCTCACAGTGCTGGAGGCCAGAAGTCCGAAGTCAAGGTGTCTGCAGGGCTGTGCTCCTTCCGGAGGCTCTGCGGAGGGTCCTTCCCACCTCCTCCAGCTTCTGGGGGCTCCAGGCGTCCCTGGGCTGTGGCCGCATCCCTCCAATCTCTGTTGCCATCTGTAGTCAGATGTCCTTCTGCCTCCTTCTTATAAGGACACCTGTGAGGGCCCACTCAGATAACCCAAGATAATGTCCCCATTTCAAGAGCCTTACCTTCATCACACCTGCGAAGTACTTTTTGCCATATAAGGTGACATGTTCACACCTCCCAGGGGTTAGGCGGGAGACATCTTTAGGGGCCGTTACCCAGCTGACCACAGCCACTACAGCAGCTGGAGGGGACCCCCCCGGAGCAGGAGGAGGAGGAATAGAGGAGAAAGGGCTGTTTGGTGTGAGCTCTTGGGAGCCAGAGTGGAGAGTCTCCGGGAGACTGAGAGACTGGCGGAGGGAGGGAGGGATCTGGTGTTTAAGGCGGGAGGACGAAGAAAGCCCGAGGGTGGAGAGAGGAGTAGGAGACTCTCCAAAGACCCTCTCAGTGCTGTGGGTCGCAGTGGCCGTCATCACAGGTATTGATCCAGCAGCCACCGCGTGCTGAGTGTATGGTCTAGGCAGGAAGGGACCCAGACAGCTAGAACGTCCGATTATGGTCCCCACGGTGAAGGTTATAAATACGGGGGTTACCCTAGACCAGGTATGAGGAAGAGACAGAGTGGGGGAGAGAGACCAGACGGACCAGCATGGGCCGATGGAGGGCTTGGCAAGTTTGAGGACGAGAAGAGACAGGAGAGCAGTTATCAGAAAGTGGGCAGAGGCCGGGCAGAGGCGGGCATGTGTCAGAAGCTGGGAATCTCTGTCTAAGGACACTGGAAGCCAAGGCGGCTGTTAAAGCAACAGAAGGACCTGATCTGGTTGTGTATTGAAAAGTCACTCTGGTCGGGAGAAGGGGCGAGGTGGGGAGGGAGCAAGGAGCCCAGAGGACAAGTGGGGACGAGGGCGTGGGGTGGCCCTGCCCAGGGCAAGATCCTGCTTCATCTGGAAAAAGAAAGAACAATTCCAGGATCCTTGTGCACGTGTTTCAACCCAGTCAGTTCATTTGGGGATGAAAGGGGGTTGCCTTTTGTTTTTTTCAAGTTAGAAAGGTGATGGAAGCTCATTGTAAGGAAAGGAAAAGGAAGGAAGGAAGGAGGTGTGGGAGGAGAAAGGAAGGAGGGAGGGAGGGAGGGAGATTGAAATGGTACAGAAGAAATAGGTCAACGTCTCCCCAGGTGGAGACCCAGTCCACAGTGTACCCCGCTCTCGCCCAGACCTTTCTCTCTGTGTGTACAAACAGAAGCAGGCCCCCTCACAGCATCTCCTTCTATCTCCACCACTCCAGCCCAGTACATTTTCCTCGGGGCCCACTGGGTGCTGGGCCAGGGAAAGAAGGGGACTCAGGTGGCCTGCGTCCAGGTGTCAGGCTGCGTGCTCAACGCTGGGCTATCCCACCCAGTCTTCCCTCATCCCTGTCCAGGGACCCACTAGTCCCCATTTTACTGATGAGAAGACTGAGAATGGGGGAGATTAAGTCATCTGTCCAATGTCATAGAAGGTGCAGATGGTACCCAGCTTGTATCTGGGGCGCCAACAAATCCTCCAAGACAGAGTCTAGATCAGCAAAACGTGCTTTCCTGCACTCCTTCACTGAGTCATTCAGGGAGTATCTGTTCCCCTCCTGCCTGTGAGGGCCTGCGGGGGTGTGCAAATAAATCCTTCCTTAGTGTCCTTGCAACTCTCCCACAGGTCTCTGACATCACATTGCACCAAGATGCTTACATGTCTCCTCGAGTCTGAGACATCACTGGGGCAGGGAGATTCTCCTTCTCCAGGCAGCTTCTCCTTCTCTCTGTAGCCTCCCACTCAGTGCAGTGCCTGGAGCAAGGGAGATGGTTAGCAATGCTTGTTGGATGAATGATGGGTGGGTGGATGGATGGAGGATGAGTGGATGGATGGATGGATGGATGGGTGGATGGATGGTCCGGTGGATGGGTAGATGGATGGAGGATGGATGGGTGGATGGATGGAGGATGGATGGATGGAGGATGGATGGATGGATGAATGGTCGGGTGGATGGGTAGATGGATGGATGGATGGGTGGAGGGATGGTCGGGTGGATGGGTAAATGGACGGATGGATGGATGGGTGAATGGATGGAGGATGGATGGATGGAGGATGGATGGATGGAGGATGAATGGATGGATGGAGGATGGATGGATGGATGGATGATGGATGGATGGATGGATGGATGAATGGATGGATGGTCAGGTGGATGGGTAGATGGATGGAGGATGGATGGGTGGATGGATGGAGGATGGATGCATGGAGGATGGATGGATGGATGGATGGATGGATGGATGGATGGATGGACGGACAGATGGATAGATGGATGGATGGGTGGAGGGATGGAGGATGGACGGATGGAGGATGGATGGATGGAGGATGAGTGGGTGGAGGATGGATGGATGGATGGAGGATAGATGGATGGATGGATGGATGGATGGATGGATGGATGGATGGTCGGGTGGATGGATGGATGGTCAGATGCAAGGGAAGATGGATGGCTGGATGCGTGAATGGATGGTCAGGTGGATGGGTAGATGGATGGATGGATGGATGGATGGATGGATGGATGGGTGGATGGATGGAGGATGGATGGATGGAGGATAGATGGGTGGATGGATGGATGGGTGGGTGGATGGATGGATGGATGGGTGGATGGGTGGATGGATGGAGGATGGATGGATGGAGGATGGATGGGTGGATGGGTGGATGGGTGGATGGGTGGAGGATGGGTGGATGAATGGATGGATGGTCAGGTGGATGGGTAGATGGATGGATGGATGGGTGGATGGATGATCGGGTGGATGGGTAGATGGATGGATGGAGGATGGATGGGTGGATGGATGGATGGATGGATGGGTGGATGGGTGGATGGGTGGATGGATGGAGGATGGATGGATGGGTGGATGGATGGATGGGTGGATGGATGGATGGGTGGATGGATAGAGGATGGATGGGTGGATGGATGGAGGATGGATAGGTGGATGGATGGATGGATGGATGGATGGATGGATGGATGGGTGGGTGGGTGTATGGATGGATGGATGGGTGGATGGATGGTCAGGTGGATGGGTAGATGGATGGATGGGTGGATGGACGGATGGATGGATGGATGGATGGATAGATGGAGGATGGATGGATGGAGGATGGATGGATGAATGGATGGATGGATGGGTGGGTGGGTGGGTGGGTGTATGGATGGATGGATGGATGCATGGGTGGATGGTAAATGGATGGATAGATGGATGGATGGATGAGTGGATGGGTGGTGGATGGATGAGTGTATGAGTTGGGGACTACTTGCCTCTAAGGAACTTACAGTCGTATGGAGCAGGCGTTGGCAAACTTTCGTCCAGGGACCAAATCTGACCCCCTGCCCATTTTTGTAAATAAAGTTTTATTGGAACACAGCCACATACATTCATTTACATGTCCTCTATGGCTGGTTTTGCACTGCAAGGGCAGAGTCGAGTCATAGCTACAGAGACCATATGTGGGGTCACTTCATAGGCATCTGACCTGTACAGTCACACAAGGCCTAGTGCTTTAAGGACTCTACATCTTGAGCATCTGCTTTCACCATCTTGAAATTTCTAATAATTTTTTAACAAAGGGCCCAGCATTTTCATTCGGCACTGAGCCCCATCAATTATATAGCTGGTCCTGTCTGTATGACCCATGATGCCTAAGATATTTACTGTCTGGTCCTTTACGTTGGCCAATGCCTACTCTGGGAAATAAGACAGGCACCCAACTCATGAGAAATTCAAGACAGAAAGTGTCACATGCCATCTGGGAGGGCAGGCACGGTGTCTCAGGAGCTTGGAGAGCAGAGAAATCCCTCCCAGCTCGGGGACCCAGAAAGCTTCATGGGTCCGGGGGGCCTGCAGCGCCCAGAGGTTGGCTGGGGTTGAGGGGGCAGGGGAGGCAGGTGTGCACAGACTGTGAGGTCAGCTCTGGCATGGCAGTGCCAGGAGGGAGAGTCCACTTTCCTTCTTCCCTGATCAATGCAATGTCCAAAACCAACATAAATTATTCATCATAAAGGAAAAGGGGAGCAATTATGCATTGATTTCTGCTCACCTCCCTGGCATATCTTTTGCCATCTCAGCCACAAGCTGGGGTGGTCTCCTCTGCAGGAGGGGGGCTGCTGAGGCACAGCTTTTAAGGACGGGCCCGGACAAAGCTTATGTCTCAGAAGGGAAAACTTGAGATGAGCAGGGAGCGAAGATATTCTTACCCAACTGTACACAGAAAGAAGTTAGAGTCTCAGCACAAGCAATTGTTTAAAATGTTGGGGCTTTGCATCAAATGGGCCATAAATTTAAAGACGTGAGACCAGAGCCAGAAACGCTCAAGCAGTGGGCAGCTGCCGGGGCCAGCAGAGAATGGGGCCGCTCGGTCAATATTTGCTGAACTGACAAGTGTATTGTTCTTGCCGCATCCCAGACCAGGAAGGGCAGGCCAACAGGATCTAGTGGCCACATTTTCCTCTCTGCACCCGAGTGGCCTAATGTTGGGCCCTGGTAGGACTTAGGTGCTCTCAGTGCTCTGATGGCCAGGGGTCCAGCGGGACCAGACCCCCTTGGCTGAGCCTCCTCTCTCTCGGTGAGTTCCTGAGCGAGCTGTGCACAGACGGACAGCAGCGAAGGGGAAACAGGGTCCCGCTTTCCAGCCAGCCGAAGGCCGTGCCCCCACAGAGCTGCCTGCACCTGGACGGGGGCAAGGCTCTTAGGTCCAGGTCTACGCGAGGCTTGCGTCCACTTCCTATAGATTCTGTCACCAGTTGACGGCCAGCCCAACGTTAGGAAAACACCCAAGGGCTGAGTAGGCCAAGGGAAGACCATGGGGACAAGTCCTGCTGTCACTGAGGACCCTTTCATTTATTATGACCCTGCTGTGTCAGTGTCCTGGGGCAGCCGTAACAAATCACCACAAATGGGGGGCTTAAAACAACGGGAATTTGTTCTGTCACAGTTCTGGAGGCCGGAAGTGCAAAATCAAGGTGTCAGCAGGGCCTTGCTCCGTCCAGAGTCTCCAGGGGAGGGTCCTTCCTGCCTCTTCCAGCTTCTGGGGCTCCAGGCGTCCCTGGGCTTGTGGCTGTGTCACCCTAGTCTCTGCCTGCGTCTTCACACGGCCTCCTGCTCTTCTTGTGTGTCTCTCCCCCGTGTGCCTCTTATAGGGACACCTGTCACTGGATTTAGGGCCCACTTGGATAATCCAGGATGATCTCCTCTCAAGATCCTTAACTTAATTATATCCTCAAAGACCCTTATTCCAAATAAGGTCACCTTCACAGTTCCAGGGATCAGGATGTGGACATGTCTTTTGGGGGCCCCCATTCAACCCACTCTACCTGCCCACTGGTAAATGCGCCGCGGTCGGTGACTCTTCCTCTTGGGGATGGAGACAGAAAGGGCTGAGGACCCCTCCCCGCTCCTGCACCAGCTCTGACATTCGGCCGCATTCGTTATTGACAAGCTTTCTCTCCTGGGGGCCAGGAGCCAGGTCTCAGGCACATTTGTGTCCCAGGATCTAAGGCAGTGACTGGTGCTTTGCTGGCACTCAATAAATATTTGTCCAGTGAATAATTGAATGAACAAATGAACAACTTGTAAGGCTCCTTCCATCCCTCATCCATCACCCTCAGTCCCACCATCCTCCCTAATAAGAAGCCCCAGCTTTTCCAGGGACCAGAGGATGGCCCTCAGAATTCTACCCTCGGAATTCTGTCCGCAGCGTCTGGGCCTATTTTGCTGCTGCCCACAGAGACACGTGGCATGATGAGGAAAGATGGGAGAGGTGCCTGCGGACCACTCAGGTGGAGCCGGGGGAGGTCTTTGGAAATAAGGGTCTGGGGCTCCGGAGGAAGGTGGGAGCTGGGAAGGTGGATTTGGGGATAATTGATGTAGAGGGGTGGTCGGGGGGCTGGGTGAGACGTGATCACTCAGAAAGAATCTGCAACCTGGAGGGCAAGAGGCCTAACCCTGGGAACTCCCACATTCAGAAAGCAGGCGGTTGGGCCGGCCCTGTGGCTTGGTGGTTAAGTGCGCGCGCTGCAATGCTGGCGGCCCGGGTTCGGATCCCGGGTGCGCATCGAGGCACCACTTCTCCGTCCATCCTGAGGCCGAGTCCCACATGCCGCAACTAGAAGGATGTGCAGCTATGACATACAACTGTCTGCTGGGGCTTTGGGGGGAAAAAATAAAATAAATAAAATCTTAAAAAAAAAAAAAAAAGAAAGAAAGCAGGCGGGAGGGAAGGAGCCGGGCCAGTCTGACCCAGGGGCCCAGTGGGAAGAGCTTGTCTTTGAAGGTCAAACAAGCATGGTTGAAACCCGCCTCCACTGCGTGTTAGCTGTGGGACCTCGGGAAAGTTACTCAACCTCTCTGAGCCTCAGTTTTGACTTCTGAAAACGTTGTTTGGAAACATGAAATAAAATACCCAAAGCACGTCGTAAAACAGCCGCCAGACGGCACAATACCAGCTAATGTTTGCTGAGTGCTTCCTAGGTGCTGGGCTCCGTGCAAGAAGGTGACTGCGTCATACTTCAATATTCGCGTCAACCCTGAGAGGAGCACAATTGCTTCCGTTTGCAGATGGGGAAACTGAGGCAGTTAAGAGCCGTTAAGAATCTTGCGTCTGGCCACAGAGCTTGTCCCACAGCAGAGTCTTGAATTCCAACCCTGGGAGAAAGCAGTGAATGTTCCCACACTGCAAGAGGAGAGGCGAGTGAGGGTGAGGATTAAAATGTGACCGTCAGACGTGGCCGTTCAGAGTTTGGTTAAAGGACTTTGACCGCTGAAGACTGCTCTGGTGACAGCAGGACTTGAGAGGATTCAGAACCACGTGCCATGAAGACTGGTCAGTGGAAGTGGACAGAGCCACCTTGAAAGAGAGAATGTGATGCCATCTGAAGGACAGTGTTATGAGTGAGTCGTCCGTGGGCCCTCAGAGAGCAGAATGTAGGAGAGCGGGCAAACGTTATAAAGAAGCAGCCGGCACGTGTTTAATTGAACAGAGAAAGAACTTTCTAAGCATCACAGCTCAAGGGGCTCTGTCCGTGGAAACGTCCCCGGAGCTCGGTGGGGACCTGGTGCAGGGCATTCAAGCATCGAATGAAGCATTAAAGTAGCAGGGCTCTCAGTTCCCTCACAGCCCTGAGGCTCCAGGAAGCTGTATGTTTGACTCCTCACCCCGTGTATGGCATTTGGGGGCAGGTGATGCTGACCCCAGATGCCCCTTCAATCACAAGCAACATTTACATTCACATCACATTTCAATTTGTCTGCAAAAATATATGGATTTTGTGAGTGCTACTTTGCAGTTGCAAGCTTGAGCGTGCAGGTAAATTAACGCTCTCTATGAACCTTGCCCCCTCCGTAACAAAGCAAGAGTCTGCTCCTCACCACAATATTTACTCTTTTCACTCAATATTTAACACTTGGGTTTATGTCATTGATTTTCCAGCAGGGCGTTTACAAGTGTAATATTGAGATCTGAAATTTAAATTCACACACGCCCAGCTATTTAGTCTCGGTGAAACACCCATCTAAGTGATGAAATGCACATACATTTAAGTGATTGTTAACATTGCCAACTTGCATCCAGATGTTGGAACTATGTGGAAATGGCCACAATGACTGTCGTGAAAAGAAAGTGCAAAGTCAGGTGACCACTATAACAGCAAGGTAATAGCAGTAGTTACTGTGTAATCTGCAGCGGGGCAGAGATTTTGTGTTTTGATGGCTGCTGTATCCTCAGCATCTGGAACAGACCCTGGCATGCAGAAGCTTTCCATGAAAATTTGTGGAAAGCACAGTGTCCCTGTTCTCCCTTCTCTCTCAGTGGAGAACGCTGAAGGAACCATTTTAACCTGCAGTGTTTTCATTACAAGAAAAAGCAACGTGGAACTTCCCCTGAGGATCCTGACTATTTCCCTGCATAGGACTTTAATTTCTATTTTTAAAAATTTGCCAACCAACCAGAAGCAGTGAGCACACCTGGTTACCTAGATCTGGGCTTCCTGATATCGTTCTCCACTAAAAGGAAGCGGGGCTTCTCGGAGAAACGGCTGATACCAGGGCTGGGGCAGGGAAACACCTGATGAGACTGAAGCATCAGTTGTCCCAAAAAATAAGGACGTGCTCAAAGGTGAGGAGAGCGTCAAAAAGACGCAGGGGAGGACTTATGATTCTGACCGTGATGGAGTAAGGGATCGGACTTACCGCCCCTACCCCTGCCTTAAACAACTAGAAAGCCAAATGAAACGTATGAAGCTGTGGCTTTCAGATGTTGGCCAACAAGCATCTCAGGACTATGATTCCCGAGAAAAGAGAAGCAAACAAGGTGAACCCATGGTAATTGCCCAGACTTCCTTCCTAGAGGCAGTTTTCAGGCTTCAGTGCAGGGAGGGGAACCCAACAGCCCAGCAGTCTCACTGGTTTGAGGATACAAAGATCACAGTTGAAGGGAGCAAGCAGAGAATGTGAGAGGAGGGTGCAGCACACACACACACACACACACACACACACACACACACGAGACAGAGATCTGCAGAGAGGGGCCTTGAGTCTTTGGCCAAGTAGTGATCTCCCCAAGTGTAAGAGGAAACAACCTGAGGCTGGAGAACAAACCACCAGAAAGCAGTAGGTCAGATACTTGAGAACTCACAGATGGCTGGGAATAGCTCGTGTTCCCACCGGCTGAAGTGAGGGATCCCGTAATACATGGGGCATCACACAGCAGGGTCATCCGAAGGGTGTCACCTGGATTCAAGGCTGCTCTGGACCTTGAAAGGATTCAACAGATTCTAAGCAACCTCTCTGCCTGCCAGAACAGAGGCTAACGCTGATTAAAGGAATAAACAACAATAGCCAGTACCCAACAACATAAAATTCACAGTGTCTACATCCAATCAAAAATTACCAGGCAAGTAAAGAAGGACAAAAATATGACCCATAACTAGGAGAAAAGTCAGTCAATAAACACAGACCCAGAAATGATAAAATAATGGAATTAGAGGATAAAAATGTTAAAACAGCTATTAAAAATATGCTCCATATATCCAAGAAAGTAGAAAGAATTGTGAACAGATGATGAGAAGAATGGAAGATATAAAAAAGATCCAAATGGAACTTCTAGAGTTGAAAAATACACAGAATGGAATTAACAACAGATAAGACACTGAAGAAGAAAAGATCAGTGAAGTTTAAGTTGTAGCAATAGAAGTGCTTCAAAATAAAGCACAGAGGGGAAAAAAGACTAGAAAAACTATGCAGAACACCCGTGACTTGTGGAACAATATCAAATGGTCCAATATACATGTAATAGAAGTCCAAGAAATAGAAGGGGAGAAGGGACAGAAGAAGTATTTGAAGAAATAATGAACATAAATGTTCCATTGTGAATGAAAACTACAAGCCTACCGATCTAAAAAGCTTAACAAGCCCCAAGCAGAAAAAACAGGAAGAAAACACATGAAGGCACATCATAAACAAACTGCTGAAAACAAGTGATAAAGAGAAAATCTTAAAAGCAGCCAGAGCAAAAGGACATATTATGTAAGAACAAAGTTAAGAGTTAGCAGATCTCTCACACAAAAAATGTAATAGTCAGAAGACAGTGGAGCACTATCTTTAAAATACTGAAAGAAATCACCAACCTACAATTTACACTAAGCAAAAATATATTTCAAAATGAAGGTGAAATAAAGACTTTTTCAGAAAAAGAAGAGCTGAGAGAATCATTACCAGCAGGCCTGTACCACAAGAAATGATAAAGTAAGTTCTTCAAGAAAAAGGAAAATGGTAGTAGATGAAATTTGAATTTACACACGGGGATGAAGAGCACCATAATTAAGAAATGATAACAAATATGTGGGTTAATACAAAAACATTTTGTTACTTTTTTATCTCCTTGAAAGATAACTGACTGTTATGGAAAAAAATAACATTATACTATTGGGTTTATAATATAAACAGGAGTAAAATGTGTGAGAACAGCAGCACAAAGGATGAGAGGGAGACGTGGAAGTTTGTTGCTGACAGGTTCTTAAACTATATGTGAAGTGTGGTAAAATGTTATTTGAAGGTAGACTATTATAAGTTTAAAATATATGTTGTAAACCTAAGAGCAATCACTAAAAAAAGTAAAATAAAACAAAAGGATATAACTAGTAATCCAATGATGGAGATCAAATGAAATTATAAAAAATGCTCAATTAATTCAGAAGAAAGCATCCACACACACAAAAAAACATATAACAAGAGGGTAGATTTATACTCCACTTTATTGATAATTACATTAAATGTAAATGATCTATACACTCTATTTAAAAGGCAGAGAATGTCAACTGGGTCAAAAAACAAGACCTAATTGTATGTTGTTGACAAAAGAGACAGAAGATGCAGCTTGAAGGGTCTCTCACTTGCCAAGTCTAGAATGATTGGAGCATCAAAATAAATAATATAGTAACAGATTATAATTCATTGAGTAAAATAGAAAGCTATGAGTCCACAGGGAAAGAAAGAAAGAGAGAAAGGGAAGAACTTCCTTACAATTGAATATCAAATTGTAAATATAGAAGTAGCTAAAGCTACTGTTGATAGTGAGTGTTTGATGAGAAACAGGGCATTTACATAGTCTTAAGGGGTGGGGGAAAGCTATTAAAGATGTTCTTGGAACAGAGACAAAATTTGAATGTAGACTGTGGAGTCAATAGTAGTATTGCATCAATGTAGAATGTCCTGATTTTTATCATTGTACTGTGGTTATGTAAGAGAATTCTTAGGAAATACACATGGAAGTATGTAGTTCCCAACTTACTTTCAAAGGGTTCAGGAAAGAAATAATTTGTAAAAGTATACAGATGGAAATAGAGATAGAGATAGAAATAGACATATTGAAATTATTCAATATTAAATTTTTTTCAAAATAAAGATGACCAAAAAATCCAGTACTTTGGAACTGACCCTTCCTTTTCCGTAAGTGATGGTTCATCCCAAATGTGCTCCGAAAGCAGCATTTCTGGAACTGGCTGATGTTAAGAAGCTGTGCTCATGTAGAAAGGAAACAAATCTGAAGAATAAGGCTATTTTAGAGCAAAAGGTTCAATAGTCCTCCACTTGGCCCTAAAATTTCGTGATTGGGACACTGACGAATACCAGCAAAAGAATCGGTAAACATTCCAGGCCAGGCTGCCAGGGTGGATGTTCAGTTGCCAATCAATTGGTGGAGTGTCTCGTTCGCCTGGATGTGAAGTTGAACGTGATTTACACAATGCATTTTTTTCCAATATCGTATGAGTGGGATTTTTAAGGACGAGCCTTGCTTTCTAAAGCTCTCTCCTCCTCCCACTCCCATCCATGTGAAAAGGCATCCATGTGGTAAGCTCTCCACACAAGGAGCAAAACAGCAGAGCCAGAACACCGACTGGCTTCAGATTGAAAAGGGGACTCCCATGTGTGTGATGTGGAATGCACTCATGCTACAGGAGTCCAGACAGATAGGGATGCGAGGTGGTGATGTTTTTGTTTGTTTGGGATCTGGCCTTTGGAGAACAAGGAATGCTCCTCACCCCACCATCCAGTCTTTTCTTGCTCTGAAATGTGTGATGTCAACTTAGATGACTCTTCAGGAACCAGGTGCGGGAGAGGAATGGGGTCTTCAGTCCCCAGATCATTGAGATCCTATCTTTGAGTGAGTCTGGCCATAACGCAAGCTGATGCAGGCCGTGCAGGGAAGAGAAAAAAAATTCTGGATGCGTGAGAAAGATGCAATGAATAACTAGGAAAAGAAGGTGGAGCTCGTCGGGTTCAGCAGAAAACAGCCAGCACTCACCCGTGCTGCTGTGCCAGCGTTCTGTTCTTGTAAATGATGTGACAGCACACGTGGTCCCCTGTAGAGCAGTTTACGGGCTTCTTTTTATTTATTCAAGAGTCAGCATTCAAAGTGTAAGGATGGCACCCACAATAGCTGGTTGTCACCAGATGTCCACCCAAGACTTCTTCTCAGGGAACCCTTTAACAATGTATGTGGCTCTGGGACCTCTGTATTGCAGAGAGCTTAGCAGAACTTCTTACCTGGGCAAAAGAACACAAAGAAAAGGCTAAGAACATTGCAAAAGCAGATCAAGCGTTTGGAAGATATAAACACAACATGAGCATTGTTATTTCTAGCTTCTCCAGGCCTATGGCAATTTAAAGTATATGAGACCACCCGGGACCCTGTGAGAAATGGCTGATGCCAGGTCCCAGGGTAAGAAAGGACCAAAATGAGCTGAAGTATCTGGTTGTGCCAGGTGGCAAAGAAGCACTCATAGTTTAATGGATGGGGCAGAAAGACACAGAGGCTCCCACTGGCCAGAGATGAGGCCATTGGAGCATCGAAAATAATAATGATGTCATATGGTATCCTGGATGGGACTCTGGAACAGAAAAAAGGACATTAAATAAAAACTAAGAAATGAAAAAGAATGAAGTATGGACTTTAATCAGATTGTATCAATACTGGTTCATTAATTGTAACAAATGCACCATACTAATGTAAGATGTTAGTAATAGGGAAAACCGGGTGCCAGTTATATGGGAACACTGTGCTATCTCCTCAATTTTTCTGTAAATCTGAAACTATTCTAAAAACAAAACAAAAAAATTAATTATATGGAAAAATAAGAATAATGGCCACAGTACACTGAAACATAGCAAAGATATAAGAATCTTTGAATGATTAGAGAGAGAGAGAAAGCTAACATGTGAGACCAAGACTTGACAGAGTATGAAGACAGGAAAGTAGACGGAAAAGCTCTGTCTCTGTGGTTGGGGTAGAAGAAAAAAAGACCAAAGAAGGACTCCCTATTAAGAACAACTTCTACTGGGGCCCCTGTGGCCTAGGGGTTAAGTGCGGCGCGCTCCACTTTGGCGGCCCAGGTTCGGTTCCCGGGGGCGGATCTACACCACTCATCAGTGGCCATGCTGTGGCAACGACCCGCGTACAACATAGAGGAAGACTGGCACGGATGTTAGCTCAGGGCGAATCCTCCTCAGCCGGAAAAAAAAAAAAGAATAACTTCTATTCACTTTGTGGGTCTCTGAAGAATTTCTTCTCAACTGAAAACAGAGATAGATAATTTTGATGATTACGTATAAAATTGTCGTCATAAAAAAGACCCAGAAAAAACTCATAAATGAAGAACTGGGCATTGATTCGAGCAGCACCCTGGACGTAAAGATGCAGAAAGGCGGTGCCTTCGTACCCAAGATACGATCAAATGAAGAAAAAAGGAGAATGGAATTTCCCCTGGAGTCGTCAGGATTTTATAAGTGCTGCATTTACAGGCAGTTTCTGGCTGGTATGACACTTTTTGAAACAAATTGTATCTTTGTGGAATGAATGTTTTAAATAATAACCAAAGCCAGTTTCCAGATACGCTCCAGCTCACAAGATTCAACTGAAACCTCCTTTGCAAAAGTTACACTGAATCTAGGTATCCGAATTAAAAATAAAATAACTTTTCCAAATATTTTGGTGAAAATAGAAACTTGCCGTTTTATGAGATATTATTTTTGTCTTCCATCTGTACTCCAAGTAAAACAAAATATTAAGGCTTAATTCCATTTTATTTCAACTGTTTAACTTTGCCCTTGAGCTTTGGGATAAACATTTACCCAATGGACCAACTGGTGGATTTGGACTTTTGAAACATAGTAAACATTTTCCTATTTAATAATCTATCTAGTTTCTATAAACTGTATCAATTTATTAGATGTTTTAGCTTCTTTTAAGGTTGAATAAAGTTTAAGGTTCATGCAGAATATTTTTTAAAAGATTGGTTTATATTCTTTTCTTCTCCGTCTTGCCTCAAAAATGGTGTGGAAGCCAACTCTGCTTGTGTTTCATCAGGTTTTCGAGGTTAGGCAGTGAGAGGGGTGTGGCTTATTGATTAGATGTAAGATTGGATGTCAGGAAATCCAAGACTAGAAATAAACTTTGTCCTTTGTTCTTGTTCTCTCCCTCCGTCCCTCTCTCTTCCCCCTCCCTCTCTCTCTCCCGCTCTCTCTCTCTCCCCCTCTCTCCCCTCCTCTCCCGTTTCTCTCCCTCCCTCTCTTCCTCTCTCTCCTCCCCACTCTCTCCTCTTCCCCAGAGGTGGGCACTGACTCGAAGTGAAGTTACCTTTCCGGCCACTAGACGCTGTTTGGTGCAGGTTAGAGACCTCCAAATTGGCAGTTGGACTCTGCTCATCAGGAAACGATACACCTGGGGGCCTTGCTGCCACACCAGAAAGTGGACAGACGGGATTCTGGGCACTGTTTGCCAGCGGAAACAGGTTCTTCTTGAATGTCCAGGGCTATGCCTGGTTTCTTCGGGTTTGGCTGTGTGTCCTGTGAACACCTGGGCACACGCTTCCCAGACAAGCAGGATGTGCTTTCTTCCTGAACCACAACTGATTTTGACAGCAATCGCCACCAGTGACAGCCCCTGATTTCTGGTGGCTTATGTTGGAAGTTGGCTGTGACACCTGGGAGGTGAAAAGCCAAGGTCCAAACAGGTGCCAAAAGCCCAGCTCAACAGAGTAAGCCATGCCTTGGCATGAAATAGGATCAGAGGCCTCGGCTCCTGCCACCTGCCCCTTCTCTCCACTTCCCGCCTCACCCAGCAGAGGCAGGGGCGTCCTGGGGCCTCCCAGCCTTCTACTCTGGCTTTGCAGTTTCGAGCCCGCACTCAGCTGTTTACAGCCGGGTGACCTTGGCCAAGTGACTTCGCCTCTCTATGCCTCAGTTTCCTCATCTGTCAAATGGGGATAATAGTCCCGACCTAGAGATTTTCTCGAAGATGACCAAAACAAGGGGTATAAAGGGCATGCTTGTCACATAGTGGATATGGAATTGATGGTGGTTCATTCATTCATTCAGCAGGTGGTGCTTTGAGGACCTACTCTGTTGTAGGATTGTTACGGGCACTGGGGGCGGATTTTTAAAATATTAGGATTGGATTTACCTCACTAGACAAATAGGAAGTGAATGAGTGAGTGAGCGCGCA
This sequence comes from Ceratotherium simum simum, assembly GCF_057802395.1. NCBI lineage: Eukaryota > Metazoa > Chordata > Mammalia > Perissodactyla > Rhinocerotidae > Ceratotherium > Ceratotherium simum. The sequence goes on along the minus strand of NC_141933.1, from coordinate 4,184,529 downwards.
ATATGTCTACTCAGTCTTCTACCAATATTCATACAATCTGTGTTTTAAGCAACAGATGTGGCCCCGGGGCTGTTTGAGGCGTGATTCCTCCATCCCTGCAGAGGACACAGTGCACTCTGGGAAGATCAGTTGAGTGTTACCTGGAGATTTTCCTCCTGGCCCCGGTCCCTTAACGTGGAAATCGGTCTCCCGCTTGGACTGCAAGTTACATAATAACGAGACTAGCCTAATCTCGAATCCATAGCAGCTGTAATAACACAGCTGTTTCTGTACACCTGTGACAGGTGGGGTCTGGATGCATGATCGTTGACAGAGAAGCACTGGGAAGCACCCTGGGGAGCCGAGGTCCCGCGCTCCCCAACGAGGGCAGCTCCTAGAGCTGCAGCCAGCCCCCCTTACTCTGCATCCAGGGGCCTGGCTCCTGCTTGTCCCTCACACGGAGCCCCCTTCCTCTGGTCCCTAGTCAGCCCTGAGCCTCACCCCATGTCTCCTCCTTCCGGAGCCTTCTCTGACTCTCCGGAGCCTTCTAGAGACTCTCTGACTCTCGCACCCCCAGGCCTTCTCCCCTTTCTCTGGTGACCTCGGCCCATGCCCACCCCCTGCAAGGAGTGTGGTGCCCACGTCTGCACCTTGCCTGGGAATTGTTGTCCCACTGTTTGTGGGCCTGGGTCTTCTCTCTCGGCTGCCTTGAACCTCCTCAGGGCTGGGCCCATGCTCCCCACCGTCTGCCTCACAGATGATTAGTGCTTAAATTGATATGTGCCTGCCGTTCACGTTCTGTCTCCCCTCTGGGTGGTTAACTTTGGAAAGGCAGGAGGGACACGGTATTTAAGGTAGAAGACCCGGGTACGATTCCATTCACTGGCTGCCTGACCTTGGGCAAGTTCATTCACATCTCTGACCTGGGTCTCCTCATCTGCAAAATGGGGATGCTAGCAGGATTCGGGGAAAACTAAGATAGGGGGTGTCTTTGCAAGTTCTTAGAAGGATAGAGAAGTAATATGTAGCTGATCACCAACACTAGTGTTAACTGGACTCGTTAGTGCTCCAAGAACCTACCATCATCTTACACATTTTTATTTGGGGGGAAACCTTTTTTATTGAAGTAAAGCAGACATTTACAAAAGTGCACAGATCATAAATTCATAGTTTGACGAATTTTTACAATGTGGGTGCATCTGATAATTACTACCCAGATCAAGCTAAGAATACCACCGTCTCCCCTGAAGCCCCTCCTGATGCCCCCAGGCATTACCTCCGCATCCATCACTGTGCATTACATTTGCCTGTTTTTGAACCCAGTGGAATCAGGCTTTTGCTCAACATTATGTCTGTGAGATGCATCCATGTTGTGGACTACAACAGGCGTTCATTCTCATCGCTGTGGAGTGTTCCATTGCGTAAATATCCCACAGCTCTCCGCCGACGGGCACGTGAGTTGTTTTCACTGGAGTATATGAATAACACTGCTGAGAACACACACTTCCTTTGTAAATCCTGAGAATTTACACACGCCCTTCCGTTGGTTCCTACTAGGAATGGAACTGCGGGGGCACAGGACACGCCAACGTTTAGCTTCAGTTGATATCAGTTTTCCAAAGTACTTGTATCAGTCGAACTACTATCAGCAGTGCCTGAGTTGTCCGGGAACCCACACCCTCCCAGACACGGGAATCGTGAGGTTTGGGCTGTTTTGCTTTGCTGTCAACATTCTGGTGCATGTATGGTGGCATCACCTTGTGGTTTTAATCTACGCTCCTCTGGGGACTACTGGTGGTATCACCGTCCATTTCATGTGCAAACAGGCCGTTTGGAGAGCCTCTTTGGGGGAGGTGGCTTTTTTTTATGTGGTGGTTTGTCTTTTTCTCTTCCTTTGTAAGCATTATTTATGTATTTGGGGTACAAGTCCTTTGAGGTCTATGTGTATCACAAATATCTTCTCTTGCTCTGTGGTTCACCTTTTCACTTACTCAGTGGTGTCTTTTGATCAACAGAAGTCCCTAATTTTAATGGAGTCCAACATACCAATCTTTTCCTTTGCAGTGACTATTTTCTGTGTCTTGCTTAAGAAATATTTCTGCATCCGGAGTTCACAAAGATAGTCTCCTATGGTATCTTCTAGAAGCTTTGTTTTGTTGTTTTACTTTCCATATCTGGAATTCACTTTGTGTATGGTATGAGGTAGGAGGTCAAGGTTCATCTTTCTCCCTGTGGCTGTCCTCACCATTTATTGATTCCATGCCATGTATTGATTACACACCATTTATTGGAAAGGTAATCCTTTCCCCCAATGGCAACTTTGCTGTAAATCAAATACCAACGTATGCGTAGATCTGTGTCTGGACTCAGATGCACAAATGCTCCCTTTGTGCATTTATCTGTCCTTGCACAATACTCTACTCTGTTAACTATTGTAGCTTGATTAGTCTTCATATCAGACAGGATAAGTCCTCTAACCTGAACTCAAAATTGTCTTTACTATTGCCAGCCTTTTGCATTTCCATATAAATTTTAGTGTTAGCTTGTCAGTCTTCTCTCTCTCGTGCACACACGTACACACACCCTTCTGAGGTTTTGATTGGGATCATATCGGATCTACAGATCAACCTGGGGAGAACTGACAGCTGTACTATACTGAGTCTTCCAGTACGTGAACACAGAATGTTACTGCCCTCATATAGGTCTTCAATTTCTCTTGGTGATGTTTCATAGTTTTCTTTGTTGAAGTCATGCGCATCTTTTACTTGTCCTTAGCTATTTAATTTTTTGATGCTATTTATAAAGGCATAAGCTTCTCAGGGGTTGTTTGTTCCACGGTATATAGAAGAATAATTGATTTTTTTATGTTCATCGTGTATTCAGTGACCTCGCCAAATTCATTTATTGATTCTAATAGTTTATCTGTAGATACTTCTGCGTTTTCTCCATTCAAGATTACATTGTCTGTGGGTAATGTCGGTTTTATCTCTTCCTTTCCGATCCATAGCTTTTTATTTGTTTTTCTTGCCTTATTGCATTCCTAGGACCCCCAGTACAATACTGAATAGAAGCGGAGATGGCAGACATTGTGTTTCAATTCCAACCTCAGGGGGAAGCTTTCAGTATGTCACCATTTAGTATGCTGTTTGTTTAGCACACCAATTATTATGCTATTTATTTTATTTTTTATTTATTTATTTTTTTTAAAGATTTTATTTATTTTATTTTCCCCCCCAAAGCCCCAGTGGATAGTTGTGTGTCGTAGCTGCACATCCTTCTAGTTACTGTATGTGGGACTCGGCCTCAGGATGAACGGAGAAGTGGTGCCTCGATGCGCACCCGGGATCCGAACCCGGGCCACCAGCATCGCAGCGCGCGCACTTAACCACCAAGCCACAGGGCCGGCCCCTATGCTATTTATTTTAGATTTAGTCGTTTGTCCTTAGTTCCTAGGAATTTTTATCATAAACAGGTGTTAAATTTTATCAAAGGCTGTTTCAGCATTTATGGAGATGATCACTTGATTTTTTTTCTTTATTTCATTAATTTTTAAATATTACACCAACCTTACATTCCTGAGACAAGTCCAATTTGGTCATAATATATTACCCTTGTTAATGGAATTATCATGTTAACATTTTTGTTCAGGGTTTTTGCATATATATTTATGAGAGATATTGTTCCTTCTTGTAATGTCATTTTTTCAGATTAAAATGAATTGAGAAGTAATCTCTCTTTATTCCTGGAAGACTTTGTGGAAGATTGGTGTTATTTCTTCCTGAAATGTTTAGAAAGTTTCACCATTGGAGCCATATAGACCTCGAATTGTCTTTGTAAAAGGGATTCTAATCATACACCAAATTTATTTTATAGATATAGGACTATTGGGATTGTTTATCTCTTCTTAGGAAAATTTTGGGAAGTTGTGTTTTTCTAGAAAACTGTCCATTTCATCTAATTTTCCAGTTTATTTGCATCAGGTCATTCATAATGCACTCATTTCTCTCTCTAATGTCTGCGGGGACCGTAGTGATGTCTGCCTCATCATGCCTGTTAGTGATCATTGCATCTTCCTTCTCTTCCTCCCCCAAGAGGGGCCCTGCACAGGAACCAGTTCTGCACACACCCTGCTCTGGCCCTCCTCCTCCTCACCTCCCCACAGGGTGAAATCTCTGGGGCCAAGGGGTCCACCCCCCTCGAGTCCACACCCTCTTTTTGAGACCAGACTTGGACGCTCAGGGTCCAAAGACCTCTAACCAGATGAATCCCAGCCCACTTCCAGAGCCTGCACAGGCCTGTTCCCTGGACTGCTTTCTCAATGACAGATCATGGGCATGCTGTGTAGACCCCATGGGTAGCTGAGGGGCAGCTGTCTGTGGAGTTGCAGCCAGAGCTTGGATGTGCAGGCTCCTCATGGTACAGGATGGTGCCAGGGTGGCAAGAATGGGGAGGCAGGTACCATCTCCCCATCACCCCATCTTCTATCACAGATCTCCAAGGAGTCTGCAACTTCACAATTTGAACCTTACCTTCTCTGTTGTGAGAAGGTATATTTCTCAAAGTAGGAGGATGGAAAATGTTTTAATAGTTTGTTAACTTGATTTATAACTTAAATATTAGATGTATAGCATCGGATCTACTCTTGTGAGGGGCAGGCCTGGGTCTGATATAGGTTTATCAATATTATTAGTCTTTTCGAAGAACTAACTTGTAGTTTTGTTCATTTCTCCGTGATACATTTGTTTTCTAAATCACAACGTCCATTCTTATCTTTATTATTTGCTTCCTTCTACTTTCGGTTTGATTTGCTGTTTTTTTCTAGCTTCTTGGTATGCACATGTAGATCATTGATTTTCAGCCTTTCTTCTTTTTGATTATGTGCATTTAGGGCTATACACTTATCTTCAAGTGCAGGCTTAGCTACATAGGATAATATGATAACATGGTACGGGATATCATATTGTCATTATGTCCAGTTCAAAGTATCTTCACATTTTCACTGTGGTTTCTTCTTGGGGCTACAGATTATTTAGAAGAGTATCACTTGATTTCCAAACATTTGGGGATTTTTACAGGTTTTTTTTGTTGTTGATTTATACAGTTTTTCTTTTTGTTATTGGTCTCTATTGATTTCTAGTGTCATCAGAAAACCAGAGCTCAGTCCTTCAAAATGTGTTGAGACTGGCTTTATGGCCCAACATGGGCCACTGTGGCAAATGGTTTGTGTGCACTTGAGAAGAATCTGTATGCTATAGTTTTAGTTGATTGTTTTTGTCTGCAATTCTACCCTTTACTGAAAGAGTTCAATTCTAACAGTTAAACATACAATTATGATGGAGGATTTATTTCTTATTGTAGTTCTGTCAGTTTCTGTTTCATGTGTTTTGAAGTAAATATAATTTAGAATTGTTCTATCTTTCTGCTGAATTGATGTACCATTATAAAACATCCCTTTTTATCTCTAGGGAAACTTCTCCCTTTGAAATCTACCTTATTCGATATTAGTATAGCTACACCAGCTTTCTTTTGATTGTGTTTGTATGGTATATATTTCTTCCACCTTTCCACTTGTAATCATTTTGGGTCTTTATCTTAAAGTGTGTCTTCTATAAATAGTATAGAGTTGAAATTTTTAAAAATCTAGTATGATAACTTTGTCATTTAATTGGAGTATTTAGCCCATTTATATTTAATACAATTAGTGATCTACATCTGGGTTTATATCCATCATCTTACTCTGTATTCTATTTGTCCCATTTGTTTTTTGGGTTTTTTTTACCTCCTTCTTTTTGATTAATCAATTCCTTTTTGAATTCCAATTTCTCTTCTACTCTCTGGTTAGTTGTACGTTCCTTTTTTATTCTTCTAGTGGTTGCGCTAAAAATTTTCAAATGTGTCCCTGACTTTTTTGTAGAGTCTGTCTTTTTTTTATGTGTGTGTGAGGAAGATCAGCCCTGAGCTAACATCCGTGCTAATCCTCCTCTTTTTGCTGAGGAAGACCGGCTCTGAGCTAACATCTATTGCCAATACTCCTCCTTTTTTTTCCCCCAAAGCCCTAGTAGATAGTTGTATGTCATAGTTGCACGTCCTTCTAGTTGCTTTATGTGGGACACGGCCTCAGCATGGCCGGACAAGCGGTGCGTTGGTGCGTGCCCGGGATCCGAACCCGGGCCGCCAGTAGCGGAGCGTGCGCACTCAACTGCTAAGCCATGGGGCCAGCCCTGTAGAGTCTGTCTTAAAATAGAGCTTTAGCCTCTCACTTTTGGACAATGTAGAACCTTAAATGCCTTTCACTTCATTTACTCCTCTTATTTTTGTCATGTATTAATTCTATTTATATTTTAATCTCCTGAGACTTCATTATTGCTATTTTAGACAATCACTGTTCATTTAGATTTTTCCTCTCATTTCTTTTTTCCAGTGTCCTTCATTCCTTTCTACTTCCATTTGGGATCATTTCCCTTCTGTCTGAAAAACTCCCTTCAGTGTTTCTTTCAGTACAGGCCTGCCAGCAATGAATTCTCTTAGCTCTGGTTCATCCAAAAACATCCTTATTTCACCTTCACTTTTGAAAGATACTTTCTCTGGGTATAGAATTCTAAATTGGCCGTTGCTTTCTTTCAGCATTCAAATATGCCATTCTACTGTCTTTTGCTTCCATTGTTTCTGTGGAAAAGTCAGCCATCAGCCTTATTATTGATCTTTTGAAAATAGCGTCTTTTTTTCCTCTGGCTGCTTTTAAGATTTTTCCTCTTGTCCTTCATTTTCACCAGCTCTACTATGATGTGCCTACATGTGGTTTTCTTTGTGTGTCTCCACTTTAGGTTTATAGAGCTTCTCATATCCATAATTAAACACAGCCTGGTATCTTTCATAAGTTGTTGAAAATTCTTGATCAAACTCTTTTCAAATATTGCTTCTGCCCCTTTCTCACTCTCTTCTCTTTCTCTGGAACTCCAGCTGCACATGTTAGGCATGTTCACCCAAACTTGTATGTCAACATGCTCTTTTTGGTTTTACATCCTTTTTTCTCTCTATGCTTCAATGCAAATATTTTCTAACGTATGTCCCTTCCAGTTTACTGATCTCTTCCATCCTCTCTAATCTGCTGTTCTACCCATCTTTTCAATTCTTGTTTTTGGGGTTAGGGGTTCCATTTGATTCTATTTGTAGATTCCAGTTCTCTCATGAAATTCTCCATCTTTTCATTTATTTTCTTTAACGTATTAATGTATGTGTCTGATAACCCCCAGTATCTGGATCTGCTGTTGGTCCATTTCTATTGTCACCTGTTTGTTTGTTTTGCTTGATTTTTAATTATTTGACCCTGCTTCCTGGCACTTGTGATCATTTTTCACTGAATCTTGGATTTCGTGTATGAAAAATGGGGTGGGTCTCCATGATGTTCACTTCTTCCAGGGAGGATTTGTTTCTTTGGCTGGCAGAATACGGACAGATCAGCTTCTTCCTATCAGGGTTGGAGATGATATGAGGCTAGAATTCAGGATTTGGGGAAGGCTGGTCTCTTTCTGGATCATAGCCTTTCAGGATCCTCAACTGAAAGCTGGAGAGGTTACCAGGACCCCCACCTCCCTGGTGAGCCCTGAACTCTGGTTTTTGCTCCTCTAGCATCGAGAGATTGCCGAAATCCCCCATCACCTTTGCATCCTCTTGACTGCTGCTTTGCCTCACTTCTCAGCCCCTCAGCCCTGTGCATGAGCAACTTGCACCTCAGCTGAACAGGATGTGAGCTCATTTCTCCGTGGCTCCCTTGCTGGGATCTCAGCCCTTGAGTCCTGTCTGCCCCGGTTCTCCTCCAAGTCCTTCCAACACCTAGGTTTTTCTGTTTTTCTGTTTGCTTTTAACCAGCTTCTACAGTTGTTCTTGGCAGAAAGATGACTCAGACACAGTCGCTACTCTGTAATGGCAAGAAGCAGAGCTCCCCATTATGCATCTTAGTAGCTGCCTCCTGGAGACTCTTTTATGCCTTAAAAGGGTGTACACACAGAGAGTGGCTGTGAAAGTTGGAACTTCAGACCCACAGCAGAGGGAAAGCCTGTTCTTGGGGTCTTGTGGTTAGGGGAGAGTCCATATCTCTGTTGCTTCAAACTGCATGACCTTGAGGAAGCCCCTGGATCTGTCAGGGCCTCAGTTTCCTCATCTGCAAAGTGGGTCTAATGATACCTGTGCTGTGTATTTCATAGACTGTGTGCGAGGATGAGCCATAGGGAATGCAGCCAAGGGTACTTTGAGAATAAAGAAACGACTTTTTTTTTTTCCCATAAAGATGGTGCAATGGGCCCCAAATATAGGGACAGAGTCAGGATAAGAGGCTTTTGCTGTGTGAAGATACCACACCCCTGATAGACATTCACAAATGTCTGCAAAGGATGGGTGTGCTCCAGGAAAGCTTTCCCCGGGGGCCCATCTTCCAGAAGAGCCTGAAGACACTTTCCCAATGAGCTGAGTCTCCCGAGCAAAGCAGAATGACTGAGAACCGATGTGCACTGGGGCTACATGGTCTGCAAAGGTCAGGCTGGAGCGAGACGGAGTGGGCGCCCAGAGCTGCCTTCTCTCTGGAGCCTTGTCCAGAATCCCCCCTCAGGGCTTCCATGGACCCCGTGTCTGCCTCGATAGGGGGTTACTGGTCCCGCACATCATGGTCGCCTGTATGCATGGCTGTCCTCCTGAGACTAGGCCCATCTAAACCTGGCTGCCCTCTGTGCCCCTGGGGGCGGTTGAAATTCTCTGAATGTCGAGCCCACATCTGGATTTTTTAAGGCTCCCCAGGGGAAGCAGGGACTATCTAGACCTTCATTTTGTAGACATTGCCCGAGACGCTGAACTTCCCTGGGCTAGGAAACTGCTGTGGGCCTGGTACTGTATGTTTGTTGAATGAAGGCAGGGAGGGGGTGGGGAGGGAGGAGAGGGGAGGAGAGGGGATAGGAGAGGGAAAGTGCCGTTGGTGGACTGTGCCCCCTCCTGCAGAGGTTGTTTCCCAGTGGGCACAGCTGAGGGATGCTCTGGCCGGCTGGCAGATTTAGGGCTTGTCGAGGGAAGGACGCCGATGAAATATCAGGCAGAGTCCTTCCTGTGCCAGCGGGATCCCCAGAGAGCATGTTGATGGGGCTGGAGCCCCAGCCTGCGGGGGAGATCTAGGCCTGGGGTGGGGGTCTCACAGCCTGTGCCCGTGGAGCTGGAGCATGGTGACCACTCAGCCACCATCTCTGCAAGGGCTCCTGGACCCAGTTCCATCATGTGTATGTGTGTGTGTGTGTGTGTGTGTGTAGGCCTCCCCACACCAACACGCAGTTCTCGGACACCAGCAGAGTGTCCGCAAATTCAGCTCAACTCTGACCCTATCTTCCCGGAGACAGAATCAGATCCCACAGGTGAAGGGCTCCGTCCTGCAAGACCGCCCTCCACTTCAGAGGCCAGTCGCAATTCCTGGTTGTCACCTGCGCTTCCGACCAACTGGCTATAAATCAGGGGTTCCCACAACCACCTCCTTGGGTTCGATTAATTTCTAGGATTCTCAGAGAACTCAAGAAAACCCATTTACCCACTAGATTACCGATTTATCTCAAAGGATGTTCAAGAATCACTTCCCCGTCGCGAAGAGCCCCACGTCTCTCCTTCACCCCCGGCCTCCATGCTGGTTCTGCAGCCTCAGCTGCACAGATGAGAAGGAAAACTTCTCCAAAGGCCAGATGCCTGTCTGAGAAACAGGCTTCTCAGGCCCCATGTGGCCCTTGCTGCTCATAGCCATTTTTCCGTTTTGTTCTTTGTCCTATTTTTGCTCTGGAGAGATTTCTTAGATGGACGCGCTGGACTGAGATGAACTTTAAAATTGCCCCCCGGGACCAGAACAGATGGTGGCCCCTCCCTGGTTGTGCTGGCCTCCAAAATCAAGGCAGTGGGCAGTGAAAAGCTGGGTCAGTCCGGGCCAGACCGGTGGGAAATAGAAGTTTACTTGTCCCCCTTCCTCCAGACCTCTTTCTTCTTCCCATTCCCTTTGCCGTGGGAAGTTATTGCTCTTTCTCTGCTTCCCCATCCTCAGATGCCTGATGCTGGTTGCCCTTTTCACCTATCAGAATTATTTGGGAGAAGAAAGTCATTTACACCTTAGTATGCATTAGATCAATATTTTGCCTTTTCTCAGGATATTTGCTCTCTAAGTCAATGGGAAGCTTAGGGCCATGTATAGACATTTGGAGCAGTTACAGGAGAACAGAGTTAGGGATGGAGGAGGATGCTGATCTGGGAGGGCCTCTCAGAGCCCAGGCGACCACACACGCAAGCTGCTAACCCTGAGTCCTCGCGTAGTTTGCATACTGTCCAAGTTCCGGGACAAAGAATTTTGAAAATGTCTGGTTGAGGGTGATTTGTGGCACAACCACTAATCACACCCACAACCAAGGACAGGGAGCAGAGAGAACTGGGCGCTTGGCTGGGCAGGGAGGAGATGCGGGGAGCTTCGTGAGACGGCTGACTCTGAATCTTTGATGTCGTTCCTGTGAAGGAGTAATTCTGTGTGATGCCTGAGCCTAGAAACAGGGCCGGGTCTGTGGAGCAGGTTCCCTTTGAGACAGGCAGAGCCGCCCCAGGGGCAATCAGCTGCCCCCGGAGGCAGCGAGGTCTCCCTTGCAGGGCGTGAGGTCTCCTGGGTTCTGCCGTCATTGCAGGAAGCCTTGAGTGTTGCTTAGGCTGTGCCAGATCGGATGCTCGGGGCCTGGGCTGAATGCACAGCCTGCTGAACCCCAGAACAGCCCTCTGTCTCTAGCCATATAGCTCAGACTGCATCGCTCCCCACTTCTGAGCTCCTTTCCCCCCGGAAGGGTTGGTTTTCTGACTTTCGCTAGAGACTGTAAGCTCCGTGTGGGCAGGTCTGTCTTTCCCTGTGTGTCTGTGGCTCGTGGCTCGCAGCTCAGTGGCTGCACAAAGCAGGACCTTAGTAAATATGCTTCTTGCCCGGGAGGCCCCTTCTGCCTGGATCCCGGCCCTGCTCGCTCCCCAGTAAGTGCTGTAGGCAGAGGAGCCTGCAAGGGCTCCTCAATGGGGCTTTTGTGGCAGCTGGACCAGTGGCCTCCAGAACTTTCCCCAGTGGCCCCAACAGCTTGAAAATGTTAAGACAACAACTCCATCCTCCTAGCACCTGGGGGAACGGTGTGTGAAGACTCCACAGCCTCCGGTGACAAAAGGCGGGCGGCTCAGGGCGTGTAAAACTGACTTTGGTGACAGTTCTCTCTCTGCAGGGTCCTGGAATCTGGGGACACCGGTGGAGTCCGTGTTATTCACTCGTTCGTGCTTCCAGCAAAAGTTTTTTGCAGCCTGCTGTGTGCCGGGCCCTGCTAGGTGCCGAGAATACAGCAGAGAATAAGACAGAGAAAGGTCCCCGCTTTCTTGGCCCAGAGAGAGAATAAACAGTCAGGTAACAGCTGATTGGAAGCAAAGGAAGCAGGCTGGGAGGGAGGGCCTGGGAAGGTTCTAGAAAGGCAATATTTGAGCAGGGACTTGAGGGGAAAAGATTATCTCCCGTGAGGCCATTAGCAAATGTCTGCTCTGTGTTGAGGAATTCCGTGGTCATTTAAGGGAGAACAGTCCCCTTTGTTTGGTCCCCACGAAGACCCCAAGGCTGTGACCAGGAACAATATGGAGGGAAGCTGGCACCTCAGCTCCTCCCTCGCAGGCGGGCCCCACATGTCACTGGTGCTGCAGAGACCCATCCTGCTCTGAGGGCCGAGGCTCTGCGCGTGTGTCCTTTCTAAGGGACGTGTACAAAGGCCGCGCTAGGCCTGTTGGGCCTCCCCTTGGAGAGCAGACTGTGCCCCTCCCTAAACTTCGCCGCAGGAAATGATTTACGTGAATCCACCCAGTCCACCTCTCGGCACCATCTGGAGTTTCCTTTCCCTTGTTTTCCTCTTGGAAGGAACGGGAGGCCGGTCGTCCTCCCTAACAAAGGATAGGATGGGCTCTCTCCTCTGACAGGTGGCTGGAAGGAGGGGGGCGGGCTCCGCGGAGAGGAGGCAGCTGAGCCGAGGTCGGGGGGGCCTCTCCACCGAACGGGAGGACAGCGGCAGGAGGAGCCAGAGGTGAAGGAATCTCCAGGTGCTCCTCTGAGAAGCACGTGGAGGAATAGAAAAATGGATAAATCAATCCCTCCTCCAAGAGACTCTCCAGCTGCTTCGGGGGCGTGGAAGGGGCAGGGAAAAAGAAACTGGAGACACTTGGTTTTCCAGGAAGTCTGGTTTCAGACGTAATGGTTCACGCACAAGAAGCAGGGACACGGACTCTCAGGCGTAGCTTTTGGAAGGGGCGGCGGGCACCAGGGAGGCGGCGGCCTATGGCCCCGGATATCCGTGTGACCACAAATCTTGGAGGATCTGGGCAGTGATGTACTGTAGTCAGGGCGAGATTCTGGATGGATTTCGGGGCCACTAATTGTATCACACACTGTGGGTCCCCTTTTAACCCTTTGGGGACGAGTTGGGCTCTGTTTGACTCTGTGTGTGTGTGTGTGTGTGTGTGTGTGTGTGTGCACGCACATGTGTACTTACTAACTCTCTAGGACATGGACCTTTGGGTTTCGTCCCCATAAGCAGAGGGATTGCCCGGGCTGAGTTGATTCATGTCAGTACCTGACGCCTCCTGCAAAGACAGACGGCTGCCCTCGTCACAAGGGTTACTCTCTCTCACGCTCTCCCGCCTCCGAACATTCACTTCTTAAGAGAAAATGCTCTGGGGCCCAAACTCCTTGAATAACTGGCCCAATTCTGTGCCTTTTCCCTAGGTCTCCACAGCTCACTTCTGGCGTCATTTTCAGGCCTGAAAATCTGAAGCCATCAAATCATGACAGAATAGCCTGGAGCTGACTTTCTAGCGGGGAGTGGCGGGGGAGGGGGCAGACAAGGGACTAGAGAAAGAAGTGAAGAATGAGGTAGATGGAAGGTGGTCAAGTCTACCGGGGGGTGGCGAGGGGAGCAAAGTTGAGAAGGAGTATGAGGAGGGGTTGAGGGAGTGAGTGAGCAAGTGAATAAGTGACTGTGTGAAAGAATGAATAAGTGAATGAGTGACTGAATGAACGAATGAGTAAGTGAATGAATGGGTGAATGAACGAATGATGGGTAAGCAAATGAATGAGTGAGTGAGTGAATGAATGAACCCCCGACCAGCCACCGAGGTGCTGTGAGAAGAGCCGGGGGAAGGACCCTGAGACGCCGCCTCCTCGGGTGCCCACCTGCTGAGCGTGGGCCTGACCCTGCAGTCCAGGACCCCCCCTGGGGAGGCAGCTTGGTTGGAGGCCCGCACCCCCATGCACCTGGCACGTCCCTGACAGCCCACCCCAACAGCACTGGTTCCCACATGCACCCTGGGAGGCAGGCAGGGGTGCGTGCCGGGATGCCTAACACAGAGGGCCCAGGGAGGCGGCCCTCGGGCAGTCCAGGTGGACTTCTTTTGGGTCTCGAAACAGAGGGACCTCTCACCTCCTCCGCTTAAAAGCCTGTGTGACCAGCTGTGTAATCAGATATGTTTTGTAACCAAAGACTACTCTGTCAAAATATTTTAGGAACGTGCCTCCCATTGGCCATTAGGCAGAGGTGTTTTTTTCTAAATTGGTGCTGTACAGATAAAAATCCAATAAATTGGCCATTTTTCCTCAAATAATAAAAAGGTCCAATGTAAGCCTGCAGGCTACAGGGTATGTCAGTGTTTTCAATAGTAGTCAGCCTTCTCCTGGCGATAATACGAATTCGTGTTCATTGCAGAAATCTTAGAAAACAGAAAATATAAAGCAGACAATAAAAGCCATCCAATATCGTTTTCCTTAAGCAATAATAAAAGTCTTTGTAGCTAAGCCATCCAGTACAGTCATCCCTGACCACACGTGGCTCTGAGCCCCTGAAACGTGGCTTGTCTGAACTGAGATGTGCTGTAAGGGTAAAACACACTTATTTAATACACTTAAAATACATGTGATTTCAAATACTTCTTAGGGAAAAAAGAATATGAAATATCTCAATAATGTTCATATTGATTACATGTTGCAAAGATAATATTTTTTATATAATAGGCTACATAAAATAATTTCCCCTGATTATTTTTACTCTTATGATGTGGCTACTAGACTATCTCGGTTTACCTATATGGCTCACATCGTGTTCCTATTGGACACTCCTTTGTACCTGGAGGAGGTTCAAGGTTCTGATTCCCAGTGTTGGGTGGGGAAGATCCGTTGACTTGTTGGTGAGGCCCCTGGTTCATTTGCTCATTCACGTACCCTGCAAACATCGGGCCATTGCTTCGGGCTGGCACCCAGCCGGGCAGGCCCTGGGGATACAGGATGCAGTGTCCACCCGCGAGAAGCTTGCGGCCCAGGATCTCAGCTGCAGGATGGAGACCCGAGACCTAGCAGAGGCCCTGACACCGAGTCAAACACACGTGAAGGCACAACCGAATGAAGGGCAGGGTTTCCAGGGAAAGGGCAGGGTTTCCAGGGAAAGGCCATTGGTGGCCCCACAAAAACCTGGAAGATCTTTTATTCCCATCCTGGCATCTCGCAGGCATGTGTGGGATCTTCCCATAAAGAACCTAAGCCTCGCCTTCTGTCCGAGGAGCTTGGCTTTCTTATCTTTGGGGAAGCTGTGTGAGGCCACAGCGGTCCAAGAGCATCCCTCCAGAGTGAGACTGAAGCTGCGGCCAGTGCCCATGACATCAGGGTCCAGCCTCCCTGGAGATGGGTCTTTAGGGAAATTAAGGGTTGTGCATGGTCACTGACCCCAGGAGAGCGGTAAGGCAAATGTGGTGCACTCACGCCCTCCCCAACACACACGCACTTGGAGGATGCAGGGCGATCAGACTGTGGGTGTGAGAGCAGCCTGAGTAGTGTTCACACCCCTCCAGTAGGGTTCCATCCCAGCCCTGCAGCCTGGAGGCCTCAGCCGGCTTCAGCCCTGGGGGCCTGTCCTTATCTATCAGGGGTTCCATGATCTGGGGAAACGGCACATAGTCGGGAGGAAGGCTCCCGTCTCTATCTGGTGGTTTAAGCTCAGAGGATTTGCCTATGAGACCTGGAATTCTTTTGTTCTCCTAGGGAGTGTGGGTGACAGGGAATTGCTACTACTCAGAGCTGGGCGGCCTGAAGCTCTTTTATTCTGAAGCCCTGGGAAGAAGAGTTAAACCAGTGGACGAGGGAGTCTTGCCCACTCTGCTGGGCAAGATGGTGCAGCCGCTGGCTCAGCCGTGTCCTGCTACCGGGAGGCTGTCCCCATCCCTGTCCCCGGGATGGGCAGGGTTCTGATGCCCAAGAGCCTCTCATCATGGGGATTAATGCTCTGATTCCCGCAGAGCCGCAGGGGAGAAGGGAGCTGTTAGAGACTCAGTCTGGACTTCTCCTCACACCTCCAAAGAAAGGCCCCCGGGGTGAGGGTGGGGACATCTGTGTGAATCCTCACAGACAGTCAGCATCGCCGTAAGAGCTCGAGTTCATATTTGTAGAGAGCTTAGCGCGGTGCTGGCTCGTCATAAGCGCTGTGCTGCTGCTTGTTAAATAAATAAACATAAATGGGGAAACCTATAGTGTGCCAAAGACAGGAGGGGAGTGGAGAGCGAAGAAATAAAGCAGAAGACACTTTGTTTCTTGGATGATGGAGCAGAAATGAGCCTGAGCGCCTGGACGGAGCCAGGAGCCGGGCCAGCAGCACAGAGATGAGTAATGCAGCTGAGCTGGACCAGAAAGGCTTCCGGGAGGAGGTGGCAGGCTGCCTGAGCTGGCCGGGTTCTAATCTACCCCTGGCGGGTTTTTGGAGTTCTTAGGAATTCTCAGACGGCAGTTCCTTGGGGTAACAAAACACGTGAAGCATCTGAAAACCCTCTGATGGAAACAACACCCGTGGATTCTATTGGGGGGAAAACATCCCCCAGACAGAACTTCATGCTTTGGCTGCACTCCACAACCTTGGGCTGGCAGTTTCCATGCCCTCGGAGTCCCCCCATCCAGCTGCAGCCCACGGCCCCTGCTCGGGGTCTGACATCATGTGAGGGAAGGAAATGACAGTGGTCCCGTCTCCCGCCCGCCGTATCTCGGTTATAAATTCCCCAGGCGCGTCTTCCCTGGGGATAATTACACCCCAGATCAATTTTAGCACATGAGGTCATATACCTATTTGGCGTTCGTCTCTTTCCTACAGGGCTTGCCCACCGGGCACTTGAAGGGGGCACAGAGCCAATGCGGGCGTGGGGGACGGGTGGCCGTTGGAGCTCACAATAGCCCTGAGTCACGAGCTGCTCACTTCTTCCATGCCCCTTTCCCCACCCGGGAATGCCCGTGACTCAACAGCGTTTATTTAGCACCTCTGAGTGCAGAGATCTGTACTGGGAGAAAGCTGCCCTGGGTGGGGATGGCTGGTGCCGAGGGACAGAGCAACCTCCAGGGACAGAGCAACCTCCGTGCCCTCTGGGCTGTGCCTAGTACCACCCCCTCCACCAACAGAGGGCAGCCCCCGGGCCATCTGGGTGTTTTGTAAAAACAAACCGAATCTCCTGCCTCCTCTCTCTAATTCCGTGTGTGTTGAGTTCATGGGATGAGCCCTGCTTGGAGGAGGTCAGCAGATCTAAACTTAAGGCCAACGCCGCCCTCCAGACTGTGACCTGAAGCCAAGCACGTCACCTCTCCAGGCTCGGCGTTCTCATCTGAGAAACATGGGCTGGAAAGATGAGCCTCTTAGGTCTCCCGTGAGAGTGCGAGCAGGGGCCTTGGCAAGCCCAGAGCAAGGGCTCTCAGCTGGGCAATTTTGCCCCCGGGGACATTTGACGACGTCTGGAGACATTTTTGGTTGTCACGCTGGGAGAGAGGGGTGCTACTGGCATCCAGTGGACGGAGGCCAGGGATGCTGCTAAACACCCCACGGTGCGCAGGACGGCCCCCAGGACAAAGAATGACCCAACCCCAAAAGTCAACAGTGCCGGGGCAGAGAAGCCCTCGAGAGCGCCCTATTAGAAGAGACCTTTGCTGGAGTCGTCCCTGACCCGGGTCTCCAGGGCCAGGCGAGTTGGAGAGCCGCATCCTGCTGCGCTTGGTAAAGCTGGGTTTGTCCGCCGTTTCATTAAGTTGCAGACGGCCTGGTGAGTGCCGCCAGGCAGGGCAGAGAGCAAGGTGTTCTTTCTTGTGGGCAACGCCAAGGAGGTGAAACCGATGTTGACGATAAAACACTATTGGAAAGGCCTCCCTCTGAGCCTCTCACGAGGGAGCCCCCCGCCCCCCACCCGACAGCTTGCTCAGTCTCATCTCCCGCGTCCCTGTCGCTCCGGGCTGGTACGCCTGGTAATTGTTAAAATGTCAGTGAAGACGTAAGTGCCTGACGGTGGGTGACATCCCAGTGACACGGCAGGGCCACACGGTGGCAAAGCAGGGTGAGCTGTGAAGCACAGGACTTCCCATAATAAAATGCACCGTTTAGACTAATGAGACCGGTTTTTATTAATTCATGAGCAAGGAATTAATCCTGCTGGTGAAATCTGTCCCTTGGGGTTTTAGTGATGAGAAATCCAAAAGCAGAAAATGCAAAATTAATGCAACAGTTTATCTAGAGGGCTCGTTTATAAGCAATTAGTGACTCAGAGCAGAGACACAGCCTCCCAACAAGACAGCCCATGTGAGACAGCCTGAGGCTGGGACCCAGTGACTCAAAGTTGTCACCAGAACAAGAGGGACCCTTTAAAGTCCTCTGACTTGGGAGCTGTCTCAGCATAGAGGAACCCCGTTCCCCCTCCCCGATTTGGGGAGGAATGGTGTTTTTACTTTTTGTTGGTCCCTGAAATCCCAAGACCCAAGAACCCCAGGCCCAGGCCATGGGTGGCCTAGGGACAGAACCGATCCTTGCTGGCCCGTCCTCTCATCTGGTCTGCTCAGAGGCCATTTCCCCTCCACTTGCTGAGGCATTTCCACATGTCCACCTGGGAGACTGGGGGGAGGGGGGGACAAGAGGAGCGGAATGCAGGGACAGAGCCAAAGCAAGGAAATGCAGTGACATGTGGCAAAGAAAGTGACTCTTTACAGGCAAGCAGGTGTCGTGAACCTGGCTAAGGCATAAATCCCAGAACCGAGAGGTGAGACACAGCTTCTTGGGAGTGCTGTCCTGGGGGGAGGAAGGGAGCCACCAGGCCTAAGAGACTGTCCCCCGTCCTGCAGCCCCCAGAAGAGCTCAGGCACGAATCCCCAGAGCCCTCTCAGGGTCTGCAGTCAAGTGTCATTTTCCAAACATTCGGCAATGCCAATGCACCCAGAATTGAGGAGTTCCATTTCTACTCTTTTTTCACAAATTATACCTCGTCGACTTCTGCAAGACCCTTTGCCACTTGAAAATGAATTTAGAAAGGCAGTACATTAGAGTCACACAGTCTGGGTTGTTTACCAACAAGGATAAGAGAGTGAAGTTACATAATCCTGCTTGTGTGTGTGTGTGTGTGTGTGTGTGTGTGTGTGTGTGTGTGTGTGTGATTCTTCCCAGCCCTGAAAAGTTGAACTTTTGGGAGTGAGATCTCCCCGGCATGGCAGAGACCGTGGAGGGCTGTTTCCGGCAGGAACGTGGCCAGCACAGCGCACTTCTCTACAGCTGCTCTCACCATCCAAGGCGCAGACGAAGGGTCCCCTAGGGCCACTCAGCGCCCGTTGGCAAGGGCAGCCCAAGGACAGAGTGACCTTCCTGCACCTCTCCAAGGTCAAGAAATTCACAGACTTGAGCCTAAATGATGGGGGGGGTCCATGACAAGGACAAGATGACAGTAGTAGTAACAGCAGCCACCACTGCCCAGGCCTCCCCTGGGCCGGGCGCCACACTGCAGCTTCATGCATGCTGGATGCTCAGGGGAGAAGACGAGGCTCTGCGAGGATAAGGGGGCTCGCCCAAGGCCGCAGGGCTGGAACCAGACCCCCCCTACCCCCCCATCCTGTCTGACTCCAGAGTCCACCATGCTGGTGACGTCATGACCTTGGAAGCAGTTTTCTAGCCACTTCCGTAGGCCCAGAATGTTCCTCAGTGGCCATTCGATAAGCAATTATTGAGCACCAACTGTATGAACCCACTGTAAAATGGAGTAAAGGAAGTGCTGTAGTCGAGGTACAGGCAGGATCTGGGGCCTGAGTGCTTGGGCAAGGGGCAATCCAGGGCAACTTCCTGGAGGAGGTGGTATTTTGTGCACACCGTGAAGCATTAACAGGCTGTAGGGAGGCAGAGGAAAAGGAGACTTTACTCCCACTGGGTAGGGTTGCCAGTGTGGCCCCTGGGGGCTAAACCTGAGTGTGGCTGCCCCTGCCGGGATGGAGGATTAAAAACACGTCCCGGGGAGCGCTCCTGTGTGTGAGGCCCCCGCTAGTCCTGGGAGCCATCAGTCACCACGCGTCCCTCAGGGAGGCAGTAGAGCGTCGTGCAAGGAATGAAGGCAACTCCGCATGAACCCCACCCTCCTTCCTTGGCCTTTGGAAGCCCCCATCGCCCTCTGCAAAATGAGGACCAGGCTGGGGGGTTAAATGAGACGAGTTGTGTCGGGGACTCTGCTCTGCCTGGTCGCACAGTACTAAGCGTTCCATAAATGCGGGCTCCGGGCAACATTAGGGGCTCTGGAGAGATGCTCACCGTGGGGTAGATGCGCGAGTAGCAAGGGCGAGCAGGAGAGGGCGGGCCCGCGGAAAGCAGGGGAGGCTCCCTGGAGGAGGTGAGAACTGCGTGACAGCGGGGGGAGGGGGAAGGGGCAGGGAGAGCATTCCCGACCTCAATCGCAGCAGCGTCTCTCCCCTGCAAGGTGACCACAACAGAAGCGCGACGTTGCGCGACTTTCACTGAAGGTGGGGGCTGTTGGTAGTTTGCTCCCTGGTAGGAAACCTCAGCCACCCTCAAAAAAATCCAGAGGGCCACTTTCCCCGGATAAAAATAAAACTTGGAGGGGGCCCGCGGGAATGGAAGACTTTCTTCCTGGGTTTAAATTTCTACGGAAAATCTGACCCTCGCGGCCGCCGCCCCTGCCGTACGCGGGCAGAGCGGTCTTTAAGGAGAGGGGGTCCGGCGGGCGTCCGAGCGCGAGCAGGCGCGGGCCCGGCAGGGTGGGCGCAGCCGCAGCCGCGCGAGCGGAGCGCGGGGCCGGCGGCCGGGGCGGCGGGCGGAGCGGGGGGCCCGGCCCCCTGAGCGCGCGCGAACGCTGCCGTGTCCGCTTGCAGAGGCCGCCGGGGCCGTGGATGGGGAGGGCGCGCCGCCCGTCGGTCCCGGCGCGCAGGCGGCCGCGATGAGGGTCAACGAGAAGTACTCGACGCTCCCGGCCGAGGACCGCAGCGTCCACATCATCAACATCTGCGCCATCGAGGACATCGGCTACCTGCCGTCCGAGGGCACGGTGAGTGCGGGCGGCCGCGAGCCGGAGGGAGGGCCGCGCACCTGCGCCGCGCCCGGGGCGGGCGGGCGGGACCGGGGCCGCCGGGCCACGCGGGGCTCGGGGCGCGTGGCGGGCGCCCACCCGCGCACGTGGGCCCGGGCCGCATGCACGCGCATGCGGATCCGGGCCGCCGCGCCCACCCGCCCATCCCAGCGCCCCTGCCTCGGTCCCCGGGCTCCGCGTCCCCGCTCGCAGCCCCTTCGCCCCGGGCCCGGGAGCCCGAACCAGAGTGCACGGCCGGGGCCCCGGGTGGGACACTCCCTTCCCTATTGTGCCGGTTGGGGCAGCCGGGGTGGGGGTGGGGGAGTCGCCTCGCCAGGGGAGCGTGGCAGCCTCCAGGCCCCACCGCGCCGCCACCCCCTGGCGACAGCCGCGCCCCTCTGGGGTTCGACCCGCCGGCGTCGCCCTGTCTTGCCTGGGCGCACGGAGTTTCCGCAGCGCGGTGCCCGGCACCGGAGCTGCCAACGCCTCGGGCAGCAGGCGCGCGCCGGTCGGTCGGGACTTCTTTCCGCGCTCGCCGATGACCGCCCCTGGCGCCCGCGCCGGGTCCGGGTGGTAGCGGGGCCGCGTGGGCCAGCGCAGAGCCAGCCGCGTGGTTGGGGACCCCTCTCCCGGATCCGGCTACCCCCACCACTCTCCCTGGGGCCGGACCCGGCAGTCACAGCGAGCTCTGGAGGACAGAATTCGCCCATGAGGGGTTTGGCTTCGAGTTAGAACAAAGTTTGCCCGAAGAGGGAAGGGCTGAGACAGCGCCCTCAGCCCAGGGGTGGGGGAGCCCCGCGGCCGCTCACTGTGGGCCCGGAGAACAGACTCCCCTTTCTCCCCGGTTCCCCTACAGCCAGCGTCAAGGCCGCTCCCCAGACGATGTCAGGCCCCAGCGCCCTGGCTTTGCTCTGACCAAGCCCAGGATCGCCCCGGCCTGCTTCTCTAGCCTCGGGCTGGAGGGCTGGGCATCCAGGGCGGTGCTGTGGGGTGGGCGCCCCGCAGGGTGGGCGTGCTGTGTTTCAGGGAAGGCAGAGACCCGGGGCCTTGCGCCCCACCTTGGGTCACAGCTGGGGCTCCTTGTCGGCATTTGGGGGCTCCTCTGCAGCTGGGCTCACCCGGAGGTGCAGGGAGCCCTGGGAACCAGTGTTGATGGAGAGGGTGTCTGCCTGTGACAAACACCATTGGCCTTGAAAGCTTAGGGGTCATCCTTTCCACAAACCCCCTGTGCTGCCTTGTGCCAGGCCCTGCTGGATCCTGGGCGCCGTCGGGGAGTGAGACAGGAAAGCCGCGCCCGTCGGGGACTTGAGCAGTGATGGAACGTTACCCAGGATACACAGGACTGTAGCTGGTCACTGTGTATTCAGTCACTTAACTCACAACGACCATATGGGGTAGATGCTGTTACTGCAGCGAGGAGACTGAGACCAAGAGGGAGCAGGAGATCTAGGAAGGGCCAAGACTCAGGAGCAGGTGGCCACAGACAGTCTGCCGAAGGAATGGACATTCGGGAGGAGAAGGAGCTGGTCACACCCATCACGGGGGTGGGGCCTTTCAGACAAAGAAATTGCATGTTTCTTTGGTGAAGAAAGAGGTGGGGACACCCGTTAGGAGGCATGAGATAGTGGTGGCAGCCAAGGAGATGGAGAGAAATGGACATTCCAGAGGCAGACCGGATTAGACTTGATGATGAGTCGGACGCCAAATAAGAAATCGAGCCCTTAAATGGCCCTGGGCTCTGGACTTTTAGTTCACTGACCTGTTGCTTATCAGGATCCAGAAACTGTCTCCCCCAAACCCTAGTGAGGGCCACAAAGTCTGCAGAGGGGCAGACTGGCCCATCATCCAAGGTATTCACAGTGCAGAAACACACAGACAAGCCCGGGTCACGCTGTTGACTCTTGTTCTGCACACACCTCTGACTCTGGGTAGGTTTCAGGTATCGCAGGCTTGAAAGGCTGTGAATTGGGGACACTGACCACAGAAAGGAAAGATGGCCGAGCAGTGTCCTGCCAGTGAAATGGCCACAAACAGGCTGGACGCAGCAGCTCTAGGAGCCGGGGGGCCTGTGTGCAGAGCGGGCAGCATGACGGGGAGAGCTTCCAAGGGCATCCCCACCACAGCTCAAGCCAGGAATTGTTGCTCAGTCATCGCCTTGAGTCACCCAGGGAAGGCGGCCCTGTGCATGCAAGGCCAGGGGGCGTGGGCTGCGTGTCAGCAAGTTTCTCTCTGGTTCCCAGCCGTGCATCCCCTGCCCGTGTGCAGTGTCGATGGAATTTATACTGGCCGTCAGGATAAGCCCGTCCCATGCAGGCTGCAGTCCCCAGCCCACCCGTGTCTCTGTGCCTCTCCTCTCCCTGTCATTCCCAAGTTTAAGAGTAAAAGTCACTTCCTTGTCTCTGTACAAAGAGGTGTCAGAAATGACTCAAAAGCCAGAGGCTAGGCTAGGTGCAGTTTATTTCATTAAATTTTCTTCGTGTTAATCTTCGAGCATCTCTACCTCCTTCTTTCAAACTGACGGCTGTCAGTCGCCTGGGATCTGGGTGCCCCGACAAGCCCAGACACCCCCCAAGAGAAGCACCTAGTGCTGGTACGTGCTGCAAGTCCCCATGTACCCGAGGTTGGAGATGATCCGTTTACAGGTTACACAGTTTGCCCGATGATCATAAATTGACGTGTAGCGCTAGTGATTTAATTAAAAATGTTTTGGAATAAAAGTGAAGTTTAGAAGTGATGTTCCCCTCGGATCTGAAATTCAGAGTCCCGGAACTGAAAGAGATTTTGCAGGTCGCTGATTTCCTTTTCCTCGTTTTTGGAAACAGTGAACATAGTGGATTCTCTTAGAGTGATCCTTGAGACTTGGCCTGACTCTGGCTAGTCCACACCGATGTGTGAATCGGCTCCAACCCCAGGTGAGAAGCCAAGGAAAATGCCAGAAAAGTGAAAGCTGGTCGCAGTCCAGCATCCGAGAGGTGGACGCAGGCTGCCGTTCCCCTCCTCTGCCCTTTACTCGGGGTTACGGGAGGGGGTTTGGAGCAGATGTGGATGCCTTCCTGCTGTGTGAGGTGCTTAGGACAGGGTGCTCCTGCTGTCTCCCAGAGGAACCTCAGGGAGCCCTTTCTCCCCCACCCTTTTCCTCTCTTCCTCGGGGAAGCTCCTTCCGGGGGCACTTCTCCCCAGATACTCCGGGGTAATCTTCAGAATACTTGCACATCTCCCATCATACTTTGTCCCCACAAGAATCCTGTGATCTAAGTCGAGGAGATGTTTATGTCCCCATCTTGCAGATGGGAAAACTGAGGCTCAGAGCCGGGGAGTGTCGTGTTTAAGGTGCTGGCCTGGCTGGGTCTCAGCTTTGGGATCCTTGATCTGGTGGCTCCAACCAGTAACTGTGCGAAACCGAAGCCTCTGTCGTTCATTCAGGCGTGCATTCATTCACTCCACGCCTTTGCATTTGGTGCCGACCATTAAGGACAGGCAGGAGAAATCCCTCACCCTCAACCTCGGTGCCCGAGGGGTCACCTGCCCCCTTCTTAAGGATGTGGAGACCTTCTGAAGCTTTCCCAAGCCTTTGAACTGAGACGTTATGTGTAAGGTCTAACCCGTATCCCTCCCGTTGCATTAAATCTTTGCCTTCCTGTCCTGTCCTACACAAGAAAAGCACTCCCTCCATGGAAGGCTCCACAGAAGGGCCCCGCAGAGTCACATGGCCGCCAGGGCAGCCTCTGTGGTCTCACTGTGCGGCTCTCTCCCCAGCTGCCTCTAAGCCCAGCTCAGAATTGCTCTCCAGACCCTGGGGGCCTCCCAGCCAGTAGACAGTAGTAGGAAGAGAGCCCACCTTTCCTGTTTAAAGGTCGCTAACCTCTTACACTTATTCAGGTAGGATCGTCCCCATTTTATAAGACAAAGATGCAAACAGACAAAGCAACTTGTCCAGGATCACACCACGAATCAGTGACAGGGCCAGGCCTGAGGGGAGGATCTGGGACTCTCACACTAGTACCTGTTGCTGCCTCCTACTGGTCTCAGCTGCGCATCCAGCTCCCTTTGGTAACTTCTAAAAGTCTGGATTTGGCACTGCCACCATCTTTCACTTGTGGTCCACTTCGACCATGAGATTATTTTTCCCTGTCTTCCCCTAGTTCTTTATTTGTGCTTGTGTCTCAGTTCCCAGTTAGAGCAAACTTCTGTTGAGGGTTCACCATATACCAGGCCCTGTTGTAAACTCTTTAAGTATACAATGTGTCTAATCCCTCCAGTAACCTTTTGAAGGAAATTGTATTAGATGAGGGAGGTCTTATTATTCTCCCTCATTTTACAAAGAGGGATTCAGAGGGACGAAGAGATTATACTTTGTGCCTGGGTAACAGCTAGAAGTGGCAGAACTGGTCTTCGAACACAGGCAGGAGGATGCCCACTCTGGATGAGGGTCCTCGATCAGGCCCCAGTGGACAGATGGTGGTTGTTCAGGATTGAACATAGTGACCCTTTCCCTTCTCGTGTTGGGGGGAAGTTGGGCAGCTCCCTGGGTTAATTTCCCTGCTCTCTGGCTGGATGGGGTCACTCTGAACTTCCTTTCCACTCGCTAAGGGTTTGTTTGTCCACTTTGTTCATTATTAGCCATTATTCCAGCCAACCAGGGGCATTTACGGGGCCCCCACCAGGCGCCGAGCCCACCGTGTATATAGCAGGTTCTGGATGGAGGTGTGTAGGGGCAGTCCCCGGCCTGGCCTCTGGGATCCTGCACCCGGCTTGGGGCCCTTGTGGGTTAAGAGCTTGTGCACCAACAGTTCTGGGGCAGTTCCAGTACACGAGACCTGCACTGGCTGGAGTGGTCAGGGGCTCCAAAT
Organism: Ceratotherium simum simum; assembly: GCF_057802395.1. Classification (NCBI taxonomy): domain Eukaryota; kingdom Metazoa; phylum Chordata; class Mammalia; order Perissodactyla; family Rhinocerotidae; genus Ceratotherium; species Ceratotherium simum. The sequence continues at coordinate 4,159,297 of NC_141933.1, read as the reverse complement.
CGTGGAGGACGGGGATTTATCCCATGCCCGGGAAGCTAGGTAGAGCTACAAAGCCCAGAGATGGAAGGCGTGCAGGTGGGAAGCACAGCATGGGCAAAGACGAGGAGGAGGGGATACGCAAGGCCAGACTGCAGTGGGCCTGGGGGGCAGGGGGGGGGCTCGGGGACGGTGGTGCAGGCGGGAGATGAGGACCAACAGTCACGTGCACGGCCCCTGGCTCAGCTCGGAAGACCCAAGTTCCCCACCTGGAAAATAGGGACGAGCTCCCCGTAGAGACCCTAGGAGTCTGGAGCGCCTGGGGTGCTGGCAGCAGGCGGGTGTGCCCTCATGCCCTGCCTGCCCTGGAGACCCCACATCCACCGTAGGATCTGACCTGTGTCCCACACTCACGCCCTGCCCGCTTGTGGGGACTTGGTGGGAGGACGGGCCTGTGCTGAGACAGACTCTCCCCGAGTCCCCGTCGCTATTGAGAGGTGGGGCTTAGCCTACCGTCTGTGCTGTAACCTTGGGCGCCCCTCACCTCGCTGGGCCTCAGTTTCCTCCCCAACCAATTGAGAAGAACAACCCTTTCCTGCCTCTCCCGCAACGTGACCGTGCAGAAGGTGCTGGGGTCTCCCGTGAACGCTGTCCTGGGCTGGACGTAGACTCCCTCCTCCCCCCTGCCCCCGAGCCCTCCCAGTGCTACCCGCCCGCCCGCTCAGGTGGTCCTGGCCCCTAGGCACCCGGAAGTCTCTGTGTGAGGCCCTGCGGGTGCAGGCCAGCCGGGCGTCCACGCTGGGTGGGTCCTGAGAAGGCCGTGCGTCACTGTGGGTGGAAGGCGACACTTGTGTCCAGCTCCAGCTGGCCGTGCGCTGTCAGGCTGTGAGAGAGGCCGGGTCTCCAGGAGGTGGCATCCTGGGACCAGCCAGAGGGGCCAAGATTCAGGGGCCTGACCCCACCCTCCCCAACCAGGATGAAGGACTCCTGACCCCCACAGAAGGCGGGGTGGACCCCGGCCCCCAGACCCTGCCCAGACGCCCTTCTCCCTCCTTCCCCGTGCAACAGCCACCATCTGGGCAGGCCCCCTCGCTGTTTCTCCCCGTCCCTCCACCCCCCTGTCCCTAATGCTGGACAGTTTGGAAAGAAGCCCGATCCCGTGGGGTCCCCGCCCTACAGGTGGCCTTGTGTGCTTTCAGCAAACACAGTCCCCGACCCCCGGAACGAGGGACTCTTCCTGCCGCCTCTCTTGCCCAAGTGCACAGCCCTTTGGAGTCCCGGGGCAGCCGAGGAGCCGTCCCGTGGGGAGACTCTCCAGGCCAGCGAGGCCCCCAGCACAGCTCGGTCCTCGGGCCACGGGCAGCGGGGCCTGCCTTCAGCCGCATGCCGGCCTCGCGCTCCGGGGCGTGCCGGCGCATCCCGAGGCCCCATGGCAGGAGTGGGAAGCGCCTGTGGGGCGGGAGCCCCGGGGTCGGGTGCAGGGCCCGGGCTCAGCTCTGAGGACCGCCAGCCATTTAGAGCTGCTGTGAGACCGCTTCCCAGCATGAATTTATTTATTTTCCCTTATTTCCAAGGAGCAGCTTGCTGATTAACCTGTCTGCCCTCGATAACCAGCAAAATCCCACGGGAGTTCTAGAAACCAGGGTTTGGCTTTAGCGGCCATGCGTCATCGCAACTGTGGGAGGGCTGGATTTTAACCCACTGTCCCACACTTCCGTCTCGTCGGCCCCCCGGAGCCCTTCAGGCGGGTGGGGAAACCGAGGCAGGGCTATATACGCAGGGACCCGCTCTGTTACCCACCTCTGTCAGCCTCTCCCTCCCTGCCTCCCTCCCCCTCCCTGTGGCCCCTAAGACCCCCACCCAGATAAAGTACTGAACCCAAACTGGTGACTTGGGGTCTGTTTGGGGAAGACCCCAAATGAACACGGTGAGTGCCTGGCCTCGGACCACACAGCAAGTTGGTGGCAGAGCCGGCGCCAGAAACCGGTCCAGGGCAGGGGCATGATGGGCCTGCGGCCACCTTGACGCGACATTGCCGAGCACGCTGGCCAGTGGGGGTTGAGATTTGCAGGCGCAGAACCTAAGCTGGGCTCTGCACTGCCCGGGCCCCTGTGGACAAGTGTGAAGAGCACTTCCTGGGGGTCGACCTTGCGGCCGGCAGCCTGGTCCCTCAGGGCCAGCCTGCTCTAGCCCCGTAGAACCGGGGGGCCTGCGGAGTGGTGAGTGTCTGCCTTGGCGTCTTCGTGTGTCATTAGCAGGGAATGTCTCCTTCTCGAAGGTCAGCTCCGTGAAGGCAGGGCCTGTCCGCCGTGTCCCCAGCTGTCTCAGCCCCTCAGGCACTGCCTGCTCCTGGCGGGCATTCAGTGAGTGTTTGTTGAATGACTGAGGGAGCGAGCAGATGAAGTAGTTCGGTCTGAAACATGTGGCCCTCTGAAGGCCCATCACTGACAACGTGACGGCAAACGGGTTTCCCTTTTCTTGCCCCTCAGCTGCTGAACTCGCTGTCCGTGGACCCTGACGCCGAGTGCAAGTATGGCCTGTACTTCAGAGACGGCAAGCGCAAAGTGGACTACATCCTGGTGTACCATCACAAGAGGCCCTCGGGCAGCAGGACTCTGGCCAGGAGGGTCCAGCACGCAGACGCCGCCCCAGCTGCCCGCAGCGTCAAGCAGGACCAGCCCCTGCCTGGGAAGGGGGGCCCAGTGGGAGCGGGCGAGCCCGAGCCCCCGATGGACTACCACGAGGACGACAAGAGGTTCCGCCGGGAGGAATACGAGGGGAACCTTCTGGAAGCCGGCCTGGAGCTGGAGCACGACGAGGACGTAACTATCCCCACTTCTTGTTGGCTTGTGGGGGTGGGCAGCCCCGGGGGCCGTGCATTCCATTTTCAGAAGGTGGTGCGGGAAATCTAGCTTAAACCTGTTCTCAGGGAAGGCAATGGAAACGCCTCTCTTGGTAGGGTTGGGTAGACATCACTCCTGGGCGGCTTTGGGGAGCCCCAAACCAGCCCCCCCAGGCCACATCTCTGTGGGAGGGGCTGGTCTTCTCAGCAGTGACCTTCGGGGTCAAGGCATTTCCTGCCCTGGTCAGTTCCTTCCCTGGGAAGATGCGTCCGTCCTTTGGGCCGGAGTACGAAGCTCTCCTGGGAGTCTTCCTGTGGTTGATCTTGGCCCTTCTCGGGCCTCAGTTTCTCAATCTGTCAAATGAGGAAGTTGGTCTGGCTGACCCCTGGGGGCCTCTGAAATCTGATGACCTTGGCACTGTTTTCTGGGGCTCCTCTCCCTGGCGAAGCCCGAGAATCTTTCTAAGGGAAGTTTTTCTGGAAAGAGCCAAAGGTTGACTCACCTGGTGTGCAAGGCTGCCCCGGTGGCGGAAGGCACGGCGATGTGCTGAGGAGGGACCTTGGTGGTACTTGGGAGAGCGGGCGCTTCCCTCAACTTCTCAGCGAGTTTGCTGGTGTTCCCCCACCAACTCCTTAACCTCTCTGTGCACGGGGCGCCTTCCTTCCATGAACATTAGGGGACAGGCCTCTCGCCCACAGACCTGTCACTGTGCAGGATAACCAAAAATCAGCAGAAGTCTCTCCAACACACGAAGAGCAGAAAAAGCAGTCAGCAGGTTAACTCAGGGAGCCGTGAGTCCACCGCGAACGTTTAAAATAAAAGTTGTCCTTGGTTAGATCTTTCGTGGACGAGAGCCACTGCACCCTTAAATAATGAATGCTTTGGGTCCGGTGATAAGAGTGCCTTTGGGGTATTCACATCCGAAAGCAGGTCTGTTAGAGACTGGTGTGTGACTTCTGTTTCGTGACAGGTCATGGGAATCTGTAAGAAGGGCTCCCCAGGGCCTCTTTCTCCCTTGGCCTAGTGGTGGAGGGACCTTGTGTTCCACATGGGGCATCTCTCTGGGTGGCAGCCACCGTTGTAGGTTTGGCGAGTTCTGCCACAGGGGTGCTCCCCGTGGGAGTTGTGAGGACATGTGAGGGGCCTTGGCAAGTTTTGATGATCAGGAGCACAGGTTTGATCCTGACAAGCTTGCGGAGAGCCTTGCTCCCTGACTTTGAGGGCAGCGGCTGCAGACAGGGATGTGCTGGTCTTTCTGGAGTTTTCTGTCTCGCCTTGTCTGAGACCCGAGGTGGGGCCCCTCGGGTGAGAAAAGCCATCGATTCTCCTGACTTTTCCCAGTGTCCTGCCTGGCCAGCCCTGCGGCGCTCTCTCGAAACAATACTGCTACTATGCAGACTTGACGCCAACCTGTCATTTTATAACTAGAGGAACAAATGGCTCCGTCAGAGGCGGGGGAGGCTGGAGGGAGGCTGGGGGGCAGAGGCCTCGCCCGGGAGCTGGGCGTGCGGAGCCGCAATCTCGGGCTCTCTGCGACCTGTGCCTTGTCTGTTCGCCGAGGGATTTGCTCTCTGTCCTTGTCATCCTTTCCTGACCACGACTTTAAAATCTCAAGCTTATAGGGACCCCCGCGAGGTCTGGTACTTCAGACTGACCCTGGCCAGATGCCAGACCCTCTACCTATCTTTGCAGGACTCATTGAGCTCCTTAGGCCTCAGTTTCCCCATACGTCAAATGGAGATAACAGTAGTATTTACATCACTGGGTTATCGTGAGTAAAGTGCTTAACTTGGAGTCTGGCACGTGGCAAATTCTTATTGGCTGATGTTAATGTTATATCATATTTTAGTGGTCATATTGAGTGGGCATAGCAGTCCCAAGAAGAAGCGAGAAAAGAGCCTTTCCAAGTCCATTTAAATACTACATCACACCTGTCTTTTTAAAACCTTTATTCTCTCTCATGACTTTGAAATACAGAGCAAATATAAAGACATTGGTCTGTCACCAGAAAAGATCTAGTTTTCCTAATAAGTGGCCCCAAAATGTCATCGATAATTTGGCTCTGGAGCAAAGAGGCTTTTCAGCCATGGATCGGGCTCTTTTCAACGTGAACGTGTTACTGCGGTGTAGACTAGACGGTTCACGTTTTCAAAGTGGCTGAAGTTGGGTGTGTACCGTCTTCCTGCTGGAGTCTCTCAGATCATAAACCGTGTTTTACAAGCCCATCCCATAATTCTGGAGCTTTCATCTGAGATGAACTAGGCCAGGGTTGTTGGAAACAGCCTCCCCTGCGGCAGCCTGTTGCATTCACCCGCCCCCCGAGACAGGCAGAACCGGAATCCGTTCAAAGGCCGTCTGGGTGCACGCAGGTCCCGGGGTGTGCGTGGGCCCCTGCCAGCGTGATTAACCCATAGCCGCCGTCCTAGTTGTTCCAGGGGCAGAGGCAGCCTAGCTACTGAATCCTTCCCGGGGCTGTGCTCAGATTATAAGGAGTGAAAGGGTTTGCAGTTTTGGAAATAAGATAGCCTCCAAGAGAGCCCGTTGCACAATCTTACCCAACTGGAAGCAAAATCGGGGGCTTATGTGCACTTTCCTGGGGAGAAAAATCTATAGAATCCATCAGATACACAAATGCTCAATGACCCCCAAAGGATAACGAGTCATTGCTCTAAAGCCGGCGTCCTCAGCTTTGGCACTACTGCCATCCGATACTGCGCAGCATCCCTGGCTTTGGTCATGCAACCAGAAATGTCCTCAGACATTGTCCCCCGGGGGCTAACGTCACCCCTGGTTGAGAAACCCTGCTTTCAAAGCTGGATGGAGGCAAAAGGAGAAGAGGGAACTGGAGGGATGGGAGATAAATAAACAAGCCCCCGGGGGGTGGGGCCCCTCCAGACTGTCTGCTGGCCCGGCCTTCCGCAGCCGTGACCAGGCGGCCGCGTGGAGGTCACTGGCAGCACAGAGGTGACCTGCCTTTGCTCCCGGAGGGGCCAGAGGGTATGTGAGGCTGCTCGTGGGCTGCGAGCCCCACACGGACGGGGCCCCTCTGCTTGCCCTCTCCCAGTCAGGGGCTTTATTGCTGTGAAGAAATCCTGTGATGACGTGAGGAAGACGACCCGGCTGAGGACACAGTGGGGCCCGGTTCTTAGGGACGCATAGCAGCCTCCGGGGGCGGCTGTAACAAATGACCACAACCCAGGGGGCTTGAAACAGCACAGACTGATTCCCTCCCAGTTCTGGAGGCCAGAAGTCCAAAATCAAGGTGTCGGCAGGAACTTGCCCCCTCTGGGGGGTCTGGGAAAGGATCCTTCCTGCCTCTTGCAGCTTCTGGGGGCTCCAGGTGTTCCTTGGCTTGTGGTGGAATCCTTCCAGTGTCTGCCTCCGTCTTCGAGTGGCCTGCTCCTCTGTGTATGTGTCTGTGTCTCTCCTCTTGTAAGGACATCAGGCATTTCATTTAGGGCCCACCCTCATCCAGTATGACCTTATCTTAACTTGATTTCATCTGCAAAGACCCTATTTCCAGATAAGGTCCCATTCACAGGTAGGGGGGGTTAAGACGCAGACATCTCTTTTGGGGGGCACCGTTCACCCCACTACAACAGCTGAGGCTCTGCACTGAGGAGGTTATCCGGGGACTGGAGTGGCTCACGCACGGCCCCTAGAGGTGCCAGCAGCGAGCAGGGGAGATGTGGTCTGTGGTTGGGGGACAGAGCAGGGCGGGTGGTCTGGGGGCTCCGGCCTTCGCCTGGCTGCCTCACTGCAGGGCCCGGGCTTTGCACAGGAACCCCTTGGAATCTTGTCAGGATGCAGGCTCTGATTCAGCAGGTCTGGGGCAGCCTGAGCCTGCATTTCTAACCTGCTCCCGGGGCGTGTGGTGGCAGTTGATCCTGGACCATACTTTGAGGTGTGAGGGTTTTGCAGGCTTTTTTCCCCATGAGCCAGCAGAAGCATCCCCAGAGAAGGTCCCCCAGCGTCCGCGCAAGCCCCCGATCCACTGTTCGACACCCCAGAGGTAGCCCCAGACAGAGACCCCAGCACTGACCACAGGGCCCCGTGTCCGTGGAACAGAAGTGGTGGGTCTCTAGGAAGCGAGCCGCTGAGTGCTTTCCGACCTACACTCTTACAACCCCACGTACAGGACACAGGAAGGCTGAGCCTGGCCGACAGGCTGTGACCATGGGTCTCCCACTGTCCCCCCCAGCGACCTCACCCAGGCTCAGAGAAACCGAATTTGAAAACTGCTTCCCCAGACGCCTGCAAGAGAGAGACCCTGGGTGTTGGGAAAAGCTTTGGCACCTTCATCCAGAGGACGGCCCTCAAAGTCAGTTTCATGCATGAGGATCCAAGAGGGGTCCCATGTCAGAGACCCCCTGGGACAGCACGCATGAGCAGAAATGACGGGAAGAAAAAGGGTCATCGAGGCAGGAGGCCCAGGCCTTCCTTCTCCAGGAGAGTCAGTCTCTCTCTCTCCCCTCCCCTGACCGCAGTGGGGTCAGCTTCCAGGGCCCCCGTTAAAGGGACAAGGGCAGTTTGTAGCCAGTGTGTCTCCCTGCAACTGAGACCCATCAGCATTTTTCAAGTCCAGCCTCAAAGCCCACTGGACATTATTTATGTCTGTGGGTCGCTGCCGAGAAGGCCACAAACTGAAATCCCTGCTGTGTGTGCTGGGGGTGGCCGCGGCCCGCGCCGCCCCGAGGCTGAACTTGACCCCGGCTTTGGCAGAACCGTTGAGGCCGCGGACAGCAGAGCCATGTGAGGTCTGCTTGCTTTCATGCTGCCCTTTGGGGTTCACCTAGGCGCCCCGGCTGGCCGGCTGTTGCTGCTCGGCATTCCTCCTCTGAAGCTGGTGTGGTCCTTCCGCGGCATCTGTTTCTCATCTTTGCAGATGTTGCTTTTGAGGAGCAAGCTGGGAACTGGCTGCGGGAGAATGGGCGCTGCTTCCAGAACAGACTTCGGGGCGCACAGTGGGGTGGTGAGGACGCCGCCTCTGAGCTCCCTGTGCGGGTTCAGGCCCCGCTCCGCCACTTCCTGGCTGAGCCACCTTGGGCAAGTGGCTTCCCCTCTCTGGACCTCGGTTTTCCCATCTGTAAAATGGAGGTGATGGCACCCCCTTCCTCGTGGAGCGTGGGCGAGGTTGAGAGCATGAGCACCCCCTCGCCTGCAGCCCTCGGGCGGAGGCTGCCGTTCACGGCTCCCGTGACCCGAGCAACAGCTTCCTTCCTGCCTGATGGGAAGGGCAGGGTCCTCTGGCACGTGGAGATGACTCCTGTCCGTGTCCCCCACCAGATGACCGGGGAGGGTGGCCGGCAGGGTTGCCGTGGTCTCGGGAGAGGGAGGGGGGCTGTTTCTTGCAGTTTCCAGCTGAGGCCTGGGGGCAAGCGCGGGTGTCCAAGAGGGGTCTGGGCTTGGCTAACTGGAGCCCAGCCCTCAGCACCGGAGGGGGCGCGGCGGGCCCCCTCCTCACAGCCCCCTGGGGGGTTGGGGGTGGGGCGTCCTTGACTTTGAGGAACCTGAGGTCTAATCCCAGCATCGAGATACGAGAGGACAAATGTTCTTGGGGAACGCGTTGGTCTGGAAGCAAAACCCCACCCACCCCACCCCATGTGGGCTCCCTCGCCCGCCATGAAGAAGTGATGGAGGTGTCAGACCCCCTTTAAAGAGAGGAGCTGAGGCTCTGAGACGTGGAGCAAGGAGACCGAGGCCACAGGGCCCACACGGGCGGGACGAGCTCTTGAACCTGGGTCCCTCCAGGCTTCTAATTTCGTGCTCTTTGCCCTGAACCTCGCAGTCTCCAGCCCCCGACCCCAGCCCCCGGGCTCAGTGCCCCCCCCATGGGAAGAAGAAGGGGCCTCTCGCATGATGTCAGGGGCCTCTAGTCTAGTCCAGAAGCTGTCCTTTCTCCGTTCATAATTCCACCATTGCGCATGCATTTCTTTGGCTCTAAAGGTTTTATAGCTCCAGTCTCCTGCTAAGGCTTTTATACACCCTGCCTGACTTGCTTTGCGGCTGTCTTCGTTTTGTGGAAGCACGCTTCTTTTAAAGTGAATCCTGGACATTTTCCTAAAGCTGTGTCTTTAAAGTCCCCCGAGGGCGGTTGCACAACTCTGCCTGGGTCCCAGTTGGTTGGGGTGACATCTTTGCCATTCTGCCTGCAGTTTGGCATCCTCCAGGCCCGGCTGTGCCAGAGTCCTTCTCTTTCTGGCCCATCATGAATTCTGTTAACCCCTTGGTAGCTTGAAATAGGCCACGGCGAGAGTGTTTACACCGTGGAAACTGGCAGATGCTAAACATCAGGGCAGGTTTTTCTTTCTGCAGAGCCGGGGGGCCGTCCTTACAGGCACCCCCTGCTCTCCCCTCACGCGTCTTCCTTTCCTTGGAGAGGTTGAGTATTTTCAGACGTGTCTGTGGAGTTTTTCATTCTCGTTAGGATCCTTCTTTATTTCTGGAAGTTCTGTTTGGTTCTTTTCCAAGTTGGCTATGTCCGTTTTTAATAGTTTCCTGTCCTTTGCAGAACTTCTCTGTCTCGAGGTTTATTTCTTTAGACGAGGTGAGCACAGCTGATTTATTAGCCATCTAATCCTCCCAGAATCCCGGGGCCGAGGGGTCGCCTCTGCTGGTTCTCCTCCAGCTGTCTCCCGTCCCGGGGCCTCTTGCTCCTGCCCGCTGGTCACTGCCCTTACATAACCCTTGGGGGATCCCCAGGGCCTGGAGGAAGGACCCTTGTCCGGAAAGGCTTGGGGCTTGCATCCATCACACATCTGAAGGCGTAACAGATGGAACCATCTTGAACCAAAGTCGCAGTCTGAGGTCCCCAGACCCACTGGGGCCGTGGCCTTTGGGGAGCAGGACTTCTAGAGGTGATTTCCTCCTCTCCTCCCCCCAGGACCACCTTCCTTGCAATTTTTCAGGGTTGGAGGAGGGGGGCCCTTTCCAGGGGGGCTCATGGGGGTCCAGCTCCAGGGGAGTTCTCCTATGAGACTCCCCATCTTGGGCGGGCCTGGGGCTGACACTTCCATCCCCCACTCCAGCCCAAGTGGCCATGCCGGTAGATGCCCTGGGGGCGACAGGATCTTGGTCAGTCCTCTGGGCCTGGCAGAGCCGTGCTCTCTTCTCAGCTCTTCAGCAACTTGAAGGCTGTGATGTTTATTTTATGTTTTTGTCTGGCATTTTTTATTGTCTTCCATGGGAGGGTGGATCTGAGTAATCCACTTGCCTATCACAGAAGCAGGACCAAGAATGAATATTTTCTGCTGATTTACTTACTAAATAGTCCTTCAACAAGCCAGGCCTGGGGGGCCAGACCCTGTGCCAAGGGCTGGGGGTAAAGATGCCCCCGGCCCCGTCCCTGTGCACTTTCCCGGCCCCCCACAGATACAGCATTCGTTGGGTCCCTGGCTCCCCTGAGACGAGTCCGGACGGCACTAAGACGATGCCGAGGGCATCGTGTGATGTGATCGTGCCCGAGCCATCAGAAGCTGCTCCTCCTAGGCAGTGGAGACATCGTCAGCAGTACCCACGAAGTGGGAAATGCCAGTTAGCAGGTGACCTCTCCATGCAGACCCACGCCCAGTGACTGAGAGCGTCTCCCACGCCCTCCAGGGAGCCATGTGGGTGGAGGGCGGGCACGCTCGAGTCGGGGCCATCCCCAGGGCAAGCTCCAGCCTTCCCCGTGCCTTGTCCTTGTGTAGTAAAGTGGACCCAGAGATGCCTGTGGGAGGTCAGGGAGAGGACCGTGCGAGCGTCTGAGTGCCGGGGCGCCCTCGGCGGGCGCACTCAAGGTGCTCAGCAGGACCGTCCCCCCTCTTCCTTCATGGCTACTCGGTAAATATCATTGGGCACCTACCCTGTGCCAGGCGCTCCCTCCGTCCCAGGGACATATCGGTCCACTAAACAGACAAATCCGGCCCAGAACCAGCGTTCCAGCTCACATGCGTGCAGGATGCGGTGCCAACAGCAAGAGCCGACAGATGCGGCTGCTGCCGGGAACGCGCCTGCTCACCCGGGACTGACTGGGGATGCCGCTCTGGGCGTCTCGTGCCTCGGAAACCTGTCGGTTGCAGAGGTCACGAACCCTCCCAGAGGGCAGCCCCGGGCGTTCCGAGAGCAGGGTCTGGAAGAGGCCTGCGCCCCCCTCCTCGGGCCTCCTGACGCCCACCCAGGGAGGCAGTGTCCTCGCTGGGAGCTGGGGAAGCCAGCTGAGGACGGAGAGAGACGGGTATCTGCCTGGGCCCCTCCCGGGCTGCCCCTCCTGGACTGTGCTCGGAAGGGTCTTTGCATCCCTGCTGTGTGCACAGCACACTGCCCGTGGCTCCCAGCTGGCCCTATGCCAGGGTGGAGTCTGGAGAGGCCCCTCCTAGTGGCTCCACGACGCTGGGGACCCCAATTCCCTGATTTCAGGAAAGGTGCCCTCCGGGGCGTGAAGCAGCCTGTGGGGGTCAGGGTGGGTGAGGAGGCAGCGCTGACCATTCTGTGGAGCCAGTGGCAACCAGGAACGGCCCACGTTCAGTCCTTTCTGGTGCAAACCTTCCAGCAATTTCCAAGCTCTCACTTTAGCCATGCATGGATGGTGGCCGTGAAGGGATGTGAGAAGCACGCGGTCCAGCCCATGACTTAGTTTTTTTGTTTGTTTTTTTTTAGTTGTTTTTTTTTTTCCTGAGCTAACATCTACTGCCAATCCTCCTCGTTTTTTTCCCCAAAGCCCCAGTAGACAGTTGTATGTCATAGCTGCACATCCTTCTAGTTGCTGTATGTGGGACGCGGCCTCAGCATGGCCGGAGAAGCGGTGCGTCGGTGCGCGCCCGGGATCCGAACCCTGGCCGCCAGCAGCAGAGCGCGCGCACTTAACTGCTAAGCCACGGGGCCGGCCCCAGCCCGTGCCTTAGAACATCCAGGCCCTCAGGCAGCCGTGGGGGTGTAGACAGGACCCCTTGGCATCCCCAACCACCACGAATCCCCCACGGGGATGTTTTTGTTTGTGTTTTTGTGATTTTCTTCTTCCTTCCAAAAGGAAAATGCCAGAAACAATTCTGGTGAGGTCACAGGTTTTGCGAGTCGGGCTCGAAATGGAGCACCCTCGCCCCGCTCCCACCCCTCTGGTTGGGCGCCATGTGGGGGCCCTGACCCCGTCCCCTCCAGAGCCCCGTGGCCTGGCCAAGTTGGGCCCTCCCGGCCCCCATGCTGTGGCGGGGCTGTGGCCTCCGAGTTCCCCAGCACGAGGGACCAGAGTCGGGACAGAATCCACTGCCCCGGGACATCTGGCTGAGGGGAGGGGGCCCCGCCGGCTCGGTTCCTTCCCTCTGGGGGCGGGCTGTGGTCAGGCCGGGCAGGACGGTTTCAAAAAACATCCCATATGTGCTTTTGCCAAACTGGTCCCACGACCCTTTTCCCAAATCCCGCCAGATGTTTCCTGGGAGAAACCCTGCGGCTCCCGTAAACAGGGGAACGTGTTTCCCAGGGAGGCCGGCCGCGGCCCCCGCTCATGACCACCGTCGAGGGACATCTCCCTGGACTCGGGAGAATGTATTTTGGGTCTGTGCGTGCGGTGGGCAGTGCACAGAAATAAACCCGGGTCTGTGATGGGAAGAGATGGGTTCGGCCGCACGTGGGCTGTCGAGGTCACTTCGTGCTCGGGGCGCCCCACGAGGTCGGCCCCGTGCCCGTGAGTCACCAGGACCGATGGCACCACCGCTTCTCCGGTCTCAGGGCCTCCAGGGCTCCCCGGACTGGGGAGGTGGCTTCTAGCTTCTTGACCAAAGGAGCCCGTGCATGTAAGCAGGTGCGGTCTCAGCCGCCTTGCAGCCGGCCACAGAGAGGTGATCCTGGGTGGAGGCAACAGCCCCTCATTGTCCTGACCTCTCCTGCCAGCGGGGGGCTGGGCACCAGGAGCTCCCCCAACTGTGAAGCAAGTCTAGTATGGCAAAGATTTGCAGGCTCAGAGAGGTCGAGTCACTTGCCCGAGACCACACAGGGACGAGGCAGGACTCTGACCCAGGCCACTTGATCCCAAGGCCTCTAAGTCCCGTGGCCTCGCCTGGTATCCACTTGACACCCAACCTGCCCCTCAAGGGCAGCAGAGGGATTTGGGCTCTCCTCCCCAGAGCCCCCGGGCTGCCGCCTCTAGCCCGTGCTGGGATCTGTAGGTTCACAAGCCCTGGGCTGCCGTTTCGGGGCTCCAGGCCCCCTGCAGACGTGCCCGGCGCCGGCACACCTCTGAGCCTTGCCTGTTGGGCCCCTGTGCCTGCGTGCCCTGGTCCTGGCTTGTCTCCTTAAAGCAGCCTCGGGCCTCCAGACGCTTCTTGGAAACTTCTCCAACTGCTGAGCTGGGCTCCCTGCACAAAGCACTCTAGGGTCTGACCTACAGCTTTGTGACACATGGAGTGGGCCAAATGGTGGCCCTGGAGAGCTGTGTCCACCTGGAACCTGAGAAAAGGTGGAATTATTTGGAACAAAGGTCTTTGCAGATATGATTAAGTTAAGCATTTCTAGACAAGATCATTCTGGATTTAGAGTGGGCCCGCCATCCAGTGACAAGTATCCTTGGAAGAGAAAGGAGAGGGAGATTTGAGTCACGGGGAGAAGGCCATGCACGATGGAGGCAGAGACCGGAGTGATGCGGCCACAAGCCCGGGAACGCCTGGGGCCCCCAGCAGCTGGATGAGGCATGAAGGACCCTCCCCTAGAGCCTCCGGAGGGCGCGCGGCCCTGTGACAGCTTGATCTCAGACTTCTGGCCTCCAGAACTGGGAGGGAATGAATTTGTGCTGTTCTAAGCTGCCCAGTTTGTGGTTGTCTGTTACAACAGCCCCAGGACACTGATTCAGCGAGCTAGCGTAGCGCACCCCTCTCTGCCTCACCTTCCTCAGCTCCAGGATGAGGACAGTGGGAGGCCCTACCTCACAGGCTTGTTGTGAGGAATAAATGACTTAACACACGTAAATGCATGAAGCAGGGACCGGCACAGAAGCACTCAGAGATCTCAGCCTTCTCAACCTCATCATTAATATTACTCTTATGATGATGATTGGCATTGGCCTTCATTTAGTCATTCAGCAAACACTTGTGAGTACCTACACTGTGCCGCCGTGGGCAGTGGGGCCAGCGAGCACGGAGGCCCTGGGCAGGACTCGCCCGAGTGCTGGGGCTGCACGGAGGAGGCCTGTGCAGAGGCAGCGCGCCTGAGGCCCCGGGGAAAGGACAGCTCCTCCAGGGACCTGGGGGCCTCAATGTCAGGTTCAGTGGTGGAGGGATGAGCCAGGATTCACCCAGCAGGTGTTTGCCCTTCTCTCAGGGTGGGGAAGAAGCCCCAAATGGAACTCAGTGTCAGGGAAGTTCCCTTCCCCAGGTGGGATGTGGGGCAGGGTCACTGGAAGGCACAGAGCGGGTCCATCACTCCGTCTGTAGCTCTTTCTGCTGGACCCGGAAGCTCTGCCTCTCGCTGCTCGAGGCCGGGGTTCTCCTGGGCTCCTGTGAACGTCAGTTTTCGCGGGCTTCCGGTGGGCAAGTGTATTTGGGCCACCGAGGAGTTTTTTCTTAGACGTCATCCCCGAGTGACTTCAGCTCAGTTTTTGCCAAAAACTTGCAATGATCCCATTTTCTGTGGCCACGCTCTCAGCCTTGAGAAGTCTGTCGGGCCGTGGACCCCCCTCTGGCTCAGGGAAACCTCGTGTTTCTTTGCTTTTTGTTGCAATGATGTCCACGCCGCGGGGCACCCCAGTTATCTCGGGGCGACCGGACAGTTTGTTGATAGTACGTGTGTCTTTGATGGGAACACGTGTTACTACCGCGTTGACGCTGTCCACTCGATAAAGTGAATCTCTTACACACAAAATTCCAGGGGGAATAGAAAAGAACAGAGAGTCGTTGGGGCATCGAGGTCTCATCCATGGTGAAGAGTGGGGACTGGGCAGCATGGCCTGCGTTAGAATTTGGGCCCCACGCCTGCCGGCTGCAGGATGCTGGGCCCTGACTTTTTCCCCCAGCTTTATTGAGGGATAATTGACGAGTATAACTGTGTATATTTAAAGTGTATGACGTGATGATTTGATATACGTATACATCGTGGAGTGATTACCAAGATCAAGATAATTAACACGTCTGTTACCTCACAGTTAACTCTTTTGTGTGTGTGTGTGCGTGTGTGTGTGTGTGTGTGTGTGGTGAGATCGCTTAAGATCTGCTCTCAGCAACTTTCCACATACAATACCGAGTTGTTAACTCGAGTCATCATGCTGTACGTTAGAGCCTCAGAACTTAGTCTTGTTATAACTGAAAGTTTATACCCTTTGACCAACATCTCCCCATTTCCCTTCCCCCAGCCCTGGGCAACCACCAGTCTAGTCTCTGGTTCTATGGTTTTGACTTTTTTAGATTCCACATGTAAGTGAGATCATACAGTATTTGTCTCTCTCTGTCTGACTTACCTCCCTTAGCATAGTCCCCATCCACGTTGCTACAAATGGCAGAATTTCCTTCTTTTTGGGGGGTGAATAATATTCCATTGTTTGTATATACCACATTTTCTTTATCCACTCATCCACTGATGGACACTTGGGCTGTTCCATGTCTTGGCTGTTGTGAATAATGCTGCAGTGAACATGGGGATGCAGCTATTTGAGATGCTGATGTCGCTTCCTCCGGATGTATACCCAGAAGTAGGATTGCTGGACCGTATGGGAGTTCTAGTTTTAACTGTTGGAGGAGCCCAGGCCGTGACCCAATCTCTTTAAGCCTCAGTGTTCCCATCTGTGCAGGGGGCAGTAGTCGTGCCTTTCTCATCGCGCTGGCTGTGCAGGTCGATGGAGTCAGTTCGCACGAAGCCCTTAGGTTACCCCCGCAACACTGGGCTGCTCGTCCCTGTCGTTCAGACACGCTGGGCCAGAGAGCAGTGACTGGTCCAAGCACACAGCCATTTAGTGGGGGGGCTGGACTTGAACTCGGGCCTGGCGTCGAGCCCCCGGACCAGGCCGCCCACTCACGTGCGGATCAAGGCAGTACAGATGCAGGGAACCGGGGGGACAGGCCAGGCGCAGGCGGAGGAGTGGCCGGACCCCACGGAGGAAGATGCCCAGAGGGGGCCATCTTCACCATCACCTCTCCCCACCCCTGCTCGGAGACTCAGGGGACACCCGGTTCACCCACTTGGTCACAGGACCTGGGCTCGCTGTTGTGAAAGGCCCTTTTTTTGCTACCGGGGCTGCTTTGGGGGTCCTTGGCTAACCCCTGGAAAACCTCCCAGGTGTGTTGGAGTCTGAGACCTCCCTGCAGGCCCTCCTGGCTCTCCACTGTTCCCGTGAGACCTGGAGGAGCCCACTTCACCCCCGAGCTTCCTTGCGCCGTCTGCAAGGAGGGTGTTCTAACAGCGCCTGGAAGCGTCGTCCAGAGGAGTGAGCGAGGGGCCGGGGAACAGCGCCCCGCGTAGCAGCTGCCCGAGAACCTGCAGTTGCAGCTGACGGTGAGGCTGGTCCCCGCCTCGCGTCCTGACCGAGCACCTCTCTCCTCTCTCTAGACTAAAATTCACGGGGTTGGGTTTGTGAAAATCCACGCGCCCTGGAACGTGCTGTGCAGAGAGGCGGAGTTTTTAAAGCTGAAGATGCCGACAAAGAAGGTTGGTGGCGATGTTTCTGCCCCGAGACGGAGCTGCAGGGCTGACTGTCGCACAGACGCTGGCAGTCGGATGTTATCGGGAGGCTCTGAGCTGTCGTGAGATCAGAGTGAGCTTGTGTGCCACCCCTGGGAGGGCAGTGTGGCTCCCGTGTCCTGATGGTGGAGAGTATAACCCGGCCGGGTGATCTTTAGAGGCCCCGGAGCAAACCCCACCAGGAGACGGCACAGGCCGAGGAGCCACGGAGCTCATCCTAAACGCGAACACAATTAACCCTCCCGCTCTGTCTTTCATCCCGGCTGTGTCTCGGCTAATTCATCAGACTCATTCTAATTACATTTCCTAGCTAGCTGGAATTTTTCTTTTGAATGTTTGAAAACTTTCGGCTAAGCAGCAGTCTGACAGCGTGTCCTCCGAGGCTTAACCAGGCGTCCCCCGGATTTACTTTGCACGTGGGGAGGAAAATGGGAGGGTTGAAGCCGTGCCCAGGAGTAAGTCAGCCCCGCCTTTTCAAATCCACTGGAATTGTCTGGATGACTTCTTTTGAAACAAAAGTAAAGTTCGGGGGAGAGGTTTCTGGAATGTATTATAATTGCACATTTGGTTGGGCTCTCCTGAAACCCTCAGCTTTCAGGATTTATCCGGAAACCCAGGTGTGGAGAGGGGCGTGCTGGCCCGTCCGGAGGCTCTGTTCCCAGGACGTGCCATCTCAGTGGGGTGGGATGGCTCTGTGACTGTCTGAGAATAGACTCTAGGGGCACGGCTCAGCGGATGACACGGATTCCCCCTGCCCGGTCTCGTCCGCAGCTGTATCACATTAACGAGACCCGAGGCCTCCTGAAAAAGATCAACTCCGTGCTCCAGAAAATCACGGACCCCATCCAGCCCAAGGTGGCCGAGCACAGACCCCAGACCACGAAGAGGCTCTCCTATCCCTTCTCCCGGGAGAAGCAGCACCTGTGAGTGGGTCCCCCCCCGCTGCCTGCCCTTCCCCACCATGTGGTCATTTCACCCCACAGCATCATACATGACATGAGACAAGCAGATTGTGGGACAAAGCCCTCTGAGGTCAGAGGGAGTTCTCCATGCCCCAGAGAAGTGGGATTCCAGCCCCTGGGGCGTATTCTCATAAGACCTTGTAGTTCTTGAGCACAGAAGAGGCCCTGGAAATGATTTCCAAGGTCACTGTTAACTGAGGAATGAAGGGGCAAAGAGTCTTGTCCTTCTGCTGAGTGACACTTGGGAAAACTAGCACGGGCCCAAGTGAGGGCATGTGTGGGCCTTGGATTAAAGCCCCAAAGCCCTCGCTCCTACCGGCTCCCTCCGTCCCTCTCGGGATGTGATCCCACAAGAGGATCTGGTTGACCGAGCCCCCTGAAGGCTGCCAGCTCTGGGAGCAGGAACTGAAAAGCAGC
Organism: Ceratotherium simum simum; assembly: GCF_057802395.1. NCBI lineage: Eukaryota > Metazoa > Chordata > Mammalia > Perissodactyla > Rhinocerotidae > Ceratotherium > Ceratotherium simum. The sequence continues at coordinate 4,141,464 of NC_141933.1, read as the reverse complement.
CCCGGCTGGAGTCCTGAGGCCCCAGGGAAGCGCAGCCAGTGGGGTTGCCTGGCAGTGCCACATCTGCTCTGGAACCTTCCCTCCTCCCCTGCTCCCCAGGGGCAGTGGGGCGTAGCCACCTGGGTCAGTGGCAGCTGCACGGCCTCCATGGAGCCTCCCGGGCAGAGCTGGAGTGTGGGCAGTGGTGGGAATAGAAAGCTCGAGCTGTGGGAACCCGGTGGGGCTTCGATGACGAGCTCTGGGAGGGGAGGGCTCCTGGACACCACTGGTCCCACAGGGCTTGGAGAGCTTGGCCTCGGCTCCGAGCTGGGGCTTCTGCCTCGGCAGTGTGTTAGTCACAGGGCAGGGGCCATGTGCTTCACTCCACTGTGACTCCCGATCCTGCTGAGGATAAGAAATAAGGGAGAAGGAGGTCGCCCCCGCCCAGCTCCTTCCACCAGCTCCAGGACAGAGGCTTCCCGGGCAGTAGAAGGAGACACCCTCTTTCCAGGGCCCCCAGGGCCCCGGCCTCCTTCTGCTCTGCCCTGGCCGACTCCCTCAGCGTCCTCTGCCTTGCCAGGCCCAGCTCACCTCCAGGCCCCATGAGGATGGAGCCCCGGGGAGCCACCCTCCCCAGCTCTACCCTGAGCACCATATCCCAAAGACATCCCTCTGCCCTCAGGAAGCCTCAGGCAACCTCCTGGGGGCCCAAGACCTCAGGACCAAAACCATTTGGAAATTACAGGGAGACTGGTAAACATTGTCAATGTCCTCATCCTCATCCTCAGATGGTGGAATGGTGGTGGAATGATACCGTGCCCATCCTCATCCTCAGAGCATGCCAGCTGAGGATTCATCAGAAGGAAGCAGGGGTCCTCGGGGAGGGAGGTCAGACCACACTTGCCTTGGGGGTTGCCTCCACCCATCTCCGAGTGGATCTCCGAGCCTCCTGGGGGCGGGGGCAGGTAAACAGACTCTTCCAGATGCCCAGGGTCGGGTCACATCTGGCGTGTGGACTGTTTCGCTAATTTCAGAGTGGCAGCTAATGGGGACGGTGGTTTCCCAGGGCCGTGGAAACCCGGAGAGGCGATCCAGTGAACTGTCTCTTTTTCTTCCCGATATTTCAACAGATTTGACCTGTCTGACAAGGATTCCTTTTTCGACAGCAAAACCCGGAGCACAATAGTAAGTATTGCACGCGGAAATCTCTGGCTCTCCAGCAAGGTGGCCCGGGGGAAACGGATGATAATCTCATTTCAGTGAAACTCCCCCGGGTGGAGGCCGGCTCTAATTGTCTGAGAAAGAAATAATTAGAATAATAAGACAGAGAGGGCTGCAGGCGACCCGGGGGAGGGCCGCGGCCCCAGGCCAGCTCTGAGGAGGAGAGCCAGGTGGAGCCACAGGAAGGAGGCAAGAGACAGGAATTCCAGACCCCTGGGGTTATTTCACCGTGCTGTCCGCAGCACATCCCTCCAGCCTCCTTGCCGCTCGCCCTTTGCGGAGTTTGCGCGTTCCTATCCCTAGACCCGGAGGTTTCCGCGCAGGCGGGCCTGGCAGGATGATGGGCAATGGAGTAGATTTCCAAGGCTTTGCCAAATGAGCAAACTGAGGTTTGAAATCCAACCAGGCCAGCCTGCCCTGTTCAAGGTATTGGTTGAATGTTTATCCACCGACCGCCAACTTGTCCGCCCGCCAAGTCGGGCCGTGCACGGCCCAGGACCCAACTTCTATCTAAACAAGAAATTAACCTCGCAGCCAAGCCTGGCTGTGGCTCTCTCTTCCCCGGGGAGAGGTGCAGGCTGGGAGGAGGTGGCCCCTTGACCTTGGGCAGATAGCTGCCCCTCAGGCCACATCCCGAGGCTGGCAGGCGGCCTGGCGCGGGGCAGTGGTGCAGGGTGCAGTGGCGCAGGGGGCTTGGCCACTGCGGGGCAGGCAGGTCCGGTCCCGGCCTCCCCTCCCAGCCTCGCAAGCTCGGGAGTCACCTAGCCTGGGTCAGAATGAGGACGCGTCTGGCTTCCTGCTCAGAGGGCGCCTCCCCCGAGGGTAACCTGGGCGCAACGCTGGAATAGAGCCACTGCCATGATTTTTGTTCTGAACATGTTATTGATTCGTTTTAATTAAATCGTGATTATAAACAACAAGGAACTCACGTATGCAGAAACATCCGCGGCCTGTGTAGCTCGGGGCTGGCCTGCTCCCAGAAGAGGTAACTCCTCTCTCTCTCTCCTCGACGGAGAACCAGCCACAGCTCTAACCTGAGTGCTTTCACTTTTTCTTTGTCATTGTGGGATAGAGAGAATCAGAAGGGCCGGCTGAGGAAACTGAGTCACGGTCCTGTGTGTCAGGATGTGTGCGCCCCAGATTTTTACATTGTCTGGGCCTGTTTGTTAAGGTGGCCCTGGAGCCATTTAGATCTCAGGGGACAAGCACTTCTGGCAGGAGGAACAGCCAGGCTGGAGGCCCTGCGGCCTCGGGAGAGGGTTTGGTGAGTGAGAGGAGCAGCCAGGAGGCTGAGGTTGCTGGTGGGGATGGAGATGGGGCAGAGGAGGCCTGGGGGGGCCACTGGAAGGTCGTGAGAGTGCAGAGAGTTTCGAGAGGATTAGTGTGCTCTGACTCGCACATCTTCGGCGTAGGGCCCATTATTTTCATCCCATTTTTCAGGTGGGGAAACTGAGGCACAGGGTAGTAAGGTAGTTTGCTCAAGACCACACAGCTGCCAGTCGTGGAACCGGGACTCAGACCCAGGCAGGGAGACTCCCGGGCCGGGCTCCTGAGGCCGCCAGGTGAAATGTGTCGTTAGTGAAGGGGGCACAGAGCTGGGGTGGCTGGGACCCTTCAAGGGGCTTCTGCCAGGCGCCCGCTTCTCTGCTGCCTCCTGACAGTGTAGAATGGAATCTCGAGGCCTGCCAGCCCCTTGGTTTCTAGAACATTCTGGGCTACACCTGGGAGGAGTCCTCTTCGCTGGGTCCTCGTGCCTCTAAATTCCAACTCACCTCTCAGCCTAAAGGGACAGTAACCTGTCGCACAGGGCGCATAGGACAACTCTTAACCCTGAAGCCCAGCGTGACGCGTAGTTGATGCTTCACGGAGGGAAGTAAAAGATGGGAACCGTTCGAGCTGCACTTACTTATCCCTGAGAACCTCAGACCCCGACACTGTGCCCGAGCATCCTTACAAAAGCCTGCCGTCTGTCCTTGGACAACGCTGGGAGGTCGTCACTGGTGATGGTCAACCACGTCCCTGTCCAGCGATCGCATGACAGTTCCTGCACGCCATCGCTGCCCGAAGTAACCGTCCCCCTCCTTGTCTCCGCAATAGGTCTACGAAATTCTGAAAAGAACAACGTGTACCAAGGCGAAGTACAGCATGGGTAAGGACATTTCTGGGGCCTGAGATCAGCGGCCGCGTCCCAGCCGTAATCTTGCCTCTGAATCATCTCCGTGGGAGGTGGGCGGCCGGCCTGGGGTTTTTTAGAGGGTTTTGATTTAAGCCTGTGTAGCAGTTGCAGACAGGAGAGCCGTTCCAGGACTGCAGGGCGGTTGTACGGCCCCGCGCTTTTGAGCACCGAGCTCTCCTCTTTGGCTCGAGGCGTGTGTGGTGGTGTGTGGAGCCTCCTGCTGCAGAGGCAGTAAATCCTGGCTGCTGGAGGCTGGAGAGGTGACCAAGGTGTCTTAACCCTCTCTTGACCCTCACAGTCCAGCAGGAAGTAGTTAAGGGTCAGCTGGGGGCGATGGCCCAGAGCAGCAACCCCTGGCTGGACGCAGCCAGACGCACACATGGCTTAGAGCGGAAGGCGCCCCCCGCCCCGGGGCAGATGCAGCCCCAGCGAGGCAATGCTGAAAGAAATACCCCTTGACACACGCCCTGATTCCAGAACCTGCCACAAGACCATCCCAGCTGGGCTCCTTGGGGTCCAGCCGCAGATGCAAAACCTTCCCGATTAAAGCATGTAGAGGGGAGCCGCCCCCAGTGCGGGTCCCTTGCCCACACTGCAGGCTGAGTTTGCTAAAGTGAAACACTTCAGGGCAGAGGAGCGCCTTTTCCTCCTTCTTCTTGAGCTGTGGGATGCTCTGCCGAGAGCGGTGCTAACGGCACCATCCATCACGCCGTAGCAGCATCTGAAGTTACACCGCTGTGGCTCGGGGGGCGCAGGGCAGTCTGGGAAGAGCCAGAGTCTGTCCGTCCAGGAGAGAGAATCTCATCCTGTGGCATCCTGCAGAGGGAAGTGGTGGGTGAGCTGAAGGAAATGCGCGGCCGCTGAGTGCCTGGGGACAGGCCCGGGATGCAGGGAGGAGAGGATGAACCCTCCAGGGCCAGGCCGGTGGCGTGTCCCCTGGCCGGTATGGCCGATGGTCCATCACAGGGATGCTCTTTGGGGCCTGAAGTCTCTAATCTCGTGTCCTAAATCAGTGGATGTGGGGGCCCCATCCAGGGGTCCAGAGGAGTCCAGGAAACTGTCCCCACAGGCTCACCGCTGCTGGAGCGAGAGCCTCCAGGATGGCCCAGGTCACCAGATGGGGAGGAAGCCTGTTCTAGTCCCAGCACTGCGTCTCAGACCTCAGTCTCCCCGTAGGCTCCTGTAGGGTCCCTGTAGCGTCTTCCGGTGGAAACGTGTGGTTGCTGTGAAGGTTTGCAGAATCCAGGGTCTGGGGGCTTCTCAGCTGAGCCAATCCCTGCTCTGGGTGGTCCCTGAGAGTGGGCGTTTCTGTATGTCCCACCAGTTCTCTGGCAGGGCTGGTGACAGAGCAGGCAGACAAGCATCCTTTTCTGCACTCCCTTTCATGTTGGCTCCTTGTCTGAAAGCCTCACTCCCAATTCATTCATTCAACTTGCAGCAAGGGTTGATAGATTTTGTCACTTGCCAAGCTCTGTCCCTGCCTGGCAGGTGCTCCCTGCGCTCAGGGGATTTATATCCTGGAGGAGGGACATAGATAATAAATAATCAGATAAACCAGAATGCAGTCTTGCAGGTTGAAGAGGGATGGGGGTGCTGGGGGATTTAGAAACAGTGATCGGAGAAGGCTTTTCTGATGAGGTGACGTTTGAGCAGAGATCTGAAGAAAGTGAGGCGTGAGCCTTCCAGATAGACGAAGCAGCCTGTGCAAAGGCCCTGTGGCAGCACCGTGTTGAGAGCATTCTAGGAACAGTGAGGAGCCAATGGGCCTGGATCAGACCCCACATCCATTGTTTATTGCAGGTGAACTTTCCACTCGTGTGGCTTTAGCCATGCGCTCCCACCTCTCTCTGGTGTGGATTTCTAAGCGTCCCTCAGATGCCCTGACCACTCCAGATCACAAACCGAGGAGATGGTCTGTTTTTAAGTGGTCTTCAGAAAGTCGCTTGCCAACTGGTTTCACAGCAGAGTAGTAAAGAGTGGGCCAGCCAGGCCACTGAAAAATCTGACCCACTTACCACCTAGAAAGCCTCTTCGGCCAGGCAGAGGGTTCCATGACCAGCAAAGGGCTTCGTGGAGGTTCCTTGGCAGCGCTGGTCCCCAAGGATGTGTGCGGAGCAAGACCAGATCTCTGAGAACCCCGTTCCCCATGCACGGCGGGCCCTGCCTTACCCCCTCTCGGTTCTGTCTTCTGGGGCTGGGCGCCCGAATCCACATCTTCGGAGGTGCAGGTGTGGTAATTTTTATAATGCACCCGGTGCGGGGCCTCCGGTCAGCAAGCAAGGGCCCAGCCATCATTCCACTGCCCCCGGAGCACTGCACCAGCCTCCATGAGCAAGCACTTTCTCCCCCAAATACAGCTTCGATCCTTCCAGGCCCTTTTTCATGTCACTAATAGCCGATGTATAAACAGGGCAAGGAGAGGGAAGAAAGAAGGATCCCGTCCTTTTAAGTAAAAGGCGAAAATGTGGTAAATACGGTAAGTGAGCCTCTGCCCCCGCCCAGGGCTCGCAGGCATCCTCTGGCTTTTCCAATCAACCTGAAATCTAATTCCAAATTGTATGCGTGTTTTCTGACACCATCAATTTTCCCATCCATATTTTTCTCATGATTCAGCTTTTCTAACCACTTAAAATCTTCCTTTCCGATCCTCAAGCAGACGGGGGTAGTTGGTGAATTGCAGGTTTGGGGTACCTCCTTCCTCCCAGATGTAACTTCCTCTTGGGGTTTCCTCTGTGTCTTCCTAATCCTGCCAATCGAGCATGTTTTCATCATCTGCTGATCGAACCCGGGGAGGAGACCCCAGAAAGGTGGCCGGGCTCTGTGCAGCCAAGTGTGGTTCGCTTTGAGAAAGTTCTCGGTGATTGAGACAGTCCTGGGACCACTCTGAGAAGGGAGCAGCTTGGTCCATAATCGTCTCTCTGCCTTTATTTTTAAGGCATCACAAGCCTGCTGGCCAATGGCGTCTACTCGGCCGCCTACCCCCTGCACGATGTAAGTAACCTTGACAAACACAGTTTCTCTCTGCTGCGTCATTTGCCTCCCCAAATCCCCAAGGGCCACAAACCCCCCAGGGAGCGCTAATTATCCTGCGGTCTCGGCTTCCTGCCTTGGCTCTCCCGTAAATGTCAGCCAGGCACAGGCCTTCCCTGTTCCCCCAAGTGAGGGCCGAGAAATTGCACACAGGGCCATCTTTTCTTGCAGAACATTTCCACCAAGGCAGGGGCATGTGTGGCAGAAACTGCCCCGGGTTTATCTGAACCTCACGGCCAGCTGGTCCACGAAATGTTTTCCCTGGCCTGGTCTCCCCTACCCCGCCCGCCCGGGGTCCTGGCAGAGTGACTGGGGCTCTGGATGTATCTATTTCTGCAGAGCAAGTGGCTGGCTTCCTGAGTTAAGCTGCAAATCCCACTGGTATCCCCCTGACAAATATAGCCTGTGGCCCCGCGTAGGCCTGGCTTGGAGTGCACAGAGAGATGATTCTCTTCTTATTGTCTCTATGGAAACGGACTAGAGTTCAGCGGGGCACTGGGAATGGACTGTGGGGCCCAAGCAGTGTGGGAAGCCCGGACAGAGGATCTCTGGAACTTTCCAAGTGTGCGTTGCTGCAAAGACAAGGAGCCAAGAGGCAGAAGAGAGAGAAAGGGTGGGGCTGGGAGTCAGGGGACCCAGATTCTAGTCCAGGCCTCTCACTCCTCTTCGGCCTTGAGTTGGGGCAGCCCCTGTCCTCTCTGAGCCTCGGTATCCCCATCTGCGCGTCAGGAATAATACCTGCTCTGTCCGGTTGCCAGGCCCACAGCGGGTGTCAGAGGGGAGACAGAAATGAAAGGGCTTTCAGCAAGGCACTGGGTGGGACACACGGAGGGCGCCAGAGGAGCAAAGGGCCGTCCACCCGGGCCATTGACTCCAAGGGAAAGATGCTCAGCTGACCCACTGCCCAACCCCTCAGCACTCACTGTAGGGGTTTGGGGTCGACTGACCCAGCTTTCCCACCTTTGTGCCTTCGTTCATGGTGTTCCCTTGCCTGCAATGCTTTTCCCTGCCTCCTCCGCCTGGACAGCTCCTCCCCCACCCCAAGATGGACAAAGCAGCCACAGGAAGCCTTGCTCCACGGATGTTTCCGGGGCGGGGCTCCGACCCCGCAGGTCCCACCAGCACTCCTGGCTCCTAGCTGAGAAGCCCTGGGTCTTCGAGGGGACCCGCTCGTCCGCGCGTCACTCCCTCATCAGTAGGTGCTCAGTCTGTGCAGCGCAGGCTTGCTCAGCTCTGCGGCCCCGCCGGGGACAGGAGCACAGCCCTGCCCAGCACCCGCCCACGGCCTGCTTGGCCTTTGAGCTGGCCGCCGCTGCCGAGATGCCGGGGACACGGAAGCCGACATGTCTCAGGGCCTCCTGCCTGTTTTGAGTCAGCCCTTTAAGTCTTGAAAGGGAAAGGGAAGAAATCAACATTTCTGAGCACCTACTGTATGCAAAGAACCGTGTTTAGTAGAAGCTTTATTTTATTTAATCTGGTGCAGACACAGAGGCTCAGAGAGGTTTAGTAACTTGCCCAAGGTCACACAGCCCCTGTGGGGGAGCTGGGGCCAGAAGCCAGCCCTGGTTGACACTAGGCTACTCCGTCCCCTGTACCACCATCTCGTCCTTCCCTGGAGGCCAAACACACCCCTCTTCTCAGTCTTCGCCACTGCATTCGTCTTAGGAATCGATTCTTTCAGCAGCTTAAACCGACTAGTACAAGACTCCCTGATCCACTGGCCTGTTGTCAGCCAGCCAGTCCCATGAGAAGCATCTCCAAGACCCACATCTCAGAAACGCCTCGTGCGCCATCAGGATTGTCCCTTACACAGCCATAGAGAAGCCCTCGATGTGGGGTGTGTCCCCACTTTACAGAAGGGGAAACTGAGGCTGGAGTTGCTGTGGAGGGGCACACAGCCGAGAAGGAGTAGAGCCCGGGCTCCGCGTCCAGGGTGCTGTCCAGCCGGATCAGGGACTTCGGGCATCTAGAGGGAATACGGGATTTTGCATCCGTGATCTTTCCACGCAGTTGAAGGGCACCCACCCCAAGAGGTACCAAAGCTGGTGTTCAGACACTTGGGGAGATAAATCTCTCTAGACTGAGCCGCATGCACGAAACAGAGGGCGCCGACTGCCGAGAAGTTGCGCCCTCAGCCTCGGGCGGGCGTCAGGCTCTTCGCTGGGCTCTGTGTAGCTCTTATTTAAATTTTTCATCATCCGTCACACTCACCACTACATTATCCTGCGTCATTGCTCGCTGCCCTTGGTCACGGCCCGTAGCATCCCCACGCCCTTCCAGGGTCTTGCTTACTGCGTTCATTCATTCATTCATTCATTCATCAAGAATAATCTGTCAGGTGGGCGCTGGGTACCCTTGCCAACCAGATGGTCCCTGTTAGCACTGTGTGTGGAGTAAGGGTCCTCTGCTCTGAGCCAGCCCCTGAGGGGGTCTCCCTCTGAGGGCGTCTCCTGCAGTCAGTGTATCAGCTGCCGGGAAAGGACTTGGATGTCGCAGCTGGCTGGCTGGCAGCTCTTTGGCTTCCTTCCTGGTTGGCATCTACCCGCCTCGGGATCACCAGCTAACTGCCCTCTGGGTAGATGAGGTGCTGCTGGAACTGAGTGGCCGTCTCAGCCACGGGAAGAAACATGGGAAATGCTAAAAGGCTGGGCGTGGGCAGGAGGGTCCCCTGAAGACTCAGGAGGAGCCGTTGGCTAAACCACTCTCAGAGCATCTTCATTCCAAGACCACAGGTGGCTGCGTGGTGCTCAAGTCCACTCCGCCTGCAGGGGGCTGGTGGGGTCAGAGGAGTTGCTGGTGAGTGGAACGGGCACCGGGGAGACCTCCAAGAGGTCTCAGAGCTGTGTCTGCCCGGTGACCCTCAAGACCAGTTGGCCAGGCCAGGCCAGCCACACCAGAGACTCACTTTTGACTTCTAGACCTTCCTTCTGTTCCATTGGCTTTGGAGGCCTAGATCCAAGTCCCAGGTCTGACCAAATTTAGCTGTCCATCCCGGGAAAGTCAGTTTGTTCCTCTGAGCCTCAGTGTTTCCATCTGTAAAATGGGAGTGTTGGCTAGCTGATCCATATGCACAGTGACCATATAATTCTTCGACCCTCCTGGGATGCTTGTGAGTGAAAGGGAGCAGCACCTGGATGGGGCCCTGGGGATAAGACCCTGGGACCGTCCTGGCCAAGTAGGATGTATGTCCACCCTATTGATATGATTCTTCCAGCCCCAAAAGACCCCTTGCATTTGCATTGCCATTCCCAGGAAATGACCCGGGGTCCTTTCCTGGACATCGTCTCTGTGTCGAAGGCTGAAGGCAACATGGGCTTTCCCGGTGGTGGAGGGCTGGGCCCGGCGGCCATCCGATTTATGGGGCACTTGGTATCAGAAGCAGGGAGGCCTGGTCGACTTTCCTGTTCTGCGTCAAATTTTGCCCTAAAATTATCCTGTCAGGGCCGGCCCCGTGGCTTAGCAGTTGAGTGCGTGCGCTCTGCTACTGGCGGCCCAGGTTCGGGTCCCGGGTGCGCACCGAGGCACCGCTTCTCCAGCCATGCTGAGGCCGCGTCCCACATACAGCAACTGGAAGGATGTGCAACTATGACATACAACTATCTACTGGGGCTTTGAGGAAGGAAAAAAGGAGGAGGATTGGCAATAGATGTTAGCTCAGAGCCGGTCTTCCTCAGCAAAAAGAGGAGGATTCGCATGGATGTTAGCTCAGAGCTGATCTTCCTCACAAAAAAAAAAAAAATCATCCTGTCGGTGAGGGTCGCTGGAGTTTGTCTGGAAATGCTGTGGATTTGAGCTACTGGAAAGTTCCGTTGGATAAGCCTTCTCCTCTTCCCTTTTTGAACAGGGAGACTACGAAGGTGAGAACGTGGAGTTCAATGACAGAAAGGTAAGAGGACGTGGAGTGGGGCGGAAGGCGCTCTGTCGGGTCTGGAGGGGCCTCAAGGGCTGGCGGGACGCCGTGGCCTTCAGGCTCTGGGGCCGGGCTGCGTGGGGGGCGTTTGGTGACCACGCTTCTGCTCCCGTGTTGCGGGGAGAACGTCGCTGAACTCCGTTGTGCTGGATTGTTCCCGTGTCTCTGATTCGCAGAAGGACCCTTGGCGGGCTATCGAGAACGTGTGAGAGGAGAGGACGCGCTCCTCAGAGCCTGCCCTTTCCTCTTTGTCCCCACCCCCACCCCCGCCGGCCTGGCCTGGTTAAAACCTGCGTCTTACGGGGCCAGTCAGCCTCCAGGGCTCTTTGCTGACATTCAGCCTAATCCTGCACGGCTCCCGGGCAGATAAGTTTGGCAACTGCTGTGGCCAGCCACACAGAGAGCCACGGTCCCTGCAGCACCTGGGGACACTTGCTGGACATTGTTCGGTGCAGTGTTTCTCAAACTTACTTGACCTGGAACCCTTTTTAATGGAAAAGTTATTGAGCTAGTGTTCTGTGGGACACACTTTGGGAAACACTTTTATGCTTCAGTGGCTCTCCCTAATTCCACCCGCCCAGGCTCCCCAGGAAGCTCTACTCCTCCACCCCACCTCTTTCCCCTACCACAGCCATTTCTCCTTCTTCCTCCATGCTCTGGAAGGTTCTTTCCTGCTGTCCTGCACACAAGCCCACACCCAGATCCCAGCCTTCCCCGCCCAGCTTCCACATTAGCCCCTCTCTGTTCCCCAGACATGCGCAGACCTCCCTTGCCTTGGGGAGCTGCGGTCCCTGGACCCTGTGTTCATTTCAGCCCCCCTCGTCCTGCCTCTTCCCCCCAAGAGCAGATCCTTCCAAGGCAGTGGGTGGAGACGCTTCCCTGAGAACCTCACAATTGTGGTCCTGTCCCAAATGTTCTCCGTTCCCGCCACCCCCAGCCCTCCAGACGTGTTTTTAAACCTTTGGTACTGGATACAACTTGCCCGCCCGGGAATCCAGCTGAAGATGCTATCTGATTTAGCACAAAAATTACATATTTGGTTATTTTTAGTGAAACATCTGGCATCCGTCTGAGCCCCCAGGACATGCAGAACTCTCCCATCCCATCCCGTTGGAGAGGCACCATCCCCTCCAGGAGCCTGCCCTGCCCACTCTGGCCTCAGAGCCTGGCCCCCTTTGTCTCTGCACCCCTCTGCCACTCACTGATGCCCTTCCTCCGCCTGAAAGTGCTTCCTCCACGGGCACCAGCAACCCCCTTCCAGCCTAATTCAGGCCTCTGGATCACAGACCCTCCACCTAATCCCCCACCCTCCTCCCGTGCGCCAGCCACACTGGCTGCCTTGCTCATCAAAAGACTACTTGGCCGATGGTCACGTCAGTGCCAAGACTGTCGCATTCAGTTACTGATTCCGGAACTAGTTACTGGGCACTGCTGTGTGCCAGGCCCAGCACACACAGCTGCAGATTTGTCCAGACCCAGCTGTTCCCTCCGTCTGGAATGCTACCCACCCTCCATCCCCCGCTCCATTTAATTTCATGTCCCAGCAATGAGTACGAGGCCTGGCCCATCGGGGTAGTGACGGAGTATTGGATGAGTGGATGGATGGTGAGATGGATGGATGATGAGTGGAATGGATGGATGGACAGATGGATGGTTAATGAATGGGATGGTTAGACAGATGAATGGATGATCAGTGGGATGGATGGATGGATGATGGGTGGCATGGATGGGTGGATGGATGGTCAGATGGATGGATGGTGGGTGGGATGGATGGACAGATAGATGGGTGGATGGGGATGGATGGGTGGATAGGTGGATGGATGGATGATGAGTAGTGGTGCATGGATGGATGGATGGATGGATGGAAGGAAGGAAGGATGGAAGGAAAGACTAGGGGAGAAGGGTTGGAGGGAGAGAGGGAGGGAGGCAGAGAGGGGAAATGCCCCAGATAGGTGTTTGGGTCCTAACTGAGAGCCCTGGAGAACTTCTCACTCTCCCATAGTGGCTCCATCTTAAGTGGCTCGGGTCTGAGTATTTTGCCTTTCCAATGACGAGATCTGTGGCATCCTTTCCGTGGTGGGACCCCCGAGTGCCTGACCCCCGTTACCTCACAGGACAGAAAGGGAGATGCAGCCAAGCCAAGGCCGTTTTCCCGTGCTGAGCTGGAGGGGCAAGGGCACGTGTCGGAATGTTTAAGCAAAAGGCAGGCCTGGGCCAAGGCTGAGCGCGGCCATAGCTGTCAGCCTGATCATCAAAGGGTCACAAACGCTCGGGGCCCTTGGGGCCGAGCCCTCCTTTCTCCAGGGATGTGGGGGGTTGGGGGTTTACTTCAGATGTGGATTGAGGTTGCTTCATCCTTGTGCTGAACTGAGAGCCACAGGACCTGACCCATCATTCATTCATTCATTCATTTAACAATTACTTATTAGAAACCTGTTATCTGCCCCAGGTCCCGTTTGAGGCTCTGGGGATGACACGGACCAGACAAACCCGGTCCTCCTGGTGCCCCCATTCCAGGGGGAGACGGCAGCGGGCAAGCACATACACAGCAATTAGGGACAGCGTTGGTGCCGTCACGGGCCTGCCCAGCCGTGTGGGCCCAGCTGGGAGGTCTGGGCAAGAGAGATGCCGGTGGGTTGAGCCAGGATCCCTCTGAGGTCCAGGTGCTGGAAGGCTCCAGGGTCGTTGTGACTGGAGCCACCGGCCCCCACCCCCGCCCCCGCTCACAAGGCTGAGGAGCACCCTGGGAGTTCTGCCAACGTGACAGGGAAATCTTACGTTAGATTTCTTTACGCTGACCGCTGCAGGGTGGTAGATGTTCTCTTGGCAGGAAGAAAATTCCACCAAGGTAAAGTGATTTATGGAGAAAGCTGGGGAGTGCCCCCATCTGTAACATCTGTCAGTGGATGGTGGCTGGCCTGCTGTGGGCTGGTCCCACTGGGCAGGCCTGGGAATGCAATGACCAGAGTGACATGGCCGTGCCTTCGAGGGGGCTTTCTCTTCCCCCTTGGTCTTTCCCTCCCCCAGTGCATCTTCACTCCCTCTCTTTCCCTCCCAGCATCTCTCCCCCCCTCCCTCCCTCTGACGCATCTCCCAGCCTGTCTGTGGCATAAGTCAGTGACTTGATTTTAGCTGAGGGAGCCCTGACAGTGACAGCCACTTTGCTCTCGCACAGGTGCTGTGCAGTCTCATGAGAGTTTGCTGGTTAGATCTCTCTGTTTACAGAGTCATACTGGAGGTTTTCCATCATTGTCTGCGTAAGCAGACATACTGGGTCCTAGGAGCCCCCAGCTCTACCTTCCACAGAGCACTCTGTGTGCACGAGCCCCTCGGGGCTCCCTCCGCGACCTGGGAGGAACGACAGCATCCTTCAGTATAAAGGAGGCCATGGGACTCAGAGTCTGCCCAGCGGGGCTCAGAGGGGAGGGCCCGACCCAGACCCCCTACTCAGGACTCAGGGGTCAAGGTCTGCCCAGGACGCCTACTCGGGACTCAGCAGACCAACATCCCAGCATAGGAGCACAGCTCTAATTCCTGGGCCCTTTCTCCTCTGAGACGGGAGGCCCCACCATCCCGGTTCCTTACCCGGAAGCCACGGAGGCTCACCCACTGGCAGCGAGGCTCGCCATTAGTCTTTCAGAATCGGAATCCCACTGAATACATCCTGTTTGTGCCACCTACAGAGAAACTTAAAATCTAAAGAAAGCTGCTCTTGTAAAGATCAGAGCAGGCAGAACCCAGGATTTTGACAGCAAAGTTTGCATATAATTTATTAAGAGTGCATTTTGCTTTTCTAAGTTATTTTCCTCCCTGGGTTGACTTTTGAGGAAACACAGGCCTTGTATCCTCCTGAGTATTATTTCTCAGAACTGCAAGATCCCCAGGAAATGGAGAAATTTGCTAGAAGGTCATTTCCAGGGACCCCCGACTCTCTGGTCTGTGGAAGCTGGCCCCCTCCCAGCGAGCCTCTTACACATTTTTAATTTTCAAAGATTTACCTGAACATATCTTTGTGCATAGAAGGCCATCCCGTCAGCTCTGGATTTTCCAAGTCAGTGGGGGAGAACGGATTATCAGCTCAGGCTGCAGTAACAGAACAGCACAGATGGGGCGGCTTATTCAGCAGACAGTTATTCCTCCCAGTGCTGGGGCTGGGTGTCCGAGATCGGGGTGTCTGCAGGGCTGGTGCCCGGTGAGGGCTCTCTTCCTGGCTTACAGACGGCCGTCTTCTCCCTGTGTCCTCACATGGCCTTTCCTCCGTGCCTGGGGTGGAGAAGGAAAACTCTGGGATCCCTTCCTCTTCTTATAAGGACACCAGTCCTATGGGATCAAAGCCCCACCCTTATGGCCTCATTTAACCTTAATTACTTCCATAAAGGCCTCATCTCCAAGTACAGTCACATTGGGGGTTAGGGCTTCAACTATGAATTTGGGGGCCACGGCATTCAATCCACAGCATAGAGTGTTTGGGGCAATGATATATAGTGGTGTGTGTTTTCACGGGGCCACAGCAGAATCTGAGTATAGAAGACCCTCCAAAATTTTAAATTTAAGTATTAAGAAAAGGAGAAAGGACACAGTCCAAGCTGCGGTGTACAGGAGAGACCAGGGGGCCCGTGGTGAGCTCTCACGGGCGTCCCCGCCCCCGCCTTCTCCCCCTTCCTCGTCTGATGCCAGCAGAGACGGGCGGCTGAGGCACGGAGGGTCCCAGCTGGGTCCCAGCTCCCCTCCAGCCCCTGTGTGACCTCAGGCTGTGAGTTGAAGTTGGTGAAGCATTAATTACCCACTGGCTTTCTTTTTCAAACCAGCTGTCCTAACCTGCCATCTTCCTAGGACACCCTATATGTGCGTGTTCACACAAGGCTTCCCATCCGTCAGGCTTATTACTGTCCCTGCCCAGAGCCTGGGGGATAACTGGGTGTATGTGGATTTCATTTATTTCACTAAGCCGCGTTAATCAGACAGCCCATCTCAGGAGATAAACGTCGAGCTCTCTTTGCATCCCATGAGATTTTTAAAAGATCTTGCCGTTCGTATTTCTCTGCTCTGAGCCTGGTGATTCCAGGCTTTATAAAGAAGGGTGTGCTGTCTGACGGGGGCGACCGAGAAACCTAAATGGAAAAGCCTTACAGCGTCAGGCCATTTTAGATCACTTCCAGGTCGACTTATAAAGAATGAGGATTCCATGTGCCGGCCCTGTGGCTTAGCGGTTAAGTGCTCGCGCTCCGCTGCTGGCGGCCCGGGTTCGGATCCCGGGCGCGCACCGACACACCACTTCTCCGGCTATGCTGAGGCCGCGTCCCACATACAGCAACTAGAAGGATGTGCAGCTGTGACATACAACTATCTACTGGGGCTTTGGGGGGAAAAAATAAATAAATAAATCTTTAAAAAAAAAAAAAAAAAAAAAAAAAGAATGAGGATTCCATAGAGATGCCAGAAGCTTCCTTCCCATCCCCACCTTCACCTGCAAACCCAGGCCCATTCTTGCTCAGGGACCCCCCTACTCGGCCTCCAGTGCAGCTCAGCTCCCACCACGTGTGGGTTCTTTGAGACCCTTAACAGAGCTGAAAGGTTGGACCCGCTTTTTCCTGTGTGTCTCCCCTGCCAGCACAGGGACTCCGGGGTTTGGGGCTGCATCTGCCGTGCTCACCTCTGAAAGCCCAGTGCCCAGCAGAGTACCTGGCACATGGCCCACTCTCAATAAGTGTTTGTTGAATGAATGAATGATGTAGCTATGAGCTGAATCGGTCAGCTCATCAGCGTCCCCATCAGCTCATCAGCGTCCTCATCAGCTGTGTGTTCTGGGGAGCAAACGGGGAGCATGACATTGTCACCAGCCCCTCCCCACTTCCTCTCTCCCAGCTCCTGTATGAAGAGTGGGCGAGTTACGGGGTCTTCTATAAGTACCAGCCCATCGACCTGGTCAGGTAAGAGGGGATACCGGGAACCGGCCTGGCTTCTCAGGCGGAGGCTGTGGGAGGCGAGTCCCTGGTTGGGTGTCACTTGGATAAATGTCCCTGTGTGTTTCAACTGGGGACCTGTTCAAACTTGACCCAAGGTCTCCCTGCAGGACCCTGGGCAAGCCTTAACTTAAGCAGTTTATTCAAATTCCCTGGAGGATGGGCTTCTTTCCCTCGTAGTCACCATCTCTCCTCCTCAATCCGCAGCCCAGCTTGACCCAGCCAGTGACTAGGTGGCGTTTCTTGTGTTGCCACCTTGAGAGGAAAAAAAAGAGCTGCCTTGGAATTTCTAAGAGTTGCCCCTCTGGCCATTTGTCCTCTCCCAAGAGTCCCTCTGTCCCAGGGCAGGGAGGGGCGGACAGATTAGGCAATGTGTGTCCTGTGGGGACCTGGAGACTGGAGTTCAGCCCGTGAAGATTTAGTTAAGTCCGTCGAGGTGCCAAAGACGCTGAATGTTGGAGCAGTGGGTCCTCTGGGCACCTCCAGGCCGGAGTTCATTGGTTCCTTACTGTGAACAGGACTTGGAAGGGAGCAGACAGCCTCCTGGGGCGGTCCGTGGCGCCCACCTTCCCAGGGCACAGGGGAGAAGGGGGTGGGCGTCGACGAAGCAGAGGGCACCCCAAAGCTGATGGCGTGCCAGAGCCCCACCCACTCTGTACGTCTCGGTCAACAGAACCAGGGCCCGGATTTGAGCTGTTCCTTGCTGGGGAGGGACGTGACGTGTGTTTCCGCGCTGGTGTGGAATGAGAGTAAGCTTGTCCCCGTCTGCCTCTGCCCTGCCTTGCAGGAAGTATTTTGGGGAGAAGATTGGCCTGTACTTCGCCTGGCTGGGCGTGTACACGCAGATGCTCATCCCCGCCTCCGTGGTCGGGATCATCGTCTTCCTTTACGGCTGCGCCACGGTCGATGAGAACATCCCCAGGTAGGCGGGCGGCGCCCGACACGCCCTCTTCTGATGGAGCCACATTCCTCTCACTGCAGCTACAGAACACCTTGGGTCTCGGGCCTCTCACCCTAATTCCGGTACACCCGCTTGGCCCCCCAGGAAATCACACGCCAGGCCCACACAGTGGGATCGAGAGACGCCCGGTGCGAAGGGTTTATTAGCCGTCTAACGGCCAGGGCGTCCTTTTCAGGCACGAACGCCCTAGGAGAGGTTTTATAGTCAAGAGGAAGACATAAAATAAATATCCAACTCCTTTTCATTCTTTGAAGTTTTTTTTTTCCTTTTTTAGATTTTAGTCATTAAGTGACAAGAAAATTCACTACTTCCTTGTGAGATTGGGCAATGAGACAAATGACCGTCCAGAGGCCTCCCTGCAGCTGACTCAGCCTGCAGGGTCTGTTTCTGGGGGCATCGTCCCCTGTCCCCAGGGCTCTGGAGATTTTGCAGGGACGGCACCGTAACAAAGGATGGCATGGTGCAACAGAGCCAGGTCTTTGAACGCAGAGCTGACATTCTTTCTGCTGGTCCCCAAAGGTTATGTGGGGCATGGGGAGCCCTTGGAAGAAAGCAGAGACCCCAGAGACCACCCAGCCTCCTGCAGGGGTGTGGTTCTCCCAAAATGGCAGCCAGAACATGAGTCGAGTTTAGGAGCTCAGAGAACACCGTCCTCGGCGTGCATAGAAGTTTCCGGTCTTTTCTAGTTGTTTCTTAGACTTGCTAATACTCACCCAAAGATAACTGTGTGATGTGTTCAGGACCTCAGGCCCCAACCTCTGTCAGGGACACCGTGCCGATGGGCCAAATGGTGTTTAGAAAGGTGGCTGCCGCCGGCCCTGCCTTCCAGGAGCTGCAGTCTCCCGGGAGAAGTCCTAAGGCATCAGTTCAGTTATAGGTCTTATGACACAGCCCGGGATCTCTGAAGCAGAGCTACGGCTTGGAAAATCCATCCGTTAGTTCTGGTCAGTAAAGAGCCAATGAGTCTTTACCTGGCGAAGAGACCCACTCTTTATGACTCAGCAGCCAGAGAGGCCATATCTGGTCAATTTTTGTGTAAATGATGTTTTGATACATGAATAACGCCTAAAATATTCCACCCACCCGGATCAAAACCTTAAAGGAATCTGGCTCACGTCCCCTCCACGTTATTTTGGGCACAGGCAGGGGAAAGCTTGTCCCTTTGTTTGCTGATGTGACCTGAGGTCACTGTGCTTGGGTTTGGCTGTGGCCAGGATCAAAGGAAGCCAGAAAGCCCGGAGAGACATGCGGAGAGACATGGTCGGAGAGACACAGGGAGAAAAGTGTGGAGTGGAGGGTGGGGGCAGCCCGGGGCATCTCCATCCTCCTCCCTCCCTCCCCTGGAGGGGAAGCAGAGCAGGGCCTCGGCCAGGAGGCTCTGCCCAGGCCCAGGCCAGGCCGGCGTCCAGAGGTACAAACAGCATTTCCTGGGGACTCTAGAGGCCCGGCCGGCTGGCCTCTGCCCATTGGTGCCTTGGAGGAAGCAGGAGGTGTGTGTCCCCTTGGAGTCCAAGGTCCCCACCCCCTGCCTGGTGCCGCCCCCGCACCTCCCATCACTACAAAGAACAGGGCTTCCCATTCCTTGTCTTTATTTTGGCTGAAGGTGGTGCAGAGAGAGGCGGAGAGTTTCACACCGGCAGAAAAAGGCTTTTTGTCTGGCCTGCGTTGTTTGTGCTGGCGGGCAGCAGGCTGGGGCAGCCGTGGCGCCCACAGGCAGGCAAAGATGCAGGGCCCTGGCCCTGCCCACCCTCAGGGCTCCAGGCCCCAAGCCTCGGGCCACTGACTGACAGTGGGGGGGCCTCTATCCGTGGTTCCCTGAGAGGGGCTCAGTCATGCCCAGGTGGGATGTCCTGGCCCGTTCTGCCCCCCAGGAGAGGCCCTCAGAACAGAGGAGGCTCAGGGAGGGCAGGAGATAGACCCCCCAAGGTGGCTCCTGTGCCTCCTTTTAAAATCACTGCAGCCGCCCAGGTCTTGGTTATTCCCATCATAGTAATAATGATGGTGAACAGGAGTATGGTGTAAGCATGCCAACGCTGTTCCAAGGACTTCTCATGCCTTCCCTTGTTTAATCCTCCTGACAACCCAGTAACACGGGTGCTCCTCATTCTCAGCATCCCCATTCTACAGATGGGGAAACTGAGGCCCAGGAAGTTCAAGTGACCTGCCCGAGGCCACACAGATCACAGGTGTAGAGCTGAGATTCAAATCCAGAGCTGGCCCTCGCTGGCCTGTGTGCGCCTGCCCCTCTCATACACACACATGCACACACACGCACCCACAGTGCACACGCTTCCCCAGATGCTCCGAGGCCGCAGCCTTGGCCACAATTCGTCTTCCATGCCCCGTGCCCGTCACAGTGCCTGGCACGTACGGCATGTGCACAGTTTTGTGATAAACGTGTGCTGAGGGGAACTGGGAGAAGAGAACTAAGCCGGAAGGCCCCCTGTGCGGGGCAGAGGGGCCCCTCGGAGCCTTTCAGCAGATGCTTATCAAACCCCGACTGTGGGCCGGCATGATTCTGTGCATACGTTCATGTGCATCCAGAAATTAGAAACAAAAAACAACCACCCACTTCAGCCTCGTCCCGGACACCGTGTAACCCCTGGGAATGAGCACTCCTGCCTGGTGTCTATTTATAGCTCAGCGTCTTGTCCAAGTGTGCAGGGAGGAGAAAGGTCAGGGCAGGCCAGAGCTGGAAGGGCCTCATTCTGGCACCTCACCTCGTCTTCCGGAAGGAGAAACTGAGTCAAGCTAAAAGACCCGGCCAGAGGCACAGAGGGCAGGAATAGCCGATCGAGACCCTGAGCCCGTTCCTCCCAACCTCAGCGGGGAGCCTCCTGTGGCCTCTGAGCAGTGGATGAGAGCTTGCAGGGCACGGGCTTCACAGATACAGGGACCAGGGCTCAGTCCCCACTCTGCTGTGTGGCGCTGAGCAAGTGACTTCCCCTCTCTGGGCGCACATCCTCATCTGTGAAGACAGGATTGTAGTAGTCCCCAGTGCTGGTCCAGGCCGGGTGGACACTCAGGGTAGCTGCTCACACAGCTGATGGCCTTTAAGTATCCGCGTCTTTAAGTAGCAGCAGCGACAGCTGAGGGCAGGGGGCGGGTGGAGGAGGAAGGCTGCTGGGCAGCGGGCAGCTCTCCTTTCCCGGCTGTCCACCGAGGTTGAGCTCTGTCCCCAGACTTCCAGTCTGCTCAGCAGAACACAGGCCTGTGCTGAACACCCACCATCCTGGCCGGGGGCCCCTCGCTTCCTGAGCGAGGCCCGCGTGGTGGGTCTCCCCTCCCCAGGGAGCTTGGGCACATGTTCCTTCCAGCCCAGCCGCTGGTCTCCTTGAGAGGAGATGTCGGGGCGCCGTTTCCCGCCTTCTTCTGCATCAGAGTGCCCAGGGCGCCTGACACCCAGACTATACCAGGGCCAGCTGCCCCACGCATCCCCACCAGCGTGGATTGAGGCCTGCACACGGAAGGGCCTGGCGTCCTTGTGGCGTCACCCTATCCTCTCAGTTTCCAGGGATCTTATAATGGACAGACCTGGAGAGCGTTCACCATTAGCACAGGCCCTCACGGGGCTTGGTTATTAGAGGGAGGCTGGCCGGGGACATTTGGCTTCTCCGAGAGGTGGCTGCAGTACAGGCAGGGTCCCCCCAGAGGTGAACACTCGCCTGCCCCTCTCTGGCCACACACAAGTCTGGACGGGTCCACACTGGAGCCGGCTACAGAAGTTGCAGGCCCCGCGCAAGATGAAAATGCGGGAGCCCTGTTCAAAAATCAAGAATTTTAAAGCAGTGACGGCAGAGCATGAAACCAAGCGTGGGGCCCTTCTGAGCAGAGGGTCCTGTGTGACAGCACTTGCCACTCATCTCAGCAGCCCGCCCTGGGTGGAGAGGAGGGATGCGGGCACTGGCTGAAGCTGGCTGGCGTGCTGTACCGGTGTCTACCTGGCGGGGACCAAGGGACCTCGCCACCCCCCAGCACTTTCTGCCACCCCAGCGTGGCTCCCAGAAGGCGTCCGGTCCTCAGGGGCCGGCAGAGGCCCCGTGCGTCCTGGCCGCGGGCCCCTCAGGCTGCCCCCTCTCTTGCAGCATGGAGATGTGTGACCGGAGACACAACATCACCATGTGCCCGCTGTGCGACAGGACCTGCAGCTACTGGAAGATGAGCTCAGCCTGCGCCACGGCCCGGGCCAGCCACCTCTTCGACAACCCGGCCACCGTCTTCTTCTCCGTCTTCATGGCCCTCTGGGGTAAGCAGAGTGCCCACCGCCCCGCGTCTTTGGGGCAGAGGCGACTCTGGGTGGGTTCCTGCATTTCTTTCTTCCTGAGGTTATCCGCAGGCAGCGTTTGTCAGAAGTGAACATGGGAGGGAGGACGGTGGAGATAATCCCCGTTCTGTCTGCAGGTTACCAGGGTCTGTGCCGTCACACACGCAGACGGGTTATTCTGACCCAGCCAGGAGCCTGGTGAAAAGCTAGGAGGGGGCTTTGCTCCTGGAAACGGGACCTCTTTCCCGGGGCCAGGGTTTGTGGCTCAGCAAGGGCGGCTGCTTTGGAACGGGGAGGGCCTCGGGCTCTGCATTCTTCCCTGACGGTGCTGGGAGAGCTGACCTGGGCCGGGCCCTGGGGCCCGTCTCTCGGTAGATCCTCACGGCCCCCGCAGGCTTCGAGTGCCCATTTTACAGGTAAGGAAGCCGAGGCCCAGAGAGTTGATGTGAGTTGCTCAGTCACTCGGCTCTTGAGTGGCCAAGGCAAGGATTGAACGTAGGATTCCAGAACCTGGGCCCTTAACCAGTGGGCTCCACTGCCACGCCGCATCCAAGGCAGATGGCTCCTCCTCCAGGAGGCTTCCCTGACGCCGGTCCCACCTGGTACCTGACTCAGGCTCGGGGGTGGGGGAGGCTGGTAAGTGGTAGCTGCATGCATTTCTGCGGAAATTTCTGGATTAGCAACCAGGGATGTTGCCTCCCCCACGGTCCCGTGGTACACCCTCTGCCGGAGGGGGATTCAGGATTCGGGCACCGTGTGCTGAGCCGTCGCCTGGGCACCAGAGCCCAGTCTTTGCCTCTGGGGGCTCCCATCTACAGGAGATGGAGGTGGGCACAGAGAGGGCACAGAGCAAAGGGTCAGGAACCCAGGGGAAGGGATGTCAGGAGGGACATCCTGGAAGAGGCCTGAGCCCCTTGAGCTGAGTTCTGGAGACGTGGGGCAGGGGTGCTGGGCATTTGTGCAGAGGGACCTGCTGTAGAAATGGAGGGGGCAGTGCTGGTGCCTCCTGGAGCCTCACGTCGCCCCTGCTGAAGGGCAGCCCTGGGCTCTGCACGCTGGGCGTAGTCCCGTGCGCGTGGGACCAGACAGAGGCAGTGGTGGACCAAGAAGCCGTTTCTTTCTCAGATGGGGACAGAGGTGCCCTGGCCAGCCAGGAGTGCGGCTCTAAACATCACTGTGGTTTAGATCCCCAAGAATCCGATCAAGTAGAGAGTTCTGTACAAGTGCACTGTTACTGGATGGAATGGGTTGTCAAAGATGTGCCAGAACCTTCTATCTAGAAAGGACACCTCAGAATCTCAGAATCCTTGACGTCAGGGCCCTTTGATTCCCAGCATCAGCTGCTCGGAGGAGGCTAGAAGCCCCGGGGAGGTTTGTCCTCGGAAAGAAGGGACAGCGGAGGCAGAGCAGAGCTGATGCCCGGGCCGTGGGCTCTAGGGCCCCACGCGCGTTGCCTGAATCCTCTCCGGGCCTGAGCCCCATCCCTGCACAGCCTGCAGCCCCCTCCCCTGCCCTAGAGGTTCTGTTCAGACCCCGGTATTTTCTCCGATGGTGTTTGAGTATCGCTCAGCTAGCTCCAGGAAGCGACAGGCACCGGGCGGGAGCCTGAGGTTATCGTCCCACTTGGCCTGGACTTCCTAGAGCGGGGGCTCGGGTTTGGCCCCCGTGTGTGATTTGGAGGCGAGTGTGCAGAGCTGCTGAGAAGCCAAGGAGGGGAGGCACGCGAGGGGAACCTGTCCTCTCGGCTCCTGCTCCAGCGTGGAGAGCGGGGCCAGTTCCTCTGGCGTCCCATCGCCGCTCCATCACATTTCTACACGTGCTGGAAACGGGGAATGGCGGCCAGCTCCGGGGACGGGTCCTGGCGAGGGTGTGAGTTGTGCGGACAAGCACCTTCCCCCCCTCAAATCTAGGGAGGGGCTTGGTGTCCGTGTCTCCTGCACCGAGGCCTCGTGCCCTGGGCGCAGTGCAGCAGCCCCCACCTCTGCCTGCTCGGCTGGGGGGACCTGGTTCTCACACAAGCAGCTTCCACACGGGCCACCAGCCGGCTCTGTCCCCTCATCCGGGGTCCCTGGGCCTGTGTGGCTGCCAGGCCAACACCTACTGGTGGTCCAGAGGGTGACCCGTGAGCAAATGTGACCGTGTGGCGCAGAGCACCCGAGGAGCTGGAAGATGGTTCAGTGCCACCCAGGTTGTCCTGTGTCACTCAGCATGCGTTGGTACACCCCCTTGGGACTCAGAGTCAGCTCTGCCAGTTCACCACCTCATCACTCAAAACCTCAGCTTCCTCGTCTGTAAGATGATGGTGAAATAAGGGTGAGAGACAACGGCTGCAAACTCTCAGCCAGTGCTGAGCATGTATGTAGCTGACTCTCAGTAAATGGTCCTGCCATTGTTATCACAAACCACTGGCCACGCTGCCGACCACTCTGGGGAGCCATGAGAACTAAATAAGATGGTGTGCACAGAAGTGCCCCCCCAGCGCCTGGCATGTAGGGGGCCCTATCAACCAGTATATACTAAGTGCCCGTGCTGGGCATGGGGAAAACCAAAGGAAGCAAAAACCAATGTGTCTGCTGCCCTGAGAAGTTTATACTCTAGGATTCCAGAGGGAGCAACATGTGCAAAGGCCCTATGGTGGGGATGCAGGGCCTGTTGAAGGAGGCTGCCGGGAGCAGGGAACAGGTGGGAAGGGGTGCAGGAGGATCCGGAGAGGCCAGCGAGGGCCCACTGGAAAGAACTTCTTGTCCTCGCTGGGAGGAATCAGAAGCCGGTGTGGTTGGCCTGCTGTGTCCAAGATGTTTCCTCGTCTTACACTTGAGTCAGAGACGGCAACTTAAGAGGCAGCTTGGGAAGTGGTGAGGGGAGGGCTGAGCCAGCTCCGGCCAGGGACAGTGGCCAGGGCTCTCACTGGAGACCCATATGAGCTCCCCGATGATGCTTAGCCAACTGCGTTTCTCGGAGCCGATGGCGAGAAGCTGGGGTACCCGAGGGCACACAGGGTGCAGAACGCTGGAAGTGAGAGGTGCAGGAGGAGCAGTTAGGAGCCCTCGTCACGGCCTCCCTCCCTGGCCCGGGACTCCCTGATTTTGTCCCATCGGAACCCACTTTCCCTGCCTGAAGCTCTGAGAGGGACCCGGCCGGCCGCCTAGACTCCTGGTAGCTGCTTCTCCAAACGAAGGGCCTCCGATGGAGAAGGGACACTGATAATTCCAGAGGGCTCCAGTGTTTCCGCTCTCACGTCCGCCACTCCTGCGAGTCAAGAAGACCCCAGCGGGCTTGGCCCAGCGGGTTCCACGCAGCGCACGTGCTATAAATGACGGCCCCCGCGCCCCACCCGTGAACAGAAGGCTTGGAAGGGCTCCGGGAATACAGACTGCGAGTCTCGGCCTCCCGGTGCCCTGCCTGTTCCCGACGTGGCCTTAGGGTCGGGGAGGAGCCTGAGGTCCCCTGGCCAGCGTCCTCCTCTGAAGCCAGCCTCCAGCACGTCCTCTTCTGCGAGCCTCTCCAAACGCACAGTAATTTGTAGGGATGCGGCCTCGCTCTCTGCCAAGAAGCACCTGGCAGTTCATTTTCTCCTCGGGTTACAGGCGCAGCCCGCCCTGCGGGAGATGGTTCCCTGGGGAAGCGAGCCAGAGGCCCGGGAGCCGCTGGAGAAATGAGCCGTCTCGGGCTGTAATTACCCTATTGTCAGCTTAGAGCGCTCGGTAATGAAAGGTCTTCCACGAGGGGCGCCAGGTGCGGCTCCTTGGGGAGCAGAAAAGTTCTGTTGGATCCTGGCCACTGCGAGTTCCTTCTTAGGAATACCAGCGCGCCTCCCCCTCGTGCTTCCCTGTCACCTGCGGGAACCCCTGCAGGACAGGTCAGGTGCGGCTGCCACACCCGCGGGACGAGCCTCCCCCACCCAGGCCTTCTCCTCTTCTGCAGTCAGCCCTGGAGTGGACACAGGCCACGCCACTCTTGCCGGAGACTCAGCCCGGCCCTGCTTCCCATGTGGCAGCTCTGGGCTTGTCTGTCCCACTTGCCTGAGCAGCAGATCTGGGTCTGAAAGTTTAAAAACCGATGGTCTCCCTCTAGTTCTCAAACTGGGTCCCACAGGCTGCTGCTGGGTTCCCTGTCAGACACGAGGGGTAAGCCAGGACGAGGTGCGGCGAGGGAGGTGTCCGGGTGCTCAGTGTCGGGGGCCCATCCACACTTGCCAGACCTTGAGAGTGTCATTACATCCTGCACCGTACATGCCCTGCTTGCCTTCCCCTAGTCCCAACCCTGATTTAAGCTGATGTCAGGCCCTTTACCAGTTTTACGGTTTGGGCTTCCGTGATTGGGGAAGACAGGCTGAGAAGGTCTGGAACCTCAGCTGGAGCCCACAGCCCCCTTTTCATAAGCGAGAACCCCGGGGAACGTGAGGAGAGGGGTTTCCTGGCGGACATCACCGGTCCCTGTGACCTGGCGTGGGCACCCTCATCTCAGCAAAGACAGACGCGTGGGAGCCGCCTTGAGACACGCGGCAGACGGTCAGCCGTGGACTGTGCTAGCCTCCGCCGTTCGAGGCCTGGGCAGAGCAGAGCGAGGGGGCAGGTCTTGTGTTCCGGGAATTCTGGGCAGAGTTGGAGACAGACACCTGCAGAAATAAGCGTAGCCTCGTGATAAACGCCGGCGCTTCTCTCCGTGGGCAGAGGCGTGCGTGTGGTTTTCCCGACGAGGCGGAGAGTCAAAGGCAGGTCAGCAGCTCAGATAAGGGGGAGATTTCCACCGTGAGCCCCCTGCATCGCTGGGCTGGGCTGGCCAGGGAGGTGGCGAGTGCCCTGTTCCAGGAGGCATTCAGGGTGAAGTTGGAGGACTCCTCGCTGGGGCTAGCGCAGAGCATGCGGAGGTGCTGTCCATGCCTGGTCCAAGGTGGCTTCTGAGACGATTCCCAGGGCCACACCCCAACTCTGGTTATTAATTTGGGGGTCAGTCTTGCTATAAATTTAGGGTCAGTAGCCGTCAGTCACCAAGCTGGTGTGTATGTGCCCGACATTGGGCCGGATGCCCCTTGACCTTCATCCCACTGCGTCCCCACAGCTGACGCTTTGTCCCCATTTCACAGAGGAGGAAGGTGGGGCTCCTCTGGCAGGGCCGGGCACCGAGCCCACATCTCTCTGAGCCTGTTCTCCCTCCGCTGCCCACCGCTGCCTCTCTGGACCCTGCGTCCACCGCGAACCATCCCCTTGAGCGCCCCCACCGCCCCTGCTCCCCATTCCCAGCCTCCCTGGCCCTCCCCAAGACCTCAGCACTGGTCAGCTCCTCCCTCCCTCCCTCCCCTCTCTGATCTGGGCCCTGGAAGCTGCAAGCTGAGGCTGGAACACCTCCTGGCTGGGCGCCCAGCCTCCTGGCTCCCCTGCCCCAGCTGGGAAGGTCCACCCGCAGCTCCCACAGGGGAGCTCAGCTTGCACGGGCTGCCGGCTTGACGGTTCCGTCCAATTCAGTAACTCAGTGGGGCTGGCCGTGCAGCGGATGGTTGGACACAGTCAGGCGGTTAATGCCCCTGTCCGGGCCAGACTCGGGTTCAAATCCCAGCTCTGTCACCCCAGCTGTGTGACCTCAGGCAAGTTGCTTCTAGTCTCTGGGCCTCGGGTCCCCGTTTATAAAAAGGACATAGTAATACAACCCCCCTCAGAGGGTCCGAGGGAACATGGAAAGAGTGACTGCTTGTGACGTTCCTGGGGCTGTGCCTGGAGCTGGTTGTCACGTGTGCTAGCTGTTACGTGGGTTCAGAGCACGTGCTTTTTGAAAGTGTGAAAACAGCCTGGACCCTAGGAGAGCTAGAGCTCAGACCCAGCCTCTCACCTGGTGCTTGGAGGCCTCTGTCAACGATGTCACTTCATCTCCTCCAGAAAAGAATGCGAGCTCAGTTAGCTGGCCCTGCCGAGTGCCAGGCACTGTTCTCCGCACCTTACGTGTGGTGACTCATTAATTCCCCCAGTGACCCGAGGAAGTAAATAGTCGTATCACCCCATTTGGCAGATGAACAAATTGAGGCCACTTTCCCAGGCTTGCACCAGCTAATGAGAGGCAGAGGCAAGACTTGACCCCGGCATTCTGAGTCCCCAGCCCCACATTCTTGAAGACCCATATCTCTCCCTCTGCCTGCATGTTAACCGGCTCTAGGTGACATCCTCACTTAACACCTGCCTTGCTTACTCCTGACCGGATTACCCCAAATTTATTCTCTCACCTGGAAGCTGCCCCATCAGGCCCAGACAAATATGCCTCCCTCCCCTTCAGAGCCTGCCCTGAGGACCTACTATGTGCCGGCCCTGGCTGAGAGCTTGGCACAGGTTATCTCTGATCCCACAACAGCCCCGGACGGAGGCTCTGTTGTTATTCTCTGATGAGGACACAACAGCACAGAGAGGTTCAGTGACTTGCCCAAGATCACACAGCTCACAGATTCACAACAGACACAACAGATCCACGCCCTGGCCCGCAGGCCTCCGAGGTCTGAGCTAGTGCCCTGGTCACACCTCTCCAGCCAAACATTGTCCAGGCCCCATTCTGAGCCCTCCTGGGGGAGCAGAGATTTACCGGGAGCGGGTTGTGGGGGACTCAGAGGCAGAAACGCTGCTCAGCCAGCCAGTCCCACAGGATGCGATTAGATTCATTAAATCCCCTCCACTCCCTTCAGTGAAGCCAGATGCTCATGTCACACTTCTTCATTGGGCACCTACTGTGTGCAGAGCGGGGGCCCCTTCACACCCTCAGAGGTGGTGGCCAGCCCTACAGCAGCCCCTCCCCTGGGAGAAAACCAGATGGTTCCGTCCCCCGAGACGTGGGGAAAGGGGCAAATCTGTGTTTCCGACATTTGCCCCCCACCTCCTCCTCCAGCTCCACGCTCACCATGGGAGACGGCAAATGTGCCCGTCTGTCAAGTGCAAGTTCAGTCTACACACTCCCATTTGGGGGGAAAAAATAACAAAAAAGCCAAACCACCCCCGTGGAGCACTTACTTTGGGCAAAAGGAGCTGATTATCAATCCTGCCGGGCCTGAGAAGGAGTGTTGGCCCCCGCCCCTGCCCGCAGGGGGAGGGAGGGAGGGAGCCAGTGCCCCTGTCCCCAGGCCCTCTCACGCTGCTGTCAGGCGTAATTAGCAGAGATCTGCCATTGTTGGTTTTTTAATCCCTTGTTCAATTATTTGCTCGTTACCCTCTAAGGGATCATTTTCCCTCTGCTGTTTCTCTTCCCGCTGTGTCTTGTGTCTTTTCTTCTTCTGTCCTCCCGCTGTTAACATTTCTGCTCCCACAATGACAGGGGGCGACCCGAACCTGTTACTGCCGGGAGCAGGGCTGTGTCACCACCGGAGGACTCGCCTCCCGCCCCGCGGCTTTAACTTTGCGTCCACTCCTCCGTGGGGTCCCGCCGGCCCAGGGGCTGACACGCGGGTCCTGGAGATGCCAGCTCGCCCCTGCCTGCGATGTATAACTTTTCAAAGCCTCAAGTAAGGTGTCACACGAAGCAACTTGGAGCCCCATTTAGGTCTTCGCCCTGGGATCAATTTTCTGAAATTATGGCATAATAATGGGGTTTTAACTGCTTGTCAGTTCCGTGCAGAACAAAGGTGGTTATTCAATTTGAGCCTGGCTGCAAAAAACTGGTGAAAGATGGTCGCAACTTCAGTGCAATGGCAGAGGTGCAATGGAAACCGACCCCGGGGGCCCCGAGACTCTGAATGGAGCTGGCAGGTCACCCCAAGCTGGGGGTGTGTAGGGAGAGCTGTACGGTGCTTCTCTGCTGGAATTGAAAGGCCGTGGTGGGTTCGTGAGCTAGAGCTTGTTCAGAGGACAAATGAGGAGGGTGCCAGGTGAGTCAGCGAGGAAGGGAGGGCTGGAGGCATCTGTGCCTGAACCCCGTCTCCACCGCGTGCCGACAGGCAGGATCGGCGTTCTTCTGCTCCCGCAGCTCCCATCCCCACTTGGAGAAAATGGAGTGTGCGTTGAGCGACCATTTGACTGTGTTGGGAGCCCCAGGTTCATGAAGCTGGTCTCTGCTCTCGGGGTCGAATTTTAAGGAGGACGCAGGCCCTGCTCTGACAGAGTTTGAGTGGTTGAGCCCCCAGGGCCCACGGGCTCAGGAGTGGGTGACAGAGGTCTGGGAGACAAGACTCCAGCCCATAGGGAGCTTGGACCTCACCAGGGAGACGGGGCCGTTCTCTGCGCAGCCGCAGGAGCACCCCAGCATCCTCAGAGCCGGACCGCTGTGGCTGCTGAGATGCTGACATCAGGTCTGAGAGGCTGTGAGGCTCCAACTGGCACAAAAGACAGTTGGAAGGCGGAACCAAGAGCATCTAATGCACATCCAAGATCAGGCCGTCATTGCAGCAACAAAATTTCGGGGGAGAGAGAGCTCGGAAAGGGGATTCAGCAGCCAGCCGAGGAGGCATCCAGAATGAGGGAGATTGGCGTTAGACTTAGGCGCGAAGACAATTTGGACAGGTCGAGTCGAGACAGGGCCGAGGGAGGAGGGGTGGAGGCCACCTGGGAGGAGAGCGTGGGGTGATGGACAGCCGCTAATCTGAGGGACAGAGAGATGGATGGAAGGAAAGAAAGACGGACGACGGATAGATCAGTGCTTCTAGAAGCCTGTGTAGACAGGCGCGACCCACAGAGCTTGTTCAGATGGAGATTCTGTGTGCCCAGGAATCTGTGTTTTAACAGGCTCCTGGGGGAGTCTGATACAGCGGATCCCAGGCCCACACGGAGACACCCTGGAGGAAAGTGGACAGATTGCCCCCACCCCACAGGCAACCACGCTGTGTGTCCTTCCCGTCCGTGTTCTCTGTACACAGCAGGTGAACACACAGGGGAGTCTATACCCATTGTTCTGTGATTAGCTTTTTTGTTTAATTGAGGTGAAATTCACATAAAGTAAATTTAACCATTTCAAGTGCACAATTCAGTGGCATTTAGTGCATTCACTATGTTGTGCAACCATCACCACTCTTTGGTTCCAAAACATTTTCATCACCCCAAAAGGAAACCCCGTCTCCATAAGCAGTCAGCCCCATTCTCCCTGTCTGCCCAAACTCGGGCAGCCACCAGTCTGCTTTCTGTCTCCAAGGATTTACCTGTAAATATTCTGGATGTTTCGTCTAAACGGAACCATGCCCTATGCGGCCTTTTATTCTATGATCAGCCTCTTAACGAGACATGGTGGAGATCCTTCCAGGTGAGCCAGGTGGAAAGAACGCTCCTCTGTCACACCCTCACCATGGGCGGGTCCCGCCCCGAGCACTGGTGCGGATCAACTCATGGAGACCCACAGACGGTGCTGTTATCAAGCCCACTGTACAGACGTGGGGACGGAGGCTGGCAGAGGCAGGGTGCTCA
This sequence comes from Ceratotherium simum simum, assembly GCF_057802395.1. Classification (NCBI taxonomy): domain Eukaryota; kingdom Metazoa; phylum Chordata; class Mammalia; order Perissodactyla; family Rhinocerotidae; genus Ceratotherium; species Ceratotherium simum. The sequence continues at coordinate 4,110,598 of NC_141933.1, read as the reverse complement.
CGTGCCCAGGCTCACACCTGGATTCGATCCGGGGTGGATCCAGAGTCCTTCCTTCATCTGCCGCCTCTGGGCTCCTCTGCAAGAATGTGTTTGTCTAACAAGTGTCATGAAAACAAGTGTTTGAAGAAGGAAGGCTTCAGCTCAGCCACCTGCTTCCGCCCTGGCCCGGATCCCTCTTTGCTGCCTGTGTTTTGTGCTGTGCTGCTCTCTGGGTCCTGGATTTGGGGGGCAGGGTCTTGTCTCTTTGGCCCCCTTTTGTGGCTGCTGAGGTCAAGGCCGTTTCTTCATTTCTTTTGTACTTTGACCAGGTTCAGCACACGGCTTGTCCTCGTGTGGGTGGGAAGCCACCACCCCTGACCCCGGCCGATCTTGGCATCAGAAGTCCTGGGTCCAGGTTTCTGCCGTTTATTAACCAGCGCCTCAGTTTACCTGTCTGTACAATGGAGTGTTATCCCTGTGTCGAGTGCTCAGGGGTGGGATGAAAGGAGATGAGATGGGCGTGCAAAGCCACCGCGCCCCACGCCTGACTCCAGCCAGATGTTGCATGACATCTGTGTGATGGAGTTGGCACGTTGGCGAGGAGAACCATTACAGGAGCCTCAAAGGGCAGGGGTGGGAACCCCGCAGGCCCCACTGCTGTCTGCACAGTTGGTGTCAGGAGGGAAGACTGCAGGGGCACAGTTGGGAAGGACGGACACTCGGTTTTCTTCCTGCCTTTGCCCAGGCCAGAAAGTGGTTTTTCATGATGCCCAGCTTTGAGCTGAGAGCTCGGGACTGCCCTCTCGGCTCGGCATGAGCCTTCACATCTCCCCTCCTGCTGGCCAAGCCTGAACTCTACAACTCTACCCCTTTGCTCCAAAGCAGGCATGGCAAACTCAGTGCCACAGTCCAGGCAATAGAGCATGGTGGGGTCTGTGGCCAAGTGGAGAAGGCATGCCTAAACTTTGTTTGACAAAAGGATGGTCACTCCTCAGCTCCAGCCTTCTGGTGCCAAGGCTTCCAGTTTTTAAAGCATAAGCAGGAAATTCATAATTTTATATAAAATGTCTTTATTTGTTAAACATAAATGAGCCAAATAAGCGTTGTCTATATGCTGTCTCCACTCCCGGCCACGAGGGTTCAGTCTTAGTCCTGGTCAACCCACAAATCTCTCTGGGAGAAGGCCCTTGTGTCTTAAGACATTTAACAGTACAAAATCTAAGCAAGAATGCCTGGCTTCAAATACCAGCTGCCTAGCTGTGTGACCTTGGGCAAATTACTTAACCTCTCTGTGCCTCCATTTCTTCATCCGTAAAATGGCAATACAAGTTTTGCTTTAATAATCAGACTACTTATTATGACTATGATTATTATTCCCTTCGAGAGTCTGTGCAGAGGTCAGTCAAGCACGGTGGTTAAGTATGGACTCTGGGGCCAAATAGAATGAGGTTTAGATCCCACTCCTGCTGTTAGCTGACCCTGGGCAGAGCATTTGACCCTCTGAGGCTCTGTTCTTGTTTGTAAATTGGTGAATGGAAATCACTCCTACACACGGCGTTGTGGCCAGGATCAGGTTAGCTGACGTCAGTGAGTTCCTAGCACAGCGCGTGGTACGTGGTGGTCCTCACCCGGTACCTGCTATTCCCACACTTCGGGCTGGTGAGTGGAGGGAGGAGGAGGTCCAGGGAGTGGAGGTGAGGCTGGGGGAGCCTGGGAATGGGACAGCCAGGACAAGGGAGGTAAACAGGCCAAATCCTCGGGTGTGCATGGAGCCAGCGCTCCCACACGAGTCTGCTCTCACTCGGCCAGAGGTCTGAAAGGAGGCAGAGGAGGACGGAGGAAAAGAGCCAGAAGGAGACATCTCACATCTTCCTTCTCGGGAGGTGCCGCGGCCACAGGCGGGCCTGCCCAGACCACGCGGCAAGAGCCCGGCTTCTCCTGGAGTTCTTGCCACGATGTGGCTCGTATGTCTGCTGAGTACATAGTTGTATCACAGGGAACTACATTTCCCAGGCTCCTTTGCTCTCCCATTTCCTGGTGGGTTCAGCCAATGGGAAGCCCTGATGGGAGATCAGCCGGCGGAGGAAGGGCGAAGCCAGGGTATTTCTGCCCGTCTGTCTCCCTGTGCTTCCTGGGGCATCCCTGGTGGAGGCTTTGTCTTCTCCCTGGCTCTCACTTCCACCGGAAAGGCCTCCCTCCACGATCCTGGCTTCCTCTGGGCAGCCCCAGTTTCTGCCTCTGGTAACACCACCCCCCATTGTCCCATCACCCCTAAATTGGCAGCGGCCTCCTGCTGTTGCTAATCTCTGGGTGGTCTCACCATCCCTTGCTTGTCTTCTCAGCTCTTCCAATTCCCAGGATTAAATTACCCCAGTTTGAAAGACCTGGAGAGGTTCCTGTTTCCTGGCTGGGCCTGGCTGGCGCGACATCTGATACTTAAAGAGTTACCCATTATGCACAAACCCATGCAAACTCGGAGGCCCTGTTTTCACCTCACTTTAGGGGGGCACGTTCTGTGTAGACCAAAGCTCTCTGCGCCGGGAGATGAGTCAGAGTCAGACCCACTTGTAACCAATTCCAAAGCTGCCTTCTTTCCCAGTAAAGGACCACGTTGGTGAATTTGCACTCAAGTTTCACAGTTACACGTCTCATTTTATTTCCGTCTTGACGCCACCACTTATCAGACGAGCCATTTAATTCCTCCGAGCCTCGGTTTCTCCTCCGTAAAATTGAGGAAAGACTAGCACCTCCCCTCTAGGATTACTGTGAGGTTTAAATCAGATTAATACTTTAGGTGATGGCTCTTCAGTGCCTGGTACAACAGCTCAAGGATCCTGGGCTCTGGATAACTGTCTGACCACTCTGGTGGTTACTCCAACCCTCGGCCTCTGCTGATTGTTCTGTATGGGGGGAAGCATTAATGATAAATGATTCACCCAGTTGCATCTCCCTTTGCGAGTCGTGTGCTCATAAAAGCCATTCATTCATTCAGTGAGCACCTGTCTGTGCCAGGCACCGGGCTGTGTGCTGGAATCCAGATGAGCGAGGCCCCACCCCTGCCCCACACACAACAAGGGCCACTCGACACGGAACAGGGATCAAAAGTGGAACAGCGTGCACACTGTGAGCAGGAGAGGTCCCAAGAGGAGTTAGTTTCTTTCTGACACTGAGGAGAATGGTCAGAGGCTTCCTGGAGGAGGTGGCGTTTGAATTATCTTAAGTGTGTTGGGAATACGAAGCAGGATGTAGTGGCTAAGAGTGCAGCTCAGCACCTGTGTGGATTTGAAGCTGGAGTGAGTGGCCTCGGCCCACCCCTCACCCTTTCTGACCTCAGGACCCCCACCTGTTAACCTGGGGTCCCCAAGATCGATGGAGCAGGATGGGTAAGAGCGCAGGCCCTGGGACCAGCCCGCCCGGCTCCTCACTGGCTGGCAGGACTTGATTTCCCGTGCCTCAGTTTCTCCCTCTGTAAAATGGGAAGGTGATCATCCCTGCCTCGCAGGGTCGGTGGGAGGGCTGAACGGGTTAGTTCACGTGAAGTTCTGGGTCCAGCACGTCGTCACCCTCGCTCACCAAGTGGCACAGAAGAGGAGAACGCTTTTATGTCATCGGATGTTTCGGGGGCGTCCCTGACTTTCTGGTTTTCGTCCCTGCCTGCAGCCGCCACCTTCATGGAACATTGGAAGCGGAAACAGATGCGGCTCAATTACCGCTGGGACCTCACAGGCTTCGAGGAGGAGGAGGTGAGTGGGTTTGGCGCCGCGCCCCCCACGCCCTCCCCCGTGTCCCCCTGCCCCCGCCCCGTTACCTCCTGGGGACTCACATGGAAGCCGGAGGTCGTAAAGCCGGGGCGAGGCTGTGCCCCCGCCCGCTTCTCCCCTCATCTCCCTGGTGCCTGAATCACCCTCGGTTGTTGGGGCGACCGTTTGATGTCTGCTGGAGTGTTTTTGATCTCGATGCTCACATGGACGCGCCACCCACCAGCGCAGTCGGGGACGCATGCCAGGGCTCACCGCGCTGACCTCATCGTGTCTGGGGGAGGCCGGTGGGTCTGGGGAGGGGACCGCCGCCGCCCACGAGGCTGAGTCCCCAAAGGCAGCTCTGAGCCTTTGCCCTGGTGCCAAACCCGCGCTCCTCAGAGCCAGCTCCCCGCCTACAGTGGGGCGCGGCTGAGAAGCGGGAGCAGATCCCTCCCCAAGAGAGGCTGCACCAGATGCTGGGCGTCTTTCTGCTCCAGAGAGGGGGGCACGCGGGTGGCCACTGCGATGGTGGCGAACCCCTCTCCCCGGGTTCCTCCGGAGAAGCTGGCCGCTGCCCTGTCCCGAGTTGCCAACTCCAGCCGGAATTCCCATGGCATGAGCGGGAATGAGAAGGAAAAACGGTCCCCACAAATAGCCACGGCGCAGGGCAGAGCTGTAAGGTGTGGCCTGATGACAATACCTAGTTTTATAAAACACCGCACGCTTTTTTTTTTTTTTAAAGAGAAACTGCTCATGCATTTTCGTTGTCATATGAAAATCTCGCCCATCAATTTTTTAAACATCCCTATTGCATTTCCCACACAACGTGCTTCCTCCTGAGACTGGATGGGTGGGTCAGTCTTCAGCCGAGTGTGTAGTGTAGGCGGAGAAGCTGGAGCACGGGCTCTGTGCTGACAATACTGTTGAGAGACAAGGGGGCTAGAGGCTGCTGGGAGAGGCATGGTGGCTTAGAGATGGCAAAGCGGCCATCTGGGTCCCAGCAGCCTGGGTGGCATCCTGGTTTGGCACCGCCCTCGCTGTGTGACCTGGGGCCAGTCGCTTTCAATCTCTGTGCATCAGTGTCCTCACCTCTCAAGTAGAGACTGAAGAATGGTCCTCATTCGAGTTTGAGGGGAGCTCAATGGGTCAACAGATAAAACGCACTTAGAGCAGAGCCCAGTAAGTGCCCCATAACCGGTCACCCGGCTAGCCACCTCTGGGCTCAGCCCTCTTCCACAGGGCTCTCATTATCCCCTGTCGCAAATGGCGAGACCAAGGCGCATGCACCCAGTCCGTGACATGCGGCTGTTCTGGGGTGGAGCCAGGTTGTGGAACCCGGCAGGGTCTGGGTCAGCCGTCTGCCTGGGCGGGTTCCTTCCTTGTTCCTGTTTCAATGAGAAAGATGCAAATAGAACAAACAGCAGTCGTCGTCCTATTATTTTAGAAGATTTAGCATGTCCTTTTCATGACGTCCCTGTGGTTGGGGGAACATTGGGGGATGGGGGCCAGTCCCCTTGTTCAACCCCTGGGAGACCCATCCCATGATCTCTTCACGCTGACCGCTCCAGTGCCTGATTTGGGGACAGCGATCAGCGCCATTGGGCACGGGGCTCAAGGGGTCTGAATGAGTTATCCAAAGTGAGCCCCCCACGGCTGGCCAGGGCCTCTTTGGGGAGTTAATCACCTGGGGCAAAGGGATGGCCTCTCCACACAGTTGGAACCCCAGGCGTTGGCTCCCAGAGTAGAAGGAGTGTGTCCGGTCGACCGGCCTGTGTGGCCTTCCCTGAGTCGAAATTTCAGTCCGGCGCCCCCTCGGGAATTCCTAAAACACGCGAGCTGCAGAGCAGCGGCTGGCGGTCATCCTAAAGTGGCAATGGTCTTCAGCAGATCCGGGATTCGTTCCCCAAGTCCTAGTCCACCTCTGTCCACTTACCTTCCTCCTGGTTCTTAAGAAAATTATCTTTAGAAGACATGGCTTGTTTCTTAAAAAAACAGCACAAGTAATGAAATCTTTTTGTTTTTGTCTTTACGTTTCTGGTTCCCCGAAGGAGGCTGTCAAGGTTTGGAAATTTTTGTCACTCTTCTCTCTTCATAGCCTGTCTCCCCGGGAGAGGGACCTCGCGCACCTGATCCGTCTGTTTCTACCGCGCAGCTCCCCGCAGTTCTTCTACCTCGGGGGGCAGGGGTGGTCTCTGCTTCCCCCCACCTCCGGGTCTCTCTTAACCCCGTCTTCCGTTCCAGCGCCCTTCGCTGACCTGCTCTGGGCTCCCCCGGGGCCTGGCGCCTCTGGTCTGCCCACGCTTGCTGATGCTTTCCTGCCGTCCCTTCTGACCCCCGCGGCTCCTGACAGAACGTTCTCGGGGGCCCGTTCGTAGCTGGCTGTTCACAATGAGAAAGTGGGCCGCGGGGCGGGCTGCAGCCTGGCACAGACTTACCTGCCTCCGGGACACAGAGCCAGATTCTGTGGCCTTCCCAATGGGCTGGGGTTCCCAGCAAGGGGAGAATCCTGGATAGACTGTGCAGAGAGTTCTAAATTAGAAATGGTACCAACCGCCAGCTAGGAACTGGCCCCAAAGGCTGCTCAAGGCAAGTCTATGGACTGAATTTGCCATGTGTGCTCATGTTGAGGATCTCAAACTCACGATTAACAAGGCTCCCTGTTGACTTTCGCAGGACCATCCCAGAGCCGAATACGAAGCCAGAGTTTTGGAGAAGTCGCTTAGGAAAGAATCCAAAAACAAAGAGGTACGGTGGCCGCCGCCAGTTGGCTTTCCCAGTAGTAAAACACTGTATGTTCATCAACAGTATAGACCGGGATCGGCAAACACTGTACGTTCATCAGTGGTATAGACTAGGGGCCAGCCCCCAGACAGGGGCCAGATAGTAAATGTTTTAGACTCTGCAGGCCTCTGTCACAGCTACTCAATTCTGCCATTGTAGCACGAAGCAGCCATAGACAGCAGGTAAACAAATGGGCCTGGCTGTGTTCCAATAAAACTTTATTTATAAAAATAAGCAGGGGGCCGTATTTCACCAGAGGCCGTAGTTTGCCAAACCTGCTATAGATCTACCTTCTTAATCTACCCTGAGGGTGATCTCAAATTTCAGCCAACATTTCAACATCAAGAACCAGGTAGCTTGGCAGGTTTTGCAGTACCCTTGATGTTCATGGTGGGCACCCCCTTGTGTTCTGTGTTGAATGATGAAATGGAAGGGTTTGCCCAACCAGGGTCCCTGAACCAATGGCTAGTTCGTTGTTTCACGCACAGACTACGAAAATGAGAGAGATGTTGTTTTTGTGGTGTTCTCAAGGCCATCATCTTTTTATAATAAATGCCTTTCTTTCTCCCCAAACCTCTCATTCGAGTTGGCGGTCTTACGTTCGCAGCCTGAATTCTCACAAACCTCTAGAGGTTCTTGGCTGTTTTTTTTAAGGAGGTATTTTTACATGACCTGGGATAAGCACGGAGCCCCCCACCCCAGGCCCTTGTCAGCCTCTAACTGTGGCTGGGGACGTTTGCACCAGTATTGAAGGGATGGGGAACAGTTGAAAGATGCTCTTCCCAGCTCCCACATTTGCTCTCTCGGCCTCTGGGACTGATCGGGACCAACCCCGGGGTTTATCTTTCCTTGTCATTGTGTCACATGGACAGGGTTTGCTGGTTCAAAGTAGCTGGGGGTCACGATTGCCAAAATCCTATCCGTGAGGTAAAGTGGGTGCACCAGAAGCCCCCTCTGGGGCTCCAGCTCCCGTAACACGGCAAAAATCCAGCTTTGTCCTGCCCCAGCGAGAAAGGGGTGCTCCTCTCTGAACACCCTCTTACAGTCTGAGTGGGTGCCAAAAAAACAACCACAAAAGTATGAGTTGTCTCCCCAAATAAGGAGACTGCCTTTTCAATTTAACAGATCAGAACGTGTGCGCCTTCCAGCGCATGCTGCCTTCTGAGCAGCCACTCTGTGGCCCTGAACGGCTCCGTTAGCCCCTCTGGGCCTGTTTCCTCCTTCTAAAGGGAGGGGCGTGGACGCCACTGCCTCTGAAGCCCTGCAGGCCTCCACTGTGGGCCACTGAGACCCGTGTTCAGTGCGGCATCCTCAGCCCCAAGACGGTCCACCCCGTGGCTTTACGGCGGCACCTCTTAGCGTGAGCATGGATGGGTATTCCGTTCCTTCCTAAGGAAAAAAAGAAAAGCTTTGTGGCACACACCACATCCGTTTAAGTCAAGGGATTTAATCAAGCTCAAACGGAGGATCTGGGCAGTGGTGCCGGGAGCATCTCCCAGACCCTCCGTCACTCTGTCTCTTGGCTTTGACCCAAGGTCTTTGATCACGTGAGAGCAGCAAGGTCTGGGGTTAGTCTCTGCCGGGTCCGATGGTGACCCCAGGCCCTGTATGCTTCTGGTGGGTACATCCTTTATTTCCTCTTCCATCTCATTGGCTCCCAGCGGCTACTTTATGGTTTTCATTTTTCCCCCAGCTATGGCACCAAATTCGTTCAGGAGAAAAGAAAAAAAGATCCAGCCCTTAATTGGTATATTAGCTTAACGAATCGGGGTGTGGCTTCCTTCCCGTTGGCGTAAAATGCTCCGAGTAATCCATGCCTTTGCACAAAATGCACCATGTAAGTGACAGACCCTGTCGGGCAAGATGGGTGTTCCTGAGCTCCCTCCCGGGCTGGAGTCTTTGTCTCAAAAACTTCGTCTCTGTTTCCGTGACCTTTGTCGCAGCCTTTCTTTTAGAATGTGGGTCTCGGCCGTCTCTTGTTGGTTTAAAACGCCCGGGACCTGCGTCAGCCTTGGCAGCGAGCACACCACGGGGCGAGCCTGCTGCCAAGGGGGCGACGGCGGCCTGGGCGCCTGAGACCCCACCGTGCTCTCTTGTTCCCTCCACCCGCCCTCAGAAGCGCCGGCATATTCCGGAGGAGTCAACAAACAAATGGAAGCAGAGGGTTAAGACAGCCATGGCGGGGGTGAAATTGGTACTTTTCTCTCCTTCGGGGGCCACGCGAATCTTGACTGTGGGCGGACGAGCAAAGTCCGTTGTGTTTTCCTCGACAAGCTCTGTTGTATTTTTTTTTAACCCCCACATCTGTGTTTCTTTGCCGTCCTTCCGCACCCAGCGAGCTGTGACGCGTGTTGAGATGTCACTGCATGGCTACGGTGGGTTCGTGTTGGGGGGAGGGGGCTCTGGCCTTACTCTGAGCTTGTGAAACCTGCTTGTCACAGCTGCCTGCGGCCGTCCTCGGTCCTCTCGTTAACACGCATGCCACCCACCCCTGGAATGAGTGGCCTCCAGTGACATGCCCTCGTCCGCGTTCCTTGACCTAATACATGCATTTTCCCATTTAAAAATCCTCCCCCATCCTTGAAACATCCCAGGTTAGCAACAAGCTTCTGCCTAGGTTCCTCCAGACCAAGCCATCCCCGAGTCAGGGAGCCTCCGGGCCGCGTGTCGCCACGGCGTGCCGTTGCTACGCGGCCAACAGCGTTTCAACTTGTCGTGCTAGTTGCGTGTTTCGACTCGCTCTGCAGAGGAAAATAACTATTATGGTCTGGGTGGCAAAGGGCAAAACATCTTAGATCTTCTAGCCTTAGAAGTGAGACTTTCATCTCAGAAATGGGTTCCAGATAGAGGTTCTTCCAGACGTGGATCCAAGAGTCTGATTTAGAAAAGGGTTTGGCGCTATTGTGCCCCGTGCACAGGGGAATCACGTCGTTAAACAACTCTTATTTCTATTATTACATGACATCATCGCGTAGGTGATGACCTTCTCTGAATGCTAGATGTTTGCATCGTACATCACCTGCAGCCATTTTTTAAAGTTTCTCAGTATTTCTGTTGTCCAGGTTGTTCACGCAAACACACGCGTGCACACACACACACACGCATGCACACACACAGAGACTTCTCTCCACCGTGATAGTTCCCACCAGGTGACCCTGCATTGTTTCGTATTGTAGACGGACAAGGTGAAGCTGACCTGGAGGGACCGGTTCCCAGCCTACTTCACCAACTTGGTTTCCATTGTCTTCATGGTATGTTCCGGAAGGCTGAGCGGGGAGGAGAGCGGGAACCCCACAGGGAGATGTGCGGCGCTCACCTAGACTAGGTTCCGCCGTCAGCGTGGCGTTGGCTTTGACCCCGGGGCGTGGTGGGGCGGTGGGGGTTGGGGAGATTCCTCCACTGCCTGTAAAATGGGAAGAGGCCACGCTTCCACCGTGACCCTGGGGGCTCCTTGTAATTAGTCATTCAAACCTGAGATTTCACAGATCGTATTTAAGACGAAACTAAGTTTTAAAGAAAAACAGTAAATAAATAATGCAGAGACAGGACAAAAATTAGGATGGTGCCACTCAGGTGACTGCGGGTCTATGACTCTAGGCTCGTGGATACTGCTGATTTGAATAAATCACCCAACGCCTTGGCCCCAATTGATTGAGCCTCCTCCCTGGAAAGTCTCAGCCCAGTGCTAGCTGTTCTGTCATCCTCCCCCAAGAGGTCAGGGCCACCTGTGGGCACTATAGAAATGACCGTCCCCTCGTCCAACCCGGGAGCTTTAAATCAGAGCCTTGCACAGCCCCCAACCCCTTGCCTGGCACCCAGGGGCCCCAGGTTGGCCTCCCTGGCCCAAGGGCTGAGCGTGTGCCCAGCTGGCCTGAGAGCCTTGTGACAAGTCTCATTCAGTCCTCATACGTGCCTGTACCCGTCCCATCCCCCTCCTGCTGATGAGGACACTGAGGCGGAAGCTCTGGCCCCCTCCTCAGGCCTCCAGCCAGGAGGTGGTGGGGCCAGATGCCACTCAGGCCGTCTGCCCCAGGCCCTGCTCTTCTGTAGGAGCTTGGAGACGCAGAGGCCGTCTCCTCCTGTTTCCCCATCACCTCCGCCTTCCCGGGGAGAGGAGGGGGGACATGGAGGCCAGTGCAGGCGGCCCCTCTGTGAAGCAGTTTCCCAGAAGACCCGCCCACCCCTTTGCTTGCATCTGGCTGGTCAGACCGTTTCGCCAGGCCACCCCAGTCTGCAAGGAGGCTGGGAAATGGGCGTGTGGTCCCTCCCAGCAGAGCGGGATAGTAGGGAGGGAATCAGCGGGCCCTTGATATTCTGCTGAGCCCGTCATAGGGGCGTCGGTCACCGTTGTGCCCACGCAGGAGCTACATTCACTGAACAACTATCGGCTGAGCACCTACGATGTGTCCCCGCATCCTGGTGCTGGAGACGCCGGTGTGAACACACCAGCCAAAGCCTGGCCTCCTGGCCCTGCCCTTCCAGAGGGGAGATCGCGCCCAGGAAGGGAGACAGCTGTAGGGTTGCCTGTCGTGGGGGCACACCAGCCCCCCAGCAGGGAGAGGGGGCGCTTTCCTTGCTGAGTCACCCTGCAGGTCTGGCCGCCCCGTGTGCGCCTCCACACGCTGGCACGAGGGACGTCTCCGGGGCCATGGCGGTGCCTTCCCCAGGAGGGGCCCCTTGGCAGGAGTGAGGGATTTTCCCAGGAAAGCCCTCATTCCCGGAGCTGGCTGGGGAGTGGCACCCACACCTTGCCACAGGCCACCCCTTCGTCAGGATGTGGTGTGGGCGGACGTTTTCCTGGGCGGAGGGTGGCCACTGTTTAGTCACCCACAGCTGTGTGCAGAAGAGGAGTTCAGTGGCCCAAAGCCTAAACTAAGAGCTTTCCTCGATTTCTGATGTCTGTGGTCTCCCTCTGGGGTGAGCCAACCACAGCCTTTCCAGCTGCAACCTGGGAGACACACACACAGCCCTGTGCCCCTGCAGGACGGTCCTGGGGGCCACGAGGGACCCTTCTAGCTGGGGCGGGGCTTAACGGGAGTGAGGGACATGGGGCTCGGGGAGCTGCAGGACCTGGAGCCTGCACCCCACAGGTGGGGTCAGGCTTGGCTGCCAGCCCGGTGCAGCCGCCCTCCATCCTCAGCGTGTCCTCAGGATTCGGATTTTCAGGAGTCCTCACCCCAGGGCAGGACAGGGTGAGGCCTGAGTCTTCCCAGTTTAGTTAGGGCCTTGGAGGAAAAGGAACCCAGGCAGAAAGACAGCTCCACACGGAACAAACTTGTCATCCTAGCCAGCTCGCAACCCGGTCTCTCAGGCAGCCGCCAGCCTGAGTTTTATGGGATGTTCTGGTCCAACAGTGGGTTTGGCAAGGTGAGGGGCTCGCTCTCGGGGACAAGCCAGAAGTATGTTGGTGGCTTCCGGGGAGGCTGGGAGAAAGGGCCCAATCCGTTGTCCCAGCCAGACCTGCAGCACTGCCCGCCCAGGATGGGACCACCTTGTGCCCCATCCACCTCCTGTGACAGCAGTCCTTCCGAGAATGTCACTGCTTTTCTCAGAGTCACCCAGGTTTTGGGGAGAAACCCCCACCCCATAGTCAGCCTGCCGTCACACAAGCCAAGACAGCCACTGGGGTTGCAGCCACCTTGTGTCCCTTTGGGGACCTTGGGGGGAAAGAAGGCATGATGCCCAGCAGCGGGCAGCAGCAGAGAGATCCCTTGAAGTTCAGACCCCCCTGGGAAATCCCAGGTCATGCACTGGGTGACCTGGCTTGGTTACCTAACCTCTCTGAACCTCAGTCTCCTCTTCCGTAAAATAGAAACCAGGCCCCCATCACCAGTCTGTGACGATAACACCCATAAGGCCCCTGGCATTTGGTGGGTGACAAGAAATGTCTGTCTTTGTTTTGAAGCTGAAACGCTGCAGGGTTGGGGGAGAGCTGGGCTGAGGGAGTGGAAGAAGGAGGTCCAATGAGACCCGGGTGGGCCCAGCCAAGAGCGCGCCCTCCTCTCTCTGCAGATCGCAGTGACCTTCGCCATCGTCCTTGGAGTCATCATCTACAGAATCTCCACAGCCGCCGCCTTAGCCATGAACTCCTCCCCGTCGGTGAGGTCCAACATCCGGGTCACAGTCACGGCCACCGCGGTCATCATCAACCTGGTGGTCATCATCCTCCTGGATGAGGTCTACGGCTGCATAGCCAGGTGGCTCACTAAGATTGGTGAGTGCCTGCGTTCTGGGGCCACGGTGCCCCGGGCAGCATCACCTGTGGCCCCGGGCCGAGCCCTGGAGCCAGGCAGCCCTGAGTCGCCTCCCTCCTGCTGTGGGACCTTGGGCTGGTCACTTATCTTCTCTGAGCCTCAGTGAAGTGGTCAGCCTGGACCATGACGGCCGCTCAGCAGCATGCATCTCCCTCCTTCTAGAGGTTCCGAAGACAGAGAAGAGCTTCGAGGAGAGGCTGATCTTCAAGGCTTTCCTGCTGAAGTTCGTGAATTCCTACACCCCCATCTTTTACGTGGCTTTCTTCAAAGGCCGGTAGGGACTTCCTCGGTTACTGGGACTCACGCCTTTCCCCAACTCGCTCCTCCTGGTCCAGTGGGAGGCTCCCCTCCCCGGCTCCCTGTGGGTAGGAGGCACGGGGCCCAGGAAAGCAGTCGGCGTGCCTCCCCTGCCGCCGGGTTCCAGGAGAGGCCTGGCTTCTGCTGGGATGCTAGGCGTGGGCATCCTGGACGGCAGAGACCCTGGGCCTTGGGGACCCCAGGCAAAGGGGACCCCAGACAGTGGGAACCCTGAATATCTGGGACCCCGGCCGCAGGGACCCCCAGTAGTGGGGACCCTGAGCAGCAGGAACCCTGGGCAGCAAGAATCCCGGGCAGCAAGAACCCCAAGCATTGGGGACCCCAGACAGTGGAGACCCCAGGCAGTGAGGACCCTGAGCAGCAGGAACCCTGGGCAGCAAGAACCCCAAGCATTGGGGACCCCAGACAGTGGAGACTCCGGGCAGTGGGGACCCTGAGCAGCAGGAACCCTGGGCAGCAAGAACCCCAAGCATTAGGGACCCCAGACAGTGGAGACCCCAGGCAGTGGAGACTCTGAGCAGCAGGGACCCTGGACAGCAGGGACTCTAGAACAGGGACCCCGGGCAGCAGGACCCCAGGCGCTGAGCTGGAGATGCTCCCACAGTGGGCCGGGATGACTCAGGAGGGCAAGGACCACAGGAGAAGGTGTAAGAAGTGCAGCCACTGGCCAGCTGGGTGTTCCAGGCTGGTGGCAGGGTGACACCCGTGCCTGGACCCTCTGGAGCTGTCCTGGGCCTGGAGGGGCCTGTAGCCCACTCAGCAAGACTCCCACCCCACCTCCAGCCAGGGGCTGGCGGGTCTGATCCCAGAACCCCTCCAAAGGCTCCTTCCTCAGCACCACATGATTTACAAGTGCCACGGCCACCCTCCCGCCCGGGGGTCCCAGAGCCAGGCCACAGTGTCCAGGCCCCACCGAGAGCATCCACGACAAGGGAGCAGGCTCTCACAGGGCCCCCGACCCCGCCCACCCCACAGGAAGCTGAGAGACTGCCTTGGAGGCCACCCCGTCCCCTCCTGTCCGAGGTCCCCTGTCGTGTCCCGGCCGTGGCAGGTGGCGTGGTCTGCACCAGGCAGCTTTGCCTTAGCCCCCTCCTGGCCCCCTTCCCTCCGTCTGCCCCTCAGCCTCAGGGGTTGCTGTTGAAGTTCCCTTTTCTGACCCCTCTGTGGGGCTGGGAATCACGTGAATATCCACTGTGGTAGATGTTTAGCCGATGAGGGGCAGGGAGAAACCTGGGAGTGCACTCAAGGCTCCGACTTGGGGACCACACCGCCTCGGGGTCTCCCAGGCCGGTCCCTCCTCTCTAACTCCCCCATCATTGCAGGTTTGTGGGCCGCCCGGGCGACTACGTGTACATTTTCCGTTCTTTCCGGATGGAGGAGGTAACTGAGATTGTCTGTTTCCCGGGGCCCCTTCTCTTCTGCTCCCCGATTTTCTCCAACTTGGGAGAAGCAGACGGTGCATGTTCCTGGTGGAGTAGCCACAGTCTCCTCCCTCCTTGGGGGAATCCTCCTCTGTTCTCGTTTTCTGTCCTCGGGCCAGTGGGAGGGGCTTTGATCCCATCTGGTGCGTCCATATAGGATTACCCTAAAAGGAGAAAGTCTCTTCAGAGTCAGCGAAACAAAACAATTCCACCAACTTTTTTTTCTTTTTCTATAAGACCTTGAATGTTTTTCTCTGTGGTTAGGATGAATGAGTGAGGCAAAGAGCAGAACTCAGCTACATTTTTTTACTTGAACATTGAAATGCCCACCTCTCTCCGTCCAAACACAATGCTGGTGACCTTTGGCTTCTGCTCAGGGGTTCCAGCCACCGTGGGTCTGGTTAGTGCGCCAGCCGCCTTCTGCCACAGGGTGCTGGCCCCAGACTTGCTCCACCGGCTCCATCAGACCAAGCCGGGGCTTCAGGGCCTGTCTGTCAGTGGTTCAGGTCTCGGTGGAACCAGCTGGCATTTCCAACTCCCAGAATAATTCAGCTTATCGGAAAATAAGGTGGTGGGTCTTCCTGGTAAAGACCCTGTGAAACAGAGTAGGGAAGATTCGTGTGAGCATCAGGTGCGGGGTGATCTGGGTGCCTGGGGCACAACCTCGAGGTTCAACCACCTGAGTGTCAGCCCCCAAACCTGCCACGACGTGGGCCTCATCCACAGTACCGGATGTTTGCAAAAAGCCCGTAAAGTGCTCCCACATTACATGACGCGTCCTTTACCTAGATGATATCCTGTCGAACTCTGTAGTGGTTGGAGAAGTTGGGGAAATGCCTTTGTAGAAGACAGTAAAGCAAAGGACATCACTATTTTTTATGAAGTGATGACTCTCCAACATACATTTTTTGGTAACGGTATAAACAGTTTTGCTTGGGACTCGTCGAGGGGTCAGCTGTGCCCCAGGGGGTCACCCCATGTCCCTTGAGTTCTCTTCGCTCGGATGAGTTAGCTTCTCACCCATCACCTGCCTGCCTGGCCCCCGGCCTGACGCAGCACGAGCCCACTAAGGACGGGGGCACAGGCCTCGGAGGGGTGGCCGGCTGCCCCACCGCGTGGCTTCCCACCTGCACAGGCCCCAGCCTGCCAGGCCCCGGGGGACGAAGAGGAGCCCTGAGATCCGGTCCCACCACTGCCCACTCCCTGGCAACGTGCTCCCCTCTCCGAGCCTGTAGGCCGGGTGTATTAGCTTCCTGGGGCGGCCGTAACAGAATACCACAGACTGGGGGGCTTAAAACAGTAGAAATTTGTTATCTCACGGTTCTGGAGGCCAGAAGTCCAAAATCGAGGTGTCAGCAGGGCTGCGCTGCCCCCAAAGGTTCTAGGGGGTTCTCTCAGGCCTCTCCCCCAGCTTCTGGTGGCTGCTCGTAGACGCGTCCCGGCAGTCTCTGCCGCCGTCTTCACATGACCTTCTCCCGTCTGTGTGCTTGTGTATTTTCTCTTCTTATAAGGACACCAGTCACTGGATCAGGGCCCACCCCACTCCACTGTGACCTCATCTCAACTTGGTCACGTCTGCAAAGACCCTATTTCCAAATAAGGTCACCTTCTGAGGTTCCAGGGGTCAGGACGTGGAGGCCGCAGTTCAACCCACAGCCCTCACTGGGGGCTCCCAGTGTCCTCGAGGGGCGGGGGCGGAGTCTGATGCCCCTGCTCTCTGTCCCGCAGTGCGCCCCGGGGGGCTGCCTCATGGAGCTGTGCATCCAGCTCAGCATCATCATGCTGGGCAAGCAGCTCATCCAGAACAACCTGTTTGAGATCGGCATCCCGTGAGTAGCCTCCAGCCTCGGGTCCGAGTGGAGGGGACTGGGGCCTTGGGCGGATGGGGGCTCTTAACGGGGGTCTGGGTGACAAGTGATGCAGGCTGGACCAGGATGGGGGCGCCAGGAACAGGGAGGTGGTGAGGACGGAGGGGAAGACGGGGCAGTAGCCACCCCACAGTGGACGAGGAGAGGGTGGAGGTCGAGATGACTCCCGGCTCCCCAGCGGGCTGAGGATGCGGGGTACCAATGGGTGCCCCCAAACCCACGTGCTGGCTCCCCGTGGTCGGCTCTGCTTCCTTACCCTGTGCCCTTTGAGGATCACGTCCCCTTCCCTCCGCAAGGCAGCCGGCCCTCCGGAGTCGGGGACGTTGTAGACTATTTCCCATGATCCACGCCCCGCCCCCCGAGTCTGCTTGGGCACGGCCAGACCCCTGACACCGCGGGGTCCTCCCTGGGATTTTAGGCGGCCGTTTGCTCTCCCTGCGCCTCCGTGTCCTTATGTCACCAACATTAGGGTGACACTTGCCTCCCACCCATGGGGGAAAGCACAAAGGGCATCACCGATGGAGACGTCATCGCAAACAAGTTAGTTCGGGATTTGAGACACGCGACGGCCCAGAGAATCAGAAATGCAGCTTGGAGGTGCCGGGCCCCAGCCCCCAAACCCTGCTTCCTGGACCCCTGGCTGAGGGGTGTCATGTTTCTTTCAGGAAAATGAAGAAGTTCATCCGCTACCTACGGCTCAAGCACCAGAGCCCCGCGGACCACGACGAGTACGTGAAGAGGAAGCAGCGATACGAGGTGGACTACACCCTGGAGCCCTTCGCGGGCCTCACCCCCGAGTACATGGAGATGAGTGAGTGGCCGCAGCGGGAAGGAACCCGGTCCCCAGGGACGGGAGGGCTGCAGCCGGGGCAGCAGGGTGGAAGCAGGCCGGCTTGCCGCCTGTGGGCTGGCTGTGGCCCCTTGCACAGAGCAGGCTCTCGGTAGACACCTGGGGATTGAGGCTTGTCACCTGCAATCGTGTCCCTGGACAGGAGGATGCCCAGAGGTGGCACATAACTCTCAGGGGTGGGGCGAGGGAAAGACGGGAAAAGGCCAGGTTTGGCCTCCACGGCAGCCACCCCGCCTCCTACCTCTCCCTTCCTCCCTCTGCTCTGGCCACACGGGCCTCCTCGCTGTTACCCAAATGCACAGAGCTCAAGCCTGCCACACAGCCTTTGCACAGGCTATGCCCCACCTGGAATGCTCTCCCCTATTACTTGCATGACTCACTCTCTCCCTTCCTCCAGGGCTCTGCTCTCAATGTCCCCACTCAGGGAGACCAGAGGGATCTCCCTGACTGCAGTGTTTGAAAGGGACGGCCCCTCCCCTGCACAGCTGTGACCCTCTGCCCCTCCTCAGCTTTATGTTTCCCATCACCAGCTGACACCTTGAGTCCTCATCATCCCTTTTCCATCTGCCTCTCCCGGTAGAATTGAAGCTCTGTGAGAGCAGGACCTTCCGTTTTTTGTTTTTTGGGGTTTTTTTGCTCTTCACTGCCATACCCCTGTACCTAGAACAGGTCCAGGTATACAGTGGGTGCTCAATACATGTTCACTGCATGAATGCATGAGTGAAGGAGGTCAGGAAGATTCATGGAGAAGGGTCTCAGAGCAGAGCGCCCTCTGGCCACCATGGACAGCTATTTAAAATACAGGTTCCCGGGCCCCCATGCCTGGTCTGTGCGGGGTGCGACCCAGGACTCTGCGTTTTTAACACATCCCTGGGCTGCCCTGAGGTGGGAGGTGGGGAAGGGCAGCGTGACCCGGGGCTGCTGCGAGCATTTCTGTCTAATTGCCCCGCGAGCGCTTCCCTGTACTCCTGTGGCCGAGTCAGTCAAAATAAGAGGCTCCCAGCTTCCCAGACGGTTGTGCAAGGAACTCGACTGACTCACAAGGAAAAGAATCTTGAGACTTTAAAAAAAAGGAAACAGTGTGTGTTCGGATGGCAGTCTCTATTTTCTCCTGGAATAAAATCCAAGCTGAACCAGGATGGGCAGACAGCTCCCCAGACCCCGTGAACCCCCGTGGGCCTGCTCCCTCCCCGGCTGTTTACACTCAGAGCGGAGTCCGGAGGAGGGCCTCCCCTGCCTGCCGCCCGACCCCACCATGGGAGGATGGACGCCGGGCAAAGCAGCCTGGGATTGGCTGAGAGACTGGCGGTCACTTCCCCAGACTTGAATTTCGTGGCTGGAGGCCGAGTCCCGGGTCCCTCTTGGCTTCGATGAAAATAGATTCCTGGTGCAGGCTCCTGCTGCCCACCCAGGGAGCGTCCCACCCGTGCCCGACGCCGCACGCCACCGTCCAGGACGCACTTCTGCGCCCCGCTGCCTTTCGATCCGCCACACCCGCGGCCCGTCTTCCCCTCGAGGACGAAGACTCCGGCTGGGCACCTGGAGCGCACAGGAGCCGGGAGACTGGAAGAAAAGGCCCAGCTGCCCTTCCCTCCTCAGCCTGTCCAGGCAAGAGGGGGCGGCATCTCTCGGGAGTGGGGGACCCACGGCCTCGGGCCTCAGCAGCCCCTGAGCCCCTGCACGCGGAGCCCACACGCCGAGCTCATCCGATGGCCTCCATCACCTCCAGAGCCTCAGAGGTGACCAGCGTCCACAGAAGCGTCCTATGGAAGCCCCGGTGGGGCGAGCGGGGCCAGCAACACAGTTCCCGGACGAGGGCTGGCACCGAGCCCCCACCCGCCACACTAACAATGGCCACACTCAGCCCGCCAGACACGGGGTGACATTCTGCCGGCTTCCTTGTTTACCGCCTGGCACCGAGCGCCCTTGGACGGGCTCCCGCTGTATACAGTTCCTGAAGCAGCCTCCCCAACTCGGTTCCTTTCAGCGACCTTTCCCTGACCACCCCCCCCCCCACCCCAGGAGCTGCCTGGAGCCAGCTACAGCGTCTGAGGCCGAAGAAGCCACAGAGCCGGGCTGTTGATGAGGATTGTGAGCCAGAGCGAGGGGCGTGAGGCAGAGGGGCGAGGTTGTCTGCGACAGTGGGTCCCCGCCCGGTTCCCCGAGGCCTGACGGAAGGGGACGCTGGGGGCTCGTCACAGGCCCCCGGGTCCCAGGAACCTCTGGCTAACGGCAGCACTAGGGCCCTTCCCAGCCCAGACACAGGAGGGCTGAGGCTGGGCGCCCTGCTCACGGGGCCTTTCTTCCCATGATTGATGATTTTTTAAGATTAGACGTATGATAAGTGCATCCATGCCCATTATTCAAGAGTCAACACTGAGCTCCAGAGCAAAATTTAGAATCCTGCACCGCCCCCCCCCCGCCCTCTCCTAGCTGGGGGTCACCCGAGGTCACCGGGGTGACCCAGGGTCGCAGTGGGTGTGCCCCAAGAGCCTTGCGTATGCATATGCAGGTGAGCACGTTGGAGGCAGGGCGCCTGCCAGACCCAGGGTGGCTCAACTTGCGGGTGGGTGGGCCAGGGTGGGGGTCCCGCTGTCGTGGGACAAGGGATGTGGCCCGTGCTGACCACGGCCACCGTTCTCTTCGCAGTCATCCAGTTTGGCTTTGTCACCCTGTTTGTCGCCTCCTTTCCCCTGGCCCCGCTGTTCGCGCTGCTGAATAACATCATCGAGATTCGCCTGGACGCCAAAAAGTTCGTCACCGAGCTCCGCAGGCCAGTGGCCGTCAGAGCCAAAGACATCGGTGAGTGACCCGCGGGGGCGGGTCCGAGTGCGCGCTGGGTGTCGGGGAGGGCTCCTGCTCCCCAGAAGCCAGAGGCAGAGCCGGCAAAGTGGGGTCCGGTGCGGCGTCCCCACGGGCTCGTTGCTGCACCTCTCCTGGGTGAGACTCAGGCTCGGGTGGGGGTGATGCGAGACCTCGGGGCTCAGTTACCCCCCACCGCGACCCATAACTCCTGAGATGTATCGGCCGCAGAGAACATTTGGGACAGAGGCAGCGTCTCGGGCATCTGAGGATCTCGGCCGTCGGCTGCTCTAGGAGGTCTGGGAGGTCATTTCCTCTTGGACGGTCCTCGAAACCCGCTTCCCGCCCTGGACGTTCGTGTGGCCCCTGAGCACAGAGCTGGACCAAGGGGGAGGCTATATCAGCTGCTTAGCAAGTGCCTTCCTGCAAGGTGTGTCATTGAATCGTGTAACCTTCACAGGAAGGAAGGAAGGAAGGAGGGAGCCCCTTCCACCGATGAAGGACGAGCATTGCCGTAGGGGTCAGGGCCGAGAGCAGCCGGGCTTCTTCACCCCGTGTCACTAGGGCTTCCTCATCCATGTGGAGGAGGGGCTGGGGGATGGTACGCTTAGTGTCAGCGTAAGGATTAACTTTCTAGGGGCCGCTGCAGTGGTTAAGTGGTGGGCTCTGCTTCAGCGGCCCGGGGTTTGCGGGTTCGGATCCCGGGCGTGCACTGACGCACCACTTGTCAGGCCATGCTGTGGTGGCGTCCCATATAAAGTGGAGGAAGATAGGCATGGATGTTAGCCCAGGGCCAGTCTTCCTCAGCAAAAAAGAGGAGGATTGGCATCGGATGTTAGCTCAGGGCTGATCTTCCTCACAAAAAAAAAAAAAAAGGATTAACTTTCTAATAGCCATCGGTGTCAAAAATGGAGGAGACTTCTTTGTGGGGTGGTGAGCTCCTTGTCGCCAGGGGCATTTAAGCAGATGTGGGTGACCGTCTGTCTGGGAGTGGTAAGAGATGTGGGGAGACCACGCGGGCAGGGCTCAGAGCCCCACACACGCCTCGACCAGATCCGGCCCTCACTGGCAAGTACGATGCCCATCTTATCTTAAAGGGCATCAGCTCAAACTGGGACCCAGTTTTCAGAGTGAAAACAGAAAAGTCTTTATTGGGACTTCATCTTGAAATGAGATGGAAGATTACGAAAATATATTCATCTCCTATTGAACACAGTTTTAGTTAGAACACAGAGGTGGTAGTTCTTGGAATAAACAAAGGCTGAATCACATGTTAGGGATGTAATTTGCCGTTGTACAAAATAAAGATGGCACACCAGGGTGACGGGACATCCTCAGGTCGGGCTCTTGTCGCCCAAACATAATGTTGCAAAAACGTAGGGGCCTCATCAGGGCTTCCGGTTCACTGCAGCCCCGCATGTGTGCCGGGGGATCAATGGTGACAGTGGGCTTGCTGATGCGCCAGGTCAGAGTTCAGCACACGGTTTCCGTGAGGGGCTGAGTGTAAACGTTTAGTCTTCGGCCATGTCCTCGAGTCTTAGAGCAGCCGTTCTTGCCGAAAGGCTGTTTCTCACACTTTTTTCATGTCACGCTTAAAAATGTAAAAAGCCGTCCTTAGCTCTGGGCTGTCCACACGCAGGCCAGGCCGTGGGCTGGCTTGGGGCCACAGGCGGTATTTGCAGATCCCCCTCGAGATAAAGGTGAGGCTCCCCCCGGGGTTCGTGAAGGCAGAGCAGGCCGCGCTCTGAGGACGACCGGAGAGCTGGGTCCGCACTGGACTTTTCCTGGGACTTTCAGCCGTCGGGTCCTCCCAGGAGCCTCCTGAGGATGCTCTGGCACATCCTCGGTCCCACTTTCCAGATGGGGAGACTGAGGCCCGCTGGTTAACAGAGCTGAGCTGGAACTGGAGACCTCAGGCCCTCGGCCCCTCGAGGTGCGGGCCACGCGCTCCCCGCGCCCCTCCAGGAGGAGAGGGTTTGCATGGCAAAGCTCACACTGCACGCCAGGGCCTCGCCAGGGCAGCCGGGGCGGCTTGCCAGGCGCTCCTGGGACACCCTTGGGAATTCTGGGGCCCTGTGCCCAGGGCAGGAAAGACAAGAGCGTGAGCTCCCCATGGCCCGTTCCTGACAAAGGCCCCATTCTCAGGCGTCTGGAGGCCCCAGGCGAGTCCTCCGCGGGTGTGTGTTTGTTTTGGCATCCTCTGCTTGGCAAAGCCTGGTCATAGGATGTCCCCACGGCGGCATCCTGAAACCTGCAAACCCACCCGGGGGAAGCGGAGCGCCACGGCCACCTCCCGGCCCTTGTCTTTCCCACCACAAGCAACGCTGGGACCCATATCTCCCAGCGTTTTGCTCACGGCTCCTCGTTTTTTCCCAGTTCTTACGGATCAGCTGCTGGCTTCCTGGTTCCTGCCTGGTTGGCTGAAGGCGTAATCTTTCCTCCTTTTGCCGGTTTGTTTATGGGCTCCCTCACTGTAACCTTTCCCTAAAGAGGCTTTTGTATTCCTCCTGTGATCCGTGCACGGCCTGAGGGGGCAGAGGGCCCCAGTGGCCCCCATGACCTGTACCCACGGCGCCGGGGCTGGCTGGGGAAGCTCTGCCACAAGGTGCAGGCACCTCAGTCGCCCTGCCTGGCCGCGGAGAGGGAGGCGTGGCGAGTCGCTGTGGGGATCCAGGCCCCTGCGTTCGGAACCAGAAGCGGTTCCAGCCTCCCAGCCCTGAGCATTGACGCCAGAGTAACCTGCTCCCTGCCCCCAAGCTCAGAGCCTCCGGGTGAGAAGCCTCTGCCTGGTTCAGCTCCTGGGCCTGTGTGTGGGCAGGCATGACTAAATGCCTCCCTATCATGTTCTTGGAAACGGGGCTCAGTGTCCCCTGGAACGGTGGAGGTGCCTTAAAGAAGGCAGCTCCCCACTGTGAGATTTTCATAAAGGAAGCCCGGAGATTTTTCCCAAAGAACACCAGCCCCTTGCGCTGAGACATCACCAGAGCGGTGATTGTCACTGCAGCCGGCGCCCAGATCACTCAGAGAGAGGGTCAAGGCTCCGAGAGAGGCGGATCCCATGGGCAGGATCCCGAGTCCTGGTTTTGCATTTTGTGAACACATCCCCGTGGTTCCATTTGGGGCTCACAGCGGACCATCCGCCCGCCCGGACATAAAGACATCGCAGAACCTGTTAGACAGGCTCGGTTCCCGGCTTTGAGGCTGTCATCGGCCCATCCCATCCCAGCCCAGCCTTGTCACTCCCGTTCCTGTTGGGCCCTCTCGGCCCATTGGGCTGGTCACCTGGGCCGACCGAGACTGTTTCCTCTTGCTGAGCTCAGATCCCGCCTCCCGAGGGAGCCTTCTGCCTGGAGACTTCAACTTGCCAGGGCTCACTCGCACCCCAGCACCCCAAATCAGAGATCTCAAACTCAGAGTCCCCAGGGCCAGGCGGGCTGTCTGAACCAGTGAACGATAGGCACGAGGAATGCTCTCACGGCCGCAGAGCAATGTGCTCGTTCTCGTTTTCCTGGAATTTTCTGTCTCCCCACTCTAGTACGGATCTGGGTTTGATAAATGTTTCTCTAAGCGGGTGAAGGGAGTTCCCTCGGTGCAGAGAGCAGAGCTGCCTGCACGGCCCGGCAGAAGGGGTCACCACCGTCAGCCACCGCCAGCCATCGTCATGGAGACATGCCAGCCCGCTGTCGACCGGAGCTGAGGCTCGCTCAGAAGCGGCAAGTCAAGATTTTTAAAAATGCATCATCCTGATTTGTAAACATCAATCAAGACTTTTTAAGTAGCAGGCAAACCTCACGAAACACCAGTGCGTCTGGATATGGCCCGCAGGCCACCATTTTGCAACCTCTGCCCTGGTGCGAAGAGTCTGGTTGGAAAGGCTTTCTACGCTCATGCAGTCACTCAGCAAACATTTACCCAGCAGTGCCAAGCGTTGTGTGCCAGACACGGGGCTAGGCCCAGCAGAGATGCAAGGACATGCAGTTCACAGCCTCCCCCGGGAGCTTGGAGTCTACAGAAGGGCTCCCAGCCCCCGCAACACCAGGTGTGAGCAGCCGGGCAGAAAGTGCATGAACGCCGACTGTCAGATGCGTTACCCCCACTCGTGCTGTCTCCCACTCACTTGCACCCCCATATGCTTTCTTCATTCAGGGGAGGCGGATAGGTTGGGGTGGACCTAGTACCCCCAGGGCGTGCAGGGCCCACGTGACTGCCCCGGCCACGGCTTCCAGCAGGAAAGTTAATTGCTCCAGTGGGGAAGACCAGACAGAACCACGATAACTTCCCATCTCGGCTTAGGTCGTGGCCCGCCCGGCAGCGGGAGGCAGGGAGGCGGGGAGGCCATCCTTACTTACCACCCGGCCCAGCAGAAAGGTGCCCTGTGCTGGCTGTCCCGGAATGGTCACTGGCAGGGGCTCAGGAGCGACAGATCTGGACACGTCCCCCGTTGACTTCGGGGCTGCGTCGGAGCCTGCGGTTTCCAGCTCCTGGGTCACACGGGCCTGAACTCCCATTGTCTTTGCAGTTCACCAGCGTGCACCCCAAAAGGGGCCTAGGAGCGCCCCATGGCGCCCGCTGCTAGGGGAGACCCCCCCGTGTGTGGCTGTCCCTGGTCTTGCGGGGTCTCTGCCCTGGGTAGAAAAACCCAGCTGCCACATGCGTCCCTAACGACAGTAGTGTCCGGCCCTCGTCCTCTCCCGCCCTTTCTGAGACGTGCTGTTGTCGCCCATCTGGGATCTGGTGCAGGGAGGGGGAGAGAGCGCCCGGACAGAGTCCCCCCAACTCCACACGTGATGTGTGTCTGCCCCCATAGGCGAGGTTAGGGTGGGGGTGAGGGCCGGGCAGGGGGCGCCGGGCCCCTTTCCAGGGGTCGCAGCATCGAGGCCCTAACAAGGAGGGCCCACTCTGGACCCCCACACCCCCCACATAAGGCGCGTCCTTCACGGGCTCTGCCAGTCTTCATCTCTGCTGGGGGGCCAGTGGGGGAACGCGCATTTCTCGGGGTGCAGAGTGGCGGTCCTCGTGTGATGGGGGGCAAGCTGCGCCTCGGGCTGACAGAAACAAGGAGACGGCCAGACGGGACCCGGTGTGCGCCGCACTGCTGTCAGGTCATTACACCCAGGTCGTGACCCGGCCTCACCAGAGGCCCTGGATTTGCTGTGACCCGGCCCCACCTCTGGCCTGTCCCTACAGAGTTATCCTGGCGCCAGAGCTCCGGGCGAGTGCCAGGACGCCAAACCTTGGGGGTTCGGTCTCCAGTGACCGCCACGTGGGCTCTTAAACCGAATCTTTGTCTCTCTAGAAAGGCTTCGTCTCAGCCAATTAGTAAAATAAACAAGTTCGTGGGAGATGGTTCAGAGGCACTTAGGGAGCAGCTGTTTTTAAGCACCTCTTAGAAGCTGCGATTTGCTTACAAACAGCTGACGAGCCGGCACAAGCCCCGGGCTCTGTCGTCAGCCAGGCTCCCCCAGCTCTGACTGCACCCCAGACAGGACCAAACCAGCCCCCGCCAGCCTGCTGGGGGAGTCACTGAGAGCCAGGTGCAGGGGGGCTCCAAACTATGCTTCTCTCCTCCCCCAGGAATCTGGTACAACATCCTCAGAGGCGTCGGGAAGCTGGCCGTCATTATCAACGTAAGTGACGTCGGGTGGATGCCCTGGCTGAGCTGTCCGGGGCGGCGCCCCTTCCTGGGGAGCTGGGTGGGGTCTCGGCCCCCAGCCTCGTGCGGCCCCACGCTGGCGGAGCGCCTCCTCTTTAGAAGAGCCCCACGGAGGTATCGAGGGGGTGGGGCGAGCTCGAGGTGGGAATGACAAATTCCCCTCCACCTTTTTCTGCAAGCTTGAGCAAAATTCTCCACCATGCCCACCTTGACCCCTAAGTCCCCTCTGTCCCCAGAGTCCTGAGAATGTGTGAGAGAGAGAAAGAGACAGAGACAGGGAGGGAGTGAGACCGAGACAGAGAGAGAGATTCCTCGTTGGCAATCGTTCTGCTCTGTTTTAAATAGTTTTTCCCTTTTATCTAAAATGCATGCCTGCTCTTTAAAGATTGGGGACATGCTGAAACATGGAGAGAAGGGGAGAAACCTCACACACACATGAACACGCACACGCGTTGCGTGCTGAGCACAGTGCTCTCCTGTGGCCGTCCTCTCCAGCGTCTCGAGTCCTGTCCTGACACACGGTGCCACCCCTCCCGGCCTCTCCTACCACCGGGCCTGCAGGCTGGGAGCGTCACGGCCCCTCGGTCACAGCAGACCAGCCCTCAGTCTCCCTGGTGGCCTCCGGTCCAGGGCCACCTGAGTCTGCCAGGGCCTGCATCCCCCAGCTCTCTCTGCTGGTCCCCGACACGTCTTCAGAGCCCAAGGCTGCGTCCCGGGCTTGTGAACCCCAGGAGCCTCGGAGCGTCCGCAATGCCACTGCCCTGTGACCCTCTCCCCTCCACCCGCTGGCCGAGCCGGAGCCCCCAGAAGCTGGCCCCTCGCACGTGGGGTGACGGGAGCTGGGCAGGTGGCTCCTCCAGAGCAGACCGTCAGTCATGGGGCCTGCACGGCCGGGATGCTGAGTCAGGGTCACAGCGAGGCCCTGGGACTCGGTCCCCACAGCACAGGAAGTGATGCTCAGCCAGGAGAAGGGACCTCTGAGCCCTCGGACCCAGCTTTCCCTGCTGGCGGCAGACCTGCCGGCTGCCCACTGCCCTGGGCTGAGGCTCTGAAACCCTTGTCAAAGGGAGGCCGTGGGCAGAGCATGCGCACGGGACAGCAACGGCTCCTTGCCCCAACCCGGGTGCGCACGCAGAGCTCTGAGGCAGGAGGGTGTGTTTTGATTGAGGAAGAAGGGTGCTGGAAACACAGGGTGCAGCCCTTCTGGAGCACAGGGTGCTGTGAGGAGCTGGGAATCAACCCGACGTCTCGTGGGAATGACCAACAGCAACAATAATAATAACGGCAGCTGACATTTATAGAGCATCTAGAATGTTCCAGGCCCTTCTGAGCTCTTTGCATGCACCCACCCACTAGTGCACACATAGCCCTCAAAGGCAGAGTTGTTACATGTGAGACAACCGAGGCACAGAGAGGTCAGGCAACTTGCCTGCGATCACACAGCCAGAAAGAGGCAGAGCTGGACTTCACCCCAGGCCGTCGGGCTCCTGGTCCCTGCTCTGATACTGGCATCACACCACCCTGCCCCCACGGACGGCTCTGGAATAGACCAGCAGAGCTGGGTCAGAACTTAACAGTCTGTGAGGCACGTGAAGTGGGCCTTGTTATCCCTGTTCCACAAAAGGAAAGTGGAGGCACAGAGAGGTTAGGTGACTTGCCCAAGGCCACACAGCCAGTGAGAAGCAGCCAGCATTCGTCCCCATGCCTTCCCGTCAGGGGCATCCTGCTCCCAGCCCCCAGGCCCTCTCCTCCGGCTGCCAGAGGGGCTGTCATAAGTGCCCCCAACCCTTCGTTTGTTCAGTCGACATGCTGAGGCCATGTGGTCATGTTTGCCAGTTTGTGGGCACAGTGTCACATGGCCAGGCCCAGTGGCTCATTTGGGGCATGTCCCCCTCCCCTGCCCGGCTGGGGGTCCACGCTCACCCCGTGTTCCCTGTCCCAGGCCTTCGTGATCTCCTTCACGTCTGACTTCATCCCTCGCCTGGTGTACCTCTACATGTACAGCGAGAACGGGACCATGCACGGCTTCGTCAACCACACCCTCTCCTCCTTCAACGTCAGCGACTTCCAGAACGGCACGGCCCCCAACGACCCCCTGGAGCTGGGCTACGAGGTGCAGATCTGCAGGTACCGCTCTCAGCTCCTCTCTTTGAAGAGCCACATCTGGTGGGTTTCTGGGAAAACTCCGGGTCAAGCCAGGATTCTTTCAGGGCCAAGACAGAACAGCTCAGTCTCGCTTCCAGGAAAGAAAAGACTCCTGGGGGCCGGCCCTGTGGCGCAAGTGGTTAAGTGCGCGTGCTCCGCTGCAGTGGCCCAGGGTTCGCCGGTTCGGATCCTGGGCGTGCACCGACTCGCTGCTTGGCAAGCCATGCTGTGGCGGCGTCCCATATAAAGTGGAGGAAGATGGGCACGGATGTTAGCCCAGGGCCAGTCTTCCTCAGCAAAAAAAAGAGGAGGATTGGCAGATGTTAGCACAGGGCTGATCTTCCTCACAAAAAAAAAAAAGAAAGAAAGACTCCTGGGGTGGGAGTAGGAGGTGATTTATTAGTTCCTTTAACTAAGAAGTCCATGATAGCTTCAGGCACAGCTGGATCCAGGAGCTACAGTTTGCCATCCGGCCCCACTCTGGCACTGCCTCCCAACTTTGCACTCCTCCCCGTTGGCATTGTTTGCTGGCAGGCAGAAAGGATCCCTCAGTAGCTGCTCTTGACGTCCTCTCTGCTCAGCAGTCCCAGTGGGAAGAATTTCTGTTTCCCAATAATCAGCAAAAGTCCCAGGATTGAGTCTCACTGGCCTGCGTTGGGCCACAGGGCCATCCCTGAACCAGTCGCTGTTGCCAAGGGTGGGGGGCATCAGCCTGAGTCGCGTGCCACGGTGTGGGGTCATGGTCAGAGAATTGAGGGGGTCCCAAGGAAAACTGGGGTGCTGTGACTCGAAGAAGGGGTGATGGATGCTGGGCAGGCAGAAGCCACAGATCTCTGAGATGGTCAAAGCTGTGGGGTCCCATCAGCTGGCCAGACACTCAGGGCCTGCAGGGAGCCCCCAGGAAAGACGGAGGCGAGGACAGGACAGGGGAGCGAGGCAGAGCCAGGCCTGGCCATTCGCTGGGCGTCTTCCACATGCCAGCCGGAGTTGGGGGCTGGGGACTTGGGAGTGGGTGGTCTGGTCCCTGCATCCAGGGTCCTCGATGCAGGGGGACGACAGAAGCCTAAACAGGTCATTTTAAAGGGGTGACAGTAGCCGGAAGCCCAGGTGAAGGGTGGAGGCAGTGGGGGGCGTTCCAGGGGGAGGGGCGTCGGGGGCAGAAGCAGAGAGGCGAGACTCGGGGTGTCTGTGGGTGGTACCCGCAGCCCCTTCCATCTTCCTGGGGCATGAAGGGTAGAGGCAGGTGTGGTGGCGATGACACTGGAGGGGCTGGCAGGGGCGTGGCATCCAGGCTCAGGACACGGAGGACCATTGTATGACTGACCACTGGCTTTGAAAGGAGGCTGACCGCCGAGAAGCAGCGTCGAGAGACGGTGTGATGGCAGCCTGCTGAGCGCCCGTGACAGTCTGAACTGTGCCCAGCCCGGCTGAGACTCAGAACACGGTGGGCCCCGCATGACGGAAGAACAGTTACGCGCTGCCCTGCGTGTTCCGGGTCGGGGGGCAACACCTCCTCGGGGACTTGGTGGAGCCAGGTCTGCCATGGGGACGGCAAGTGACGCAGCCAGACTCGGAACACGACGCGGTTTCCAGAATCCCACCCGCCCACACGGTCCTGTGCGCACATATGTGGGCGTGTACATCCCGGGAAAGGCCGGAATGATCTGCCTGAGCCCTCCGCGTGGTCACCTCGGGGAGGACACGGAGCTGGACGTCCAGGGCGGGGCTGAGAGTCCTTCCTCCCGCGCCCTCCCGCGGGCTCGTGCGGCGGCGCTGGGCGGGCAGGCCACCCCCGAGCCTCGGGTCCGGGCTCCCCGCTGGTCGGGCAACACCAACACCGTCTTCGCGTTGTTCGGACAGTCCACACCAGGAACACACTCCAGCTTGACTTATTTAACTAAAAGTGGATTTTAGAGGAAGAATGATTAAGAAAAAGGAGGCAGGGAGGTTACACGGTCATTTTATTAGAAATTCCCTCCGAAATGTCAGTGTCGATGTTTAGAGGGTGAGCCCCGGTTTTCGGGAGGGACACAGGACATCAAGTCACAGGCACTGGCTAAGGAAGCAGCTCCCCCGTCCAGCCATCAGTCAGGGTATCCTGGCCACGTGGGGAGAGGCCACGGAGACACGGCAAAGACCCGTTTTTAAGTGTCTTGTTGCCTTTACCCCCGTGGAGACAGAAGACTGCCGGCAGACCCCTCTGCTCCCCGGGATTCAGGGTTAGCCAGGCCCTCCCCCGCCCTTGGCCGTGACGATGCGCCACAGGTGCTGCGAGCTCACAGCTCCGCCAGCTGCGCCCACGTCAAGCCGCCTCCCGGAGGAGTTGGCAGGAGGAGCAGCACCCAGCCCAGCCCGGGGCGGTGGCTGTGGGAGAGGCTGAGATCGCTGCTGGTACCGTTTATTCCTGTGCTAAAATGAGTAGTGCCTCATTTAATGCTCCCAGCCACCCCCAGAGAGGGCATCATTATCCTCCCGGGGAGCTGGCAGGCTGAGTACAAGAGCTAAGCAAGGGGAAAAATAAGATCACTTCTGATAGAGGTCAGCGCAGGTGGTGGGCGGTGGTGTCTGGACAGGTCTACACATGGGTTTTGAAGGATGCATAGGAGTTTTCCAGGTGACCCAAACACATTTCCCAGTATCCTGGTGTGGCTGGCCTTGAGCACAGAAGGATAGAGGAACAAGCGTATGTGGCTTCTGACGCTGGGAGAACAGGGGCTGCCCTTTCCCGAGGGAGAGTGGGTTATGCAACTTCTGCATCGCTCAGCAGCTGGCACCAGAGTGTGTGTTCGAGCCCAGTCCTATCTCTGGGGTTGGCAGCTTAGCACTGAAAGGGTCCTCAGAGACTCCCATCCAGCTCCCTCCAGACATAAAGCTCTGGGGGTGAGGGGCCCTGTCTGTCGTGTTCCCTGCTGACTCCTCACCCCTGAGATGGGACCTGGCATATAGTAGCTGCTTAATAAATGCTCGTGCTGTGGCTACGTGAGAGAAGCCAGACTGAGGCCCAGAGAGGCCCAGTGATTGTCCAGGGACACACAGCAAGGCAGTCGCTGGTTCTGGGTCTGGCCCACAGGGCCGGGCGCCTCCTCTCCTGGTCTCCCAACCGGACCTTGGCTTTTCAGTGACCAGCAGGGGCCCACCTGCGGCCCAGCACCTGGAACCCGCCCCTGCCGCGGGCTTTTTCTGACGACTGTGGGGAGCTTTTCCAACACGTAGCACGTAGCACGGGGGCAGCCCCAATAACACCAAGTCCCAGTGGACGTGTTGCCCCCCCAGATTCGGGGAGCAGTCGGGGGCCTAGGTGGAGATAGGACCCCGATTCTCGTCCCCACTCTGCCCCCCAGACTGGGCATCTCTGGGCCTCTGGAAAAAGAGGAAGAGCATGGGAGACCTGAGCACAGGAGGCGCCCATCACTCCTGCTGGCGGGGTGGTGGACAGACCGTAGGCTCCACAGAACTAGGGCCAGTGGCGGGACCTGGGGGACGGGGTGAGGGAGCTTGTCTCTCCGAGCAGGAAGCCCACAGGCGTGTCTCCAGGTGATAACTCGGGAGCAGGTGGACCGGTGTCCTGTAGAGATAAGGAGGGAGCAGCCGAGAGGCCGCAGCTGGAGGAGAGGCAAGGAGGCCCCCAGGGCGCAGGCCCCTGGGGCAGGGCGGGCCTGGGGACAGTTGCCCCGAGGGCCCCGACCACACCTACACCAGCGACTTTGATAAGAGGTCTGTTTTTTCCCAATAGTTTCCCCAAAAAGAGGGAGAGACTGGAGAGGTGGTTTTCCAACTGTGTTTCGTGGAATGCAGCCTGGAGTTTTGTGCACGATGGGGGTTGGGTTCATGTTAGGGGGTCCAGGCTTAGGGAACCCCACCCACAGCAACCAGGGAGGCCCCGCTGGCGTTGCGTGACCTCCTGGGGTCTCAGGTGGGATTTCTCTTTGGAAAAAGGGCTCCCCTGGGACCCCTGGACCGGATGGTCCCAGAGCCCACCTCTGTGGACCCCCAGCTGGGCCTTCCTGGTGTCTGCCTTTGCCACGGAGCCCCTCGGGCCCTGCCTAGCCCATGGTGGGTCCCAGCCACCCACTCCAATGTGGATGGAGACTCCCTGGCCGTGTGAGCGGGCTGGGCTGGGGCGTCTGCCCCAGGGAGGGCTGCCCACCCGGAGGCGGCGCGGGGTCCAGCTCGGGCCGTCCTGACACTTTCTCACGAGAGCCCCAAGCTCCCCTCGGAGACCCGCCCTCGACTCCCGGCCGTCTTTTGCAGGTACAAGGATTACCGCGAGCCCCCATGGTCGGAACACAAGTACGACATCTCCAAGGACTTCTGGGCCGTCCTGGCGGCACGGCTGGCGTTCGTCATCGTCTTCCAGGTGCGGGGCCTGTCAGGTTCCAGGTTTGAGAATCGGGGCACTGAGGAAGACCCCAGGAGGGACCTTCAATGAGGACCCCCAACGCCCTGTGCCACGACAGGTCCCAGGAGAACCTCATGGGCAAAAGGAAGGCAGAGGGAGGGGCCAGGCCAGCACTGATGGCAGCATTTGGACTCATTTGGCGAAGGCAGCTTTAGTTCACTGTGCGTGGAGACATGGAGGAAGGGCGACCCCCTCGTCTCTGTTCTGGGCACAGAGCACGTCTCCCCAGTGGACAGGGCCAGTAGAAAGGAGGGCAGCCCCCAGCCAGCAGCCAGGGGACCCAGCCCCACCTGGCCCAATCTCTGGGGAGGAGACAGGGCTAACTCTGAGGCCAGAGCAATTCCCAGTGGACAGGACCCCCGACAGGGGGCCGGCTGGTGCACACAGAGGCTGAGGTCCTGGAGGTGGGGGAGCACATGTAGCTTTCCATGACACTCTGCAGTTGGAACAAGTGTCTGGGGCCAGGTTCCCAGAGGCAGAGCCTGAGACAAGGATTCTGTGCAAGTGGGTCATTGAGGGAAGCCCCCGGAGAGGGGAGGGAGCCCGGCAGAGAGGGGTCCTGGCTGGAGACAGCCTTACCTGATCCCACCCGGAGCTCCAGAGCATGAATCCCACCACACACAGGCCCACCGTGAGGCACAAGAGCCCCTCTGGTTAGCCCATGTTGGCTGGTCATTGGCTGTTGGCGTGCAGGCCTGGGAAGAGGGAGACGGGAGGGGGCGGTTCCCTGGAGAGGGGGCAGCCGTGAGCGTTAGCAGCCAACACCGGCCACAGCTGGGGGCTGGGAGCGCCAACCAGGAAAGGTGGTCTGGTGGGCACCAGCACCGTCCACGACGAGGCGACTCCCTCAGCCGGACGTGCTGACAAGTGGTCCCTGGACGAGGTCTAAAATAACAAAGAGGTTTCAGTGTTTCTGTAAAAGCCCACTCATTTGCATTCTGTGCACCAGAAATCTCTCCAGCGAGGGGGCAAACGTTCCGGGTGGTCTGGGAGGCCCTGCGCTGCAGAAGGGCCTGCAGAATCATCAGACAGTTCAATTTCCATCCATTTTTGTGCGATTTCTAGTTTAACTATTTTCCTTAAAGCCTTAACACTTGTTATATTTGGTGCTGCGTGACCAAGCGGATCATTTCTCCAGCCTCCCAGCCAAGGGATTCAGAATCCTTCCGAGGCTTTTCCTATTTACCGAGCTCAGATTCTTTCAAGAAAGTCAGCCAACATTTCCGGCGGGCCAGCCGGCTGGTCTCCTGCCTCGTTGATACCTTCCAGGAGACCGAGGGCGGGGAAGCTCCGAGGATGTGCCTGAGGTCACAGGGGTGGGAAGTGATGGGGTGAGGCACGGCCAGGTGGGGGGCAGGTAGAGGTGGGGGGCATTTCCCAGGGCCTCATTCCCGCCCCCACGGGCTGACTCCCCTTGCAGAACCTGGTCATGTTCATGAGCGATTTCGTGGACTGGGTCATCCCGGATATCCCCAAAGACATCAGCCAGCAGATCCACAAGGAGAAGGTGCTCATGGTGGAGCTGTTCATGCGGGAGGAGCAGGGCAAACAGCAGCTGCTGGACACGTGGATGGAGAAGGACCGGAAGAAAGATGAGCCGTGCAACAACCACAACCCCAAAGCCTGCCCGGACAGCCCCGAGTACCCTGGGGGCGCCCTGTAGCTGCCCCCGGTGTCCCCAGTGATGGGCACCCTCCCCCGGCAGGCGGCTTCCCGCCTCCAGCAGGCCCAGTGGCTCCTGTGTTTGCTGCAAACGTGGAAGGCCACATTCTGATAGGACAACATTTTTCTGTCTTTCCTTCTGTGTTTTATTTTTCCTTGTTTTTGCACAAAACCGTTACGCAGGGAATTTTTTTATCTTTAGCATTCAAGGTTAATCAAAATGATCGCTGGGAGGGGTGGTAACGCGCGGCGCATGCAGGCGCTTTGCAGAAGCAATTCTCGGAGACCTTGGGTCTCCTTTGTGTGGAAGGTGAGCAGAGGCTTCCGGAAATCTTCTGTAATCCTCCTGATGCCTCAAGAGGGATGCAGGATGGTATTCCAAGGCGTTGAGCGCAAGTTGTTGTGTTATTGGAGGGAGACGGAGGAACCGATGAGAAATAGATGATGTTGATGCTGGTTCCAAAAGGCGTCACCGGCCTCTAGGTCAGAAAAGTGAGATGACTTGTCATCTCTTCCTTCCTTAGGTTCAGAAACCAAGACGCTCTGGTGAGAAAGAGAGGTGCCCTGGCCCTGTCCACTCAGGGCGCCTGGGAGCTTAGAATTTACTCTTGGAGAACAAGAGGGGTGCAGGTGGCCCTGAGTAGGCAGGCGACCCGCACCTTTGGGGCCCCCACTGTCAGCCACACACCCCCAACCACCACGAGCTGACCTCAGAATTGTTCGTCCCCCTTGTGGGACAAACCCGGTTGACAGGAAAACAGGCAGTGACAGATTACCTCGGAGGCATTTCTAGAGACGGTGTAAGGGTTTCAAGAAGTCTTAAAGCATCTGGGGGGGACACTTACAGCCTTAGGATATTTATTGGGGTTTTTTGTAAATCAATTCTATGGTGGATTTGAGGGGTTTTTTCTGTAGCTCAGAGGTGGAAGGAGTTTATTTTCTTAGTTAACCAAATATCATTGAGAGGAATTTAAAATACTGTTACTACCAAAGATTTTTATTAATAAAGGCTTCTATTTTGGTAACACTTCTCTATATTTTTACTTACAGGAATGTACTGTTGGACAATTATTATTTTAAAAGCTTGTAAAGACAAGTCTCATAGATGATATGAGTCATCTAAATTTGCAGCAATTCTACTAACCAATTCTCTGAAATTTCTCAAGCACAAGGGAAACATAAAAAATGTGTCACCGAAGGGAGGGAAGAAGACTTCAACGTGTGTGTCTCAGACACGTGGCGGGTGTGATATTGACTTTCCCATAAGCTGCCAACTGTGACGGAAGCCCAGAGGTGTCGTAGATTTTCATTATTTGCTAAAATCATGCGATCTGATGCTTCTCTTTTCTCTTGTACAGTCAGTAGTTTGAAATGGGGTTTTTGTATATAAATATTGTATTAAAAATTAGGTGATGACCAAACATCCTTTTATGGAAACCATTCTTTTTTTAAGTGAGCGCACGCAAATCCACAGAGGACCGGGGCTGAGCAGGCGTCTAAATAAATCTGGACACACAACACTTTCCTCCCTCCATGGCTGGCCGCATGGCCTCCACCCCAGGAAACGCGAGGGGCTGAGAAGCCATCCCCGTGGTAGAGCCAGAGATGCGGGAGAGACTTATAGGCATCCGTTTCCTTCAGTGCCAGACACGGGAATTGTTCTAGATGTTCCCGGGACTTCTTTTCTCTGCGAGTGTGTGTGAGTATGTGTGTGTTTGCATGGCTTGTGTCTGTGTTTGCGCATGTGTGTGCAGGTGTGTTTGTGTGTGCTCGTGTCTGTGTGTGCACGTGTGTGTTTGTGTGTGCTTGTATCCCTGTGCACGTGTTTGCATGTACGTATGTCTGTGTCGGGGTGGCTGTGCACGTGTGTGTATTTGCACTTGCTTGTGTGGACACGTGTGTGTGTGTTGGGATGGGAGTAGTG
This sequence comes from Ceratotherium simum simum, assembly GCF_057802395.1. Classification (NCBI taxonomy): domain Eukaryota; kingdom Metazoa; phylum Chordata; class Mammalia; order Perissodactyla; family Rhinocerotidae; genus Ceratotherium; species Ceratotherium simum. Next base: position 4,074,802 of record NC_141933.1, on the reverse strand, counting down.
GTCACCCTTCCCGGCAGCCTCTTCCTCAGTCCCCAGATCCTAACCCCTGGTCCCACCAACCCAACAGAGTAGTTTTTAGGATTTCAAGGACCTCAAATTTCCCCCAAACCTTTTGGGGACCCACCTAGGGTGGCCAGACCTGGGCAAGTGGGGACGCTTTTTTGAAGCCACCACCTATAACCACCGTTATTTCATGAAAGAAAGGATACTTTTCACACCCAAACGTCAGCAAAGAGCACAGCCCTGTGAGCCGGCCGCATTCCTCAGGCGCCGCTCGGGCCTCCATCTCGCTCACCCCCAGGACCGGGAGAGCCTCGGGCGCCCCCTGGTGCCGTGTTCCTGCGTGCCCAAGAAAATCAGCAAACCCAGCTCCCGGCGCCCCGGTGACCCCGCGGTCCCTTAGTCCTGTGTGAGGGCAGCGCCAGGGCAGCGTCGCGGGAACCGCTGCCGTCTCCACAGGTCCTCCCAGAAGCCTGTGAGGCTCACGGGGGATCTTTAGCCCCAGTTGATAGACAAGGAAACAGGCTCAGAGTGGGGAGGCGACTTGCCCAAGGTCACAGGGCTCCTTGCACCTGAGCTGGGACTGGCACCCAGACCTTATAGACATTCATTCACTCAACGTTCAAGAAAGCAGCAGAGAAGAAAGCAGACACGGCCTCTTCCCTCGGGGGAGGACTTCTTGGGGAGGGCGTCAGACACTTAACTCCAGAACCAGATAATTTCAGAGGAAGAAAGGGGTGCTGATGGAAATACAACACGGGGTGTGACTGACAGTGACTGAGTTGGTCAGGGAGGCCCCTGGAGACCTGAGCAATGAGGAGCCAGAACGTAAAACCCCGGAAGAAGGCAGGACGGTTCAGGCAGCGGGAACAGCACGTGCAAAGGCCCTGAGGCAGCAGCATACTGGGTGAGTTCTAGGAGTGGCAAGAAGGACAGTGTGCCTTGAACGGAGGGGCAGGGACGGCGGCAGGATATGGAGTAGGAGAGGGAGCCGGAATCAGCTCACACGGGGCTTTCTGGCGATGTGAGGACTTTGGGCTTGGTGGTAAGTTCCACGGCAGGGGCTGAGTGGTCTTAACCAGCGCAGTGACGGGATCTGATTCGCGTTTTGAGGTCATTGCAGCAGGTGGGTGGAAATTGCAGTGGGGTGGGAAGCCAGAGAGGAGAGTGTCCCAGAAATTCTGGTGAGCAATGTTGGGGCTTAGCCGAGGGTGGCAGAGGTGGGTGAAGGGAAGCCAGCAGATAATATCACAAAGACCTGAGATCTGGCAATGAAAGGCCCCCCGGAGATCAGCTGGTCAGCCGGCACCGTTAATTCACAGGCAGGCACAATGAGGCCCAGAGAGGGCCAGAGCTCCACTGCAGTCACACAGCAAGCTGGCCACACAGCCATGCCCCGGACCCGGGCTCTGTGGCACCTAGCACGGAACGCTCTCTGCTACTGGTCCCTGGAGCGCTGTGGTGGGAGCACGGCAGGCCCGGACGCCCCGCACGGACAGTGACGGCAGTGGCCTGCATGGGGCCTGAGGTCTGGGACCAGCAGGCACCCCTACCAGCATCTGCTACAGGGAATCAGCTGCCCTCCCCCGAGGGTGGAGGCTGCCGTGAGCTGCACCCAGCCCAAGACAACCCCCGTATGATGGGTTCCATGTTTGTTAAAAATCTTTAGTTGATTTAATGTATAAAAACCAGGTAAATCCACATAAAAATCTAGATTTGCAAGTTCTCTTCAAAATCACACCATTTGTTGACACAGCCCTGTTTTTCACCGGGCCACACTCTCACATGCGACTAGAGCCCCGTGGAGGCTGCTCTTCCTTAGATGGTAGGTATGTTCTCCAGCCCACCACAGTCCCCCTCCCCACCCTCCCAAACGTGCTCCCCCACTGGCTAAGGGGCAGCTGAGACCGTGGCTCCCAGAGTGGCCGGCCTTTCTAGATAAGCCTCGGGCCAGGTCCCCATCCTGGGATCCAGGACCAGCTGTAGGATTCCCTGAAACAGAGCTCGGCCAAGGTGTGTGCCTGGGACAGGGCTGTCCCCGCTCCAAGGCTGGACTCAGAGACCCCGTCCCAGAGCACCCACATCCCCAACCCCACACGCATGCATCTACAGGTTCCCAGGAGCCATCTGTGTGCCCCCTAAAATGACCCACTACCACAGGTGGTGTGTGTCCCCACACTCGGGCAACACTCATTCACCTGTCCATGTTTTGTAAGAGCCACAGCAAAGTAGAGAAGTGCTAACACTTGCCAGAAAACAGAGCAGGAAGGAGAACTGGCACAGCGTCAGGCACAGAGGAGGCACCAGAAAGTGCTGAACAAGTGTGAGGGATGGATGAGTGTGTGGGTGGGTGGCTGGATGGATGGATGGATGGATGGATGGATGGGTGTGTGGGTGGATGGCTGGCTGAATGGATGAATGGGTGGATGGATGGATGGATGGATGGATGAATAGATGGTCTTTCGATGGATGGACATTTAGATGGATGGACATTTAGGTGGATGGATGGACATTTGGATGGATGAATGGATGGGTGGATGAGTGGATGGATCTTTGGATGGATGGATGGATGGATGGATGGATGGATGGATGGATGGATGGAGAGAGGGCTCGCTCTTGGGATGGATGGACATTTAGATGGATAGATGGATGGCAAATAGACTGACAACGAGGCCTTTCTGCCTTTGAGCTGAGTGGACCTCGGGGTCAAACTGGCAGGGTGTTAGTGCAGCAGATAAGGGGGTACATGGAAGGTAAGCTCTGAGGCCTTCTGGCCCACAGATATGCCCACAGCACATAGCACGCCCACTGCTCACTCACACAGCCTTTGGCAGAGGAGCATACGGCAAAGATACAGCTCTCACCTGGAAACCCTGAGGTGGACCAGCACAGGCACGGCAGCTAGTTTCCCAGAGGGGCTGGTGTGTGCTGCCCCCACCAGGAGCCTGCCGGGAATGCACCCCTGAAAAAAGGCAACCTTGTAGATACTAAGGTCTGATTCCCTCAGCTCTGCCAGGTAATTTACTTACTGTGTCCACTCTTACTCTCCCCTCCTCGCCCCCCTACCACTACCCCCTTCCTCTCTCTCTCCCTCCACATTTTTATCAAAGGATAACGTACAGAAAAGTGCACATATCTTAAGTGTACAGTCAACTTCCACAAAAACACTGTAGCCAGGACCCAGAAACAGAATGTCACCACACCTCAGAAGCCCCCTTCTTGGTCCCTTCTGGTCACCCCTCCTCCCGCACCTACACGGGGTTCTGACTTCGAGCCACAGAAATGAGTCCGCCTGGTTTCGCCTGTTGGTGGCTTCTGCCCTCTGCTGGCCGCCTGTGGGAGCTGCACCCAGAGGAGGAAAAGACCCACCTAGGGGGCTGTGTTAGTGTCCTGTTCGCTGCCAGTGACAAATTACCACGAATTTAGTGGCTTTAAAACAACACAAAGTTATTATCTTACAGCTCTGCAGGTCAGATGTCGGACACAGGACTCACTGGACTAAAATCAAGGTGTCGGCAGGGCTGGACCCTTCCTCCACCTTCAAGCCAGCAGTGGCGGTCAAGTCCTTTCCCCACTGCTGGCCCTCTAGTTCTCCATTTATGAGGATTTATGATTAGATTGGGGTTCCCCAAGACAATCTAGGATAATCTCATCTTAAAGTCCTAAATCTTCACCACGTCTGCGAAGTCATTTCTGCCATGTAAACAAAGGTATTCACAGGTCTGGGGATCGGGATGTGGACATGTTGGGGGAACATTAATCTGTCCCCCACATACCCCTGCCCCCAGGAAGGAGTCCTTCTCTTTGGAAGAAACTCACTACCCCCAAGAAAAGCACAGAGTCCCCGGATTTTGGAGGAAAGACTTCAACGTGAATGAGAGAGACCAAAACAAACAGAAAAAGAAAAAGAAAAAGTCCCAGGGTACCCCAAGACAATATAAGGAGAAGAAGGGAAAAAACTCCTCACCATCCTCATGGATGAAGACCAATATGCACCCAGGAAACCAGTAAAAGATACTTTTTCTTTCTTTTTTTTAAAGGTACAATGCTAACAGAAAGAAACATAAACTGGACTGCATCAAAACTTAAAACTTTTGTGCATCAAAGGACACTATCAACGGGGTGAAGTGGCAATTCACAAAATGGGAGAAAATATTTGCAAATCATATCTCTGATAAATCTGGAATATATAAAGAAACGCTTCAACTCAACAACAAAAAGACAAGCAACCCAATTTAAAAATGGGCAGATGACTTGAATGGACATTTCTCCAAAGACATACGAATGGCCAATAGCATGTGAAAAGATGCTCAACATCACTACTCGTCAGGGAAATGCGAATCAGAACCTCAATGAGATACCACTTCACACCAGTTAGGATGGCTATTATCCAAAACAGAAAATAATGAGAGTTAGTGAGGATTCGGGGAAATTGGAACCCTTGTGTGTTGCTGGTAGGAATGCAAACTGGTACAGCTGCTGTGGAAAACACGTTGGTGGTTTCTCAAAACATTAAACATAGAATTACCATGTGATCCGGCAATACCACTGCTGGGTACATACACAGAAGAATCGAAAAGAGGATTCGAACAGATATTTGTACACCCATGTACACCTACGGCCTCATGGGGAGTCCCCTACAATCAGTTGACAGAGAACAAGAAGACTCAGACCTGGTTTACAGGTGGTTCTGCACAGTATGCATGCCCGCCCCTCTCTGGGACATCCCTGAAGGACAATGGTGAAGGGCTAACCTCTCAGTGGGCGGAACTTTGAGCAGTGCATCTGAAGGGGTGAGAAGAGGCTTGAGGGGGCCCCAGGAGCTCCTTGACATCTGTAGAACACGCCAATGAGAGCAGAAGACACATTTTTTTCAAGCACCATGGAACCTATAACAAGATAGACCACATACTGGGCCAAAAAATAACGTGATGACATTTAAAAGAACTGAAATCTTGCAGAGTGTGTTCTCTGATCATAATGAAATCAAACTAGAAATCCACGACAGAAAGACAACAGGAAAATCTCTAAACACATGCAAATTACACAACACACTTCCAGCTAATCCATGGGTCAAAGAGAAAATCCCAAAGGAAATAGAAATACATTGAAATGAATAAAATGAAAACACAGCATATTAAAACGTGTGGGGCACAGCTAAAGCAGGGTTGAGAGGAAAATCAATAAAACTAAATGCTTACGTTAGAAATAAGGAATGGTCTCAAATAAATAATTTAGTTCCTACTTCAAGAAACTAGAAAAAAAAATAAATCCAAAGCAAGGAGAAGGAAGGAAATAGAAAAGACCAGCAAAATAATGAAATCAAAAATGGAAGGGAAAAGAAAAAATCATTGAAAAAAAGGCTGGTTCTTCAAAAATAAATAAAATGAATAAACCTCTAGCAAGACAGACGAAAATAAAAAGAGAGAAGACACAACCAATTTCAGGAATGAAATTGAGGATTCATTACAGATCTTGTAGCCATTAAAAGGAGAATGTTATGGACTGAATATGTTCCCTCAAAATTCATGTGTTGAAACCCTATGCCCCCTAATGTGCTGGTGTTTGGAGGTGGGGCCTTTGGGAGGTGATTAGGATTAGATGAGGTCAGGAGGGTGGAGCCCCCAAGAGGAGATTAGTGCCCTTGTGAGAGTCTCAAGAGAGCTGGCTATTCCTCTGTGCTCTCCGCTATGTGAGGGCACAGTGAGAAGGCAGCCCTCTGCAGTCTGGAACAGGCCCTCACCACAACCCGAGCACAGTGGCACCCTGATCTCGGACTTCCAGCCTCCAGAACTGTCAGAAACAAATTTCTGTTGTTCATAAGCCAGCCGTCTATGGTATTTTGTCATAGCAGCCCAAATGGACTACGACAAAAATAAGGGAATACTACGAATAACTTTATGCTCAGAAATTCTACAGCTTAGAAAAAATGCACCAATTCCTCAAAAACTACACAAACTACCAAAACTGAATCAAGAGGAACTAGACAATTCAAATAGCCCTAGAACCCTCCAAGAAATGGAATTCATAATTAAAAACTTCCCAAATAAGAAATCTCCAGGCCCAGAGAGTTTCACTGAAGAAGTCTGACAAACATCTAAAGAAGAATTCATGCCAAATTTTCACAATCTCTTCCAGAAAATAGAAGAGGAGGGACCACTTCTCAACTTATTTTATGAGGCTAGTACTACCAGAAATAGACAAAAAAAAAAAGTGCAAAAAAATAACTACACACCAATATCTCTTATGAAGTTAAATGCAAAAATCCACAACAAAATATTAGCAAACAAGTCCAACAACATATATAAAAATAATTGTATGCCATAACCAAGTGGGATTTATTCCAGGTATACAAGCCTGGTCCAACATGCAAAAATGAACCCATGTAATCCACCATATCAGCAAGCCAAATAAAAATTAATTGATGCAAAAAAAAGCACTTGACAAAATTCAGCCCCCATTCACGATTTAAACAAAACAAACTCTCAGCAAGTTAGGAGCAAAGAAGCATTACTTAAACCTAATAAAGAGCATTTACAAAAAAAAAAAAAAAACAACACCCCGAAGCTAACATCACATTTCATGGGGAACGACCCAGATCAGGAACAAGCCAAGGATGTCTGTTCTCTGCTTATTCAACATAGCACTGGAAGTCGTTGCCAATGCAATAAAGCAAGGAAAAGAAATAAAAGGCATACAGATGGGACAGAAAAAAATAAATCTATCTCTGTTTGCAGATAACGTGATCGTCTACATAAAAAATCCCAAAGAATCTAAACAAAAACACTCCTGAACTAACAAATGAGTTCAGCAAGGTTACAGGACAAAAAAAGTCAACACACAGAATCAATCACATGTCTGTATACTAACCACGAACATGCAGAAATCAAAATTTAAAATGTGATGGCATTTAAAATCACTCCAGAGAAAATGAAATACTACATATGCACTTAACAAACCATGCATAGGATCTCTATGCTGAAATTTTTTAAATGCTGATAAAAGAAATTAAAGAGCTAAATAAACAGAGAGGCATACCGTGTTTATAGATTGGAAGATTCAACATAGTAAAAATGCCAATTCTCCCCAAATTGACCCATACGTTTAATGCAATTCCTATCAAAAGCCCAGCAAGTTTTGTTTTTTACACAGGCAAGCTTATTTTTGAATTTATATAGAAAGACACAGACCCTAGAATAGCTAAAACAGTCTTGATAAAGTAGCATCAAGTGGGAAGAATTACTCTGCCAAATTAAGGTTCACTATACAGTGACACATCAAGAACTGGTGGCATTGGTGGAGGGACAGAAACACAGATGAATGGAACAGAACACAGAGCCCAGAAATGGATCAAACACCCTCAGTGGATTTTTGACAAAGGTGCGAAATGGATCCAATGGGAGAAGGATAGCTTTGTCAACAAATGGTGTCGGAGCAAGTGGACACCTATAGGCAAAAAAAACCGAAACCTAAACCTTACACCTTATGTAAAAATTAACCCAAAACAGATTGTAGGCTTAAATGTAAAACTTTTAGGAAAAAATAAAGAGAAATCTTTGGGACCCGTGGTTAAGCAAAGAGATCTTAGACTTGATGACACAAGCACAAACCATAAAAGTAAAATTTGATAAATTGGACCTCATCAAAAGTTAAAACTGCTGCTTTGTGAAAGATCATATAAAGAAGATGAAAATACCAGCTACAGACTGCGAGGTAGAGGGTCAGACGGAGATAAAATTATGCAAACGGAGACTCAAATTAGCCATGACTTATATAAGATTCATTCACTCAAAATATTTTGTGAGCAGCTATGAAGTGCTGGCCAGTGTTCTGGGTGTTTGGAGGCCCTGCCATCCAAGTGCTTACACTCTGGCAGGAGTTGACATGTGAAATTAACCATCACAAACACCACCTACCTGCGGAACACTCCCAAATTCACAGCTCCCTCCCAGATCTCTGTCCCAAGCCGTTGTCCTATGCACCCCACTGTCCAGTCAATATCTCTTACAGGTCCTCCCCCAAACCCACCCCACCCGAACCTTCCCCAGGTCCATCAATGGACGGATGCTCCATCCTTCAAACCTTACAAGCATCCTTAATTCCTCTCATGTACGTACACCCCAAATGAAAAGGTTGCTCCCTTCTTATCCTTTCCACTGCACTCAGTCCAAGTACCCCCCATCTCTCATCAGGATTATTATGGGGTTCCCTGGCTTCTACCCTAGCAGAGTGATTCTTTAAAAATGTAACTCAGAGTTCATAGCAGCATTATTCATAATGGCCAAAAGGTGAAAACAATCAAAATGTCCATCAGCTGATGACTGCATAAACAAACAGTCTACCCATCTGATGGAATACTATTGACCCATGAAAAGGAATGAAGCACCGACACACACTACAGCATGGAGGAACCTTGAAAACACGATGTTCAGTGAAAGAAACCAGGCGCAAAGGCCTTATAGTGTATGGTTCCATTTACATGTAATGTCCAGAATAGTCAAATCCAAAGAGAAAGTAAATTAGTGGTTGCCAAGGGCTGAGAGGAGGAGGGGGGAAGGAAATGACTGCTAACAGGTACCAGGTTCTTACCTGGGGGGATGAAAATGTTCTAAAATTAGCTAACAGTGAAGGTTGCACAACCTTATGAATATACTAAAAATCACTGAATTGTACACTTTAAAAGAGTGAGTTATATAGAACATGAGTTCTGTCTCAATTAAATAGATATACAGTATCTATATATTTTTAAGGTAACTCAGATGGCGTCACTCCTCCACTCACACACTGCAGGGGCACTAAAGACGGGTTCTTACCCGGCCAGCCCCATGGCTTGGCAGTTAAGTGCGGGCGCTCTGCTCCCGGCCCAGGGTTCAGATCCAGGGCGCACACCCACGCATTGCTTGTCTGGCCATGCTGAGGCCGCATCCCACACACAGCTACTAGAAGGATGTGCAACTATGACATACAACTATCTACTGGGGTTTTGGGGGGAAAAAAAAAAGGAGGGTTGGCAATAGATGTTAGCTCAGAGCCGGTCTTCCTCAGCAAAAGGAGGAGGATTAGCATGGATCTTAGCTCAGGGCTGACCTTCCTCACACACACACAAAAAAAAGATGGGTAAGGACCACCTCTGAGGCCCCTCCTAATCCGCCCCCTCCCCTCCCTGACCTCCCCCTGGCTCACCACTCTGCTCCAGACCAGCTGCTCCCCGCCACGGCCCCCAGGACCTTGGCTTTCACCTGGGGGCTCTTGCTGCGCCCCGGCCCCAGCACTCTTCCCCCCACACCCACACACCTGGCCCCTCACCCTCTGCACCTGCATCCGCACCTGGGGGCTCTTGCTGCGCCCCCGACCCAGCACTCTTCCCCCCACACCCACACACCTGGCCCCTCACCCTCTGCACCTGCAGCCACACCTGCATCCGCACCTGCACGGTGAGGCCCGCTCTGACCACCCCCACCCCCGAAACGTGCAGCAGCCCCCGCCTCCACACTCCCCACCCTCCCGCCCTTTGCCGCTCGCATTCACCCCGGCACCCTGCCCTTGCTTATCCGTATTACGTAAGCTCGGGTACTGATGACGTAAGCTCCGGGCCCGCGTGGACCTTCCGGGCTTTGTTCCCGAATTTGTCCCAGCACCTCCTGCGTGGCACGCTGTAGGCGCTCGACAAACGCTAAAAGCTTTCAAAAGCATAAATGACTATAACTTTAAAAATCAAATATTAATTAAACTTTAAAACCTAAATAAACCTCCAAAGTCTTTTCCGCTACAGATGTCCAGGCAGCACGAAAGGACATGAATTTTCACAATGTAAAAATAAATTTGCTTTTATTATCGGCATCCGCAGCGCCGCAGTCCACAGGAAAGCCAGGCCCGCTCTCCCAGTCCGCGGACCCCCAAAGACCCACGTCCCCCAACGAAGGAGGAGGTCCGCAGGGCGCAGGCGCAGAAGTCCTCGCCCTCTGTCTGGGGCGGCCCCTGGCGGCGGCGGCGCGCCACCCGGGCGGAAACGGCTACGGTCGGCCTCGGGGCGCATGCGCGGGTCCTGGAGTTCTCGCGAGACGTCGGGCGTACGTGCCGCGCAGGGGATTTCCGGTGGTGGGGCCTGGTGCGGGGCGCTGGACCCGGGAGGCCCTGGGGCGCGGGGCGTCGCCCGCCGCCATGGACCCTTTCCTTGTGCTGCTGCACTCGGTGTCGGCCGGCCTGTCGAGCGGCGAGCTGACCGAGCTCAAGTTCCTGTGCCAGGGCCGCGTGGGCAAGAGGAAGCTGGAGCGCGTGCAGAGCGGCCTGGACCTCTTCTCCGTGCTGCTCGAGCAGAACGAGCTGGACCCCGAGCACACGGCGCTGCTGCGCGAGCTGCTCGCCTCCCTGCGGCGCCACGACCTGCTGCGCCGCCTGGACGACTACGAGGCGGGGGCGGCGGGCGGCGCCGCGCCGGAGGAGCAAGGTGGGCGGGGGACGGGGGTCGCGGACTAGGGACTGGCACCGGGGCTGGGGGCGGGGGACGGGGGGTGGGGGCCAAGCGGGCGGGGACTAGGGAAGGGGGCTGGGCACAGGGGACGGGGCCTGGGGAAGGGGACTGGGGAATGGGACTGGGGGGCGAGCGGGCGGAGAACTGGGAAGGAGGACTAGGGAAGGGGGCTGGGGACAGGGATAGAGCCTGGGGAAGGGGGCTGGGGACAGGGACGGGGCCTGGGGAAGGGGGCTGGGGACAGGGGACGGGGCCTGGGGAAGGGGCTGGGGACAGGGGACGGGGCCTGGGGAGGGGGCTGGGGACAGGGACAGGGCCTGGGGAAGGGGGCTGGGGACAGGGATAGAGCCTGGGGAAGGGGCTGGGGACAGGGACGGGGCCTGGGGAAGGGGGCTGGGGACAGGGACGGGGCCTGGGGAAGGGGCTGGGGACAGGGGACGGGGCCTGGGGAAGGGGCTGGGGACAGGGGACAGGAGCCTGGGGAAGGGGCTGGGGACAGGGACGGGGCCTGGGGAGGGGGCTGGGGACAGGGACGGGGCCTGGGGAAGGGGGCTGGGGGCAGGAGACGGGGACTGGGGAATGGGACTGGGGGCGAGCGGGCGGAGAACTGGAAACGAGGACTAGGGAAAGGGGCTGGGGACAGGGAATAGAGCCTGGGGAAGGGGACTAGGAGCAGGGGACTGGGGAATGGGACTGGGGGGTGGGCGGGCGACTGAGGACAGGGACTAGGGATGGGGGCAGGGTACAGGGACTGGGGAAGGGGACTGGGGGGCGGGCGGGAGGCTGGGAACGGGGACTGGGGCTTGGGGCAGGGAATGGGGACAAGGGCTGGGAGAGGCAGGGCCAGTTTGCCCCACAGTACCTGTTGCAAGTCTGCTGGCACCTAACCTTTACCGGGTTTGGTTGGCGTGAGTTTTCTCTAAACAGCTCTGGGTGAGGGTGACTTGCCCCCTTTGCAGATGGGAGAACCAAAACTCAGAAATGTTAGCTAGATTAACTAGGTTGCAGAGCAGGGCCACCCACCCTCCAACCTCAGTATTTTCTCCACCACCCCACTCCCTCCAGGTAGGTGAGAAATTACTCTGGGTGGGGAGGAGTTGGTAGAGAGGGTGGGGCAGAAGTTGAGTGACCCTGTGCTGCAGCCTTCACTTCCCTTCTGCCTCTGGGAGTGTGCCCAGCTGGTGCCCATCGCCGCTGTCTGAGAATGATGATAACTCTGACAGGGGCTTACAGTATGCCAGTTACTGTTCCAGCCACTTCACATATTTAATTTTCACAATAACCCATTAGTTAGATACCATTACCTGCCATTGTTCTTGTTTTACGAGTGAGGGGACTGTGGCTGAGAGGTTAAGTGACTTGCCCAGGATGCACAGCCCATAACTAACCAGTTAGGGCTGAACGGAGGCAGTCTGGCCCCCGGGTGGGTGGTATTAGCCACTACCCTGCCTCTCTGATGGAGTCCATTCTGTAGTAGCTTCCTACCCTGCTCGAAGGCACCTCCTCTCCCCATCCTGCCCTGTGGCTTGCAGAGGATTCCGGGAGTAAAAATGAGACCTGAGTACAGCAGGCTTCCTCAGCCATACCCCTCTGTTCTCAGAGTCTGAGGGAGGAGGGTTGGGGAGTGCTTTGGGGCCACCCCTCACAGGCCTGGAGCTGTGGCCTGGAATTTGTCATTCAGTCACTGAACCGAAAAAGGATAGCATGGGTATCACTCCATAGGGACTGGTGCTTATTGGTGGTGAACTGAGCAGCACAGCTCTGCCTGAGAGCAGTCGGATTCAGATCGTATACGTACACGTACACACACAGCGCCAGACTAACAAAATGGGACTTAGAATAATTATGTTTTCAAGGCTACTCAATGGCGGGGAGAATGCCAATATAATACATTTAAAAGGCAGTCCACAAGGTATAGGTGATAACGTTTTCGATTTATATGTGTATGTCTGTATTTGTTTTCGTTCATGTAGTTACTGTGTTGGAGGAAAGTACACCAGAAGGCCAGCAGCAGGTGTGGCTGAGGTGATAAGGGGCAGTCTGTCTTAGTCTTTTACAGAAGGTGGTTTTTGCATGATGGTTAAGAGTGGACTTGGCAGGAGACTGTCAGGGTTTCACATCCTAGCTCTGCCATTGTCTAGCTGTGTGACAGCAGAAAAGTCACTTCCCTTTCGGTTTCGTCATCTGTACAAATGGTCAAAGTAACACGGGGCTGTCAGAGCTGGAGGAGTTGGCACACAGGCTGACAGCGTCTCCGGGGCCTGTACCTGGAGATGCAAACTTGCAGGAGCCACTCTCCAGCGTCTTGTCCTTCCCTCTCCTCTCCTTCCATTTCAGAAACAGCCTGTAATGGTCTGTAGTGCCCAGTTTGCTGGTCTCAGTAGTGGCTTTTCAGCAGATGAGGACGTGGTAGCCGGGGACCAAAAGACTGGTGATTGGTCACAGCAGCTTCCAAGATAAGAACTGGGGTGTGTATTAGTTTCCTAGGGCCGCCATACAAATGACCACAAACTTGGTGGCTTAAAGCCACAGAAATTGGTCCTCTTACAGTTCTGGCGCCAGAAATCTGAAATGAAGGTGTCATGAGGGCCATACGCCTTCCGGAGGCTGTAGGGGAGGGACCTTCCTGCCTCTTCCAGGGCTCCAGGCGTTCCTTGGCTTGTGGCCACATGGCTCCAATCTCTGCCTCTGTGTATGTCTTATAAAGACACTTGTCACTGGATTTAGGGCCCATCTGGATAATGCAGGATGATCTCCTCGTCTTGAGATCCTCAGCTTAATCACATCTGCAGAGACCCTTTTCCAAATGAGTTAACATTCACGGTTCCAGGGATTTGATGAGGACACATCTTTTTAGGGGTCACCATGTAGCCCGCTACGGGGTGGCATGGGAGAGCAGCCCCATTTCCTGCCTTCTGACCTTCCCAGCCCCTTCCCCAGTTCCGCCTGTCCTAAGCAGGGAGCCTGACGACAGCCCACCCTGGCCATCAAGGCTTCAGCAGGCCCCACCTCTTGGGTAGTGTTTTTGGGTGGGGTTGGCTTGGACAGGATTGGAGGCCACTCTTGGGCTTCCTGTAACATTCCCCGGCCCCTCTGCTGCTGGGTGACTTCAGCCTCTGCAAGAGGACCTCTGGTGTCCCAGCACTTGGGACAGCCCCCAGAAACCCGTCAGAGCGTGGGGTTACGGGTCTCCTGCAGGACTCCCAAACCTCGGGTAAGCCGTTTGTTCTGTCCCTCCGCAGACCTGCAGGCAGCCTTCGACCTCATATGTGATAACGTGGGGAAGGACTGGAAGAGACTGGCTCGTCAGCTGAAAGTGTCAGACGCCAAGATTGATGCCATCGAGGAGAGGTATCCCCGGAACCTGACGGAACAGGTGAGGGAGTCGCTGCGAGTCTGGAAGAACACCAACCGGGGCGACGCGGCCGTGTCCCACCTGGTGGGGGCGCTCCGGGCCTGCCGGCTGAACCTGGTGGCCGACTACATCCAGGAGGAGCAGCAGGCCCGGGCCCTCCGGGACCAGGAGAGTGCTGGCAGCTCTGTGTCCCTAATGTCATGGGACTCAGACGGGCCTGCCTCGGGAGCCTCCTGACGACCCAGCGGCTCTTCTCCAGGGAGCCAGGGCGTCTGCGCCTGTGGACTTGGCTTCCTCCACTGGACTGACTGAGTGCCTTCCACGGGTGGTGTTGTGAAGACCTAACGGTGAGCCAGGGTGAGAGGCCGGCGCCCGCAGCGCCGCAGGCTGCCTGCCTTGTGAGTCCAAGCAGCGTTTACCCAGTGCTTACTCTGCCAGGCGGGGCTGTGGGCACTGTACAGACGCATCCCTGGACCCCTCATGATCGCCCTGCAGGGGAGATTCTCTTGTCCCCATTAAACTGTTCCCACAGGAGGAAGTTTAGAACCACGTCCAGCACATAGAAGGAATCTGTACGAATTACGGTTGTCGCCGTGCTTGTTCTACAGGTGCGGAGGTGAGCACAGAGTCAGGAGCTGGAGGAAGGTCCGTAGTGACGGGAGAGCTGGGGTTGGAACCAGCACCGTCCTCCAGAGCCCACGCTTGTCACCAGCAGGTCGTTCTGCTGCCCCCGCAGTTGGCCCCAGGCTCTGAGGCCTCCAGTGTAGACTGAACCGGGGCAGGCGGGGCGGGGGTGAGAGGCACCCTGACCGGGGCACCCGTGCTCCAGCTCGTGGCCCTTGGCTGGGTGGAGGCTCCTCGGAGGCCGCAGAGTAGGGCAGTCAGGTGTGTGAGGACACGCTGAGGCCCTCAGACGTGACTGGGGCGCAGTCACCACTCTACACGTGTGAGTGCTTAGAAGTGTCCTGATTCCTGTGATGCCACCGTTGGTCACTATTTTGTGTTAAAATCACTATCTTTCTGATAACAGAACTGGCAAGGGAGCTGGATGCTATAATTTTAAAAAGTAATCTTTCTTCCTGCTTCTAAGGTAATCCTGTTAAAGCAAGTGCCTTTACAGTGGAATCCCACATATTACAAAGAACTTTCCATTCCTATAGATTATCTGATTTCACATAGTCTCAGAAGTCCCCTCGCAGCCGATTTCAGGATCCCTGGCAGCTTTTCCTGGGCTCAGCCTGTGAACATGGTGGCTGGATCTCATGACAGCTCCGCAGAGCACTGAGGAGGGGAGTGGTCACCCTCAGCAAGCTTTGGTTGCCCAGAGGGCAGCTTCCGCCCACTCTGGGCCCTGCGTACCTCCAAGAGGCCTCCGAGAGCCAAGTGGCCGTCCCTTGTCCCAGTCCTCCAACTGTGACCTTGGGAAAGCCGCATGTGATGTCATGCCGTGCTGCCTTGCCCTTGGGTTGCTGAGATCCTAGCAGCACTGTCCCCAGAAAGCTGTGTGCCCGACCTCTGAGCACCCCATACACACCTTCAGCACATGCTTACTGACACTGGGCACTGTGCCAGGAGCTGGGACCATAGCAGTAAACAAGACAGAAGTGGCCCTGCCCTGTTGACCCTGCAAGCCTGGCCGGGAGCCCAAGTGTTGGCCAGTTCATCACAAGTGTGGGGTGCTACCAGGCAGCTGAGCGGTGTCGGTCCCTCACGGGTATGTGACCTTGTGTTAGACAATCTGCTTTCCCCGCCTGCAGTGGCGCCTGCCTCTTCAAGCCTCAGGTCAGGGCTGGTTCTGTGCACGACAGACATCATCCCCATCGATAAATGAGAGTGGCTGGGCTAATAGGTAGCTTTGGGAAGTAGGTTTTCTGGAAAAGGTGCATGTTTCTTGAACAGAGGCAGGTTTCAGAGGTTCCGCCACTCCCTCCTGGTCTAGGGCATAAACTACTGAAACGTGGACGTGCCGAACATCCTGACAGCCGCCCCACGTCCTTCTCACCTGGAAGGAACCCAGACTCTCCGTCACACTGGGGGTTCTGATAGAGGGTTTGACGACAGGGGATCCCCAAGCACCACGAAGGGCTTGGTCCCCAGCTCTGCCGCTGGCTAACTCCTGTTGGTCCCCAGCTCTGCCGCTGGCTAACTCCTGTGGCCCCGCAGAGGCCGTGCGGTGAGGGAGGAGGAGCCACCTTGCCCCGTCTGCTGTGTGACCTGATCGTACCCAGCACGAGGCAGAAGAGGAGGTGCTGGGTGAGCAAGTCCTCTCTGGCCGGCGCTCGGAGTGTGTGCTGGGGGAAAGCTGTAGAGCAGGGTGACGTGGGGTGAACTTGCACCAGACACTGCCCCCTGGAGACGGGGGCTCAGAGCCAGAGAGAAGCCTCCGTGGATTCATCCAGGCCCCGGCCACCATCGCTGGCCCTGTGCCAGCACCGGGGCTCGGCTGAGCAGGACGAGCAGCCTGCCCTCAGGAAGCACAGAATTGGCCCGACATTGTAAAACAGAAAGAGAAAGCATAATAAAAGTATGCACGCAGTGGAAGGAGAACGCTTTCCATGGGCGCTCAAAGTGGGAAAAGACAGCAAGTGCCTGAGAGCGATGATTTTCTGCATGATAGAGTTGTTTATACTTTCTGTGTTGCCTACGTTTTCTGTCGTGTCTGTCCTCATTGCCCACCAGATACAGTGATAGGTGTAGCGTGGGCTGTTCAGTGGGGAGCGTGTCCAAGGAGCCGTGGAGCGTGTGGGCTTTCCAGTCTCACCTGGGTTCTAATCCTGGCTCCGCCCCTTGGTGGCTCCATGACCCTAAAAGGGGGCCATCAGATAAAAAGTGCTTCCCCAAATCTGTGCGACCTGCCTCTCAGGGACCTTAAAAATGGGCAGTGACATGTCACCCAGAGCCTGGGGGTCTGTCGAAAGGCTGTTCTGTTCTTCGGGGTCTCCCTGCGCTGGAGCCTGGCATTTGGCCTCTAGGCCTGAGATGTCGCTTTCTCCCTCACATCTGAACCCTGCTTCAAGGCAGAAGGTGTTCTGGATCTTTTTATAACCTCTCCTGGGACAGATCGGATTGACATCTAAGCAAGTGTGACCTTTGGGATGGAGTCCGTTACACCCACCCTAGGCAGGGAGCTGCTACAATTTTTGGACAAGGATTTCTCATGGCAACTTTACAAAAAAAACCATCCACGTTCCTCTATATTTTTTTGCAGTCATGTGAAATTTATATTTCTGATGAAGGTGCACACAATTCCCGTGGTTTGCTTGAAAGCTGAAGTTGAGAGCCACATTCTGCTCTTAATCTTTTTTCCCCTGAGAAAGAGAGGGAAAGAAAGGTCCAAATGTGTGCTTTGTGGGGGATTTCAGGCCAATGAAGGGGAGTTTGATCAAGCGTTTCCTGCAACAGAGGGTCGGCTCCCTCGGCCTCTGGCCCCTGCACAGTGCCCAGCTTCAGCCCCCTCTGGGCTCTTCCTGTGGGGGCAGGGACCCTCGTCCATCCTCTTCCCTCCCCGCTTGCTCCCTCCTCATCCGCGCCATCATCCTCCCCAGCGTCCCAGGCCACTCCCCTGAACTGCACTTGCACAAGTCACAGGTTGCCCAATCTGTTGGACGCTTTGTTCTGTCTTGCTCAACCTCGAGGGAGTCGGACGCTTCTCTTCACCATTCTCCCGTGAAATTTTCTTCTGGTTTTCCTCCTTCCTTTCTGGCCACTCCACTTCAGCCTCCTTCACACCCACTCCTAGCACCCGTCCACCACGCTCACTCTGAACCCCCAAGGGAGCACAGGCCCTTGGTTTCACCCATCCCAGGTCCCTGGTGCCCCCACGTCTTTCTCTGAGGCCCCCCAGACCCATGTGGTGAGCCACCTAGGGGCAGCTCTTTTGCCATGCAAGGGAGCATATTCATGGGTTTTGGGGATTAGGACGTGGGCACCTGGGGAGGTGGGCGTTATTCTGCCCACCACACACCTCAACTCAGCATCTCCCAGTACCCTGTGCCCAGTTCCAGGCCCACACCACAGTCCGCCCAGACCCGGGCCCCTCCTCCTTGGGCTCCCCTGTGTGTGACAGCACCAGATCTGGATGACCTCACAAGGCTCCTTTCTACCCCTCTCCTCCTGCCCGCCTGCCCCAGCAGAGCCGCACCGCTCCTCTGGGGACAGCCCCGCCTCTGTTCCTCCCTGCCCCTTCCACCCCCACCCACAGCCAGAAACACAAATCGAGTCACACTACAGACCCCCACTGTATTCCCGGAAACCACAAGCTCTCTCCGCATATTGTTGAGTTTTGTCTTTTTATTTCCATGGTAGCTGTTCTGAGTCATCTTGCTGACTGCTTTCTAACCACAGGATTCCTGTGTGCATTGTGTTTGGAACTAGATAGGCAGGCATGATTTGGGGTTGCGTGTGCTCATGTGAAGATGGCCAGTCACCCTTCATCTGCTGATACAGAGGAAAACCTCTCTTACAGGGGACATTTGCAAGTGAAATCCATTTTCATCAAAGGAGCCCTCAGTTTCTTAAGTCATTAACTAAGTTGAGACACTGTGGCAAGAGTCACACGTGTATACCAACCACATCAGTTGTCACCAAGAAACAGGCCGATTCAGGGCATGAATGGGGTCGTCATCGAGGAAAAGCCACATGACGTAGAGGAAGCCATCCTGGTGGGGCTTGACTAGAGAAGCACAGTGGGCCAGTGAGTACCCCAGACCCCCCGGCAGTGCTGTGCAGGCTTCCCCACTTCCCAAACCCGCCTGATGAGGGTCTGTAGACACGAGGCGGCTACTTTGTTTCAGCAAAACGTGTTGTTTCATGAGACAGAGCTATCCGAGGAGGTGACATAGTTCTGGAGATGCATGGTGGTGATGGTTGCACAGCATTGTGAATGCACTCAGTGGCACTTAATGGCTAAAAGGTCCAGCCCGGTGGCGTAGTGGTTAAGTTCACGCGCTCTGCTTCGGCAGCCTGGGGTTTACAGGTTCAGATCCCAGGCACGAACCTGCACCATTCGTCCACCGTGCTGTGACGGTGACCCACATACAGAATGGAGGATGACTGGCAGCGGATGTTAGCTCAGGGCAGATCTTCCCCCACCCCCCAAAAAAAAAATGGCTAAAAGGGTAAGTTTTATGTTATGTATATTTTACCACAATTAAAGAATCATACCTCGTATTAAATTAACCATGCATTTAATTATGTTGTGAATTTAAATTCTATCTGTTTTGCAGGCTTTTCTCTCCCTAGTTTGTCATTTTACTGGCATTTTATAGTTTACGAGAGCCGGAGGCATAAGCTTATGTCTGGCCTTAGATTTGTATTTATTGAAGTAACATTATTATAAATAAAACCTTGTTCCTCACTGGGAGTCTGGATCCCTGTTACGCCTTCCAGAGGGGTTTCTGGCCGGAGAAGCCCAGCTCCGAGGGTCCCCAGGCCCCTCAAGACCAATCCTAATCCACAGCGTCATGATGCACAGGAGGGGTGCCAGCCCTGTGCAACTT
This sequence comes from Ceratotherium simum simum, assembly GCF_057802395.1. Lineage (NCBI taxonomy): Eukaryota > Metazoa > Chordata > Mammalia > Perissodactyla > Rhinocerotidae > Ceratotherium > Ceratotherium simum. The sequence continues at coordinate 4,055,478 of NC_141933.1, read as the reverse complement.
GTTCCCTGAACACCCACCCCCAGGGTCTGCCCCAGCTGTTTTCTCTATCCTGCACCCCAGTCCTTGCTGGCCCAAGGCCCAGCTCAGATGGCCGGTCTGATGGCAGCCTTGCCCGAGCCCCCACTACCCTCAGGAGGCCCCTTCCTGGCCCTGGTCCTCCCTGCACCAGCCTCAGCTCCCTGAGGGCTGCAACCTGTGGATTCCTCTTTGCTGCCGCTTCCAGTACTGTCCCCAGCTGTGTGAGTGAGGGCTTACTGTGTGTGTGCTGAGCAGATAAATAAGCCACAAGAATAAAAGGCCAGGCCCGGGTGTCCCACGGGGCCTCAGTTCCCTGCAGGCAAGGAACTGAGATTCCCCAGTGAGCTTGCTTTAGGCTGAGCCAGGGGGGCGCTCAGGCTCTGAGATGTCCAGCATGGGTGGGAGCGGGCAGGCCGGCAGCATCCCCATGGGGGCCAGCCTGCCACTCTGTCCGTCACCAATGCCCGGTGCCCCCAACCAGCGTGTCCCATGGTGACCGAGACCTGGGATTTGCCCTTCATGCCACCTAGTCTCAGGTCCAGCCAGGGACCCCAGGGAGGCGCCGCCACTCCCTGAATCACTGCAGGCCACCCAAAATGTCCCCATCCCCAGGCAGGCTCAATGCCATGTGCACAAGAACACACACCTCTTCACGCTGGGCACTCTGAGCTGTATGCTCCATCCATCCATTCATGCATACATTCATCCATCCATCCCTCCGTACATTCATCCGTCCATCTGTGCATCCATTCATTCATCCATACATACGTAGCATTCATCCATCCATGCATTCATTCATCCATCCATCCATTCATTCATCCATCCATCCATGCATTCGTTCATCCATGCATTCATTCATTCATCCATCCATCCATGCATTCATTCATCCATCCATGCATTCATTCAGTAGGTTCTTAGCAAAGAGCTAACGGCTCAGACTGGGGCTGCCCCCTTCACCTCCTTCTAGCTGGTTGAGTTGACCCCATGGTGGAGCCCCACCTCCAAACCTCCCTTTCTCGCCTGGTAGGACGCTCCCTCTCCCGGGGTTGCTTGGAGGTTCAATGAGATAAGTTGTGGTGAGTGTCTAGGAGTGACTGGCACATAGTAAAGGTCACTATCTGTCATTATTTTAGTTTTTCCTGAGTGAGTGCATGTTTTCAAACGACTTGGCTTTACACCAGCTCGGCTGGGTAAAAAGACTCTGGGATCATGTGTTCGTTCCTGGAGGTCTTTGGAGGCATCCATCACATGATGCCTGGGGAACCAGCCCCAGTGCCCTCACCGAGGAGCGCGTGACCCAGGCCTGGCCACCCAGTCCTATCAGGATTTTTATATGACAATGAGAAAAGAGAACCCTCTGTCCCCTGGCCCCACTGATGTCTGTACCCCAGACCCTAAACTAAAGACTACAGAAAATACGAATAAATGTACATAGACTGACAAGACTAGGAGACTAACCCATCTTTCTCAGCACAGCAAAATTTGAGTAGCCAAAAAAAGAAAAGTGAGGGACCCTGTAGGGCAAGAGATAACAGAATTACTAAGGTAGATCTAGTACAGATGGAGTGAAGAGTTCCCTGAGAGGCATGGCCTCCCCAGAAGGCTGGCACTGGAGGCAACTGCCCAGGTTCAAATCCCAGCTCTGCTACAGCTCTGTGACGTGGGGCATATTAACTCCTCTACAGAATGGATTATTATAGCCCCCACCTCAAAGGATGCTGTGAGGATTCTGTGACTTGTTCATAAGGCACAGGCTAAGTGCACAGGTAAGGATGCACGCAGCCTCTGTTGTCCCTGACACCATCTCAAAATCACAATGACATTTGTGTAGCAGACAGCATAGCTGGGAGAAAAATATCAATGAGTCACTGAATCAATTTGCTCTGCCTGTGGGTCCCTGTCATATGAGCTAACACTTTTTTTTTTTAATTCTTTAAGCCAGTTTGATTGGATTTTCTGATATTTGCGTGAAAGGCATCATAGTGACCATACGGGAATTTAAAATATGATAGAAATAGTGCTTCAAATTAGTGAGAAAACAATTAATAACTGGGGTTGGGACAACTGGGAAAGATTGCTGTGTCCTCACCTCACTCCTTCTACTAAAATGAATTCCAGGGCCGGCTCCGTGGCTTAGCGGTTAAGTGCGCGCACTCTGATGCTGGCGGCCTGGGTTCGGATCCCGGGAGCGCCCCGAGGCACCACTTCTCCCTCCAACGTGAGGCCGAGTCCCACGTACAGCAACTAAAAAAGGATGTGAACCTATGACATACAACTGTCTGCTGGGGCTTTGGGGGGAAAAAAACTGAATAAATAAAATCTTAAAAAAAAAATAAAATGAATTCCAAATACACACAGGATTTGAATGAAAAAAAAAAAGGAAGCAAACCTGGGAGAATTTGTCATCTTGAAGAGGAAAGAGAGGGCCATAAAATAAAAAACTGACCCATTTGACTACTTAAAAAAACTAAAAATGCCTACTGGTCAAAAAAATATAAGCAAATTTAAAAGACAGATGACCACTTGTGAAATATTTGTGCAAGAAGGAAATGGAGTTTAGAGTAAGTAGTCTGTCCAACGTCATTCATTCGTTCACTTTTCAGCAAGCGTTTGTGGAAGACGTATTTTGTGGTGACATTGTCAGGACAGGAGGCACGTGGAGAAGCCGCCTTCCTGGAGCTTCCGTGCTCATGGGAGGGACAGACTGAAATGCAGAAATCACGGAAACAGACGTGGGGTTCCAAACGGAGGGGAGGTCCAGGGGCGGCACGGAGACCAGCCAAGGCTGGGGGAACGAAGACAGCTTCACCAAGAAAAAGGTGAGCTGAGATAGGAAGGCGGGATGGAGTTGAGCAGCTGGAGAGAGCAGGGATAAAGTGCTCTCTTTGCAGGGGGAGCGGCATGTGCCCAGCCCGGAGCCTGGAGGGCATGAAACCGAGCACGAAGAGGTTACAAAATCTTCCCTGAGCTAGAAGAAGAGAGCAAAAGCTTTGAGATAAGCTTCGCTAACCGCAGCTGTGCATATTCAGCACAATCAACTGTTTAAAACTAACCAGGTCCTTCTGTCCCTCCTTAGCACATGAGTGAGCTGTCTTTTCCAGATGTCAAGGTCTAGACGTCAAGATTCAGCCTCACAGGCCAAACGCAGGCTGAAGATGAAAACTAACCAGAAAAGTCCAGTCAAGGGAAAGAAATTCAGTCTTCAAGGCCAAACACAGGCTGGTGGAGAGGTGCCAACCAGCACGGCCACACGCTCCCCTTCCCCTACCTAAACCCCAGCACACGCTCCCCTCCCCTACCTAAACCCCAGCACACGCTCCCCCTCCCCTACCTAAACCCCAGCACACGCTCCCCCTCCCCTACCTAAACCCCAGCACACGCTCCCCTCCCTACCTAAACCCCAGCACACGCTCCCCCTCCCCTACCTAAACCCCAGCACACGCTCCCCCTCCCCTACCTAAACCCCAGCACACGCTCCCCCTCCCCTACCTAAACCCCAGCACGGGCTCCCCTCCCCTACCTAAACCCCAGCACATGCTCTCCCTAGCAACATTTAAAACCCTTTGCCTCCCATCTTTCGGGGAGACAAGACAAATTTGAGGGTTCACTCTTGTCTCCCAGGAAACATCACCAGAAATAAAAACGCTTTCCTTGCCATAAGCCTGGTGTTCCAGTTCTGTGTGGCCCCTCTTGTGTGGCGGGTAAGGAACCTGTTTGTGTCCGGTCACAGGAGCAGAGCTTGTTGGAGGAGCTGGAGGGCCCGAGGCTGAGCAGAGGGCAGGGGGAGGAGGGCTCGGGGCCTTGCAGGCTGCAGGACCATTTGTCATATAAGATGCAGCCTCCAGAAGACCCTTCCCATCCTAAGAAATTCTCCCCCTCTGATCCCTCACCTTCCAGGGCATCTACTCTGCTTCCCAGCCCCCCTGCAGCTGGAGTCCACACGAAGCCCAGGACCCGGGCGGGGCTTCGAGTCAGAAGCTGCTGACACGAGCAAGCCCATGCAGCACGACAGAGGCCTCGTGGTGGCTCTGGGTGGCAGTGCCAGCTTTAAGGTTCCTTGGGGCACCCCGGCCACCTACTGGCCTGTAACAACGTGCTTTCCTGCGTAAACCAATCGAAGCTTTGTACCCTTTTGTTTTCCGGGTTTTTTTTCTGCAGCTGGAACCTGCCATGAGTTTGACTTTTGTCCTGAGAGCAGGGGAAAGCCTGGAAGAGGTCCAGGCGGAGGCGGGTGACCCGATTTGCATTTTTCAATGCTGCTCTGGCTGCAGGCTGGACTGGAGGGAACAAGAGTGGGAACAGGGTGCTGGGTTCAGAGGTGACTAGAATGGGCCAGGTAGGGGGTGACGGGGGGGGCGGGGACAGCGTGTGGTGGTGGAGGGAGGAGCGGGGAATGGATTCCAGGATATTTGGGTAGGGGCACGGGTTGCTGGCATGGGTAGGGGGTGTTGGGGGAAGAGGGAGAATCCCCCTCTGCCCTTTCCCTCTAGGTTCTTATGGCTGGCCAAATAATTAACAAGACAGGTTAGCAGGAGAAAATAATACCAAGTATAATAACATGTATATGTGGGAGAAGCCAGAAACACTGCGTTTCTCAACACAATAGCAGAAATTCTCATCTTAAATACCATCTTCAGCTAAAGACAAAGGAGGATGTTGGGGGTGGGGGTAGTCAGTTACAGGAGATCACCACTAAAGCACAGTAAACAAGAGTAAGGTTATTATGCAGATTTAAGGCCTCACTTTCCACATTGATAAGTTTCTAGAAATGAGGTCATCCCCCCTCTTCCCAATACAGAGAGGGAGATACCTTTACAAATGGAGACTTCCCTTATAAATGTGAATGTTGGTCTGGCGACTCCTCGCAGGGCCACCTAGAGAATGTGGCCGGAGAGACAGAACTTCTGATAAGATGGGTTTGTTGGTGCCTTTTCTATTGTAACATCTATTTTACATTATATTACAGCCATCATATAGAAGATCTGTTCCAGGAAGGAGTTACTATGTCATTCTTTAGGCAGTTAGTGGGGGAGGTCAAATGGCTGTCAGAGAAAACAATCAAGGTAAAAAGATATATTTCAGGGTGGCCAAATCTTCATCTCCCACAGGGGCAAGAGAGAGGGAGGGGATGGGGATGCTGAGAAGAGGCCCTGGGACTGTGTGTAGGGCGAGGGCAGCCCACAAAGGGCAGCTGCATTTTGATTATGCTGAATGGGAGGTGCCCTCAAGGCTTCCACGGAGGTGTCCAGGGCAAGGAGGTGCATCCTCGGGGCTGGAGTGAGGACTTCGTGAGTGTGGGTGCCAGCTGGCCAGGGAGAGATGAGCCGGTGGGTGGGGACCGGGCCTGCAGGAACACAGAGAAGCGGGGGCCAGGGTCGAACCCTGCACCTGCCCCCCCGTGAAGACTCTTCTGGAAATGTGTTCAAACTACAGATACCCTGGCTCCACCCACAGAGAGTCTGATTCAGTCCTGGGTGGAGCCCAGGAACTGCCCCAGCCCTGCCAGAGGCAGAATGACTATTTAATCACCATCTGTTAAGTACCACTAATTGCCCTGGGCTCTCACCTGGTCTTCCCAGCCTAATTGCTCAGGGCCGGTGGGGACCATCTTACCTCATCTTTGATCTCAGACTGGGAAGGGAGTCTCCCACCCCTGCAAACCCGGAGCCAGAGCCAGAGGGGACGGGGAGGGGACGTTTCCCAAGAAGGCGGGTGGTCACCTCCAGGGCGAATTGGGTACTGAGAGTCGAGCTCTGGATTTAAAACCTGCCCTCCTCCAGGCAGGCGATGACATAAGTGGTGGATTTGGTCTTTTGGTTTTTGTTTGGTTTTCAGGTTAATCTGAGAGGCTCTGCCATCGGATTTGTAAAACAAATGGGGCATGATTCAGTGTCCTTCTTCCCTGTCTGGCATTCACAGCCTCCTCAGGAGGATGACACCCACCGAGTCCCAGCAGCTGGGCCCCGAGTCCTCATAACTCTGCGTATCCAGGGCAGGCCCTGCTGGAGGGACGTGCACCCTCTAAGGGAAGGATCACGCCTTCGCCTATAAGCACTTGCTGCTTATGGGTATCAAACCCCCAGCCCTGCATTTCCTATGAGAGAAGTTGGGGGTCCTCCTGCCCTCTCCTGGGGCTGCCGCGGGACGAGGCCAGTGCAGAACGTGGCTGAGCAAGTGGTTGAAGGCCCACCAAAGTTAGCTGCGGATTTATTACCATCACGGGGTAGTGCCTACCTCGGGCATTGGGAGGAAGGAGAGGACTTGGGGGTGAGTAAAACGTGCTGCCAGATGTTGAGGAGTTCCAGGTCTAACTGGAGAGACAGAGAAACGACTACAAGTGCAGAAACAAGTCCTGAGAGCTGAAGTGATGTGTCAAGTCACAAGGTGGAGCTAGGACTGGAACCCCAGCCTCCTGACTCCAAGGCCTAGGCAGTTTCCAGGACACCTAATTGTGTTTCAGAGAAAGGACTTGTTGAGTTGGGTTTCATGGTATACATAGGAGTTCACCAGATGATGAGCAGTTCAGGCATAGGAAACAGCAGGTGCAAAGGCCAGGAGGCATGAACTTGGAGGGCTTGTTCGGGAGGCAGCAAGCAGATTAGTGGGACTGGTTCCAGGCAGGTTCAGGAGAGTGTCTGCAGTCTGAAGATAAAGGAAAGGCCTAGATTTTTATCTTCTAGACGAAAAGGAGCCAGCAACATATGTTAAGCAGGACAAGATGTGATTAAAAGTGTGGCTCACTTTATTAAGGATCCAGTGAATGTGTCCATTCATTGGAAAATGAGAAAATACAACGACAACTAGATTCCTAAGGGTCGTGCTTCAACTTTTGGGCTGAGTTACAAAGAAAAAAGTGCAGTCGTACAAATCCTCACTTAGGAAGTGCGTGCTGCGTTAGGTAAAGCTGGGTAGCAGCTTCAGTTTTCTTCAGACTGCTTCAAGGACTTGCCTCCTTTGGTCTCACAGGATCCTGAACCGTAGTTAAGAAGGTTGTTTTCCCCTGTGGACAGGAGAGGACACGGAGGTGCAGAGGGGTTTGGTGGTTGGCTGGGGGGTCTCGCAGTAGGAGGCGGAGGAGAGAGGTCTTTGGTCACTCTGCCAGACCGAGAGAGCCAGCCTGCCCTGCAGAACCTTCTAGTTCCCAGGCAGGCACGGCGGCCCAGAAGGTGGCCCAGCCCGGGGTGGGGAGCATCCTTTCCGGGGGCTCCCCTGGGAAGGCTGCCCGCCTGCCCCTGTCCCGTCTCACGGCAGGCGGTCATCTGGAGCGTGAGAGCAGCCAGGTGTGTCTGCCCCTCGCGGGAGCAGCCCCAGAGCTAAAATAAGGCTGTGCACGCTCCAAAAATACCCTGCCCAGGGCCTGGCCCGCGCTGGAAATAAATCCGTCTGCTGGCTTCGCGCCCAGAGAAGTCAGGGTGGAGCCCGAGGGCCACGCTTCCGGTGCCCACACCCTCTTATTTTGGGAAGAGGGAAGTGAAGCCCTCCCCACCCCGCACCGGGAGCTGCGTGCCGGCGGGCGGGCGGGGTGGCGCTGCTCCCTGCGCCTCTGGCTGGAGAAGGTCGGGCGCAGCAGCGGGCGGGCGAGCCCTGCGTCCACGCGCGCCCCGGGTCCCTCCCTCCCCAGCCGGCGTCAGGCCCCCCGCCCGGGCCGGCCGACCCTCGGGGCGTCGGGGCGCGGGCAGCGGCGGACTCCGGGGGTCTGCGCGGCTGTCCACCGGCCGCGAGAGCGCGGGCGCGGCTGCCTCTCGCTGTAGCGCGGGGACGGGACGGGGACGGCGGTGTTGTGCTGCGAGGACACAGTGAGAGTGCACACGGGGCCCGCGCCCGCGCCCCACCCTAGCCAGGGCGGCCTTCGCCCCCTGTTCAGGCTCACCCCGCTGCAGGCCCCCGACCCCGCAGGTGGTCCCAGCTCCTACTCCCGAAGCGAGTAGAGGAAGGCGGGCAGGACCCCCTCCCCAGGCCTCCCCGACCCGCGAGCTCCTGGGGTGACCCCATCCCTGCGTCCTGCTCAGCAGGCGGTGGCCTTCCTCCCCCTCGCCCGGCACTCCCGGCCCCCCAGCTCCCCGCCTGGCCCAGACCCTTCTGTCTCTCTTCTGGAACAAGCACTTGCTTCCTCCCCGGGCTCCTGCCTCCCACCGCTCCTGCTCCGGGCCCCTCTGCACCCAGGGCCTGAGATCCGGTCCTAAAAAGGAAACCCGCCCCACCCTGATCCCCCGGCCAGCTTCCTCTCTCATTTTTCTGCTTTCGCAGCCTGTTTCCCACATCTCAGCGATTCCAGGGCCGCCTTAGCCACGTGCCACCTGTTCTTTAATTTACTCAGTTTTTTCTTTAGTGACTCTCCTTCCTCACTTAATTTTAAATTAAAAAGGAAATTTGACGTCTGTCTCCATCCCAGAAGGAAAGCAATCTGTGGCAGAGATTGCTAGTGTCACCCGTACCTGTCCACACCTTCTTGCTTTACACAAGATCCCTGATTTTGAGCTGAGCAGATGGCTGCCGGGAATCCACACTGTGTTTCCCAACCTCCCTTGCAGCAGAGTGTGGCCATTCAACCGAAGTTCTGCGTGTGAGCAGAAGTGGCAGCTGGAACTTCCAAGAAGTATCCTTAAAAGGAAGGGGATGTGCGTTTCAGCATCCCCTTCTTCCTTTCTTCTGGCTGGAATGCAAGCATGATGGCTGGAACACCGGCAGCTATATTGGACCATAAGGGGGTAAAACAACAAGACAGAAGGAGCCTGGGTTCCTGATGGTGGCGGAACCTCCCTACCGGCCCTAGAAGGCTGACCTCAGGACTGCATTTGTGTTAGAGAAATAAACTTTGCTCATTGAAGCCACTATGATTTGGGGATTTTGAATGCTTGCAAACCTAACATGGATTGAAACACAGTATCACTTGGAGTAAGCAGAAGGTGACTATAAAAATGAATGCAGCAAAAAATAATATTCTGAAACTATTGATAGACTTGGCTGCCCTTCAAGGCTCCGAACCTGAGGGCTGCCCTCTTTGTTAAAGGCATTAGTCATCACTAGCCTGAGACCGAATCTGTTTGTTCAGTACTGACCATAATTGAAAAGAGAATGCCTTTCTCACCATATGACTCAATGCTATTCAGTGCCAGGCCCCTTACCTCACCGCTACCTAAAACCATCTGGCGGTACGAACTCCAAGGGCTGAGAGCCCAGCGCTCTGGGAGACAGCCTGCGTTCCTCAGCGCCCTATCTCGCACCTCCACTTCTAGTCTGGAAGCATCCAGTCCCCCTTGACGCGGCGTCTCAGCCATAAGGAGTGGCCTAGCTCGGAGCCGGAGACGATGTCTACCAGCCTCTGAAATTCCATTTCCTGCTTCTCTCCCGCTATGCTCCTGCTCGTCACCCAGTCTCTGCTCAAATATCACACTGGTTCCTCATTTAGTAGAAGTTTTTCAAGCACTCGCTATTTGTGGTTCCATGTGCCAGCTCTAGAGCCAGACCACCAGGCCCGGCCCCTGCTGCTGGGTGACCTGGGCAAGTTATTTAGCTTCTGCCTCAGTCCTGCTCATCTGTAAAATAGGCATAAAGGGTTAGACTAGTCAGTATGCATCCTGTGCTTAGAACAGAGCCGGGCACCCACTAAGAAGCCCCAGGACACGTTGGCTGTTATTGCTACATGTCAAGGGAGGGGGTTACAGCAGCGAGCCAGACAGGCAAGGACTCTGCTCTCCTGGGGAGCTGGGGTGACCTTCTAGAGCCTGCCCATCAGCATGGCACACCCTCTGCGTGAGCGTGTCCCACCTCGATGGGAGTGGCTGGTGGTGGCCTGTCAGGGCCTGCCTTCCTCACCAGCCCTGGGACCTGTGATGGCAGGGAACTAACTCTCCACCTTGGACTTCCGAGTGCCTAGCAGGAGCCTGGCATACAGCAGGGGCTCGGGGAACACTGGCAACAAGGGAACGAGCCCTGTGAGATACCGGCTGGGCGAAGGGGGCGAGGCCGAGGGTTAGGCAGCCCAGCCCCGGACCAGCAGGTGCACATCCGGCGTTCCAACCCAGGGCTGCGACCCGGGCCCGGCGCTGTTCCTTCTGCACACACGGAAAGGGCTTCGAGCGGCCTTCCCAGCACAGGCAGCGTCACTGACGCGCATTTGTGGGTATGTTCAGGTGGAGAAAATGTTAGCCGTGGAGTCAGCAGACTGGATTTGGGCCCACACTCTCCTGTGTATGTGCTGTGGGCCTTGGCCAAGTTTACCTGAGCTCTCTGAGCCTCATGTGCCTCACCTGAGAAACGGGCCAATGATCTACTTCTGCATAGCAAATCACCCCGAAACCTAGTGGCTTACAACCCAACCACGCTCCTGTCTCCCGGGGTCCCTCTGGGTTGGGAGCTCAGGAAGGGCTCAGCCGGGGGCGTCTGGCTCTGGGCTTCTCCTCTGGGCTTCCTCCCAATGTGGCGGCCCAGGCGCAGCTGAACTGCCTAAGGGTGGCCTTGGGGCCCATGGCGAGTGCGAGGCACCAGCCCACCCAGGCGCAAGGGGAGGGGAATTGGACTCCACTCCTCGATGGGGAGGTGGGAAGGTTCTAGAAGGGCATGTGGGACATTGTCACAACTATCTTTTGGAAAATACAACCTGCCAAGATGATAACACTTATGCTGGCCTCAGAGGGGGCGTGGGAGGGTTTCCAGGCAGAAAACACCTGAATAGGGGTAGGTGTCCAGTGAGTGATCCCTGTGTTGATTACAGCCACGTTAACACCGACTGGCTCTCCACATCTATCCCCTCTCCTCCACCCCCACCTCGGTCAGGTTGCATCCTGTGTGTAGCCCACAGGAATCGACTCTCAGGAGACAGCTGGAAACGCTAAGGACCTACCGATCACTTGGAGTGGCCATCCACCCAGTGGAGAGTGGGGGAGGCACCTGGGGACCAGCAGGGGCACCACAGGGGAGCTGGCACTCAGAAGGGGCATTTCCATCAAGCTGGGTGAACACATGGCCGCCGTGCCCCCCCAACCTGGAGTGCTCAGTCACCATTACTAGTGTGGCCCCCAGAATCCCAGCAGCCTTTCCTTATGCACTCTCCTTCTAGATCCTGGCAGAGCCTTCCAGCTTGATGTCACCTCCCCTCCAGCATAGCAGCATGGAATTAAGAATTTCTGCTGACGGGGAAACTGCACAGCGGGAGCCAGCATACGTATTTATTGGACAGCACTCCTGGCGTCCATCTGGCCAGCCCTCTTGATCCCTGATCACAGAGAACGCAAAAGGCCGCAGAGGCAGTGGACCCTAGCTTGGGGTTCCTTCCATGGACCCCCTCTGCTGGGTTGAATAGTGTCTCCCAAAATTCATGGCCACCTGCGACCTCCGAATGTTACCTTATTTGGAAATAACGTCTTTGCGGATGTCATCGAGTTAAGATGAGGTCATCCTGGGGTAGGGGGGACCCTAAATCTGGTGACTGGTATCTTTACGAGAAGAAGGAAATTTAGACAGAGAGACATACGGGGAGCACATTGTGTGAGGACAGAGGCAGAGGCTGGAGTGATGTAGCCACAAGCCCAGGAAAGCCAAGGATTTTCAGCGACCGCCAGAAGCTGGGAGAGAGGCTCGGAACGGATCCTCCCTGGGGGCCTCCAGGAGGAGCCAGCCCTGCTGACGCGCTCGTCTCAGGACTCCGGCCCCCAGGTCTGTGAGAGAACACATTTCTATTGCTTTAAGCCACCCAGTTTGTGGTCATTTGTTAGAGCAGCCACAGGACACTCATACACACCCCCACTGTCACATCAGCGACACCCACCCTAACGTCACTCCAGTTCCTCTCCACGGCCCCTTGTCGAGGCCACCCATTCACTCCTCTCTCTGGCTTACCAGCCGTGGAGAGAAAAAGAAAAAGGTTTGACTCTTTAAAAAGTGCAGGTGGGGCCGGCCCCGTGGCGTAGCGGTTAAGTTCCCGAGCTCCGCTTCGGTGGCCCGGGGTTCTCGAGTTTGGATCCTGGGCACAGACCCACGCGCCACTTGTCAAGCCATGCTGTGGCGGCATCCCACATATAAAGTAGAGGAAGATGGGCACGGATGTTAGCCCAGGGCCAGTCTTCCTCACACACACACACACACACACAAACAAAAGTGCATGTAAGACCGGATACTCACCACGTATGAGTGCGCCCGCCGTGGTGTGGTCTGCGTGGGTCTAACTTCCACAGCAGGTGTCTCTGAGCAGTGTGGCCTCGTGTGTGATCTGGACGTTCCTTCTAATAGAAAATATGCTTTCCAGGAAAACGTGGCCTGGAGTCCGTCACTTCCCATCAACCCCTTTCTTCAGTAACATAATCTGGGAGGAAATCTGTGGTTTTCTTATCGACACAGCGGGGCCCTTTGCAGGACAAATCGCAAGATGGACCCACTACCCACGGGCCAGCGAGCCGTGGTCCCTGGTTTACTTTAAACTCCTCAGGGACTAAAATCCGGGAAGAGACTTTCCTCAAGTGAAGGGAAGGGAGAGAGGGGAAGAGCTTGCGGCCTCTCTCTCTCCCTCTCTCTCTTACTGTGTCTCTGTCCCACGTCTCTCTCTCCCTCTCTCTCTCTCTGTCTCCCTCCCTCCCTACACTCACCCCCAGCCATCTCGATAGAGTGGGCCTTGATTCCACCAGACGCTTCTCTCCAGTGCTGTTGCCCAGAACTGCGCAATTCTCCCCTGGTCCCTGCCGGCTCTACCTTGTGGACCAGGGTCAGTGGTTCTGAACCTATCGCCCCCCTTTTGTTTGTGGGAAAATACACGTAACACAGAATTTACCATCTTAACCATTTGTAAATCTCCAGTTCAGTGGCATGAAGCACATTCACACCGTTGTACAACCGTCACCTTTGTCCATCTCCAGAACTTTCCATCTTCCCAAACGGAAACTCTGTCCCCATTAAACACTAACTCCCCATCCCCCTCCCCTAGCCCCTGGCCCCCACCATCCTCCTTTCTGTCTCTGTGAATTTGACTCATATAGGTCCTCATATAAGTGGAATCACACAGCATTTGTCCTTTTCTGTCTGGCTTGTTTCGCTCGGCACAATGTCTCCAGGTTCATCCACGTTGTAGCAGGTGTCAGATTCCAATGCCCCCTTTTCAATCTCCTGAAATGCAGTGTCTGGAATGATCTAGCATCTTGTCCCTCCCCCCACTATATGTCTAGTAGAACCCACAATCACAGCGACAAACAACCCCCCATCCTGCCTTTCCAAAATGCTCCCTAGGGTCGGTCCCCCCGCCCACCACCCTGAACACCGCTATCCCAGATGACATCGTGTCCAGAGGAGCCCGGGCTTCTTGTTCCTCATCGCCTCTCCGCGTCTGAGGCCCCCGACACCCCTGTGAGTTTCCTCCTTGCAGATTTCCTCCCTTAAGTAAATCACGGGTGCAAAAGCCACCAAGGGCAGAATCGGCCCCACACTCCACCTCGGCATAGGCTCAGCTGGAAGCGCCCCACAATTTTACCACCACCCTTAGCGATCACCCTCATTGGATAGCGTTGGAAATTGAGGCCCAGGGAAGAAAGGAGGGGCTGGGCTGACACTGCTCTCGGCACCCTAAAGAGAGGCATCGTCCCATTTTACAGAGGGGAAGACTGAGGCTCGGAGTGGCAAGGAACTTTGCTCTGGCTCACATCACAAAGCTATTTGGTGGCGAAGCCGGAACCAGGAGTGAGGACCCCTAATTCTAAGTTGCTCCACCCTCCCTGCCTCTGTGAGGAAGGACAGAGGGACTCCGACACCCCTCCCTCCCCACAGCCGCTGCAGGGCCCCCGTGAGCCTCAGGAACCAGGCCCTCACCCCGATCCTGGGAGTCAGCATTCGGAGGAGGAGGCAGCTCTGGTCCAGCCAAATTCCGCCCTGTCCCCAGAAGGTGCCGTGTGTCTGCGGTCCCCCACCACGCCTGCCCTCCTCACCCCAGTTCTCCTCCAAGGCTGGGCGGGCAGGTTTGCAGCTAGAGGAAGCTGACTACAAACCCCGACGTTGCTGATGCATCACGCTGTGAGACACTGGGGGAGTTCCTGACCTCTCTGAGCTTCAGTTTCTTCATGTGCGAAGTGTCATTCAATCTGATACATTTTGGGGGCTCCTGCTGTGTCTGCAATGGTCTGGGGGTTCAGCAGTGGGGAGAGCATGTTTGTTGCTGTCTATCCTTCTGCACCTTTTAAATGCTGTTCAAATGCAAGTGTTGCTTATTTAAAAATTTTTAAATAATAATGACCGATAAAATGAGACTTGGGCAAGGGGAAGATACCTCACTGCAAGAGCTGCTGTGAGGATGAAGGCAGGCAACACATGTGAAGCGCCAGGTGGTGCCCAGCAAAGAGGAAGTGCTCCTTAAATCACAGCTCCCACCAAAATGCTGCCCTCTCAGCCCCTCTAAGAAGCCTCCTTCAGCTAAACCCGACCCCCACCTCCTTTTAGAGTCTCGTGGTGCCTTTGTTTGTACCATAGCATCCATCCACCCATCCACCCACCCATCCATTCACACGTCCACCATCCATCCATCCATCCATCTATCCATACATCCACCATCCATCCATCCATGCACACATCCATCCATCCCTCCATCCATCCATCCATCCATCTATCCACCCACCATCCATCCATCCATGCACACATCCATCCATTCCTCCATCCATCCATCCATCCATCCATCCACCACCCACCATCCATCCATCCATCCATCTATCCATACATCCACCATCCATCCATCCATGCACACATCCATCCATCCCTCCATCCATCCATCCATCCATCTATCCACCCACCATCCATCCATCCACCCATCCAGCCTTCTAGCCATACATCCACCAACGTCCATCCATCCATCCATCTGTCCATCCATTCACACATCCGTCATCCATCCATCCATCCATCCACCATCCATCCACCCATCTGTCTGTCCGACCATCCACTCATCCATCCATCATCCATCCATCCATTCACACGTCCATCATCCATCCACCCATCCGCCCCCCATCCATTCACACATCCATCATCCATCCATCCATCCATCTATCCATACATCCACCATCCATCCATCCATCCATCCATCCACCCATCCAGCCTTCTAGCCATACATCCACCAACATCCACCATCCAACCATCCATCCGTCCATCCATCTATCCATACATCCACCAACATCCATCCATCCACCCATCTGTCCATCCATTCACACATCCATCATCCATCCATCCATCCACCATCCATCCACCCATCTGTCCGTCCGACCATCCACTCATCCATCCATCATCCACTCATCCATTCACACATCCATCATCCATCCATTCACACATCCATCTGTCCTCCATTCATCAATCCACCCATCCATCCATCCAGCCCTAATACCGTCATCCACTCATCAGTTATTTATTACACACCCACAATGTGACAGGTCCTCTGCCAGGAGGGTAGGAGATAATAACAATATAATCCCAGTCCCTCCCCTCATGGAGATAACTGTCATGTGGGAGAGAGACGCCATCAGAAAGTATTTACTCCACAGCATATGACCTTTGATAGATCACATACAGAGTAAATGTGCTCCGTCGAGCACACGGTGCAGGCACATGACTTGCAGGAAAGGGGCACCTGGGTTGAGACCAGAGAAGGTGGGACAGGCAGGTGAAGACAAGGGGAAGGACAGTCCTTGTGAAGGGTAGGAGGTAAGACAGTCAGTGGAGAGAGCGTGGAGGGAGCGTTGAGTTTGATGTTGAGAGTAGTGTGGGCCTGGAGAGGTCACAAAGGACCTTATAGGCCTCTTATGGAATTAGAACCTTGTCCCAAGAGCAGGCTTGGAGGGCTTCAAGCAAGGAGGGGTGTGATAAGGTTCTGGTTTCAGAGAGCTGAGTCTGGCTGCAGTGTGGACAATGGGTTGGAGTGGATGGTGGGGGCAGGGGATGTTGAGCAGTTATGGTGCAAGCAAGCCAGCTGGAAGCTGGAGCAGAGATGACCCAGGCAGGAGCGGGTGGAGGGAGTCCAGAGCAGGGCACGGGCAGTGGGGTCAAGAGAACGGGGTGAGAGCAAATGATCCCCCAACTTTTTATTCTGAAGATTTTTGCCTTGCTGAAGAGTTGAAAGAGCAGTTGATGAACAATGTCTGTGTCCACCTTGATTCAATGACCATTAACATGTTCCCTCTTTTGCTTTCTCTTGATACATAGACAGCCAGACGGGTAGATTCCTTTCTCTGAAAGCAAGTTGCAGACATGACGGCGCTCTGTTCCTGAGTCCCTCAGCTGCATCTCCTGAGTCAGGACATTTTCCTTCCGAACCACAAGACCAGTATCACACTGGAATTCAACAGGAACAGCATCTACTGGTCTGAACCAGTCCGCGTTCGGATTTCCCCAGTTATTCCCAGGGTGTCTTTTATGGTTTTGTTTGTTTAGAAAGCCAGGGACCCATCAAGTTTCCAGCGTTGCATTTGGTTATGTCTCTCTGGTCTCCAAGAAAGATTGAGGAGGTGGAATGCCTGGGCTCGATGAGTCACCGTATGTCGGGGAGGAGGTCAGGGAGGAGTCTGGGTGACAGCCAGGCTGGGGCTCGGGCAGCCAGTGGCACAATCCTCCAGATGAGAAGTTCCAGGGGAGGAATGGATCTCGAGAGAGAGGAGCTGTCTGGCAGGCAGGTGGACACGCAGGTGTGACATTCAGGAGACTGGTCGCGGTGGGATACAGATTGGGGGCTGTGTCAGTGTCCTGGGGCTGCCGTAAGACATGACCACTAACTGGTGACTTAAAACAACAGAAATTTATTCTCTCAGAGTTCTGGAGACCAGAAGTCCTAAATCAAGGTGTCGGGAGGGCCGCGCTCCCTCCAACAGCTCGAGGGAAGAATGCTTCCTTGCCTCTTCCAGCTCCTGGTGGTTGTTGGCAGTCCCCGGTGCTCCTTGGCTGGCAGCTGCCTCCCTCCAGTTTCTGCCTCCATTGTGGCACACGGCCTTCTTCCCTGTGTGTCTGCATGTAGTCCTCTTATAAGGACCAGTCACCGGATTTAGGGCCCACCCTATTCCAGCGTGACCTCATCTTAACTCACCTAATTACATCTGCAAAGACCCTACTTCCAAATAAGCTCACATTCTGAGGTTCCAGGGGGGCGTGAATCTGGGGGGACAACATTCAACCCAGGACAGGCGCCATCAGCATCTAGATGGTAATTGAAAACTCAGGAAAGGATGAGATTGCCCAGGGGGTACAGATGGAGAGGAGAAGGGGGCTCGGGACGGAACCCTAAGGAGTCCCAATGCGTCAGGGGTCTCCAGAGGTGAGGAGCCCTAAAAAGGACCCGGGGGGTTGCTCACATCTGGGAAGGGGAAGAGGCCGTGGGGTCAGCAGGGTTAAGGGCTGTGGGGTATCAGTAAGAGAAGTGCTGAGCTGGGTGCTCTGGATTCCTGAGACAGAGCAGTTTCAGGGACTGCTTGGAGAAAACACAGGCTGCTCGGAATTTTGTTAAATTCCGTGTTGTGGGGCTGGCCCGGTGGCGTAGTGGTTAAGTTCACATGCTCTGCTTCGGCGGCCCGGGGTTCGCGGGTTCAGATCCTGGGCGTGGAGCTACACACCGCTCATCAAGCCATGCTCTGGCGGCGTCCCACGTCCAAAATAGAGGAAGATGGGCACAGATGTTAGCTCAGGCCGGCCCCTAAACGGCTCTTTTCATGTATGAGTTCTGGTGACGCTGTCAGGTCTTCCCGTGGGACCGGAAGCCCCTCCAGGTTAGAGACCCACACCTAATTTTTTCACCGCAACACCCCTGACCCCAGGACAGTACCGACACGTGACAGGCACTCGATGGGCACGTGGGAAGTGAGCGGCGACTGGGGTCTGGCCTCCTGGCTAGGGCTGGGCATTTGATCTGCCCGAGGTCCCCGGCGCTGGAAAAGGGGCGCCTCTGCCTGCCGTTCACCCCAGCACGTGCCATCCTCACCCTCCATCCCCGTGACGAGGCCACACGTGGAGCCAGTGAGAGTGAAAACCTATTCCTGCCTCCACCCCCTCGTCCTCGAGCGTGGAAAGAGCAAGGAAGACTAACAACAATAATAATGACAGCCGTGGGCCTGTACGCCTCTGGGAGGGAGCCTTCAGCGCAGGGACCCCGTGCACGGGGTGGAGACGCCGAGTGATGCCCACATGCAGGGTGCCGCCCGCTCCCGTCTGCTGCCTTCATTTCCGTTCTTTGTCTCTTCTTTCACTTGGCAAGACTCCTGGTCCCCAAGTGTCCCTTTGATTCCTAGCCACAGTGGCGGGCCCCCTTCTGAAATTCCCAGGCAGAGCCCATGGGGTGCACAGCCTCCCATGAGTGTCTGCACTCCCGGCCCTGGCAGCCTTAGGGTGTCCGTCCCCAGCCACCACCAGCCTGCACCCAGAGAGAGCAGGGAGGTGCCGCTGTCAGCTGGGGACTGTTGACCCCTTGCTGCGTGCCAGGTGCAGCCCCGAGCACTTCACATGTGTGGACTCGCTCGTGGAATCCCACGGCATCCTCTAGGAGTACCAGAGTACTGGAGGACTAGTAGTTCTGCAGGAGTACTTTTGTTACTCCTACATTGCAGATGAGGAAACTGAGGCACAGAGAGGTAAAGTTGGGTCACACAGGAAGTGGGGGAGCCAGGCTCCAGACCCAAGTGATCTGGCCCCAGAGACACGGTGTCTCAAAGAGCACATGGCTTTGGACTGACCACTGCTGCTTGTGTCATCCAATGGGCTTGAATGTCATCAGCTGATGTCAGAGGGAGCATGGGAGCGGTCTTGGCCAGGCCCGGGGATCTGCTCCGGGAGCTCCCCCTAGTTGTCTTGGGTCTGGCCTCACCTGGGGCTCTGCTCTGTGCTCCCCGGGCCTGAGTGAGGAGAGGACATGGAGCACTGGGGGTCCGAAGGGCAGGTGCAGACCCAAAGCCAAGTGCTTCCAGACCTCAGCTTGGCTGCGATTGCTCTTGTCCTCACAGCAAGGGTCCCCCCAGACCCCGGACTTTAGCCTTACTCCTCAGCCTACTCCTCTCTTCCTTTCTCCACCTTCTGTCTCAGACGGGCTCTGTTCCGCCGAAAGCCCTAGAGAAACCACTCCCGGCTCTTCCTGGCTCACCCGTGCCATAGCAGTGAGGGTTTTGGTTTGGTTTGGTTTGTTTTTTTCAGTTTTTATTAGAAGTCTTCGTTACCTTTCTCACGAGTGACTGAAGCTTGTCATCCCCAGCAAGTTGCTGCACGGCCAGTGGGTGGGAGCCCGCAGCGTCTGCGCCCTCTCCCACACCCCCCGGAGCCCGAACTGGCACGGCTGGGGGGGAGGAGGCTGCAGGCTGTGGGAAAGGGGGAGGAGGGAGCCCCGCTCATCCACGCTGAGGGGGACGTGCCAGCCCGGCCGGGGCTCCCCTCCACTGTCCTCAGGCTGCCCCAGAGAAGGGGTTGGTAGGGAGGAACCCCCTAACTCTTGCAGAATTTCTCCTCCCTCAGGCAGAGCAAGTGTGAGCCCCCCCAGGTCTTTGGGAAGAGGAGATGAAGGGCCGAGTAGACCCCCAGCTCTGGCAAACAGTCGCCTCCCAGCCTTTGCGCTGGCTTGTCCCTCCTTCCCCCACTCTCCTTGCATGACTAACTCTTTCTGATCCTTTCTGTCCCGCCTTCAGTGCTGCTTCTTCCAGGAAGACCGCCCTGCTTCTCCCAGGCCTGAGGTGGTGCCTTTCCCCACGTTCCTGGACTCCCCACCCACACCCTCCCCTGGCACTCTGTCTCTGCGGATGGAATTTAGTTTCCTTGAGTGCCGAGGCTGTGTCGTCTTGCCCACTCTGTGTCCTCAGCTTCTGGCCTCACGAAACATCATAGGCTCGCAGCAGCTGGAAGGGAAGCAAGCCAGACGAAAGGGGCTACCCAGCAGGGCGACCTCCTGGAAGTGGTGACTTTACGGCATGAGAACTCAGTGACTGTGAAGGGCCAGGTCAGAGGAGGAACAAGGAGTGAGCACCCAGTGCAAAGGCCCTGGGGCAGGAACCAGTTTGGTAGGTTTGAGGGCCACAAAGAAGGCCAGTACGAGTGGAGCTGGGTGCGCTGTGGATTTTACTCCAAGTGTGTCAGAAGCCAGGGAGGAACATGACCTGACTCAGCCAGTGCTGCCGTGGGCAAGCTTCCCTGACGCCAGGGCGGCTTGTGGAGCTACGGTGGAGGGACAGGCCTCGAGGGATTCACGGCAGTCCCACAGCCTCCCCTGCCCCCAGCCACCTTCGCCATCCTGGAGACGCTGGCCAATACCTGGAAATATTCACAGAAGGCACAGCGAGGAGGAAAGCGTCCTGGGGGCGGGGCAGCAGGAGCTCGACTCGCCTTCCCGTTCCCAGAGTGAACATTATAAGCTGAGAAATAGGGCGGGAGGCAGAGAGAACCTGTTTTTGAGCCGCCCACAGGGAAGGAGCCGGTGGTGCAACAGGCATTCTAGCCCGTAAGCAAAAGCTGCATGGCCGCCCCGTCTGGGTTTAAGGCATTTACACAAAAGCATCAGTTATACTGTAAACGGGTATTAAATGACCAAAAGGGCCGTTCCTTTTCCCTCTTGTTGGAGAGGACCTGAACGGCCGTGCAGACCAGGTGCGTGTCTGGATGCCACCCTCCCCGCTGGGGTCCCACCCTGGTCCCTGGGGACCCATAAGGCATGCCCCCCCTTGGCCAGGCGCTCTGATCTCCCCACTTCTGTCAGGTAGCACCATCACTGACCCCGGGTGCCCAGCAAGGAAACTGAGGCTCAGAGAGCTCTGGAGACCCACCCAAGCCACAGGCCAGAGCAGAAAACGGACTCGGTGCCCGACTGCAAATCCTGCGCCCTTAAAAGACACCTTTCATCATGAGATAGTTCATCCAGGCAAAAGGACAGAGGTGCAGACAATAATGAGACAACACGGACGCCCATGCACCACCGCCCTCGGGAAGACAGAAGACCCGCCGGGACCACCCCCTCCTCCCGTTGCTCCCGAGTGACCGCACCTGCCACTCCGCCCTGCGGGTGACCAGGACCCCAGATTTTGCCTTTATCGTCCCCCCTTCCTGTGCTCCTCTTGCTTTATGCCAGCTGCTTTGTGGCGTAATACGCACGCAGGACGTTAACATGGAGTATTTTTGTTTAACGTATACATATACACACGTTAGAGTGTGTGAGTTTCCTGTAACAAACCAGCCCAAACTGCATAGCTTAAAACAACAGAAATGGATTCTCTCACGCTTCTGGGAGGCCAGAAGTCCAAAATCAAGGTGTGGGCAGAGTTGGTTCCTTCTGGAGGCTGAGGGAGAAGCTGTTCCACGCCTCTCTCCCGGCTTCTCGTGGTTGCCGGTACTCTTGGTGCTCCTGGGCCCACGGCGGCACTCCTCCAACCTCGCCTCCATCTGCACGCAGCCCTCTTCCCTGTGTGTCTGTGTCCCCGCCTCGTTTTGTAAAGACCCAGCCGTTCTATGCAGGGCCCACCCTAAATCCAGGATCGCCCCATCTTGACATCCTTAACTCGATTACATCTGCAAAGATCCTCACGCTAAATAAGATCGCATTCACAAGTACCAGGGGTCAGCACGTGGACATATTTGGGGGGGCCACGTTTCCCCCACTACATAGAGGAAGGGGCCCAAAATTTACTTAGTGATCAGGGTGCTTGATCCAAAAGGTTAGGGCCCCCTGTAGAGTAGGGATGTTCCTGGCATTGCCCCTCCCCAGCTGCTCGGTGTGATGGAGGAGAAGGGGGTCCGGGCTGCGGGGAGGTTGCTCAGGAGCCTGCGCAGGTCTGTTGAGATACGGCCAAGCATGGAGGGGGCAGCGAGTTCTCGCCCGCACCCACCCTCCACAGCACCCGCTCTGGCCCACCACCCTCCCCCATCAGACTAGCTCAGAGCGTCCAGCACGGTTTGCCTCTGCTATCAGTTCTCTTTGTTCTTTCCTTTGGGGCATGTCTCACCTTGGCATTCAAGAAATGATGGGGTAATTACTTGTTTAAGCCTTATCTGCCCCCAGGATCCTGCCCGTCCCGTTCCTTCCTTCCGGAGAGATGGCTGCGGATGAACGAATGAGGTCTGGCGTGGGTGATCCGGATCCTGCTTGGCCTGTCCACAGGATCCTGCAGGGCGGGCTGGGTCACAGTGAGGCGCCCAGCCGGGCCAGGAGGAAGGAATTACTCCAAGGGGTCTCCCTGGGCCCTTTCCTGCAGCAGCCGAGGGCATCAGGCAAACCCCGTCGCTGGCGCTGGCCCTGCCATGTTGACAGGGCAGCCAAGGGCTCCGTGGGCAGCAGTTGCGACAAATGGTGACTGAGCACGTGCTCCGAGCTGGAGATCAAGACAGACAGACAGGCAGAGGGACAGACTGCTGCTCCAGCCCTGCCCACAACCCAGGGTGAGGATCCTGCCTCCTGAGCCCAGGCAGACCCTCCCCCATGCCCCTCCCCCGTGCCCGCTGTAATCCTCTCTGCGCTCAGACATGGCTAAGGGCCTGTTTTGGTCAGCAGGGCAAAGGATCCACTCCACAACTTCCCACGTGGAGAAAACTCATAGGAACCCCCATCAAGAGATCCACACATTCTCATTTCACCTAATGTAAAAAGCCCAAACCAGGAAGCGCCGTGAATTAACATGAACAGGCCCCTCCAGGAAGCTGCCACGCTGGGGATGGCAGCTCCTAGCCTGCGCTTTCCCAGAACCCCGGCCGGGAGCCCTGCCTGCTTCCCTTTGGGGATTGGTTCTTGGAAACGCCTCGAGGCAGCACCTCCGGCACAGCTGTGGGTTTCTTTTGTGTTTCAGTCCCAGCAGTCTCCAGATTGGGGCTGGCGGTTGACATGACACGGGCCCTCACTGCTCCCAGGAGCTCCCAGGAGCTCGGGAACTCCTGTCGCCAGCCCAGCTCCTCCCAGCTGCTCTCCGCACCTGCCTGGGCCTTCATCAGTGTTCACGGACCCTGCTGCTGCCGGCCTGGCTCAGGGGAAGCGTTACTCAGAGCTAAAAATTTCAATCCCAATTAAAAAAAATATCCCTACCCCCACTGCCCAAGAAACAGGGCTCATTTCCCCTTCTTCATTCTGAATCACAGCCAGCGGGTTCTGAGAATGCTGGGTTGGAGGGAACAGTGACAACGCTCTCCATCAATCCTAGCCAAGCTGTGAGCCGCCATTTCATCATCTCGCAGCCAGGAAAAGTATGGCAAGAGTGGGAGTCTGAGCACCAGGCATCAGTGGAAGCCATGAGCAGATGAGGAGGGCGGGAGGGGGCCGAGGGCACCGACGTGGGTTGCCTAGGGCAGGCTGTCAAGGCTCCATTCATGAGAAATGTTTGGCTCATATATGTGGGGACATTTTTCTTTTCACTTTGGATCCGAGTCACCCAACTATTTTGACCTAAACTCACATGCTACATAAAGAAGCAGCCTATAATAAGCATCAGATGTGTGAAAATCTATAGAGCACAAGAAAGTCACAGATTCCTCTCCAAACACGGTCTGAACACACAATTAGAGAGAGACAATAGCCAGGATAAAGAAATCTGCTGCCAGCTACACAGAAAGGCAAATTGTCGTTACATTAACAACTTACAGCTCCGCCAACATGGTATAAAGAAAGGACTCGAGATCTTCTTCAGGCATGAGAGCGAAAAATGTAATCTAAAAATGGGGATTTAAGAGTCTGCTCCCAGCTCAAGAGTTTTCAGATTCATTTTCTAAACAAGTGTCTCCATGGGGTAAAATGTATTCTGCAATCCTTGAACCAGCCCTGGTCAGTCTGGTTTAGACTCCTTAATTGTCACACCTTGAAAATGGAAATGTTGTAGTCAACAAGTTAACTTTGAAGGTGAGAGATTACCAGTGCATCTGCACTGTAGAGAGCCAAGGATGCTGCTGATGCAGGCTGTGATGGGCTGAATTGTGTCCCCCCCAAATTCATATGTTGGAGTCCTAACCCCCAGAACCTCAGAATGTGACTGTATTTGGAGGCAGGATCTTCAAAGAGGTGGTTAAGGTAAAATGAGGTCACTAGGGTGGGCCCTAATCTAATCTGACTCGTGTCCTTATAAGAAGAGATCAGGACACAGACACGCACAGAGGGACGACCACGTGAGAACACAGGGAGAAGACGGCCGTCTACATGCCAAGGAGAGAGGCCTCAGGAGGAAGCAGCCCTGCCCACACCTGGATCTCAGACGTCCAGCTTCCAGGACTGGAGACAATAACTGTCTGTGGTTTAAGCAGCCCCAGCTGTGGGGGTTTGTTACGGCAGCCTGAGCAGACTAATACACTTGCCAATCTTCAAACAAAAAGTTTTTAAATTTTTTTTACCTGAAACGCTAAGCCTTTGATTCCAAATTAACTTGGTGTTAGCAGTGAAGACCGATAACCAGGCGCTCCAAGATGAAGATCCGAAGTGCGTGTACGAGCTCTTAGCTTGACAAATGGATTCATCAGGAAATCTGTCCGCCTCTCTCTGGCTTCTCCCCAGAGCAGCTCGTTTCCTTTCCCATCTGATGGGAGGAGCAGAAGGGCGAGGGGAGCTCCTGGCCGCAGGGCAACCTCAACTCCACTTCTCAACTTAGGGGATCCAACTGATGGGGGCCCATCTCAAGAGCCAACACTGGCCGCAGCACGTACTGTTTTCAAACTAGATGCCAATTTTTGCTTATTCTTCTGTTTCTCTGCCTAGACTGTGAGTTCTGACATCTAGATGTATTGATGTATTTCCAGGGCCTGGCTCGGTGCCTGGCGTAAACTGGCTCAATATTGTAGTGTCTGTGGAATAAATGAAGGAAATAAAAATTGCCACGTCTAACAGCTGTCGTGTCATCAATAAAAGTTCAAGTGGTTTTAAGGAAGTGTCAGGAAGAAATAAAAAGGCTTTCCTGGTTGAACTGCCTCCCCTCGTGCATCAGATCATTCAGCTAAAAGTGCTCAAACAACAGTCATTTATTATTTCACTTCACAAGTCCAGTGGGGGCGTGTGCTGGTTGGCACAGCCTCTCCATATGATTCTCTTTCCTCAGTGTGTCAGCAACCACGGTTTCCAGATTCACAGCAGATATTAATCTTCGAGACTTGGGAATGAGAAATCGGAATTCCCAAAACCCTAACTATTCTGTATTTTTCAAAACACTGTATTTACACACTTTTAAATAATAAATGACCATAATAAGGAGAGGATTTCTGTAAAAAAAGAATCATAAACACATGGGTTCTTCTTCTTATAAACCAACACATTTTGACAATATTACTTATTTTAATAACATATGAAAATGATCTCTACCTGATATAGATTTGATAACAGAAAACATTAAAAGAAGGGACTATTAGCAAAAGATAAATGCCAAAGAAAAATCATTTCAAACATTTAAAAATAATCCCACGAATATCTAATATTTAAAAGATTAATTGCCCTACCCGATAACCTTGATCCTTTGTTTCACAACAAATATTCCAGTTGTAGAAAAGTTTCTTTCATTTGGCATCGAAGTTGGTCAAATTTTTAAGAGTATGTCCAAAGCATCTTCCAGTTGGGGAGTAGGAGTCCAGGTTGTTGTTTTTTGTTGTGCTAAATAGATATAACACAAAAATTACCATCTTAACCATTCTTAAGTGTGTAGTTCAGTGGCGTCAAGTACATTCACAATGTTGTGCAACCATCACCGCCATCCATCTCCGGAACTATTTCATCTTGCGAAACCGAAACTCTCTGCCCATTAAACACAGCCACCCACTCCCCTCCCCCAGCCCCTGGCACCCACCATCCTCCTTTCTGTCTCTGTGAATCTGATTCCTCTAGGGACCTCCTACGTGTGGAGTTTGTCCTTTTGTGGCTGGCTTATTTCATTTAGCATAATGTCCTCGAGGTTCATCCACAAGGTTAGTTATTTAAGGATGAAATTATTTCATCTGCCCCACACACAAAAAACGTAGCCTATGGTGAATATTCAAACACCGGCAAATGCCAGCAAGTATTATTGAGTGGGATTCAAATAACGTGCCATTTCAATCCCTTCTCAAGGTTACTAGCACTACACTGAATCACTGAAGTTGCCAATTTAAGGACTTTGATTATTCCTTAGAACACCACTCAGAGGATTTGTATGAAGTATACTGTGTGTATAAACTCACTAAGATTTATTTTATTTGCAAGAATGACTCACCACTGGCGGGGCAGGGTCAAGAGAAGGCACTTACAACATGTCACAGCCACAGGCAGACTGGCTGGTTCCACGGTGGCCGGTTCCATCCCACACGCTTCCGTCCCAGTTCCTGAAATGTCAACCCTATCCTTCAGCTCCATGTGACACTGATTCCTGTCCCTGCTTTTGACTTGATCCGTGGACTCCTTCCAATCCATAACCTCCTCATGTTCATGGTTAAATTTAATTCTCCAAAGAGAATTATAATACTTTTCTCTTTTTCTCAGTTTCTTGACTGATTTCTCTCGAAATTTGGGATTGGGAAAAAAAATCTTCCCTGAGAAATGGTGGGAAGGAATTCCTGCCTGGAAACACGCTGGGCAGTTTCTCCCCTTGTGGCCTTAAGTTGGCTGTCGTGGCTCCCAGCCGCACGTCCTCAAGGGCAGGGAGCAAATAGGAAGAGAACAGTGGAGGCCACGGGGCTTTCTCCCCACACTGCTCTGTCTTTCATCAGGGAGACCCCGCACACTGTCCCTTATGTGCAGTGATGAGAACAGGGGTCCAGGCCCTCTCTTAGCCTATCAGGGGCAGAGGGGAATGAGATGTTAGCCGACTCAGACCAATCCCGAGCCTCTCCAGGGGGGATGGGCGTGGCCCAGATGGAAAGGACTTCCACTGGTGTTAATAGTGATTTCTTATACGGCCCTTTCCACCCACATAACCCTCACAGCCATCCTGTGAAGCGGCACTATCACCCTTGATTTAGGAACGAGGAAACTGAGGCCCAGAGAAGGCAAGCAACTTGCCTAAGAGTACACAGCTACCGCAAAGAGAAGCAAAGCCAGGATTTGAACCAGGCCACCCGGATCCAGAGTCTACATTTATAACTACTGTGCCAAAGCACCTTTTAAAGAGGGAAATGGTGACCGGACAGGGAGCCAGCCAGGGGTGCCAGGGTGGTCACCCCTCATTTCCAGCCATGAGTCCCACACCGTCCCAGCATGGTAGTTAGTGTGGGTGTTATGATCTCCATCTGACAGATGAGAAGACTGAGGCTTAGTCTGGGTTACTATCTTGCCCAAGGTCATCGTAATGGTGTGGCTGGGGCTCCGGGCTAGCCCTTGGAGCATTTGAACCACCTGTGCGGGCCCCGCTCCCCACCACAGCTGGGCGTTTTTATTAGATGGCTCCCTCTGATGAACACAATGATGTCAAGAGAAGCAAGTCCCAAGGAGCTTATGACTTGCTTTTAATATACAATTATACAGACGAAGGGGACAGAAGTCTTCACACCCTTGCAGGAGGCCATGAAATGCTCTCAGAGCTGGTGACGCTGGGACGATGCGGTGCCTTTCAGACAAGGTGGCCGAAAGGCACCATAGACCCTTGGTGGGCATTAGGTGTCAGTGCCGTGGTGGCCCAGCACTGAGTGAAGGGGTTTTGTCCCCACCTTTGGGGGCCTGGGGACACCTTTTGATGTAGCATCAGGAGCACCAGCTTTGGAGCCAGCTTCTACCAAATTGTAAACTGTGGGATATTGGAGAGGTTATCCAACTTCTCTGAGCCTCAGCGTTCTCATCCATAAAAGGATGAAGGCTACACTTGTGAGGATTGAGTGAGGTTATATGGGTAAGGTTATGTGTAAAATGCTCTGCAAATGTGATTTTCTTTTTTTTTTTTTTTTTTTTTTGGTGAGGAAGACCAGCCCTGAGCTAACATCCATGCTAATCCTCCTCTTTTTGCTGAGGAAGACCGGTTCTGAGCTAACATCTATTGCCAATCCTCCTCTTTTTTCTCCCCAAAGCCCCAGTAGATAGTTGTATGTTGTAGTTGCACATCCTTCTAGTTGCTGTATGTGGGACTCGGCCTCAGCATGGCCGGAGAAGCGGTGCGTCACAGAGCGCGCACACTTAACCGCTAAGCCACGGGGCCGGCCCCAAATGTGATTTTCTTATCATCACTTCACCCAGAGGTGTCCGTGCTCTTGGGAACTGAGATGCACCAGCCAAACTCCCGACAGGCTCATCGTTGGACCAAAACTTTAGATAATTTGTTGACCGTGAGAAATTGAACTGCCATGGAAACCGGAACACTCTGGCTGATGATCTCACCTGTTCAGCAGCCACTCAGACCTCAGTTTCCTCATCTGCAAAATGGGAAGGATACCGGAACAGCCACGTGGGGAAGTATTTTAAGAATTAAGTGAGACAAATAAGTAAAATTTCTTTCCCTTTCTCCTCGTTTTCCCTCCTCCATCTTAGCAGGGACACAAAGGTAACTCAAGTACAGACTCTATGGCTAAAGTCACCAAGATAATGAAGCCAGGGCCCCATCTCTTCCGCAGGGGATCGGACTACTGGGGCAGCACTGGAGACCCACTGATACCATGCTTACTCTTAGTTGTCCCTTAAAGAGACCACTCCTCAGTCGCAATAGTGTGGCAACTAGATCTGGAATCAGTAGCCCCTGGTTCACTCAAGGCTCCAGTCCCAGCTCTGCCCCAAATGAGCTGGGCGCCAGGGGGCGAAGCCTTTTCGCATCTCTGGGCTTCAGTTTCCTCCTCTTAAAGGGAGGGCCACATCTTCCACCACCCACCCCCAGCTCAGAACTTCCCCCGACTGTATTGTCACACCACCATTCATTAGGCAGCTTTACATATTCTAGATTTGGGACACACTCAGATCTCTAGGACAGAATGGGCTACACTCTGTTCTCGCGGGAACCCTCTTCCTGGGCTGCTTGCATTTCTAGAAAGGAGAGGCGGCCCGGTCATGCTCAAGGTTGACAACTAACCACTTCATCCAGACAGCCCAGGCTGGCGGCACATTTGGGAAAAACACACCCCTGGAGAGCCCCCTTCTGTTTTACCTTATTTTCTTTATCAAAACCTTAACAGAAGAATCGGAGTGAAAACATTTTCTATGTTCATGGTTTTCCTGACTGTGGCTTACAAGGATGCTAGACAATCTCTGAAATGTGTTTCAGATAAATACTTCTGGGAAAAATTTAGGTTGGATGGTATAGATAACTGCATCGAAAAGTCATTTTAGCTTCCTGAAAGCAATTCTCCATGGTTCGTTCTTGCCTAGGTTTTGTTAGAGTAACATTTGTGGGTTTTTTTTCCCCCAATGATAAAAATAATGCACATTCAAGACAAAATATCCGCCAAGTACAAACTATCACAAAGAAGGAAACGAAAACTACCCACAGTCCCCCTCAAAGACAACCACTGCCAACATTCTGATGTATCGCTTTCCAGGAATATATATGTATATGTATATAGAGAGAAATGTAAAAACCTAATTGAATACAGTAACAATATTTTCACATACAGACATACGTTTTTCTTTGACAAACCTGAGACTTAAAATTTAATTTCACTTTTCGAAAATATTTCACGTAAAATTCATTTTATTACAATTTTATCACTTTAATAACATTCTAGAAGTTTTCAGATACAAGATAATAAATTTTACCCAATATATTCTTCATCTAAACACAGACTGTTTTTTTTTTTTTTAATTTGGGCTCACACTGTACATACTTGTTTATAACTTGATTTTTTTTTAAGTTTTTTTCCCATTTTTAAAAATTGGGGATAACTTACATGTTAGTGTACAGTTCTGTGATTTTGACAAACACATATGGTCTTGTAACTACCACTACAATCGGGATAGAGCATCTTGTGTGTCATTAGATAAAATATGACTGTAAGTGTCACCGAGCTTTCTGTCATTTGGAAGTGCAACGATGTAACCAATCTCTTTTTGTTGGCCATTTATGTTGTTTACAGTTTTCCTCTTGCTGATTTTTGCAATCTGAGGGAACGAAATGAAGGAATGAAAATGAATGAAATCTGAGATTCTCATTTTCCTGGAGTTACACCAAATGAGCTTCTCCCTTCTATGCTTGGAAAACCGCTCATCTTCGAGACCCAGCTCAGATGTCATCCTCTCTGTGAAGCCCCCAGGATGACAGCTGGAGAGTTGGTTCCTCCTTCCTCTGTGGTCCCACAGCACCAAGTCACACCTGTTTATAAGACAGACATTGTAACACTGTTTCTCTTCTTCCTTCCAGGCTGTGAACTGAGGGGAAGTGATGTCTTAGAAAGCTCTGTGTTCCCCAAACCTAGACCATGCCTGGCTCATAGTGCTCTAAAAATGTTCATGAAATGAATGAACCTTCTACCCTGTTGAACTAAATTTTGGTATTGTGCCGATTTCTTAGAAGACAGCGTGGTGTAAATATGGGCTGGATGAATTAAGCTGGTACATTTAAGGAGAGCTGGAAATTTTCTTCTGTTCCAGACCCTGGCTCAGGTGTGCAAATTTATATTTATTTGTAGTCACTCAACAAATACTTATTGAATGAACAAATACATGAATGAAAGGAAGGTGTGGTCCTGGACCCTGGGAAGGAAGAAAGCCAATCAGAGGTTGCACTTGTTCTTGGTGAGCTGACAATGGGGAATGAAGGAATTGCCTGGGAAGGATTCACCCCCCTCCCCCATGCAGGCTTTACTTAGACTTGGCGAGTTCACGGGCACCTGGCTGCCTCACCACCGACAGCCAGACGGTGGCCATGGCGCCTGACAACGATGTCCTCACGTTTTTGGTGTATGAGGAGTTTGTGCTCCAGAAGTCAAACCCTGAGCAGAGAGCATCTTCTTTAATTTATTAAAAATGGATTGTGTGTGTGTGTGTGAGGAAGATCAACCCTGAGCTAACATCCATGCTAATCGTCCTCTTTTTGCTGAGGAAGACCGGCTCTGAGCTAACATCTATTGCCAATCCTCCTCCTTTTATTTCCCCAAAGCCCCAGTAGATAGTTGTACGTCATAGTTGCACATCCTTCCAGTTGCTGTATGTGGGACGTGGCCCCAGCATGGCCCGAGAAGCAGTGCCCCGGTGCGCGCCCTGGATCCGAACCCGGGCCACCAGCAGCGGAGCACGTGCACACAACCGCCAAGCCACGGGTCGGCCCAAAAGTGGATTTCTTAATCTCTGTATCTACAAGATCTAGCACAGGAATTGGCAGACAGCAGGTAGCAGGTGCTTTAAAAAGTCTGAGTAAGGATAAACTATGAATAAGGATAACAACGTTTGAGAAGGATAAAAATGACCACCATTCGCAGAGCGCCCCAACCAGGTTCTCAACGAGTCTCTCTTTATAAGTTCTATTCCTATAACAGCCCTGGGGTAGATCTGTCTCCTCTCCCCATCCTACAGACGGGGCGCTTGATCCCACACGGGTTCCCCTGAGTTGCCCAGGCCCACGCTGCAGGGATAAGTGTCTGCTGGGAGTTGAACCAGGTGTGCTGGCCCCAAAGCCTGCATTCTCGACCCAGCGCCCAGGAGCTTCGACATCAAACGCCCATCTCTGCCTCCCCGAGTACAGCAGGTGAAGTTCGGTCAATGGGCCTTGCGTAGAAGCCGCGTCCTTCTGAGTCCTGTGAGGGTCGGTTCCGAGGAGAGGCGACGCCGCGGGCTCCCACCGGCCGCGAGCAGGTGACCTGCACCTGGGCGCGCTCTCCAGGAAGGCGTGTGGACGTGACATTTGGGAAGTGTCTGGATGCACACTCGATAACGGCCTTCGGAGTCCCCGTGGCTGTAGGAAGAGACCTGGGGGCAGCCCCCGAGGTGGAAGAGGCTGCCGGGCGTGAGGACCAGAGGCGGAAGCCGCGGCTCAGCCGAGGAGACCCCCATGTGGGCGGGGCCTTGGGGCGGGGCTCCGACCGCGCCCAGCCAATCGCAGCCCGCCCCACCTTAGGAGGCGGCGCTTGCGCACTCGGCCGCCGCGGCGCTCTCCCGGGGCGGGGGGCGGGGCGGGCCGGCGGCGCTCGGTGCTGACGCTGCGCCGACGCGCCCGACGTCGGGCACGTTGACGCCGGCGCCGCGCAGCCGGGCCCGCTCCTCCTGCGCTCCGCCAGTGTCCGGCCGCGGGCCGGCCTTAGTGAGCGGGGCCGCGGGCGCGGGCGGGCGGCGGGCGCCGGCGCGGGCCGCCTTCGTCGGGCCCCGAGCTCGCCCGGAGCGCGCAGCCGCCCGCGAGCCGCGGCGGGGCCTCCTCGCCCGCTCCCGCCGGCGAGCAAGGTAAGGGAGCGGGAGACTGAGGCCGGCGCGGGCGGAGCGGGGCCCGGCCGCTCCCGCGGCGGCCGCGCGGCGATTCGTGTCAGCCCCGGGGGGCCGGGGCGAGGCCCGCGGCGCCCCCGGCGGGACCCCCGGCGGACGCGCCCCCAGGCACGGGCTCTCGGGGCCGCGCGCCGCCCTCTCCCCTGACCCCAGCGCTAGGTGACCCCAGCTCTCGGTGACCCAGCCCTGGGCGCAGGGGGCGAGGACCTGTGGCCGCAAGAAGCCCCGGTGTCCGTGGCTCTGCAGCACCTGCTTCGGATGCGAGTGGGGTCGAGGTCGTTGTCACTGTCCGGTGTGCGGTCTGGGGCATCCTCTCTCGGGGGTCGCCGAGCCCCGAGCCCCGCCGGCAGCCTCTGGACCGGCCCCGCTTCCCCTCGCTCCGTCGTTATGTTTGAGACACTTAATAGCCTCTCGTAATCTCACCTTTCACTTTTCCTACCTTCCCAGCCGTCCACGGCTGTTATTGACCTGCGGTATTTCCATTGTGGAATTTTTTTTTTTTTTTCCTGGGGGCTGTTACCTTACGTAAGTCAGGTTGACTGGCCAACCCTTGCAGCCGTTGAGAAACACCTCTCCCAGCCCTTGACGAATCCAGTTCCTTTTAGCGCTCACCAAATCCAGCCCAAGAATTCCGGGAGCCGTCAGTCCTTCCCAGGAGCTGACTGCACACATTCCTGTAAGATGCCAGACAGATTCTGTACTTGTCAGTTTGACTGGCTGTGTGCTCTTTCTGTGCTTTTCCTGAAAAACGATTGGGTAGCGTCTGTTTTGACTTCCTCTCCGCCACCAGGAAATAGAAAAACAAGAATAGGTTACAGAAGCACACTTCTTTTCAACAACTAGAAAGTACACCCGTGCAAACAAAATGCCACAGGGTTTGTTCTTTAACTGAGGGATAGTCGTCTTTGGTCTTGACCCCATGACTGGATTGTTGTCTGTGTTGGTGTCTTGATCTCAAGTGTTCCGACTCAGGGTTTGCATACGTGTCTGTTCCCAGCGCACTTATATACAGAGCTTAACAGTCAGATCTGAAAAGAGTGAGGCTGACAGCCTTTCATGGATTAGCTGCAGATAGCTATAAAATTGCAGATTTGTGGGAGACTTTACTTTGCACTTAATGACTGTAGTCTGGGTCTTTTATTTCAAGATGATGTGCGAGGTGATGCCAACCATCAGTGAAGCAGAAGGCCCCCCAGGAGGAAGTGGGAGCCATGGGTCCAGCTCCCCTTCGCAGCCAGATGCAGACTCACATTTTGAACAGTTGATGGTGTCCATGCTAGAAGAGAGGGACCGTCTTCTTGACACACTGAGAGAGACTCAAGAGACGCTGGCATTAACCCAGGGGAAATTACACGAGGTTGGCCATGAAAGAGACTCCTTGCAGAGACAGCTCAATACTGCACTTCCACAGGTATGGATGCTTTTCACCTGGAACTTGACAGATGTTTTTCCACTAAATGTTGTTGTATGGTGTCCTCTTCTATGGTATTACTATCTTAGATGAGTATTTTGCGTAACCGTTTGTGAAATGGTGGTTCTGATATTTGTAAGCCACGTATAGATAAAGTTCCGGAGGATTAAACGTCTTAGGGAGGGCCGGCCCCGTGGCTTAGTGGTTAAGTGAGCGCGCTCCACTGCTGGCGACCCGGGTTTGGATCCCGGGCTCACACCGACGCGCTGCTTCTCCGGCCATGCTGAGGCCGCGTCCCACATACAGCAACTAGAAGGATGTGCAGCTACGACACACAACTATCTACTGGGGCTTTGGGGGGAAAAAATAAATAAATAAAATCTTAAAAAAAAAAAAAAAAACGTCTTAGGGAGAACAGACTCTGTGGTGCTCTAAAGTCATGTGAAAATACCTCATAACTCTTGTTCCTTCCTTCAGGGCAGCAGAAGGAACTGCCTAGATTCAAGAGAGGGCTCCAAAGTTTTTGAAATAGGGCCGTGGGGCAACCAAGCTCTGTGGTGCCTTCTGATCTGTTGTCCTAAGCCACTTCTTGTGAAATGTGTATTTCCCACGGGTTTATCATGTATTTCCAATTACGTAATGAAATTTAATGGACAAATAGGATTGATTTCACAGAGAAAATATTTTTGCAGTCTGCCTTTATTAGAACACCTGTGTTTTCTAAATGAGATTTGTTTCAGGGGCTGGAAGGCTGGAGATTGACTCCTTTGGAACTGTCTCCGTGGCAGGTGTGAGTTACGAAGCTTAGAGTCACACTGAGGTTGCTAGTCTGGGTATGTTGCCTTTGGACCAGTGTGTCAAAGCGTTTTCTTCTGGAGCTGAGTGAGGGTTTAATGGTGGGTGAAGGGAGAAAGTGTCACCTAGAGAAGTGGAAGGTACCGGCACAGGGCATGTGGGAGATACGTGGGTTTTGGGGTGCCTCTGAGCTGTCTGGGGGCCTTTATGGTGCTTTCGGGTGGCCTGAATGAGCGTCTGCTTGTACTCTCCTGATGGGTCTGCGGTGGTGAATTAGGAAATGAATAATTACCAGCCTTAATGCGTTTCTTGGCTTTAGTCAGTTCTCCTGAAAGATTGATAAGCCAAACATTTGGATTTCCTTTTTGGCAACAATAATTTGATATTAGTGCTATAATGTTCCTTTTTTGTTGAGATAGAGAATCATTACGTTTTTTCTCGTTCAAATCTTATAAATTACCAAGTTTGTTTAGGTCAGATTTTATTACCACAAGCTTAAAAGGATTGGCCAAATTATGTTTTACCAGGATTTTAATGTATTCGTAAATCTTCTCAGTAGTCTTGTTTGTTTTTGTAACTGTGTTTGTTTTACTGTAATTTGAGGTTCATACACTGAAGTGTATATCAATTCTCCCATATTTGATAAGGTAGTGTTTTGAGGGAGTGAGCTCAAGGGACGGAACAGGGAAGGGCCAGTTTGGTGCGGTGCCGTCTCAAGCAGTGGAGGCTGTCCCACCAGCGGGAGGAGACAGTCGCTCAGTGATTTGTTTCTAGCGACTGCTCAGGGTTGTAGCTGGAGATGCCTCGTTGAGTGGAGAACGTGGTGATGTCAGCAGTTCACCTGAGCACCACATCCAGCGTTTCAGCAACACAGGAACCAGTAAGTAAGCGCTTTGTGGGACCCTTCCCTTTCCTGGCATTTGTCTCAGGTTTGGTGGCTGATATTGTGACCAGATAGGCATATGGTGAACTGACTGCATTTGTTCTCCTGGCCCATTATGTAGACCAGTCATACTGTGCTTATACAAAACTTAGCTATAACACATCAGAAGATTTCAGTCATGAGTGTACATTTCATTGAGTCGCTAAGTGAACACACTCGTAACCACCGCCTAGATTATGACATGAAATGTTACCAAGCTTCCCAGAAGCCCCCTCCTCCCTACTCCCAAGAATTGTCCCCCAAAGCTAACCGTGGTCTTGACTTTTCCCTATAGATTACTTTCCCCTGTTCTTGGCCATATAAATGAAATAAAGTGATGTGTATGTTTTGTTTCTTGGTTCTTTCATTCAGCAGTATCTTTGTGGGAGCCATTCGTTTTGTCTCATGTAGCTTTCTTCATTCTCATCTCATCATCCTGGCTATGAATATACCATCATTTATTCTTTCTACTGCTCATGGGTATCCGGGTTGTTTCTAGTTTTTACAAGTGCTGCCCTGAGTATTCTTGCTTCTTTTTTTGGTGCAGTTAGTACATTTCTCTTGGGGGTGTTCGCAGGAGTGGCATTGCAGAGTGACAGAGTGTGCATTTGTTCAGCCTGAGTGGACGCTGCCCACAGTGGCGGTGGTGACAGTTTGTACTAGCACCAACAGTGAGGGAGCCCTCCGTTGTCCTCCAGCGCTTGGTCTCGTCAGTCCTTTCATTTGGCTGTCTGGTGGCCACTGAGTGGAAGGCAGCTTGGTGTGGTGTGGACTTGCTGCTCCCTGATGACCAGGAACGTGCAGAGGCGGAGCTTCCCTCCGCGTGTTTATTGGCCGTTTAGAGATCTTCTTTGTGAGATGATTGTCTTTTGCCCGTTTTTCGATTGGGTTTTCTCTTTTGTTTCTTACTGAGTTGAAGGAGTTCTTCTTATATATTCTGAGTACATATTATATATTCTGAGTACATGTACGTATGGCAGATTTTTTTTACATTCTTGTGTATGTTTGCCTTTTCACTCCCTCGGTGTCTTTTGATAAGCAGAAGTTTTAAGGTTTACGAAGCCCAGTTGATCAGTCTTTTCAGTAGTATTTAATGCTTTGTGTTCATTGAAAGATATTATCATGAAGGTATTATCATGTAAAAGTTTTATTGTTTTCTCTTTCACATTTAGATCTGTAATCCATCTGAAACTGATTTTTGTTTATGGTGTGAGATAAGAGCCAAGGTTCCTTTTTTGTCCCTTAAATCTATGGCTATCCAGTTGAACCAGGATAATTTATTGAAAAGACCAACCTGTCCCCAGTGCACTACAGTGTCATCTCTGTCATAAATCAAGTGACCATAAATACATGGGTCTGTATCTAGACTCCCCTCTGCCCCGTTGATCTTTTTGTCGTCTTTGCACAAATACCACAGTCTCAATTACTGTAGGTTTAGTCTGTCTTGACATCTGATAATTTAAGTCCTCCACCTTTGTTCTTATGCAAGATTACTTTGGCTATTTTTTTTTATTGCGGTAACATTGGTTTATAACATTATATAAATTTCAGGTGTACATCATTATAGTTGGATTTCTGTGTAGACTACATCATGTTCACCACCCAAAGACTAATTACAATCCGTCACCACATGCATGTGCCTAATCACCCCTTTTGCCCTCCTCCCTCCCCCCTTCCCCTATGGTAACCACCAATCCAGTCTCTGTCTCTATGTGTTTGTTTGTTGTTTTTTATCTTCTACTTATGAGTGAGATCATACTGTATTTGACTTTCTTCCTCTGACTTATTTCGCTTAGCATAATACCCTCAAGGTCCATCCATGTTGTCACAAATGGCAGATTTCATCTTTTTTTTATGGCTGAGTAGTAGTCCATTGTGTATATATCACATCTTCTTTATCCATTCGTCCCTCGATGGGCACCTGGGTTGCTTCCAAGTCTTGGCCATTGTGAATAACGCTGCAGTGGACATAGGGGTACATATATTTTTATGCATTCGTGTAGTCATGTTCTTTGGATTAATGGCCAGCAGTGGAATAGTTGGGTTGTATGATAGTTCTGTTTTTAATTTTTTGAGGAATCTTCATAGTGTTTTCCATAGTGGCTGCACCAGTTTGCACTCCCACCAGCAGTGTATGCGAGTTCCCTTTTCTCCACGTCCTCTCCAACACTTATTTCTTGTCTTGTTTTGCTTTGTTTTGTTTTTTCTGAGGAAGACCTGCCCTGAGCTAACATCTGTGCCCAGCTTCCTCCACTTTATATGGGATGCCGCCACAGCATGGCTTGACAAGCGGTGCGTCGGTGCGCGCCCGGGATCCGAACTGGGGAACCCTGGGCCGCTGCAGCGGAGCGTGGCACTTAACTGCTTGTGCCACCAGGCTGGCCCCTTGTCTTTTTTTTTTTTTTTTAAAGATTTTATTTATTCAGTTTTTTCCCCCCAAAGCCCCAGTAGATAGTTGTATGTCATAGGTTCACATCCTTCTAGTTGCTGTACGTGGGACTCGGCCTCGCGTTGGACGGAGAAGTGGTGCCTCGGGGCGCTCCCGGGATCCGAACCCGGGTCGCCAGCATCAGAGCGCGCGCACTTAACTGCTAAGCCACAGAGCCGGCCCCCCTTGTCTTGTTAATTATAGCCATTCTGGTGGTGTGAGGTGATATCTCATTGTAATTTTGATTTGCATTTCCCTAATAATTACCAATGTTGAATGTCTTTTCTTGTGCCTGTTGTCTATCTGTATATCTTCTTTGTAAAAATGTTCAGATCTTTTGCCCATTTTTTAATTGGGTTGTTACGTTTTTTGTTGTTGAGATGTATCATTTCTTTATGTATTTTGGATATTAACCCCTTATCAGATGTATGGTTTGCAGATATCGTCTCCAGTTGTTAGATTGTCTTTTTGTTTTGTTGATGGTTTCCTTTGCTGTGCAGAGGCTTTTTAAAAAAGTTTGATGTAGCTCCATTTGTTTATTTTTTCTGTTGTTTCCCTTGCCCAGTCAGACATGGTACTTGAAAATATGCTGCTAAGACTGATGTTGAAGAGCGTACTGCCTCTGTTTTCTTCTAGAAGTTTTATGGTTTCAGGATTTACATTCAAGTCCTTAACCCATTTTGAGTTAATTTTGGTGTATGGTGTAAGACAATGGTCTACTTTCATTCTTTTGCCTGTGGCTGTCCTGTTTTCCCAGCACCATTTATTGAAGAGACTTTCCTTTCTCCATTGTGTGTTCTTGGCTCCCTCATTGAAAGTTAGCTGTCTGTAGATGTGTGGGTTTATTTCTGGGCTTTCCATTTTGTTCCATTGATCTGTTTTTGTGTGTCTGTTTTTGTGTACCTTGGCTAATCTTGACCCCTTACATTTCCAGGTAAATTTTAGAATCTACTTGGCAGTCTCTCCCCAGAAAATGTGCTGGGATTTTCATTGAGATTGCATTTCATCTGTAGACCAGTGTGGGGAGAAATGTCAGCTTTTTAATAGTGATCTTATAGTCTAGGAACACGGTATAGCCTTCCATTTACATAGATCTTCTTTAATTTGTCTTAATACTATGCAGTTTTCTGTATATATATCTTCACTTGTTTAATTAGATTTATTTATAGATATTTGACATTTTTATTTTATTATAAATGATATCTTTAAAAAATTACAATATTTAATTGTTTATTACCGTTATATAGTGATAGAATTGCTTTTTGTGTATTCACTTGCTAAATCCATTTATTTCTAATAATAATTCTTGTAATTTTTTTTTTTTTTGTGAGCAAGATTAACCCTGAGCTAACATCTGTCGCCAGTCCTCCTCTTACTGAGGAAGACTGGCCCTGGGCTAACTAACATCTGTGCCCATCTTCCTCCACTTTATATGGGACGCCACCACAGCATGGCTTGACAAGCGGTGCGTTGATGCACGCCTGGGATCTGAACCCTGGGCCTCCACGGCGGAGCACGCGCCCTTACCTGCTACGCCACCAGGCCGGCCCCAAATTCTTGTGTTTTCTATGTATACACAATGATGTCTGCAAATCACAGTTGCTTTTTTTTGTTTCCAAGTGCTATAATAATTTTTCTTTTTCTTGCCTTCTTGTACTGGGTAGGGTCTGCAGTGCAGTGTTGAATAGAAGTGATGAGAATAGGTAACCTCATCTCTTTCCCACTATCAGAGGGAAAGCTTTCAGTATTTCACTATTGCATATGATATTTGCTGTAGCTTTTTTGTAAATATTTTTATCAAAATATGAAAATTCTCTTCTATTGTTACTTTGCTCAGTGTTTTTGTAAATCATGAATTAAATTATTAAATTCTCTTAAATGCATTTTCTGCCTCTTTTGAGACAATCAAGTGATTCTTCTTTTATGTGGTGATTTAACTTTTAGTTTGCAATTCTTTTTTTTTTTTTTTTTTTCCTGGGGAAGTTTCACCCTGAGCTGAAGTCTGTTACCAGTCTTCCTCTTTTTTTTTTAATGTGAGCTGCCGCCACAGCATGGCCACTGACAGATGAGTGGTGTGGTCCCTAGAAGCGGCACGTGCTGAACTTTAACCACTAGGCCATCGGGTTGGCCCTGCAATTCTAGAATAATCCCAACTTGACCTTGATGTATTCTCCTTTCACTGGATTTTATTTGTTAATACTTTGTGTAAGATTGTGGCATCTGTGTTCATGGGAGAGACTGGTCTGTAATTTTACTTTCTTATATTGTCCTTGTTGGGTTTTGGTTATGCTGGTCTCATAACACAAGGTGGAAAGTGTTCCTTGTTTGTTCCCAGGAGAGTTCCTGTGAGGCTGGTGTTTTCTTCCTTAGATTTTTGGAAGACTTGATTGGCAAAACCAGCTGGGGTAAGGTTTTCTTTGTGAGAGGCTTTTAATTTCAGGTTCAATTATTTACATGGAAATATGATTTTTCTGACTTTGTTTCTTCT
This sequence comes from Ceratotherium simum simum, assembly GCF_057802395.1. Lineage (NCBI taxonomy): Eukaryota > Metazoa > Chordata > Mammalia > Perissodactyla > Rhinocerotidae > Ceratotherium > Ceratotherium simum. The sequence goes on along the minus strand of NC_141933.1, from coordinate 4,015,201 downwards.
TGTGTCTATTTAGATAAGATCTCCTTTATTCCTAGGAATTTGTTTAGGCCATCCAAATTTTCCAATTATTAGGTGTAATATGGTTCATAATATCCTTATTATCTGCAAGATCTGTTGTAATATCCTTTGTTAAAAATTTTTGATATTGGTAATTTGTGCTTTTCTCTTTTTCTTAATCAATCTTGCTAGGGGTTTATGAATTTTATTAGTCCTTTCAAAGAACCATGTTTTGGCTTTATTGATTTTTTTTCCGTTTACTTTTTGTTTTCTGTGTTATTAATTTATGCTTTTTTTCTTCTGTCTACTTTGTGTTTTGTTTGCTGTTTTTTCCTAGCTTCTTGAGATAGATGCTTAATTTATTTTTAGCCTTTCTTTTGCAGTGTCTGTATTTAAGCTTCTGTGTTTCCCTCTAAGCACAGCTTTAGCTGCATCCCCCAAGTTTTGAAAGCCAAATTTACCTTATCTCTTATGTAAAAATATTTTCTCATGTTCATTGTGGTATCTTTTTTATTCATAAAGTTTTTTAAGAATTATATCACTTAACTTCCCCGTGTTTGGGAGGACTCTACGGTTATCTGTTTGTTGATTTCTCCCTTAATTCCACGAAGATCCCTGTCTTAGTCTTTTTGGGCTGCTGTAACCAAGTACCATAGAGTAGCTGGCTTATAAACAATGGAAATGTCTCTCTCGTAGTTCTGGAGGCTGGGAATTCCAAGATCAAGGTGCCGGCAGATTCCATGTCTGGTGAGGCATGCTTCCTGGTTCATAGACGGCCAGCTTCTCACTGTCCTCACATGGCAGAAGGGGCGAGGGGGCTCTCTCCACTCGTGACGTAATCATCTCCCCAAGTCCCTACCTCCCAATACCATCACCTTGCGGGTGATGAATTTGGGGAGGACCTAAACTGTCAATCTATTGTAATCTCTAAATATACCCTGCATTATTTTGATTTTTTGAAATGAGTTGAGCTTTCCTAATGGCCCAGCATATACTCATTTTTGTTAAATGTTCTTTGGGCACTTGAGAATAGTATGTATTGATGGGAGTGCAGTGTTCTGTGTATATCAGATCAAGTTTGTTAATCATATAATTCAGATACTAGTAGCCACATTGAATAAAGTAAAAAGAAATAGGTGAAATTAATTTTAATAATGTATTTCGTTTAACCTAAATATGCAGAATATTATCATTTCAATGTGTAATCAACATGGAAAAACTAATGAGATATTTTACATTCTCTATCGTACTAGGTATTTAAAATTTGGCGTGCATTTTATACTCGCAACACATCTCCATTTGGAGTAGCCACATTTCAGGTACTTACTAGCTGCATGTGACTACTTACTGGGCAGCCCAGTTCCACGTGCTTACTTTTTTTTTTGTCTGTTTGTTCTATCAGTTACTGAGAGATGTGTCTTAAAGTCTCCCACTATAATGATGGATTTGGCTATTTCTACTTTTCTATCAATTTTTATGTATTTTGAGGTTGTGTTATTAGGTACATTCAAATTTAGAATTCTTATCTTCTTGGTAGATTGAACTTTTGTCGTTATGAAATATTCCTCTTTATCTTCTTGCTGTTGAGACTACTTTATTTGATCATAATGGTTGCCACATCGGTGTTCTGTTAGTTACTGTTGGCCTGGGTATCTTTTATTTTCACCTGTCTGTGATCTTATATTTTAAGGTTTGCCTCTGTGAATAGTATATGGCTAGTTTTATTTTAATCAGTTTGACAATTTTTATCTTTTAATTGGAGTATTTACTCCATTTAAATATAATTGCTGGTATTTTGCTTTATAGGTACCACGTTACTCTCTGTTTTCTGTTTGTCCCGCCTGTGCTACGTTCTGTTTCTCTCTGGCCTTCTCTTAGAAGTATCAAGTGTTGTTTAATTCTGTACTTCTCTGTTAGGTTGTTGGCTGTGTGTATTCCTAGATACAGGGTGCATTTTAAATTTAAGCCTCATTTAGTGCTTTTACAGCCTCCTGACAGTGCTGTTGCCTTTGACACGTGAACTGCATTGAACTCCCTGCCTCCTCTTCAGTGTCGCTGTTTTCATGCTTTTTAATTGTAGATATGTTTTCGGCATTACCATCATTGTTTTGTGCAGTTAACGCTTATGAAGATTTATCCTCATAGTTACCTCTTTTGTTGCTCTTCACTCCTTGTTTTTTCATGTTTCTGACAGAGGCTACTTTTCCTTGAAGAGCTGCTTTAATAGTTCTTTTAGTTCATGTCTGTGGGCAATGAGTTGTCTTGTTTTTGTTTCCTGAAAAGTCTTTATTTTGCCTTCACTTTTGAAGGCTATTTCTCTTGGGTATAGAATGCCAGGCTGGTGGTTATTTTCTTTCAGCATTTTGTGGATGCCAATCCATTGTCTTCTGGCTTCCTTCCTTTGTCTTGAAAAATCAGCTCTCAGTGTTACTCTTGTTACGTTGAAGGCAGCACCTTTTTTCCTGTGACTACCTTTGACATCATCTTGCCTTCGGCACACTCAGCAAAACTGCTGAAAACCGGTATGTGGTTTTCTTTGTTGAGTCAATGGCTTGATTCTTTCATCAGTTTCAGAAAAGTTTTAACCATTATCTATAGATATTTCTTATACCCCGTTCTGTCTTGCCCCACTTTGAGGGTCCCCATTTATATGTACGTTAGACCTTTACCATGTCCTACATGTCTTTTGGGCTTCTTCTATGTTTTCTAGACTCTTTTTCTCTGACTTGTATCTCAATATTTTTTACTGACCTCTCTTTCAGCTCACTGATCCTCTCTTCAGCTGTCCTGAATCTGAGGTCAAGCCCATAGACTGAGTTCTTACTGTCAGTTACTCTATTTTTCAGTTCTATGATCTGTTTTGATTCTCTGTTGAAAATTTTTGTTTTTTTTTAAATTTTATTTATTTATTTTTTCCCCCAAAGCCCCAGTAGATAGTTGTACGTCATAGTTGCACATCCTTCTAGTTGCTGTATGTGGGACGCGGCCTCAGCATGGCCAGAGAAGCGGTGCGTTGGTGCGCGCCCGGGATCCGAACCCGGGCCACCAGCAGCGGAGTGCGCGCACTTAACCACTAAGCCACGGTGCCGGCCCGAAAATTTTTGTTTTGTCAAGTATATTTTTGAAGAGTTGAAATTTGCATCTGATAACTACACTGTATGGGTCACATCAGGGTCTGTTTCTATTTCTGTTTTTCTTTTTTCTCTTGGTCCTGTTTACTGTCATGTCCATTTTTGTTTTTCTAATTGAACATTGGATGTTATGGATGAAAAACTGTAGAGACTAGGTGATGTGTCTTCCTTCAGAGTTTCCTCTGGCACGTACCCAGAGCAGGGACAGACCCTCTCAGCTCAGTCAGGTTCTGAGTGACTTGAGGCTGGCTTCAGTCTTTGTAAGCCTCAGTCTAAGCTGCCTCCCCCTCCCCGCCCCCCTTGCCCTCCAGGGTGTACCCCCAGGGTCTCCATCTGGAAGCCTGAAGTGTTTCCCAGGGCCCCTCCTCCTTGGCAGGCCCTGAAGCCCAGTTTTTGTCTCCTGAACACCATGAGATTACTGAAAGCTCGGCTTCTCAGCCAGGTTCTGCAGTGTTGGGCTCATTTTCTGTGCGTCCCTTTGCTTAATCTTGGCCCCTTAAATCCTACCTGATCTGTCAGGCCTGTACTTGAAGTTTTGTCTTCCCAGCCCCATGGAACTGTCCAGAGCTCTGTTAGCCAGTACTTTCTGCTTGGCCTTCTGCTGTGTTTTCTTTTTTCTTTGTTTCTTCTTCTTTTTTTTTTTTTGTGAGGAAGATTGGCCCCGAGCTAACATCTGTGCCAGTCCTCCTCTATTTTTTTTGTACATGGGGCGCCGCCACAGCGTGGCTTGAGGAGTGGTGTAGGTCCTTGCCTGGGATCCGAACCTGTGAACCCTGGGCCACCAAAGTGGAGCGGGTGAACTTAACCACTGCGCCATCGTGCTGGCCCCCCTCTGCTGTGTTTTCTTCCCAGCTTATTGGTGCATTGCCATAAATCCCTGAGGAACGTCAGAATCGTCAGATGCCCTGAGGGAAGGAGTGGCCCTGGGAATGTCAGGCTCGCCTCGGTGGGCTGCCCTTTTGTTTGGAATCTTGGCCCTTCCAGTTGTGGCTGCCTCTGTCTCCTTGATGCCTTCAAACAGACTTAAAAATGTATTCAGTTTTTCTAGTTCTTGCTGAGTTGACCTAGAAGCTGCTCATGTATGTAACTGGACGTGGGAAAAACATTGGTGTTCTCTCTCCGTCTGAAGCAAGATAGGAAAGTCGTAGTAAATATATTGATCGTCATTATTTGCTACAAGAGGAAACAAAACCCACTAGTCTTTGCTTAGTACCCCTTGTTCTGTTTTTAATCAGCATCCCCACTTTGCCCCTGCTCAGCCACTTGCACATGGAAAGACAGTGGATCAGGTGGCCTACCCCACCAGGACGTACAGGACCTCCACTTCCAGCTCCTCTCTCAGCTGCTGCACGGGGTGTTCCATCCTGGTACTGGTCTCTCCTCTTCCCCTTGCCCTGTGCCAGCCCAGGGCAGGCTGGCAGTAGCAGAGGAGAAGGCTTAAGAGGTGGGAGGGGTTAAGTGACATTTATTCTGTGAATTGATCACATGTGAGTTTTCTTTTTCAGTGTTTAAAAAAATTACTGCTTTTGGCCGGGCCAGTGGCATAGCAGTTAAGTTCGTGTGCTCAGCTTCGGCGGCCCGGGCTTTGCAGGTTCGGATCCCAGGCAAGGACCTACACCACTCCTCAAGCCATGATGTGGCGGTGTCCCATGTACAAAAAAAATAGAGTAACAAATAAGATTTCAAAAAGACGTCTCAGAGAACTCCAGTATATAAAACTGAGGAAAGAGGATCTGTTCCGGTTGAGTTGTGGGTGGGCCCCCAGACTCCGAGAGCGTGCTCATCCCTGAGACGGAGGTCTGTATAGGACTCAGAACTCCCTAAGGAATGAGGTCTTAGAACCACAGCTCAGTGACAGAGGCGTCAGCCTGTGTCGGGCGTGTTAATTGTCGAGCACAGGTTGCGGGGAGACTGGCAGCAGTATGAATGGGAAGGGGAAGCGGGCGGGAAAGGGAAGAAGGTGGAAGGGGAGCCGGGTCGGGAGGAGGAGAGAGGACAGAGGATGATGCCGGGGAGAGCGTGGGTGCTGGGGGCACAAAGGGAGATGCAGAGACCGGGCCGTGTCTGAGGGTTTTGGGTTGTCACAGCTAGGGGTGGGGATGCTCCTGAACATTCCACAGTGCTGCCCCCACGAGGAGTTATCCAGCAACCAGGTGTCGGGTGGAGAAGCCCCGGTGTAAGCACCCCAGGATTTCCCAAGGCCTGCTGTCAGCCCCAGTGGGTGCCGTGCTCCACCGCGATTTCATCATGAGCGCTCTTAGCAAGGCTGTATCAAGCCCTGGCTGAGCTTCAGCAGGGAGCAGATTAGAGAGTTTACCTCATAGTCAGAATGAGGTAAAACTAGCCCAGTGACTCCTGACTGAGGGTCGACTCTAGGGGTCCCCTTCGGTTTAGATAGTCCCCCTCCACTGTGTCGTACTGACTGCTGCTTTTGTGGGGGAGCTGGCAGACCCCTCTAGAAGACCGTGCTTGCTCCTGGTGTTCTTGGTTTGTGAATAGTTAAGTATATCCCTTCAAAGTAGTAGTGGACCATTTGCATCTGCTCTTTTTTATACACACTCAACTTGCCGTCGTTTTTTTTGGTGAGGAAGATTCGCCCGGAGCTAACATCCATTGGCAATCTTCCTCTTTTTTTTTTGCTTAAGGAAGATTCGCCCTGAGCTAACATCTGTGCCAGTCTTCCTCTACTGTGTACCTGGGATGCCTCCACAGCGTAGCTGACGAATGGAGTAGGTCCGCACCCGGGATCCAAACCCGGGCTACCGTAGCGGAGTGTGGAAGTTTTAACCACTCAGCTATGGGGCCGGCTCCCAACTTGCCATCTTTTTGAAAGCAGGCCTGCCTTCTCATCTTCCTGTTTCTGTACCTTTAATCGTCGGATGAGCCAGCCCACCCCCAGCCCCTGGGTGACTATGTAGGGTTCCGGGTTCCGTGCTCCCGGGAGACAGTGGGGGACGCAGACAAGACCCCTGTCCCCAGAGAGCTAACAGAACGAATCGTTTCTCAAGATCAGTGCAGGTCGTGAGGCGCACCCTGACGGAAGGAAGTCGTTAGGAGGAGAGACGCGACAGTGTGCGAGGCAGGCTGCCCGCGAGCGCACTGTGGTCCAGGAAGGCCTTGCGGAGGCTCGGTTTTGAGCCCTGATCTGAAGGCCGAGAGGGGCCAGTGTGAGCGCTCTCCAGGCGCTGTGTTGCCGGGGCCAAGGCCGGAGGCGAGGCGGAGCTTGGCCGGGTCAGACCATGCCAGGGTGGCAGCTGGTCCGGGACTTCTGGTCCAGGAGAAGGGCCCAGGCGGGAAGGAAAGAGAGGAACAAGGTGAGCCTGGCCAGGGAGGCTGGGCCGAGTCAGACACAGCCACGCCCAGCAATGAGTTGGGGGTTTTATTTTGTTTTTTCTAGTACTTTGAGGGCCTGGGGATATTGTGGCTTCTCAGGAGAGGGGTTGACATGGTTGGGTTGAATGTTTAAAAAGATGATGCTGATGCCCTGTGGGAATGGGTTGGGGTGGAGGCAAGGACGGACGTGGAGTAGGGCCCGTTGGTTAGAGTGGGCACTTCTCATGTCTGTGTTGGCTCTATAGTTAGCGCTTTAGTCCAAAATCAAAATCTCGTTCACATCGCCCACCCCACAGAGGATAAAACAATATACATTTTTATGTTACGTCACAGAAATAGATAATGTGTTAATGCAGTGTATATAATGTGTGTGTGTGTGTATCATGTGTACAGGAATGTATTCCCATATTTCCTGAGTGCCTGTTCTGTGTCAGACGCTGTTCTAGGTGCTGAGTGGTCAATACGTAGTATGGGTTACATAGCCCAGGTGTGTGTTAGTTGTGCAAGGAGAACTGGGAGAATGCGACTCTGCAGTTCAGTGTGAGCAGAGTAAACGCGTGGACAGTGCAGCCGCTGAAGCAGTGGCCGTTTTCCCTGCGTGAGTGCAGGTGGACTCGGGGAGCAGTGCTCCTTGTACTTGCAACCACCCCTGTGCTCCTCCCCTCCCACTGCTCTGTCTCACAGACCTTGCTCAGCGCCATGCTCTATACCTCTGTTCGGGTGGGCTTTGGGTTCCTTAAACTCAGCATCAGCCACAGCCACCTTTCCCCACACCTGTCCCTCCTCTTGTGAACAGTACGGTTTTCCACCCAGTCAGGTGGTCAGCCACCGAGGAGACAGCTGTGCCTCCTTCTCAGCCTGCTGGTCTCCGGGTCCCGGGGAGCGTACCCTCCCTGTCTCTCTGAAGCCACCTCCGAGGTCCATGGGTGAAAGCTGGACCCTTTTTTCCGTCAGGCTGACTGAGTTGGGGTTGACTCCAGCAGCCTGTCCCACCCCCGGCCCCGCCGCCGTCTTGTGCCAGCCATACTGAGTTGTGGGCGGTTCCTCACGTGCAGATATGTTGTTTTCTTGAAACTTCTTTGTAAACATGCTGTTCTCAGAGAAGAAGGCCTTTTGTACCTGCCCTGTCTTCTGCTTGCCGACTCTTGTGCTAGCGACTATTGAGTCATTGAACTCACTCTTTGGAGAACCAGTTTTGCCCCGTGTGTGAAGATCTTCAAAATGCTCGTAGTCTGACCGAGCAGTTTTACTTCTGCTCAGGAAATGTTCTTATCTGGAGGAGACTTTATGCATAACGATGTTCACCGTAACAGCGTATCATGTTTACATTCTCTATTCGTTAGAAAATTATAAGAGTCATCCATGCCAGTTGGAAACCATTTTACAGTATAAATAACGTGTAATTACCGTTTCACCGGGTTTAACATCTCTGACTTGTGCCTCCCAGCCCTCCTTCCGTCCCCCCGTTTTTGGCCTCACTTTGGGAGGGACGTGATTCCTAGGGGTCCCGTTCTTGTGGTGGGTGGTGGGGTCTGGGCTTGGGTGGTGATTGCAGACCACACTTTGACTCTCTCTGCGCTTCCTTAGGAATCTGTGCAGGGCCACAGGGAGCCTGTTCCCCAGGGACCTTCCTGGTCCCAGGGGACTTCCCAAGTTCTAGTGTCTGTTGCTGTTCCTGCCCAAGTCGGGTCTTATACTGGAAGTTGCAAAGTGGTGATTTTTCCGGCTCTGGATCCTCCTTCATTTATTAACTGATGCTCTTCTGTAAGGGGCACCCTTTTTGTTCTTTCTCTCTCTCTCCATTGCTGTGGACACTTGGGTTTGTACTTATTCAGTGTATTGCAGTCAATTATCATCATTATTCCTTTAGGTGCTCACGTTGTCCCCCTCAAGTGGCTCCTGTGTCCTTTGGCCCAGGCCCTGTTAGTCTTTGAATGCCTTGTTGTTTTCCAACACAAGATTTGTCCCAGACCCGCTTTGTGTTGTTCCTGCCTCAGATCTGCAGTCATTCCTCTGAGGAGCCTGGTTCCCTTTAGTGGGAAATGATATTTAGAAATCAGTGTCTGAGGGCTAGGTATGCTCCGTGTCGCATCTTCCAGGTTCTTTCGGGGACAGAGCTGGACAAAAATCTTCATAAAAAGAAAAACCTGGATTTCATATTGATATTTCCTTTACAAGTTACCACTTAGTTTTTTCTCCTTATTTATTTTATATTTATATTTCTTGTCTTACACTGACAATTTTGATTTCTAATGACATGGCGTTAATTTTTTTATCCTATGATATACATAAAATAGTTTCAAGATTTTAATGTTGTATTGTTATAATCATCCTACTGAGTGAAGTTTTAGACTTTCTTTGTAATTTCGTTTGGATCTTAGAATAAATATATATATTTTAAGAATATATAGTTAGAATAATGGGTTTTGAAGCAATGTGGAGTAACATAACCACACAAAATTTGATATACAATCAGGTTCATTTGTTTCCATTTATTCTGAATTTTAGGGTTTCCATTTTTCTTTTGGAGTTTATTTTTTTTCAAATACGTAAAGCATTTGCATGATTCACACATCAGAACTATAGAAAAGCCGTACTCAGAAGTCTTGCTCCTCCCATCCCTGTCCCACCCACCCCTTGCAGGTGAGGTGACCACGGGTCTGGTCTGCATGAGGTAGTCCTGGTTTCCGCCTGTTATCCCGAGGCAGTTAGTCATCGTGCCCCCTTTCGCTCTCAGAAATGAAGCATGGCAAAAGCTTTGTCGGCACTTGCTAATACTCATTTAGAGATGTGGACAAAGTGTTTCCACTTTGTAGATTTTCTCCCTGTAGCTAGAAGTAAGCTCTTGGCTGAGTTCTGCAGACTTGGCTTGTGGTTCATTTGGCGGGGAAGGTCCACGCATGGAATTCTTCCTCCTGGCTTTCAGAGTCTCATTCTTATTCTGAGGAGGAAATTTCATTTTGCTCTGAAAATAAATCTGGGAGCTAGAAGCGTATCTTGCATTTCCAAGTTTTTCTGCTTTGCAAATGGGCTAATTATCCCTCCTGCCTATGTAGTTTTAAACCTTTGCCAATAGTAATATGAAAATTGATTCATGTAGTGGCATACTGAAGTCGTTCAGTCATGTATATAAAAGTTTAAGTTCTACTTGAGATCAGTCAATATTTCTGAGCCATTAATATCTCTTGGAATCTTGAGGTGTTGTTAAGAAGCTAGGGCACACTCCTCCCCCCACCTTAACAATAATTTATAGTTGGGGCCAGCCTGGTGGCGCAAGCGGTTAAGTGTGTGCGCTCTGCTGCGGCAGCCCGGGGTTCGCCGGTTCGGATCCTGGGCATGCACCAACGCGCTGCTTGGCAAGCCATGCTGTGGTGGCGTTCCATGTAAAGTGGAGGAAGATGGGCACAGATGTTAGCCCAGGGCCAGTCTTCCTCAGCAAAAAAAAAAAAAGAGGAGGATTGGCAGATGTTGGCACAGGGCTGATCTTCCTCACACAAAAGAAAATAATTAAAAAATAATAATAATTTATGGGGAAAACGTGAATGACAGGTAAGGTCATGGTATCCTGTGTACCCTCAGATAGAAACAGATGTGGCAGGGGAATGTTATTTTGAATAGTCTGAGTACTAATTAGAGTAGTCTGATGGGTATTTATTTTCATACAAATTAAAATATAAAAGACTTCATTTTTGACTGAGTGTGAAGTCCAGTAGATGCAAAGGTTAAAGAAATTGTGTATGGAATTTTACTTTGCTGTTTTGTGGCTCAGCTCCTTTACCTCCACCGCACATGCGCACTGAGAGGAGACTGTCAGCAAACTGGCATTTCGTTCTTCATGCTATTTGAAGGCGTTTTACAAAAAATAATAAGTGCCTCCCTCCTCAAGCAGACAGGTGGGCTTGAATGAACCTGTGAAGCAGGCTTGCAGATGTGCGCCAAGTCTCCTGTGCTTTGGTCTGTCTCTGTCGGTAGATCCCCACCCCCATGTATCCCCAGGTCAAGGTGGGTGAGTTCTTGAGGAAGCCATCTGTTCAGGCAGAGTCGGCAGGACTTGCACGCCATCTTCCCCGGGTTCCCTTTCAGTTACCTCATGTCTGAGCCATCCATGTTGTCAGCAGTCAATTAGGGACAATAACTGTTCATTTTTCTTTAGCAAATATTGATTGTCTGCCATGTGTTAGTCACTGTCTATCCAAGGGCTGGATAGACGGGTGTTTGGCAGATTAAATGAGATAATAGCCAGCATTTATTGTCTCTAAGCCTCTTTATGTGAATTACCCCCCGAAACCTCGTAACGATGCTATAATGAAGTATACTTTCTACTATAAATAGTACTAGAAAACAGGGTACTGTTATGTAGCCCATTTTATAGGTGAAGGAATTGAGGCACAGAGAGGTTTGGGAGCTCCTTCAGAGTCCGTAGATAATGAGTGCAGAGTTTGGTTATGACAAAGAGTGCTTTTCTCTGTGATTCCCAAAGTTAACAGTGACCAATAGGGAAAAACAGGAGAAGAATGACAAACAAGTGCAAACAGTATGGAAATGTATGATGTAGAGAGTAACAGTTTCTACCTCCACCCAGTATGTCCAAGTGTGGGGTATTTTATCTAAAAGGCAGTAGTGTTTTGAATGTGCATTCATACTGTCGTAGAGAAAAATGGATGAAGTTCTACGCTGTGAGAATACAGTGTATTCTCATTTTAATGAGTGAGATAAGCTTGCTGAGTCAAGGGGCTTAGTTACACTGCCTGGTGATTTGTGCAGAGAAATAAATTAGTCAGGACTCTGGTTCACAGGGTCTCTGGGATGGTGGGAAAACCAGCTCGGGAGGCCGTGAGCCCAGGCCTGCTGCGAAAGGCTCTGGTGGAGTTGTGCGTCGTGGAACCTGCACCCGCACTGCCCACATCATTGGCGGGGGGCTGCGGATTAAATGACCACCTCTGGACACTGCTTGTTTCTTCCCATCCAAAGTCTGGGCTGTGATTGGCGGGCCTAAGGCCGTCCCACGCTGTCCCCAAACGCAGGAGGGGCTTGGGAGAGCAAGTGGCAGGTGCTTTCAGCCTCCGCTGGGCTGGGCGCTGTTCCCAGCCGTAGGAAGAGGGCGCAGAGGCTCAGTGGCCAAAATAGATGACAAATGGCAACACATGACTGTGATTGCTGACGGTTGTGCCTGTAAAACTGAAGAAAGCAGTTTAGCGTTTACTTATGTGGCAGGGGGAATGCTCCTTCCTGGCTGGGATTATCAGGAGAAATTGCTGCGTCCATCTCTCCTCTGCCCTAACTTCCCTCTCGAAAGAGAAAAGAACACATTTTAAATGAAGATGGAAATTAGGGGTTTGGACTTTCTTCCTTCTCTCAACTTCTTTGTTACAGCACTGCCCTTTGTTGTTTTATTCCTGTTCCTGATGATCTTGACTGCATTTCAAGGAGAAAGTATGAGAAGGTTTAACACACTAGACACCTGGTCTTGTTGATGTGCGTGTGGTGGTGCCTGACAGTCACCTGAGTGGTAGAGAGGCCCCTGCAGGAAAGAGTAGGAGGTGGTTAGAGTAAAAGGTATAAGTTGGAAAGAATGTACATTCCAAGGTTTTCTTGTGCAAACTATAGAAATACTTGTTCCTAAAGAAGTTTAACGATGAATTAAGAGATTACTTTTTTAAGCAGATTCCTGTGAATAGGTTCTGCATGCTTTGTACAAACCCTTGAATGTACAGTGCTTTCTCCTTTATGTTTCCCAACTGTGTTAAAAGGGCCGGGTGCTGCCAGCAAGTGAGACATTTTCTAGCGTACCTGAAAGTGTTAATACAATAGCCTGTTTATCAAGCAACTTCTAAGCTGATGGACCACGCTGGGCTGGCCTGGAAACATCAGCGTGCTGCTCGGAAGGCTTCACTGCCCTCAGTGAGGAAATTGCTGGGTGTCTCAGGCTTGGGATGCAGGGTCTCTGTGCTTTGAAACACTGCCGGTGTTGCTTCGCTTATAAATGCATCTGAAGAGCCTCTCATTGGAAGTTTTATGGTAATGCTACATAAAGAGATACTGACACACACAGTGCTAATTTAAAGTAACTTTAAAAATTGTGGTAATTTAGACAGACCTCGTAAATTGCCTGGTGCTCGTAGTCTGGTGTTTGTGTGTTTGCTGTGCTCACTGGCAGGCATCAGGTTTTTTTCCAGTTAGGAAAACCTCTGTGGGAAGAATCGAGGGAAAGGAAGCACACTTGCTATCCAGAGATATTTGGGTAATTATTTTCATTTGAACAAAAGTTTTGTACCCGTGACTAGGAAATACATTAAAATCCTAGCCCCACTTTCTTTTCTGTAGTCGTCACCTTGGAGATTTGTTCACTTCTGTCACCAGTCCCCTTTTTGAAAATGATCGCCACATTTGTGTCTTCAGCCGCACGTTTGTGATGCTCCTGCCATGCCCAGCCCCAAGTTTTGACGTATCCCTTAGACGCAGCCCGTAGATGTCCTGCTGTATCTCAGTCCAAGGTCGCACTCTGCCTTCCTCCGGAGTCAGCCTCGTGTCTCCCCGCCTGCCCTCTAGGCTTCCCCCAGCCTCATCTGCCCTTCCTCTCTCATCCTCCAGGACCACTCAGCACGGTTTCTGTCTGTTTTTTCTTCTCTAACGTCATTTCTATTTTCTTTAGTACTCTGGTGTCCTAGCTTGGGCCCTCCGTGAGCCCCTCGTGCCTGCGTGAGGCAGCTTTGCTTGCTTGCCCTTTCTTCCTTTTCCAGTCCATCCAGGTCCCAGTTGAACCCAGAGCTCTGCTCTAAGAGGCTTTTGCCAGTGCCTCTCCGTGGCAGCAGCATTTGGCAGTTTGGCATTTGCGACTCCATGTTCTGGCTTTATTCAACTTTCCCACACCTTTGCCTCTATAAATACCCCTTCACCCTGGCCAAACCAGTATGTTCACTCTGTTCCCCTTCCCTTACACCTTGGCCCACATGATTCCCTTCTCGTGAAATGCCTTTCCCACTCCTCTCTTTTATCAAACCCCACCTGTCTGTCAAGGCTGGGGTCAATCCTGTGAGGTCTGCTCTGACCACCTCTGATTCCTCCTGGGACTCAGGGTCTGTCCCATCTCTAAGAGAGGGCGGAGACTGATGCTTGGGGCTAGTTTTACTTCCATTCCTTTTATCTTTTCTCCAGTTTTTAAAAATGCCACCAGCTTTTTTTGTGTGAATGTGTGTGAGGAAGATCAACCCTGAGCTAACATCCATGCTAATCCTCCTCTTTTTGCTGAAGAAGACCAGCTCTGAGCTAACATCTATTGCCAATCCTCCTCCCTTTTTTCTTTCCCCAAACCCCCGGTAGACAGTTACATGTCATAGTTGCACATCCTTCCAGTTGCTGTATGTGGGACGCGGCCTCAGCATGGCCGGAGAAGCGGTGCGTCAGTGTGCTCCCGGGATCTGAACCCCGGGCTGCCAGTAGCAGAGCGCACGCACTTAACCGCTAAGCCACGGGACCGGCCCAAAATGCCACCAGCTTTAAGAAAAACACAGATGAAATAGTAGAATCAAATGTCTATCAAGGTCATCCTTGAGGGGGCAAAAGAAATCACAAAAAGGTATCCTGGGTGGTATGTGGCCAGCCTCTTTCTTCCCGTGGAATGATGATGGTGGGGTTATCGGTGGACTATGTAACAGTCTCTTCTTTTTCACTAACTGCTGAATGGTTTTCTGTTCTTTTCCACGCAGTCTCTCCTTCTTTCCCTCCATGCCCATTTCAAGTCTTGGATCCCCTGCTTACTAACTTTCTGATCTTTGGCCAAGATATTTCACATCTGAGACTGTTTTGTCATCTATAAAATAGAGATACTATTTATTTCCCAATATTATAGGAAGAATTAGGGAGAACTAAAATAAAACACCCACCACCATATCTTGCACAAACTAGGCCTTCGTTAGACATGGGGTTTAGGTCTGCAGACCCTTTGCCCCCACGGCTGACTGGGGTGGGCGTAACTCAGGCTGCAGGTGGACCTGGTTTTGGTACTTACTGTAGGATCTTCCCCTGAAGATGAGTGAAGTCGCGTTGAATTCTGAGTCCCAAGCTGCTTATCAACTGAGTGACCTTTGTACATCACTAACCTGCCTGGGCCTGTATTCCAGTTCGTAAAATGAGGTAATTATGTGTGCCTTCCTGGGTGGCTGGGAATAAAATATTTGAAAATACTTTGAAAACCAATAAAGCATCAAACACGTAGAAAGTTATTACAGTGCATATTTGAGTCTTATGAGTGCTTAGCATCGTGCCTCAGAACTTTGTTCAGTAGATTGTTTGTCCGAATTAATAGGGCTCCTCATTCTCAAGCTTGTATTTCTATCTCGTAAGCATACTAGAGCCACAAGAGGAAATCCCTAGTAAAGTACCTTCTGTTCCCGTTTTGTACTTAGACCTTTGATTCCTTCTGAGATACCCTTGTTAACTTAGAGGGTAAAACTGTTCATGACATAGGGCTCTTGTCAGACTGGTTCGCAAGACATGCATACACAGAACCATGCAAGTTTAAGATTACAGAGCAGCAGTGTTCTGTCAGAGGTAGTGTGTTACTGATTTAGTTCCGCGTGGACCTGTTGTTTGAACACTTAACACTTTGCTACTGTCTTTGCCAGGGCTTGGGGTTTTAACAGTGAGGGCAGCAGCTCTTTCCCTGAGTGTGAGCGCAGTGGCATGTGGGCAGATACCGAGTGGGGCATGGCACGGAAGGAGCAAGTCAGGTCTGTCTCAGAGGGTGGGGGAGCCTGTACAGAGCGGTGGAAGGGCTGAGCTCAGTCTTCCGTGTCGTATGCAGCCTTGAGGAAGCCGTGGGGCCGGGGCGGCAGGTGGGGAAGAACTGCCACGTGAGGGAGCAGCACGAGCAGAGGTGTGCGGTTGTGAAACAGCTGGGCGGACTTGGTCGGTGTCAGGTGGGTGGTCCGTGGGAGGGTGAGGTTTGCCAGGGAACCGGGTGGGAGGAGAATGTTGACAGAGAAACAGTAAAGGCATTGAGGGTTTGAGCTCATGGGGAAGTGGCTCCCGAGGGCTGGAGGCGGTTCCCTGACAGCAGTTCTGGTGGGAGGAGCGTGATGGACCAGTGGAGTCCGGGCGGGCACTGCAGGCTGCAGAGACACTGCCTTTGTTGATGTAAACCCTTTATTCTGTCGTTCTCACCAGTCAGCTATGTCATGCTGTGGTAGGCATTGTCACTCTTGTTATGAAAACCGCATGAGAATCCAAAGCCTTTGGCAAATTCAGTTGTACTTAACTACTGTCAGCCGTAGCTATATGGCCTTGAACACCGTGGCACTGGTGTTTCTTTGACTTGTGAGCAGGGTGTGAGGAAATGCAGTAAGTATAGCCATGGATACTTTTAGACTCCTCATTCTTACGCTTGTGTTTCTGTTGACCAAGCGTGATAGAGCCACAGGAGGGAACCCCTAATGGAGCACTTGCAGCTATAGTTGATGTCTAGACCTTTGAGTCGTCCTGAGATACCCATCCTCCGTCTGGTGGATCCAAAACCCTTGTCAGAGACTGAAAAGAGAGCAGCCTGCTCAGTTGTCCTTGGTCTTCCGTGTGCTGAGCTTGAACTTCCAGGCGTGGCCTCCCCGTATCTGGTAAAATGCTGACCAGGATCCTCGCTCGTGTTTCCTGAGTTCTCAGAATTGCGTGTGCTCTAGAGCGCAGCCGTTAGGTGACCCTGTTGCATTTCGGAGTGGGGCTGTTCAGTAGTACCTGCTGGGGTTTTGTTTGAAGTTTCTGTTCCCATCAAAGTGTGATAGAGCAGGGCCTGTCTTATATCCCTTTCCGTGCAGCTGTGCTCGGTGGTATCTCTGAGGGCCCTAGGGAGTGCTGTCCAAACGCTCTCACACGTCCAGGATGTTCTGATGTAATACAGGTCACGAAATAATTTCACAGAGTGCTGAATCACATGTAAAAGACTGGATTATGGCTTTCTTTGCAGAATTTAAGAGCTAATATGAACTAATGACAAGCCGGGAAATGCTAAAATGGTAACTAAATCAGAGAAAGCTTGCACACACCCTAAGACTTTTCAGAAGTGCTAACCTGTAAACTCTAAGGCAGTGCCTGAGTGGTGCCAGGGAGACCAGGATGACGTCATTTACTAGAGGAATGAGGGCGCTAATCAGGCGTGCTCTCCTTCCCTCAGGATGACATTGGCTCCCTTCTCAGATTGAGGATACCTGAAACACTGGCATGCTCCATCACTTCTATACGTTTATTTGCTCCATGTTTTGATGGAGCCATCCTTGCCGAGAGGGACACTACCACATCCCAAGGCAGGGCCACCAGTGGTTCTGGAACATGGCAGCGTGTGAGGACGGAGCAGTGAACCACCGGGTGTCCCGAGGCTGGAGCACACTCGCTTGGTTTTGTTAACATAGGGATACCCACGTGGTGGGTGGTGTCAAATGATTCCCAAAGGGCTCATCAAAAGGTGAGCTACTGTTGTCAAAGCAAAGAGTAGAAAACGTAGTTTAAGGATCTCTTGGAGATGTTTTAAATCCTCGTGATGTGACTGTAAGTGGAAAGTAAGCATGTTAGATGTAGTGACTTAGCCTGCAACTGGAGTGAACAGTTCTATCTCTCTGTTTATTTTAATGGATTTGTAGGGCTGAGTCTGAGTCCGAGTGGCTGTGTAATCTACATTCCTGGAAGTGTATGTTAACCTGGCCCACTTCTGGCCGCTGTCTTAAGAGGGAAATGGGGGACTGCTCCCTCAAAACTGCCTTGTGTTTGGGCACACAGACCACATGTGAATGTTTACATAAGATCTGTAACTTGGGTATCAAGCTAAGTAATTGCAGGTTTATGATATTTTTAGTGTTATGTAATAGCATAATATTTTAATCTGTCCTTTATTGCCATGGGGAGGTTAAAAAAGGCAAAGATTCTAAATGGAGACATTGTGGTGACATTTGAACAAAATAAATGCATTATTTTTGCATATAGAGATAATGTTTTATCTCTAAAAAGTAGTAAGACAGTCCTCACTTTGCACAGGCCTGTAAAATGACCATGCTGGCTGACCCGGTGCAAAGCAATCTCAATCATCAATGGAGATAATTAGGTTTGTGATCTTTACTTTTTTCTTTTAGAACATTAAAAACTCTCTTAAATTATAAATGTATAAGGAAATGACAAAAACAGTAAAACTAATCTTTATTTAGTACACTATAATTTATGACATTAGAAACATTGAGAATTAAATTCCATAACCGTCTGACTCAGTAAGTCCGTTTCTCGGTGTACACCTTAGGGCAATCCAATACCTCCTTTTTGTAATATTATAAATTATTATCTTTGCTATCATAAAATGATATTCAGGGCCCGCCCCGTGGCTTAGCGGTTAAGAGCACGCGCTCCGCTACTGGCGGCCCGGGTTCAGATCCCGGGCGCGCACCGACGCACCGCTTCTCCGGCCATGCTGAGGCCACGTCCCACATACAGCAACTAGGAAGATGTGCAACTATGACATACAACTATCTACTGGGGCTTTGGGGGGGAAAAATAAAAGGAGGAGGATTGGCAGTAGATGTTAGCTCAGAGCTGGTCTTCCTCAGCAAAAAGAGGATTGGCACGGATGTTAGCTCAGGGCTGATCTTCCTCACAAAAAAAAAATGATATTCATTAAAAATCCTACCTAAACACATGATTTTAGAAAATCAATACGCTATCCTAATTATAATATAAAGTAAATTTAAAAAGTTAGCTTACAGTAAAATATTTCTTTGTGTAAATGTTTGGGCGTGACTGTACTAGAAGACACAGGTCAGATGTTTGTACCTTCTGCTCATGAACGTTTTAGTTTAAGAGAAGATGATCAAAAGCCGTTCCATAGAAAAATACAGAAATGTGGAAGAAGGGGTGGCCACTCTATAAAAATGTGTTAGGATAAGTCAACACAGACCAATCTCATTTGCATTTGATCAGAGAAAAGTGAAGAACTGTGAGTGAAATAAGGATAACATGCCCTTCATATCCCAGATTGTTAAGTGCAGAACATGAGCCAGCGTAATAGTCTCACAAATGAGCTGAGCCTTCTTTGTAGGTGGAATGTCAGATTAATTCCCTTGGTTGTGCGAGGGTCAGGGGGTGACGGAGGGTCACAGGGAACATTTGCCTCTGCAACTTGCATCAAGTGCCCAGGCATGCGTTCAGTCCCTGGCACATGAAAAGCTTTTGGAGACCCCTGTACGATAGGTGACAGGGAATGGGAGATGGATCAAAAAAGAAAAATGGACCCCGAAGTTTAATAAGACAGTAGGATAGCGGGGCTACAGCAAACAGGTGTTTTCGTAGGTTGCTGGCCCAGGAGGAGTAATTTAGCAGAATATCTGTTAAAATTACAAATATCCTTTGACTCAGAAATTCTAAGGTTTTATCCTACAGATGTGCTTGGCACAGGTGCAAAGGTTACTTGTTTCCATGCTGTTTGTGAGAGCTAAAGATTGGAAGCACAGTCGTAAGTGTGCGTGAGTAGGAGAGCAATAAATAACTTATGGCCTTTGTGTTCGTTGGTGTGTACAGTCAGTGCGGCTGTGAAGAGGAGGAGGACACTGTGACCCCGTACAGACCCCTTCAGGTTGTATTCCGAACTGGGGAGAAGCTAAGGGAAACGGGTATGTTATGTGTTTCTGTGTGCATAGAAAACTTGAGATAAACAATGAACCCAAGACTTTAGTTGCCTGTTGTGTTGAAGAGCCAACAGGACTGGAAGGGAGACTTTTCTGTGTATACCTTTATCACCGTTTCCAACAAAAATAATAATTTTTTGAAGGCTTGTATTTAAAAAAGCTCTGTCCTAAGCATTCTTTTTTTTTTTTTTTATAATTTTATTTATTTTTTTTCCCCCAAAGCCCCAGTGGATAGTTGTATGTCATAGCTGGACATCCTTCTAGTTGCTGTATGTGGGACGCGGCCTCAGCATGGCCGGAGAAGCGGTGCGTCGGTGCGTGCCCGGGATCCAAACCCGGGCCGCCAGCAGTGGAGCGCGCGCACTCAACCGCTAAGCCATGGGGCGGCCCTGAGCATTCTTCCATTGTGGCTGCTGTTACTGTTTTTTAAAAGTTTGTTATGGCCAAAACATCTCCGTGGAAATACGGATTTTACGCTGTTCCTAACAATAGCTTTAGGCTGACAAGGTCGCACAGGCAGTTTCTGGTCTCATGCTTTAAAGACAGTTTCTTTTTTTTGTGAGGAAGATCAGCCCTGAGCTAACATCCATGCTAATCCTCCTCTTTTTGCTGAGGAAGACCAGCTCTGAGCTAACATCTATTGCCAATCCTCCTCCTTTTTTTCCCCCAAAGCCCCAGTAGATAGTTGTATGTCATAGTTGCACATCCTTCTAGCTGCTGTATGGGACGTGGCCTCAGCATGGCCGGAGAAGCGGTGCGTCAGTGCGCGCCCGGGATCCGAACCCAGGCCGCCAGTAGCAGAGCGCGCACACTTAACCGCTAAGCCACGGGGCCAGCCCATAAAGACAGTTTTCTTTGTGATTCAGTAATTTCTTGGCACGTACATAGATCTATGAAATGAAATATTTGAAAATGAAAACTATTTTATACTCCAGTAAGCATGAGCAGCCCCAAAAATCACATACTTGCTTTATTAGCAAGTTTGAAACATAATATGAATATAAACTGGACATTAATATACTTCATAGTGTTTTCATTTTATTATTATCTAGTGTTTTTAATTTATCTGAAACTCTTTTAAGATAATATTGTAATGTTTAAAAAAAAACCTACCCAGAAGATTCCAGGAGGTGCTCGTTCCTATGTGAATGAAAGATTTCTGCCCTTGATTTTTTATTTCATTGGTTTGATTTTCCCCTACCTCACAGGCTCAGTTTAAAAAATTTAATTAGAGGGACCGGCCTGGTGGCTCAAGCGGTTAAGTGCGCGTGCTCTGCTGCGGCAGCCCAGGGTTCGCCGGTTTGGATCCCAGGCGCACACAGATGCGCTACTTGGCAAACCATGCTGTGGTGGCGTCCCATATAAAGTGGAGGAAGATGGGCACGGATGTTAGCCCAGGGCCAATCTTCCTCAGCAAAAAAAGAGGAGGATTGGCAGATGTTAGCCCACGGCTGATCTTCCTCACACACAAAAAAAATTTAATTAGAATGTTTTTGCCTCTGAATATTTCACTATTATTATGCGCTGAAATATTATGCTTCTGAAATGATGAAATATACTTTCATACTAATATTTTAGATTGTTTTGAAATATACATGTGCATTCATATTTCAAATTGTCTTGACTAATTGTAAGAAATTATTTGTGTTTAAATAATGAAATGCTAATAACAACCAAGACCATTTTGGTTTGCTCTTTAGCAGAAAGATAAAAATATGTGAAGCAAAACTTATACTTACTGCCCATGAGTAAATCTCAATTTTTGCCTAAAAGAAAATGCCTTCCAAAGAAGAAAGGAGTGATAGCTAACACAGCTAGAAGTTTAAATTGGAAATTAGAAACAGAAATGGAATAATTCACTCATTTACATTGTAAAGAAATGTGTCTACTCCTAGGTATACCCAAGAGAAAAGATAGCGTAAATCCACATAAAAACTTGTACAGGAATGTTCATAGCAGCATTATTCGTGATAGCTAGGAAGTGGAAGCAACCCAAATGTTCATCAACAATGAATGGATAAACAAAATGTGGTCCATCCACGTGGTGGAACAGTTATTACTCAGCCGTAAAAGTGAGTGAAGCAGTGACGCACTCTACGATGTGGATGAACCTTGAATACATGATGCTGAGTGAAAGACACCAGACACAAAAGGACAGATATTCTGCGATCTCATTTATATGAAAGGTCCAAAATAGGGAAATCCATAGAGACAGAAGGCGGATTGGTGGCTGCCAGGGGCTGGGGGGAGGGGTAATGGGGAGAGACTGCTAATGGGTCAGGGTTTCTTTCGGGGGGGGGTCGCCAGAATGTTCTGGATTGGTGGTGATGGTAACACAACATGGTGAATATGCTAAAAACTGCTGAATTGTATGCTTGAAAATGGTTCAGATGGTGAATTTTGTTAGTGACTTTTATCTTGATAAAAAATTTTAAAAAGAAAAGAAAAGCAGTGTGGTCACATTTTTTTATGAATTTGAATGATGTGAATTTAAAATAGTGTTATAAAATATTCACATCAGTATTTCAATTTCTTTTTTTGATGTTGTTGTTTTTGTTTTTGTGAGGAAGATCAGCCCTGAGCTAACATCCTATGTCAATCCTCCTCTTTTTGCTGAGGAAGATTGGCCCTGGGCTAACATCCATGCCCATCTTCCTCTACTTTATATGGGACGCCGCCACAGCATGGCCTGACAAGAGTGCGTCAGTGCACACCCAGGATCTGAACCAATGAACCTTCGGGCCGCCGCAGCGGAACGTGCACACTTAACCGCTGCACCACCGGGCCAGCCCCAGTTTTTCAATTTCTGTGAGGTAATGGAGTTCTCTCAAGAGTTAAAAAAAAAGTTAAATTGTCAAAAATGATCAAATTTCAGAGTGGGCAGACTAGGTTAATTGTCAGTTGTGTTTCTATTATTGCCACCTGGCGGTGCCACTGTAGCTGGTGAACAAACCACATGCTGCAGTGAGATTTTCAGGTTTGGCCTTAAATGATGCTCGTTTGAAATTAGACACACACAAAATGCACTCTCCTTAGTTGCTAAGCCAACAGTTAGGCAAGAGGCACAGGATGTTTTTTTTTTTTTAATAGACTTTATATTTTAGAGCAATTTTAGGCTTACAGCAAAATTGAGGGGAAGATACAGAGATTTTCCATATACCTTCTGCCCCTGCCCCCACAGCCTACCCCCCATCCACATCCCCCACCAGCGTGGGACATTTGTTACAGTCCGTGAACGTACATTGACACATCACCACCACCAGAGTCCACAGTTGTCATCAGGGTTCATCCCTGGTGTGGACATTCTCTGGTTTGGACACGTGTAAGGACCTGTATCCACCATTGTAGTCTCGTACGGAGCAGCTTCACTGCCCTCAAAGTCCTCTGTGCTCCACCTGTTCATCCTTCCCTTCCCCCTAAACCCTGGTGCCCACTGATCTTCTTACTGTCTCCATAGTTTTGCTTTTCCAGAAGGTCATAGAATTAGAATCATACTGTATGTGGCCTTTTCAGATTGGCTTCTTTCACTTAGTAAAATGCATTTAAGTTTCCTCCATGTCTTTTCATGGCTTGAGAGCTCATTCTTTTTAGTGCTGAATAATATTTCATTGTCTGGATGGACCACAGTTTATTTATCCACTCACCTACTGAAGGACATCTTGGTTGCTTCCAAGTTTTGGCGATTATGGATAAATCTTCTATGAACATCTGGCATTTTTAACTTGGTCCATCCATAACTTAAAAAAAAATACCCACTAAGGTAGTTTTTTCCTCCTTCAAATGAAAATCGCATTCAGTTTTTGACAGAACAGGTTCAAGCTGCCATTGGTAGCAGTGGCTCCTCAGCATTTAGCAGAGATGAGTTCCAGAAGACAAGAGCAGGCCTCCAGGCAGAAGGCTGGCAAAGGATCTAGCACAGGGAGAGAGAGGAGGGCCGAGACACAGGTTCTAGCCGTGCTCAGGTTTGCTGATCTTGGAGAGCAGTTGGTGGGCTGTGAGAGGAGGGGGACAGACTGCGAGAACCTAGGAGTACGTGGGGAAGTGGGGTAGAGAGTGTGTCCTCTGAAGTTTGGCAGTGAAGATGATGGGAGGTGAGAGGGTGGGCTGGAAACCCAAAAAGTGGTCCCTGACTGAGGGAGGTGAGTGCATGTGTGATCGTTTTCTCCTTCGTGTGTGGGAGTGCCTCTGTTAAGAGCCAGATTAGTGTTTGAAGATATTTAAGTGACATTCATTTTGGCAATGGGCAGGAATCAGTCAGTCAGAACCCTCTCAGCCGCCTGCTTCTGTGGAGCAGCTCCCTTCTGGTGGAAACGCACGGAGATGCTGTGGAAAGAGGTTGGCAGGGTCGTGTGGCAGCTGCTCACCTGTGTTTGAGGACTGCTGGTGATAATGCCTTTCAGTTGGGTGGCACATTTACAGTGTCCTCATTTGATTGTCACAATTGTGGCTGTGGTAGAACATAGGTATTCTACCCATATTTTGTAGATGAGTAATCAAGATGGAGAACTAAGTGACCGGTCCAAGGTCATAAAGGTCAGCTGTTTCCCAGCATGGCTTCTGAATTACTTGGGGAAGCTTTTAAAAATGCATATTCCAAGTTCCACCCTAGAAATGTTGATTCAGGAGGGTGAGGCCTAGGAGTCTGCATTTTCATCAGCTGCACAGGTGGTTTTTATGCAGCCAGTCTGTACAACATAGTTCCCCATGCCACCTGAAAACCTCCCAGGTAAATGTGTGTTTTGTTCTGCAGCGAACGACCCATAGGCCATGAGCTGAGCGAGGGAAGTGGCCATCAGGGGAAGACAGGCCAATTCAGAGATCTGAGGCAGAGGGGCCAGCTGTGTGTGAGGGGCCCGCAGAGGCACGAAATGTGTTCTAGGAACTGTAGACGAGTTGGGACTGACATGTTGAATGTGAGGCACAAAGTGATGAGGGAGGAGGCTGGAGAGAGGCAGGGCCAGAGCTCGAGGAGCTGACTTCTGGAACCACCCCTCCAGACCAAGGAGACCTGGTGGCCCAGGCAGAGGAGGAGGCAGCAAGGACACTCCAGAAGATACAGGTAGGAGGCAGAATTAGCTACCCCGCAGTTGGTTCCTGTGGAGGAAGAGGAGGGAGGGGATGTGACATCCTGGTGTCTGGCTGGGATAGCTGGATGGAGGGAGTCCTCTATTGAGTTGAGGGGGGGCCTAGGAGGAGTTGGGGGTTGGGTCAGGGAGGAAGATGATGAACTCAGTTTGGGGAAAATGGTTTAAGTCTCTGAGAAGATGTCCAAGTAGAGATGTCCAGTGGGCAGTTGGACAGTTGGCCAGAGTGGGGCTTTGAAGCCTTGGACACAGGTCGGGCAGGCACGGTGTGTAGTGAACAGGGGACCCAGGATGGAGCCCCGGGAGCACCAGCAGGTAGGAGATGAGCAGAGACCAGGGAACGGGATGAGGTGGAAGAGAGTGGGAAGGAGAGGGCCACGTGGTCCCCGAGAGGGCGCGTTAGTGAGCACTGAACTGGCCTGGGTTTAGCAAAGACGAGGGGATTGCTCAGCCAGAGCTCGTTCAGGGAAGCGGTGGAGGCCGAAGCCAAAGTGCGATGATTGGTAAGAGAGCAAGCAGCAGAATTCAAGATTGAGATGTGGCGACTGAGGGGAAAGGATTTCTGAACAAGTTATGTCTCCATGTGGACAGTCCACATCCTGGTCGTGTCCTATGGTTTTAACATTGTTTGGGAAGGAAAAAGAGAAGAGAAGATTGGTCTTTTTTTTTTTAAGTACTAAGTTCATACTTAAAAATTGAAATTAAAAAGGAATATAAATTAAAAACAAAGTCTCACTTCAGCCCCCTTTCCCAACCACAGTGGGTAACCTGCAGTAGCAGTTTGGTGGGTATCCGTCTATATTTTACCTTATATACATGTAAAAATTACACACAGTGTGTGTTTGCTTTTAGCCAAATTAAGATCACATTGAAATACTGTTCTGCACTGTTGTTTTAGGTTCAGATTATACAGTCTCTATTAATCACTGAATGCTGAGTATGAGCATAAATTTTGTCAGTATCTATTTCTTTTTTGTTGTTGTTAGGAACATCAGCCCTGAGCTAAACCCATGCCAATCCTCCTCTTTTTTGCTGAGGAAGATTGGCCCTGTGCTAACATCCGTGCCCATCTTCCTCCACTTTATACGGGACGCCGCCACAGCGTGGCCTGACAGGGAGTGCGTCGGTGCGCTACCAGATCCAAACCCCGGGCCACCAGCAGTGGAGTGCGTGCACTTAACCCTTACGCCACAGGGCCGGCCCCAGTATCTATTTCTTAAAGAGAAACGGACAAGAAAAAACAAATGAGATATATTGGGACTTTTGAACTGCTTATGAACATTCTACTCTGTTGCTTGCAAATAAAATTCAGTGATTGAAAATCCAGTGCTGTTGCATTCACCGTGGCTTTCAACAAGTCTAGTGAGCTCATGGTCAGATTTTACAAAGGGGTAAACTTCATCGTCTTCTTTTGTGTCCCTCTGTCCGTCTTCTCCCATCATTATACAATACGAATAGATAGTTATACATAATCTTTTTATAAAAATAGTTATACATACCCTTTCTAAGCATACTTTTAATCAAGACACTGGAGTTTCAAAACATACAATTTGCTGATTAATATATCAACTTCCAATTTTCTTTTTTTCAAAATTCGACGTACTTTTCACCCTAAGACTGAGGCAGGTAGCTCCTCCTGGCAGGAGGTCATCTGAGTCGGTTCTGCAGGTCAGTTTTTCAGGTGTTCATTTGGTTTGCTAAAAATGAGATCCGCTTCCATTTCTTGATTACACTCATGTCCCTACACCAAGAGGACAGATACTTTTTGCCTCCAGTGAAGCTTTACTCCTGTTTCAGCAGAAGGTTAGTGAAAATAACAAAAAGTAGTTAAAAAACAAAACAGAACTGTTGATGGAGATTATAGAGAATAAAAGATGTTGAAATGTAGCAGGGGATGACCAGGTAAAGAACATGGGAGGAGGGCAGGAGAAGACAGGCGGCAGGACCCATGTGGGGGTGGGAGAGGGGGAGGCACTGCTGCTCCCCGCCCAGAGGCCTCCTGTGGTTGCTGGGAGCTACTGGAGTGACTGGGAAGAGAGAATGTGCCTTGCTTTCGGAGCTAAACATTGCATCTGATCCATAGGACTTAATTTAAAGTTGGTCTGATTGTGGATTTTGATAAATAATGTCTGGTTTGTATAATCGGAACCTGTTATCCAGATCTGAACTTTTTGTCCAGAAATGATAAATGTCGACATTTTTAAGCATTGTGTGAAACCAAGTTCTTGAACTGATTTTAATGGCTACATGTTATTTTCTCTCTTCTCAGTCCTAGAAACTGTCAAACGGAAATACAAATCTGTGTTGCTCAGATTTATACTTTAAAATGAAAATATTCCAGTGATTATTATATCTATTCTGTTTCAAAAATACTTTAATTATAGTAAATAGAGTGACACTTGAAACTAGTAGTATATTTGGCTTACAGTATTTTTTAAACAAACATGTTTTTCTAAAGAGGAAAAAATTTAGTTGCTGACAGATTCCTGTGATAGTAATAGAGTAGATCATTTACTGCACATATTTGGGGTTTGTTCAGTCTGTGCTAGTTTTTTCTGCGGTAATAATACAAACACAGTGCACGTATAAACGTTCTTCTGGAATCTTAAACTTTGGAATTTCCTGTCTAATGTTTATCCAAACTCCTAAGTTTAAATTTACTTTGATGTTTTTTCAGTTGTCGAATTCTTTTGAACAAAGAGAAAAGGTTTTTCTTTTTTTTTTTTTTTTTTGGCTTGGAAGATTCGCCCTGAGCTAACATCCGCTGCCAGTCTTCCTGTTCTTTTTGTTTGTGGGCCGCTACCACAGCACAGTCACTGACAGACGAGTGGTGTAGGTCCGCACCCGGGAACAGAACCAAAGCAGAGTGCGTTGAACTTAGCCACTAGGCCACGGGGGCTGGCCCGAGGGCAAAGGTTTTCCTTTAAGGAGTAAAAATAATTGTCAAGTTCTATCAATGTGTTTTCTGCCATGGCCAAAGCAGTATATCATAGAATGGTTTGGGCTGTTGAATTTATTGTGAGAAACACTTACATTTAACCAAAATGATAGGAACTAAATATATTCTCTTAGGAGGTGAACAAAGACATTTTGGGCTATTGGGAACAACTTTAGGGAACTGTATGAGAAAGACACAGGCCTGCCCCTGGGGCTGGAAGAGTTCAAGGGACGGTGAGGTGACGGGCACATAGCATGCGGGGCTTGTATGGGAGCCAGACTGGGCTTGATGGTGATGCTTTCTACTTCCAAGGAATGTGAGTGTCATAACTCACTCCTCGTAGCCAATGCATAGGGGAGTTTTGAAGCCCCCCCTGCCCCCGCCATGAGCTTCCAGTGTCCGCCTTGTTATGCCTGAGTAGGTATTTCATGTAAAGGCTGTGAAATTTGTCCATGACAGATAGTAAGACTTTGAAAAATAAAACACTGATATTCAACCCTCCTGGGACTGTAGGTCCCCTACCACCTTGTCATGGTCCCTCGCCCTTCTCACGTCTCCACTTTCTTCGTGACCTGCCTGAAATTCCATGGTCCATTATCATCACAGCCTTGCAAGCCCTTCTTTCACTTCGTTGTACTTACCCGGCAGAAGCCTGCACCCACCGAGTGCATTCTCCATCCACCTTCATGAGCAGTGGTGAAGTGGACCCGCATGCCACCACAGTCATGCGACTGGTGAACAGCGACCCCGTTCTTCTAGATGGCTGTTTCATTCCTTCCTCTCTCTCCCCTACGCAGCGCTCCTCGCCCACCCTTAAACGTAGTGCAAAGTCATCTGTTTTCTCAGTGAAATTGGAAGAAATTGGAAGAGGTCTTCCATAAATTCCCACCACACATCTACCTTTTTGCCTGGATCTGTGCCCATATATTCGGCTGCCTTTCCTTTTACTGGGGGTGAGCTGTGTGCTCCCAAGGAGAGGCCACCCCTGCTTGTAGCTGCTTGACCCAGTCTGCTCTCAGCTCCTCAAAGCAGTTGCTCTGTCAGGTCCCACCTCTCCTTCCCGACGTCAGCTTGCAGACCTCCATCTCGTCCTACAGAAGGTCTTTCTAAACCCGAATCTTCTGTAGCCCCTGCCCTGTGTCTCTTCCCCCCTCTACTGCACAGTTCTTGGAGGAATTTTTACTTCTCTTCCTGCTCTCTAGTGAACTCAGTCCAGTCAGGCTTTTGGCACTGCCACTGCTCCAAAACTGCTGTTGTCACGGTCACCACTGACCCCCATTTCAACAGATCCACCTATCAGTGATCAGTCAACTGACTTGATCTGCCAGCATCAGTGGATACGATTGATGATTCCTCCTGGGAGCACCTGATTCCCGAGATGTCCCCCTACTCACTGACCACTCCCAGTCTCCTTTGTTGCTGTCCTTCGTTCCCCAACCATCCAGTGTTAGATTGGCACAGGGCTTGAACCTCATCTCTTGTCTACAGTCAGTGCCTTGTTGATTCTCGTGGAATAAAATTGATATCCCGCCGCCGCCCACATTCCCAGGAACTCCAGACTGGGCATTGCCGCTCTGCTTGATATTGCAGTCCTCGTGAGTGTCTGATCATATCTCAGATGGAGCTTGTCCCAAACTGGACTTTTGGATCTCTCTTCAGAACGAGCTCTTCTCGTAGTCACTCCCTTCTTCAAGATAGTGCCTCCATCCCTCAGTTGCTCCTGCCAGAATCCTTGCAGTGGGCTCGGGCCTTTCTTTCTCCCAGATCCGTTGGCTCTGTCGGCACATCCTATTGGCTCACTGTAAAGCATGCTCAGAACCCACCTGCTTCTCTCTCAGTGTGCTCGCTCACCCTGGTGGGCCTGCGTTACTGTGGTACCTGACTGGTCTCCCCACTTCTGGTCTTACCCTCTTCCAGGCTCTGCTGAACACAGTGTCCAAGGGATCCTTTAAAAACTTATGGAGGGTATAGCAGGTCATCTGGCACATATTGCATACTTGTGTTCTGTCTTAAGAATTCTTTCTTGGTCTCCGTCTCTTAACGCTGGTCTTAATTCAGACCCTCGTTTCTCCCTGGCATTAACTGCTGTGCACTCCTAGCTGGTTCCCACTCTCACCCACTTTGAGCACATCCTTTGTGCCACACACTGCCTGGGACCTTAGCAGTTTTGCCCACTGCTTGTTCAAGGCCCTCAAAGTCTGTAGATGCACAGCTCCCAAAGCCTTCAAGTGAAATCCGGGCTCCTGACTGTGTACACAAGGGCCTTCCCCGTCCAGCCTCTGCCCAGGTCCAGCCTCCCCTTCCTCCTCCCTGCACTGCCCAGGCCCCCGCCCGCTGACTCCCTCTGCGTTATCAGATGTGAAGAGGCTCTCAGCGGCTGGGTAGCCGGTTCCTGTTCGGAGCTCAGCTCAGGTGCCATCTCCTTCAGCACGGCCACCTCCCACTGTAGGCGACTTCCACTCTGCTCCCGTGTAGCCTGGGCGTCTCTCCCTCAGAGCACTGGCCACGCTGGTGTTATTGTGGCTTGCGTGTTCCGTTGGAGTACCCTGAGGGGCCAGGCTCGCCTCTCTGACGTTCAGCTAGACTAGGTGTGCAGCCATTTCTTAAATGAACTGTGACTTCCAGTCAGGATGACAGCATAAACTCATGCTTTGACACATCTCTTCTCCAAACACACCAGTGAAAAGGTAAAATTTAAATAGAGAAACCAATAAACCAAAGAGTATGGCCAGGCCCCCAAAAGAGAGGAATACCCTCAGTACAGAAAGAGACTAGAAACCCATGTGGTAGGCATGAGGTGGCTCGATTTCCCGGCCTGCTGAGCTCCAGGCTCCACACAGACAGTGGCAGGGGGAACTTGGCTCCCGCAGGTGAGGGTCACAGGAACTGTATGTTTGGTAGAATCAGAACTAGATTCAGACTCACTTTTTGAAGCTGGGGTCAGATGAGGTTGCCCCCCAAGGGCACTGTCCCCTGTACATGGGGGCTTTATAGGAAGTAGCGGGCCTGGGGAGGGATGCCCTGCACTGCCTGGTGGCTCTTTAACAGGATTGGCACTGTCTGTAATGGAACCACGCAGCAGGAGCCCTGAGTCACCGGAACACCTAGCTCTGGCCTGAGGCCCTGGGAGGCTGGGAAGGGCATCCATGGGACAGTGAGAGGGAGGGGAGCACCGCCAACAAAACCTCCTAGTCAAGATGAGCCGAGCCCAGATCCCACATCAGGAAGAGACCTCATGCTGAGATGTCCTCCCAGAGCCGACTCCTTACAGAACTAGACATTTACTCCATTGGCAGTTTATGCAGTCCGGCAAGAACTGTCAAAGTAAGTGTGTTTAAGATGCTTAAAGAGATAAATTAACATCCATGGAAACAAACGAGATTATAAAACAAAAACAGAAATGAAACAAGAGCAGGAGCCAGGACAAAAAAACAATTTGAAATCAAGTAAATGAGAAGATATTAGCCAGAACTTTGGACCGGACATAATCAAAGACAGAATTAGTGAGCTGGCCGTTTCTTCCTGAGATTGACCCAGATTGCAGCACAAGGGGGACAAAATGATCAAAAATCCAAGGCCCTGCACTCGGGTGCGCCTGGAAGCAGCTCCCCTCTGACTTGACCGTCGTGGGAGTGATGACTGCCCCTCAGCCAGGCTGATGTGAGTCAGGGTCTCTTCCACCTGCAGCAACAGGATGTTTTCTGATACCAGATCTCGGTGATCACACGAAAGCCTCTCATCAGTGTGAGGCGTT
The DNA here is from genome assembly GCF_057802395.1 of Ceratotherium simum simum. Taxonomy (NCBI): domain Eukaryota; kingdom Metazoa; phylum Chordata; class Mammalia; order Perissodactyla; family Rhinocerotidae; genus Ceratotherium; species Ceratotherium simum. The sequence goes on along the minus strand of NC_141933.1, from coordinate 3,984,314 downwards.
AGATGTCTGACAGTCACCTACAGTTATTTACCAGACGAGTTGTAAATTGGGGTATTGGATGTAATTAATATTGGCACGTATGCAAGAAATCGCTGAAACATTAGAAAGAAGTGAACTTAATGGGAGAACATGGAAAGGAGACATCGTCCCCCCACCTCTTCCCAGCCAGGCAGCCCATTTCTGAACGCTGCCTGCTAGGTCTTAGGTCTCACATGTTTCAACTCTTGACAGAATCTTTGTCAGGTTTTAAGACACGTTTGTATTATTTCTATTAGTGTTACTGGATTTTCTTTGTGTTTGCAGGTCCACATTGAAATACTGAAGTGAAGAGTTGTCCATGTTCTTTAGCCAGTTGTATGTTCTCAGGAGCAGCCTTGTCTCCAAAGAGCACTGTGTGTGCATATAAATCATGATAAAATATGCATACCATTTTAACCAGTTGATTGATAGCTGGATGATTCCAGTGATGCAGCTTTAGACATGCCTCTGGTCAGCCTGGGTGACGGTGGCACTGGTAGGGCTCTCTCCCCCTCATTCCCTGACCACACCCACCTGTTAAACCCCACTAATTCCAGCCAATTGCTCTATTTTCAGCAGTGCTCTGCGGCATAAATTCCTCTACAAACTAATCCAATCAAATCCTGGCTCCTTTCTAGGAATTGTATCTGATATTTGCTCTGATCCCAGGAGGGTTCCTCCCAGCTGCCTTCATCTCCAGTTCTCTCCTGGAAACTAGCCAGCCTACAGTCTAGGCTGCATCTTCATTAAATCGCTCAGTCTCCTCCACGTTGCCTTTCACCATGACCTCCACTGTTCTTCAGAGCACCCGTAGGTTTAAACTTCGCCCATGGAGTCAGTTTCTTTGGGAAGAGATCAGGAGTTCTCTCTTTTACTGCCTGCTCCCCCCTCCCCTGCCCCCCAAGTCTCTGAACTAGGGGTGTGAATGATGGCAGGGTTCTGAGAGTGACACCCCTGCTCTAGGAGCTGAGCACTTGGTGGGGGCTGGGCAGCAACCTAGGGTCCTCTCCAGCCTTGGAACCACTGCCTCAGAGAGCAGGGGCTAGGATGATCAGGGCCCCAGTATTCTCAGCATGCTCCACCCAAGGGGTGAGCCTCTATTCCTTGAGTAGGGGTTGGGCAGAACCAGGGAGCCCCCACCTCTCCACCACACTTCCCCCTGCACCAGGGAGCTGGGGTCCAAGATGGGAAATGCTGCTGTCCTGCCCCTCCCAGGAAGAAGTCCTTCTGACTGAGTGCTGGAGGACAAGGGAGCCCTGTGTGTTTGTTGTGGGGGCTAGGGAGCCCTGTGTTCTGGGCTACAGCCTCTAGAAGGGAATCCCCACCTCCCTGAGCTTGGAGTGGGAAGAGGCAGAAGTTTCGGTTCACATACCGTAGACTCTTGCCTTTCTTACTGAGTCTTCATAGATTTTCTTGAATTGATGTTTCTTTATTTGTTGTTTGCCCTTAGGACCGTTTCAGAGGCTTTGACTGGTTGTTTTTTATATGTATAATTTTGACCGGTTTTCCTGGGGAACAGGTCAGTGGAGCTCCTCATGCCGTCAAGCTGGAAGTTGATCACCCACAGTCATAGATTCTTGAAGCAGAAATATTAGTTTAGAAGAGAAATTAGATAAACTCAAGTGAGCATTAGCTTACTGTATCCACAAAAATGTTCACAGGTGTCCTTTAAGAGCTCTGTAAATTATCTGCCTCCCCATTCCCTTCAATTTGTTCCCCCTGAAATAACAGCATTCAAGAAAAAATAAAGGTTTTAATTTGACTCTTTTCCCTTGTGGAATGTAACAATACTGCCTGCTTCTTCTCATCCCCCACGGATAAGTATTTCAGTTCTGCATTATGGCTCAAGTAGGCTTTTGTGGGCTAGCCTCATAAAGTCAAATTCTTTTTTTTTTTTTTTTTTTTTAAAGATTTATTTATTTATTTTCACCCCAAAGCCCCAGTAGATAGTTGTATGTCATAGTTGCACAGCTTTCTAGTTGCCGTATGTGGGACGCGGCCTCAGCATAGCCGGAGAAGCGGTGCGTTGGTGTGCGCCCGGGATCCGAACCCGGGCCGCCAGCATCAGAGAGCACGCACTTAACCGCTAAGCCACAGGGCCGGCCTAAGTCAAATTCTAATTTACCACAGATGGTAAAGCTGACCTTGAGTTGCAAATGATTAACTGATGAATGAACCTTGAGTATGCCACCTGTTTGTAAACTAATTTTCTAGAATTACCTAAATCAGGCACTTTTTGTATTTTGAATGCCAGCTTGATTATTCATTAGGTAACCTTTATCCCTTCTTTTGTTCAGTAAAGAGAAAAACTCTTAAAATGTGGAGGAACATTGGGGGTTGGCAGATAATTTTAATTGTTTCAGAGGAGTTTTGCTCCGTTGAAAAACTGGCAGGAGAATGTGAATCCTTTTCTTTCGACCCAGCTGATTACGTCATGTTCGTGTGAGGGTGCTCAGTGTTGCAGTTGAAGAAGTAACTCACAGCAGGGGTACCTCTCTTCTCAGTGATGTCCTTGAGGAACTTTTCCACTCAGCTAAAGAAATAAGTCTTCTTAAACTTCCCCTTTCTACCAAAGGCTTACCGGCATTTGTGAAAAGTCCGTTTTCTGTAGTTGACCTTGAGCAAATTCTTCAGGTTAACCAGTGGGCCTTGGGGTACCATCAGCCTTTGTCCCGGGGATGCTCTTCCCCAGAGGAGAATCGGCTTAGACAGAGGAGGAGGCTGGGCGCAGAGCCGTGGCCTTCTAGGCCTTCTTTCTCTACTCTCTCCAGTGGTTCTAGGTCGCATGTCTGCGAGTCACTTAAAAATGTCTTTATCCTCTTGGTGTCAGGACCCATGTCCAGGAACATGTCGAGGGCTTCTCTGGATCTTGAGGAGGTGGGCTTGGATTTCCCTTCTTCTGCCATGCGCGTGCCAGGGTTCAGGGACGAGGGAGGGTGGGGTCTGAGTTATCGTGTCTGCGTGGTCCTGGGCTGGTGGCTTGACCGCTGTTTTCCTAGAGGCTCACAGAGGTCCGTTCTGTCCTCCGACTGGGGTTGCCTTTGCATGAGGACCTGAGAGGCTTGGTGGGTCTGTCTTGACAAGATCTCTCTCTTTATCCCCCCCTGTTTTCTAGGAGTTTGCAGCACTTACTAAAGAACTCAATGTATGCAGGGAACAGCTCCTTGAAAGGGAAGAAGAAATTGCTGAACTGAAAGCAGAGAGAAACAACACCAGGGTTAGTAGGTGGATCCTCGCTGTTGTCACTGTTGCCTCTGGGTCACTCTCAGAATGAGTGTGGCTGTCTTTAAACTCAAAAGACATCCCCTCCGTCTGGCTAAAACACATTGTGGACATTCTCCCACGACTTGACTGTGATGAATCTGTTCAGCGTCCTCATACTTTTCTTGAAGTTTGTGATGAGGATTAATATTTTAATACATTTGAGGGGGAATTTCTCTAACTGTAGACTGAATTGAAGGGATTCAGACTTATTTTAGCATGAGATTGAGAGAAGTTATTTGCCCCAAATTCAAATATGAAATTGAAGCTGTTCTTTAAACTTGTTTTGATTTTGGCCTTTTCTTCCAGCTGCTGTTAGAACACTTGGAATGCCTTGTCTCCAGGCACGAGCGGTCTCTCAGGATGACAGTGGTGAAGAGGCAGGCACAGTCCCCAGCAGGCGTATCCAGTGAAGTCGAAGTCCTTAAAGCACTGAAATCGTTATTTGAACACCACAAAGCTCTGGATGAGAAGGTACCATCAGCCGCCCGGCGATTCTCTATCTTTGCACTTGCTGTGTATCAGGCGGGCGTCGTGTCTGTGCAACTTGAGTTTACTTTAGTAGCTTCTTGGATTCTCATAAACAAGTGTTTTCTCTAAGAAAGGCACTGGATGGTTAAAAAGTATTAGTTGGCATAAATGTCATAAAATTTATTATATTCTGTTCATTGATTTGCTATTAAGAATTAGGTAATATAATTTATTTAGGGGGAAGATTTTTCTCAAACTTAAAATTTAAAGCTTTTAGCAAGCAAGTTTTCTTGACATTAACATCAATGAAAGACATTAAAGATCTTCTGTTATGTTATATTTTACTAATAATATATTAGGGTCACTATACATTGAGAATTAGAGGGCCGGCCCCGTGGCGTAGTGGTTGAGTGCGTGCACTCCACTGCCGGCGGCCCGGGTTCAGATCCCGGGTGCGCACTGATGCACCGCTTGTCAGGCCACGCTGTGGCGGCGTCCCACATAAAGTGGAGGAAGATGGGCACGGATGTTAGCCCAGGGCCAATCTTCCTCAGCAAAAAGAGGAGGATTGGCGTGGACGTTAGCTCAGGGCTGATCTTCCTCACAAAAAAAAAAAATAATAAGAATTAGATAAGTGTGTGTACACACCAACTCCGCCCCTTTTGTTTTCAGGTCAGAGAGCGATTGCGAGTAGCACTTGAAAGGTGTAGTTTGTTGGAAGAAGAATTAGGTTCTACACATAAAGAGGTGAGCTTGATAAACCAATTTTGTTATTGGAGTCAAGGGGTTTTAATTTTTATCTCAGAAGTTTCAAAAACGTGTGACGACTATATGGTGGATATCAGATGTTCCTTATCTTTCTGATTGGGAACCAGCCCATGTGGGTCATTGGATGACGGGTAAACTAGGCTTGTATTTCCGAGTTGCAAAATCTCTTAAGTACCCTGTTGTCCACTAGATGATAAATTCTGTTTTGAATAACCTGGTTATATTCAGGATGGATATCATCACCATGTATTTTCGTTTTATATTATGTTTACAGTTTATAGTTGTGTTTTTCCAAAAGAAGTTTACTCTCTCATTTCCTTACTTTTATTCCATTTTTTGATTTTAGCTAATGATTCTTAAAGAACAGAATAATCAGAAAAAAACACTAACAGATGGGGTGCTTGACATAAACCACGAACAAGACAGTACACCGAGCACGAATGGAAAGGCAAGTCAGTAGGCTCTCTCTTTGTCCTTCTCTAGTTTTGTCTGTGTGCAGGACCGTTTGGAAAACTGTTGCTAAAGCACCGCTTAGAGCTCAAGTGGTCGTGAGAGTTGTGTAATCCAACAGATTGCAGAAATCCACTCTGGTTTTACCTATTTTCCAGAAGTACTCTACTTCCTAGCTCAGCAAACAGGGCTATTGAAGTATTTCTTTCCTTCATCAGCGATCTTCTGATGGCTCTTTAAGCCACGAGGAAGACCTTGCTAAAGTCATGGAGCTCCAGGAAATCATAGAGAAGCAGTCGAAAGAGCAGAGCCAGATGAAGGAGCGCCTGGCTGCCCTCTCCAGTCACGTAACAGAGCTGGAGGAAGATCTGGACACTGCTAGGAAAGATCTCATCAAGTCTGAAGAAATGAACACAAAATTGCAGCGGGATGTCCGTGAGGTAAGTGGTGGTAGAAATTGCAGCATTGTCTGTGAGTCCAGTGTTTGGCCGTTTGGGTTTGATTGTTTGCTCATTTTGTCCCTCGCTCTCCCAGTTCCTCCAGCCTTTGGATTATTGTCTAAGTGATAGCAAAACAGAACAGTGCCGTGAGACTGTGTAGGCACCTCCGCACGTCTGTGGTCAGGTCTCCTTCCCCTGAGGTCTTTAGAGGTAGAGGACACCTGGTCCAGCCGGTCCTTTGGCGTGGCGGCAGCGGAATGGACACACAGCCGGCCCTTCCCACGGTGCTGCGGTGTGATTGTGGTGCCCTGGAGTAGGTTCCTCGCGTCTACAGACTCTAGGCTGTCTGAATTTATTCTTTGTTATGCCCAGATTTCCTTCTGATACACACTTAAGCAAGTCAATGTTGATATCCGTGGTGCTGTTAGTGGGCTGAAAGGGACGTGAGCATGGTCTGGTGACTCGGTTAAAGGAGCGTTACTGGCAGTCTTCTCATTTTCTGACCTTCTACTCTGTGAAGGAATATATGATGGTGTTGAATATCGGTGGTCAGACACACAGTGAGAGTGGAATTTGCTCACGCTTGGGTCATCAGGATCGTGCTGTAACAATATGTGGAAATAGACTCATTTCTGGCAGACATTTCTGCACGTATTATTATTGATGAGAAACTGTCTAATCATCATTATAAAAGCAAGTGAGGGCTGGATACTATCTCTGGCGCCTCCTTCTATCACTTTAACGTGTCCTTTGTAAACAAACAAACAAAACAGACACACACACAGACCACTGTGAGACCATCTCAGAGAACCTCTCAGGACGACGCCTTCAGACCCTTTCATGTGTATGTAGAACAGGTTTACTTTCTGTTCAGTAGCTTAGTGTGAGCAATTGTATGTAAGAATTCAAAACAAAGAAAAATATTTGCACATATTATAGAACCTGTCTACTTATATTATTCTTTGGCAACAGGAGGAGATTATTTATGTGGCCGAGTTTATAGTTTGGTTTTTTTGTGTGTGTGTGAGGAAGATCAGCCCTGAGCTAACATCCATGCTAATCCTCCTCTTTTTGCTGAGGAAGACCGGCTCTGAGCTAACATCTATTGCCAATCCTCCTCCTTTTTTTCTTCCCCAAAGCCCCAGTAGATAGTTGTATGTCATAGTTGCACATCCTTCTAGTTGCTGTATGTGGGACGCGGCCTCAGCATGGCCGGAGAAGCGCTGCGTTGGTGCGCGCCCGGGATCCGAACCCGGGCCGCCAGTAGTGGAGCACACGCACTTAACCGCTAAGCCACGGGGCCGGCCCTGGCAGAGTTTAATATGCAGAGAATTTTGAAATTCTTGAAGACCTATCACTTTTAATATTAAGACTTTGCCAACATTAGTTACTTAGTAAACAAAGAGGGAACTAAAATGAATTTTTAGTTTGCAGGACAGGAATGGCACTGGCAGAAAGTCCTGGTCCTAGTTTCAGTGTTTGATACTATGTAATATGATTTTGCTGCAGAATTAGTCTTTAGAAGGTTGCATCCAATAAAATTAAACTTTTACGTCGGTTTCCATTTATTACTATTATTGCTTTAATTTTGTGGTAATTGGGTGAGATTTCATCCAATTTTTATCCAAGAAAATGAGACCTGTGTCTCACAATTATATCCATTGAGAGCTTCGCCCTGTCCTGTGTAGGCCCACTTGTATTATGAGGCCAACAGAAGTCGCATCTTCATTGTTGATACCTTTACCTCCTGGGATTCTTGCAATATTGGGATATTTTATTATACTTTTGTTTTGGTAATATTATATAGAAAAGGGTAAGCTCAGTAAACTGAGTGGCCGTAGTATTGACAGATGAGTGTTTGCTAATCATGTAGGTGAATATTTATATTTGAGGTACGTACATTTTCATTCACATTGGAGAAAATTGGCATCTCCATCAATTTAATTTTGAGCAGACTAATTTTATATTTGATTTGAAAATTAGAATTTAGTCCAGTTTTTTCTCTCTTGAGTGTATTAATGTGTTATATATGATGTACCTTTTTTCCCTCTGAAACACCTAATGTAGGCCATGGCCCAAAAGGAAGACATGGAAGAGAGAATCACTACTCTTGAGAAACGCTACCTCGCAGCACAGCGTGAAGCCACCTCTGTGCACGACCTCAACGATAAACTTGAAAATGAAATTGCAAATAAAGATTCTATGCATCGACAGGTAGTGGTTTTTATGGAACTCTTTCTGGCTTTTACTAAGTAGTTACTAATGAAGTTAAAGACCTTTTTCCTGTGGCTTCCATGTTGGAAATCAAATCCAAATGTAAAGGTTTTATGACCTTAGAATATTATGTTCAAAAGTGTGGGTTACTTCAATTTACCTGTTTTACTTAACTTAGGATTTGATTTAACCCTTTTATGGATCCGCACTCCTTGATTCTTGATTCTCCTGTTTTGTTTTAACAACGTTAATCTGTGGCTTGTTAGCATTTTTACTAACGAGCAGAGAGAGGCAAAGAACTTCAGGGCAGTGGCTGCTTGTTAGTAACTGGAATCAGTGTGATGAATGGCACATTTAGAGACACGGCCTGGAGGAAGACTTTGTACCTCCTGTGGTTTGGTAAGCCATACTTGCTCCTGTTTCTCTGGAGTCTCGGGTAATCAAGAGTGAAGCAGAAAAACCAAATCCGGCTTCTTGAAAATAAAGTGAGTTTTTCTGGTATGTTATGAAGTGTATCATTAAACCCAGAATAAAAAATAAAAAAATACTAGGAAGCTATTAAAAATTACATTGTGGGGGCCGGCCCCGTGGCGTAGCGGTTAAGTGCGCGCGCTCTGCTGCTGGCGGCCCGGGTTTGGATCCAGGGCGGGCACCCATGCACCGCTTGTCAGCCTAGGCTGAGGCCGCGTCCCACATAAAGTGGAGGAAGATGGGCACAGATGTTAGCCCAGGGCCGGTCTTCCTCAGCAAAAAGAGGAGGATTGGCATGGATGTTAGCTCAGGGCTAATCTTCCTCACACACACACAAAAAAATTATATTGTGGAATACTGTTTAAGAGCATGTAAGATGTTCACAGTAATGACTTTACGAGGCAGATCACAAAATACTGTGTACATACAGCGTGATGCATTTTCTGAGGGTTGTAAAGCATCATATATTGTATGTATATGTACATAGAGATATATGAGCACAGGAAAAAGAAGAAAGCTGCTTATGAGCAAATGTTAACCTCTCAGGAACCTGAACTTATGGATGATTTTTAAATTTTCTATTTTTAAAAAGTTCTTGTCTAAATTTTCTACATTGAAATTTTTTCAAGAGTTGGAGGATTTTTTAAAGGAATAATTATACATTTATAAAAATAACTTGACGAGCATTTCATTAGGCATACTCTTAGAAGGTCTGTATTTCAAAGAAAAGGAAAGCTGTATTTTGGCTTATATGCCCATGGTAGTCTGCTGTAAGTTACCTTCAAATAATGGATCTGATTATTTTTTAAGAAGGGTTAAAAATGAACTCTTCTGTCCTTAACTTGTTGATAAGAATGACCAAGCTTCTACAGAAAATGGGTTTTCTTTAATGTATAGGAAGTTTTATGTGTTTTTTTTTCTTTAAGAAAAAAGACTTCTTTACAGATATTTAGGAAAAGCAAATACTTTGGCAAGAGATGTTTTGCACCCTGAAATCAAGCCCAAGAAAGTGGGTGTGTACCCCTTGCAGAAAGAAAAGTTTACTCGGAAGCAGCTGCCAAAGCAGTAGAGCTTCCATCAGAACTAATTTGGTAGATGTCTGCATTGAGATTTTGCTTCAGTTTATGAAAAACGGAAATGGCCAGAAGATCTGGTGCTCTGCTCTCGTTTCGTAGACCGAGGATAAGAACCGCCAGTTACAAGAGCGCCTGGAGCTGGCCGAGCAGAAGCTGCAGCAGACCCTGAGGAGGGCGGAGACGCTCCCCGAGGTGGAGGCGGAGCTGGCCCAGAGGGTGGCTGCCCTCTCCAAGGTGGGGCCTCGGGTTCCATTCTGGGGCCGCTGTCGGGATTCTGACTTTGAGATGATTGTCAATGTACCTTGTTCGTCTTTGTCGTGTGTCGGTGCACCTAAACCACGAAAGAGCTCAGATCTGTCCTTAGTGCTGTTTTGTCTGAGATTGGAATGCTTTCAAAATGTCAGAGGTGATCCCCCTTTTTTGCTCTCCCTAAATTAGTTCCCCTCCAGTTTTGTCAGATGTGTGCTGTTCGTCCCCAGGATGCTTGATCTAAGAGCCACTGCTTCTTAGAGTTAAGTCCACAACTCAGAGCATAGGATAGAAGCCTCGTGTAAAAGGACAGAATTTTTCCCAGAAACAGGAAAATATCATTCTCTTATAAAGACAAAATGAATTTGTAAGAAACTAATTTAAGTAATTTATTCATTCATTTGTTCAACAAATATTGGCTAGGCTTGTGCAAGACATGGGCCCTGCCCTCCCAGTGCTCACCATCCGGAGGGGGAGCCAGCAGGTGAAGGGGCAACTTCAGAATGATGTAATAGGTACTAGAATCGGGTGGTCCACACAGGAGGAGGAAGCACACAACGGCAGACAACCCAGTCTTCCTGGGCCTATGAAAGGCGTGGCCTCCAGAGCCTGTAGGCGTCAGCCAGGCAAGGAGAAGCGAGCCCCGGGCCGAGGGAGCCGCCTGAGCAGAGGCCTGTGTTGGAGCATCTGTCAGTAGTTGTGTTTCGCCTGACTCGAGCTTAGTGAGCTGCTGGTGCAGGCACCAGTGGGAAAAGGGTGAGGACAGACACAGGGTGCTGTTCGTGGAGGCTAACCTTGTGTCTGCCGAGTGCTCGCAGACCTTCCTTAGAGCAGGTTCATTGCTAACAGCTATAACTGAACCTCTCCTCTTCCATCGTGATCTGCCTTTAAAGTCTCGGTTTCTTTTCTCCCCTGTCATCTCTCCTGTCCCTGGTTGGCCTTGTAGTCTGACCTTTTGTCTTCTGGAATCTCTGCTGCTAAGGAAGCTAAACTGTCCGAACTCACTTCCCAGCTTAGGAAGGTAGAACGTGCACATTGCTCTTACGCGTGCTTGCTGCTTCCTGCTTTCCCTGCTGACTAACCGAGAGCAGTGTGAGGATGGGGAGAGCCACTGAGGTTGGGCATGGGGTGGGGCAGCACATTTTCTCTTGCAAAGTTCATCACCAACACCAGCCATGCCTCAGCGTCACCAACGTGAGAGGATTAATTGCTTCACAGTTTAGCACATGAAGCCACATGGGACGTGTTAGTCGATGTAAGTAAATGCTTTCCGTTTCACGTGGTTGAAAACAGTCCACGCAGAGCATGTTATGCTTGCTGCTCCTGCAGTAGTATACAGCATGTTGTCGGTAAAGGGTAGTTATGAGTTGAACTTACGCTGTTTCTGCTGACAGGCCGAGGAGAGACATGGCAACATCGAGGAGAGGCTGCGCCAGATGGAGGCACAGTTGGAGGAAAAGAACCAAGAGCTACAGCGGGTACGTGTCCAGGCACAAGGCCGAGCGCGTGCAGGAGGACGTGCTCAGGCAGGGGAAAGCGACACCTCGTGTTTCCACTTGTCCCGACTTGGACGCTGGTCCCTTCTCCGTCTTGTTGTGTGTGTGTTTAGTTGTGGCCTCATCTGTGAGTCGTCTGCTGATAGGAGCATCCACCACATAGGCAGTTACGTCAGCGTTGGCAGCAGAGGGAAAAATTGGTGCCTATGGGCTGTGCTGTAGGGGTAGGTGGATCCCCATGCCCCAGGAGGCTACTTGCTGCTCTGACCCGCCTGTCAAGGGAACTGTTCCAGGTGCACGTGGGACCGTACAGGCGCCCCTCAAACAAACCTGAGGTGCTGGCCCGGGGTCCCCCTGAAACTTAGAGTAAGGCACATTGTCCTAGATGGCAGGTCTGCTTGCTTAGGATCTGGCACTGAAGGCCCAAATTCAGGTCACAGGCCTGGCTCTATCCCAAAATACTGAATTATGACTGCAGACCCAAGGTGTGTGTAGAGATGGGTATTCCTGAGCAAGAGGAAACCGTAATTGAGCTGTGATAAAAAGAGCATGAAGAGAGTGTGGCGGTGGAGGTTCGTGTCAGGTGAATCCTAAGAGTTTTCCCTGGAAGAGTTGATCAGATGTCAATATGGAATGTCCAGAAAATAGATAGAGCGAGTGGCAGTCCCAGGTCCAGCTGGCACCCAACCTTACCACACCAAGTCAAGGCCATCAGATTTCGTTTTCACCAGAAACCTATGTTCTTGGGCATGGACTGCAGAGCATCAAACATGAGCTTCCAGGAAGTGAAGATTCTGACTCCTGTCAAGAGACTATATTAGACAATCCCCTGCCTCCCAACACGCACACACCTCTTAGGCAGAGAATTAGATTTTTATCTGTTTAGAGGTGCGCTTCCTTACTTTCAGAACTGGTTGATAGAGTTTGGAAGGACCAGTGTTGAGATAGGGGTACTGTTTATGACTAAGGCAATTCAAAGTAAACTTTTAAGTTGTTTTGCTTTAAAAATATTGGAACACTGGGGCTGGCCCGGCAGCGCAGAGGTTAAGTGCACGCACTCCACTTCGGTGGCCCAGGGTTCACAGGTTCAGATCCCGGGCATGCACCGACATACTGCTTGTCAAGCCATGCTGTGGTGGCAGCCCATATAAAGTAGAGGAAGATGGCCAAGAATGTTAGCCCAGGGCCAGTCTTCCTCAGCAAAAAAGAGGAGTATTGGCGTTGGATGTTAGCTCAGGGCTGGTCTTCCTCACACACACAAAAAAATATATTAGAACACTGATATCTTATTGTATGGTGTGCTGGGTGTCTTCCAGATGATGATAGCTGCTGTGTGTTAGGCATGATCCTGAGGGCTTTGTATTTAATCCTTACAAGGACCACATGAGAAAAGGGAGTTGCCAGCACCCACATCGTACCGCTGAGGACACGGAAGCACAGAGGAGTTGAATGTGTTGGCGCGTCCCTGTGGGTTCACTGCTCCTCCCTGGGCAGCGTGGCTTGAGCGCAAGTCTCAGCCCCCGTGCCACCTGCGCTTCGCCTGGGAGAAGCCCCTGAGCGCTGCCCGCCTCAGGCGACCCGCCCTGGTGTGTGCTGCCCGTTAGCACTGCCTGTCCCCTCCACTTTCCCTATGTGTTTGTTCAGAATAAGGGGCCAAAACAGGCTTGTTAACCATGAAATTGATGACAGTCTTATAAACACAGACTTAGCAACATTTTACGTTTTACGTTTTAAAATTACTTGAGGAGGGCCGGCCCCATGGCTTAGCGGTTAAGTGCGTGCGCTCCGCTGCTGGCGGCCCGGGTTCGGATCCCGGGCGTGCATCGATGCACCGCTTCTCCGGCCATGCTGAGGCTGCGTCCCACATACAGCAACTAGAAGGATGTGCAACTATGACATACAACTATCTACTGGGGCTTTGGGGGAAAAATAAATAAATAAAATTATTAAAAAAAAAATCCTCTTAAAATTACTTGAGGTAATTATTTATAATTTTTTAATATAAATTTTCACAAAAAATTCAAGTGATGTAGGAGTATAAAGAAAAACAGGTGAAAGTCTCTCTATCTCCACTGATTTCTTCCCAAATGAATTTTTTTTTTTTTTTTTTTTTTAAGAAATCCTTAGGAACCTGTTTTTAAGCCTTTGGGATTTCTTTTGTGTGTGTGTGTGAAGAAGATCAGCCCTGAGCTAACATCCATGCTAATCCTCCTCTTTTTGCTGAGGAAGACCCGCTCTGAGCTAACATCTATTGCCAATCCTCCTCCTTTTTTTTTTCCCCCAAAGCCCCAGTAGACAGTTGTATGTCATAGCTGCGCATCCTTCTAGTTGCTGTATGTGGGTCGCAGCCTCAGCATGGCTGGAGAAGCTGTGCGTCGGTGCGCGCCCAGGATCCAAACCTGGGCCGCCAGTAGTGGAGCGCGCGCACTTAACCGCTAAGCCACGGGGCCAGCCCCCGAATGAATTTTTTTACCTTTTGCTGTGTGAGTTGAATTTATTTTTTCCCCCTGAATCCAGACCCAAGCTTCTGTTTACACACCAGCAGATAACTCCACCAATGTGTAGATAAACTGATCCCCTCAAAAATATGCTTGTGTCTGCATGTAAATCTGCTCCCGGAGTCCATCCAACAGTTAGTGATGGGTGACGTTCCTGAGGCCCATGAGTGCTTTGTTTAGCAGGAGCACTGGGACCTTCTAGTTAATGCTCGCTCCAGGCCTTGTCCCTGTGTTTCTTTGCACCTGTGAATCAGTCCTGGTGATTGTGCAGACGGCCACTGGAGGGGACGGTGGGATGGAACAGCCCAGGGAACCATGGCTCGGGTGACTCTCACCGTGGGTCCTTGGCACTTTTCAAGTAGTGATCATACCTTTGCTCGAAGTCTTGAGGTTTTGTTTCTCCCGTTGTAGGCAAGGCAGAGAGAGAAGATGAACGAAGAACATAACAAGCGTCTGTCAGACACTGTTGACAAGCTTCTCTCCGAATCTAATGAGAGGCTTCAACTTCATCTTAGAGAGAGAATGGCTGCTCTGGAAGACAAGGTGGGCATCACAGGACCACTAAAGCTTTCCCTTTCACAAGGAGATCGCTCCTGTTGTGCGCCCGAGGGAGGAGTAGTGTGTAACCACCATCACAGGAAGTGGAAATGTTCTGTAAAGAGGAAAAAGTACCAACTGTTACCCACTCATTGAACTAACTTATCGTTTCTTATGCTCTTGCCCAATCTGTGTGTAGGAAATTGTTTATCATTCTCATTCTCTAAAGCAGGGCTTGATAAACCGTGTCTATAAAGGGCCAGGTAGTAAATATTTTAGGCTTTTACTAATTACAAGTAACCGAGTAAAATCATTTTGTGCTCACCCATGCTTAGCACAAAAGCAGCCATAGACAATATGTAAACGAATGCTTGTGGCTGTGTTCCAATAAAACTTTATTTACAGAAACAGGCAGTGGGCTGGGTTTGGCTGACAGGCCCTGGTCTCCAGCCCCTGCGCTGGAATCTTTTTCTAGGCGCAACGCTCACCCCTTTGTTGCTCTTGTGTTGGAAGTTAATTTCTGTCTCATATAAAAACATAACAGTGTAGGAGAATGGTATAATATAAAGGCTTTAATGAACTAAAAACAAACGTTCTCATATTCCAACTCCTGCCTTCTCTCTCTTCATTTGGTATGGAAAATGTCTGAGCCCAGGCGCCTGCCCCTCTCATTATGGAAATACTTGAGCTGTAAGCAGACTGAAGGAGAATCCTAGAATCTGTATCAGGGAAGCTCTGATGGCGATAGTTGGATTCAGACTTGATGCAGCCTGTGCTCACTGCACCGGTGTCCCCACAGATGAGGCCCAGAGTCTCCCCTGAGGTTGGCCCTGGGGTCCTGCTCATTTGAGAGAGACCAGTGATTGCTACTCCTTACGCGACCTTTATTTTACACAGAACCCATTAGGCAGTGCGTTACTAGGGCCCACACAGGGTCCGTACCTCACTTCCTCCATCAGCGGGCCAACCTTAAGGGAGGAATATTTTTATCTTAGGTTTAAATTATACGTTTGAAACTTAGGTCAGGTTTCCCAAATGACCAATGAATTGTAAAACCTAAAAGCTACTATAAACCAGTTTAACTGATTAAAATAAACTTAAACCATGAACTTGACCTACTTACATTTCAAAAAGCGACCAGTGAAGAAGTTGATTGTGTGTGTACACATTGTCCTTAGAAGTTGTGTTGGCCCCGCTGCTGCATTTCACTCTGTGATACTGCTCATGAGTGCGTTTGTGTGTGGTACTTTATTGTTTTAAACAGAGATGTAGCCATACTGTATTACGTGGAACGTTTTCAAGAATCAACACTAGGGGCCGGCCCGGTGGCGCAAGCGGTTAAGTGTGCGCACTCCACTGCGGCGGCCCGGGGTCCGCCGGTTCGGATCCTGGGCGTGCACCGACACACTGCTTGTCCAGCCATGCTGTGCCGGCGTCCCATATAAAGTAGAGGAAGATGGGCACGGATGTTAGCCCAGGGCCAGTCTTCCTCAGCAAAAAGAGGAGGATCAGCATCAGATGTTAGCTCAGGGCTGATCTTCCTCACAAAAATGAAAAAGGAATCAACACTAAAGGACTCTCTGTCTTTTTCAGAATTCTCTATTACGAGAAGTTGAAAATGCAAAAAAGCAGTTAGAAGAAACGCAACATGATAAGGTACTTAAATCTCTAAATTGTTTAGAATTGAGGTGAGTTCATTGTTCTTATAACTGCTACAGATGTTTGGTGAAGTTGAGTTAAGCTGACTTTACGGCTAGTCCGCTGCTCTAAGATTCATAACACTCCTAGATTTGTACATTGAATGCACCTGTATTTTAGATGGATTTTGAGTCTGGTAACATGTATGGTTCAGAATTCTGAGTCCTTTCTGGGTTCATTTGAAAGCTAAAACGTTAGCATAAACCTTTTATCTAGAACAGTGCTGTGCAACAGAAATATAATATGAGCCACATGTATAATCTAAAATTTTCTAGTAGCCACATTTAAACAGTAATTAGAAACAGGTGAAAGTAATTTTATTTAACCTAATATAGTCAAATATTATTTTATGTCATTAATATAAAAATTAATGAGGTACTTTACATTCTTTTTTTCATAGTAAGTCTTTGAAATCACCGTGTGGTCTGTAGTTACAGCACATCTCAGTTTGGACCAGCCCTGTTTCAGGTGCTCACTAGCCACGTGTGGCAAGTGGCTGCTGTGGGACAGCACAGATCTAGAAGGTTATAGGGTGACTTAAAAAGTTTTCTGTCAGTTTTACTTATTATTTTGCTGTGTACAGAAATGAGGCTGCACATACAAATGGACAAATGATGCATGAATGAATGAATGAATGAGTGCTCGATGCAAGACAACTAAAGACCATACAGAGGCGTACGTGCAGTAGAAAGTCAATATTGTTCACCTCCCCCCTCCCACGTCTCTGCAGAATTAATCGTTGTTAACGGCTTGGTGTTTATCCTCTAAAAACTTCTCTTTGACTAAGACATAACTTTTTATTCTTTAGGGTTTATAAAGTTAATTTGCTGCTCTAAGTGTTTATGTTTACTGTAAGACTCTTGGAGAAAACTTTCTCAGAATTAAAATGTTTGGTATTTATAACTGCTAATTTAACCTGTTATGATTATGTTCAACATTTAAGCACATTTGATGCGAATAATTTTAAATTCTTAAAGAGACAGCTGCAATGGATGCCATTTGCTGTTTTGTAGGATCAGCTCGTGCTGGACATCGAAGCATTGAGGGCTGAACTAGACCAGACGAGGCTGAGAGGCGCGTCCCTTCACCACGGGTATGACAGTCACCCGTTCACAGATATGTTTCAGCACCTGCTGTGTGTACAAGGGCATGTCCTTGGCCCCGTGGGCAGTTAACTGGGTATAGTGCGTGGTCTGACCTCAGGGAGCCTGTAGATTAGTAGCAGCAAGAGGGAAGAGTAAAACATCGTTCCAGAGGTTAGATTCTGGTACCTGAGAGGGTGGTAGTCACATCATTGGCAGAACTCAAAACCACAGGAGAAGGTTTGGGGCGAAGAATGATTGGTTGATATTTGGGTATATTAATGTGAGGGACCTGACAGAGTATGAGAGTGACGGTACAGGGATAGGAGGACAGAGCCCAAGATGCCAGATGCAGCCCCATCCACCTGGGAGTGACAGTCGCATCCACGAGGACGAAGAGAGCGCCGCAGAGTGCCTGCACTGCTGGAGTTGTGAGGGTGCCTTGACATTCATGTGTTTAGTACAGCACTTGCAGTTTTTCATGTTTTTTAAGAAACTCTGAGGGTTAATGACATGTAGGCATTTTTGAGTCTGTTGAGACATGACTTTGAGTTGGCTGCTGTGGGAGTGAATCCCCTGGCTTGTGAATGAATCTGCCAAGTTGCCCAGCATCCTGATTTTTTTCTTACTCATGGTTGTAGAGGCAGTAATTCTCCTGTAGGTACTTCTGCTTCTTTGTAGAAAATGGTCATCAAGTGAGAGTTAAACTTTAGCAAAAGTTATTGAAGTGGTTAACCAGTGACATTCGTCAGACTACGGGAAATAGGCTCCTGCTTGAAACCTGATTTAGGAGAGAGCTCTGAACCTGTACAGAGACTCCTGCATTTGCAGATTTACGATATCATGAAAGTTTAGGGGATCTTGTGGCTGTCCCCACCAAACCTACTCCTAGAACATAGGGGAGAAGACGACAGAGTCACAGAGAGGCAGGGCCAGAAACTCTGCCTGGCGCCACAACCACGGGAAGGTAGAGTCTCATGAAGGAGAGTGTATGTGCTCACGGAGAGGGAAACGTGGAGGACCAGCAGGGCAGAAGACCATCTCATTTGCTGATTAAGATCCTCGATGGGAAAGGCTAGTGTTGTCAGTGCGCGAGGGGCAGACCCACCCTCAAGGAATTAAAGAGGATGTGTGTTTGAGGAGGATTGCGCGGGTACGTGGATGAAGGGGAAGGGGACGTAGTGTGTATTGTTACTCTTTTGGAAGTTTGAGTCATGAAGGGAAGGGAGCTGGTGTGGGAACTTGAAGGGGTGGCCAGGCTCGGGGCAGTTTTTACGATGGAGACATCAGGCATGTTTGCCCGTCCCAGGTGTGATATTAAAAGTGAAAGATGAGGAGAGAAAGGGGCTCTTTGCTCTAGTAGTGCAGAGGTGGCAGGAGGGATGGCCAAGGGCACAGTGGCTGTGTGGTGTGAAGACAGTGGGCAGGAGAGGCTGGGTGCAGAGGAGAGGGGTTTGTCTCAGGGAGGCAGATCTAAAGATGGCATGTCAGATGGCTTAGAAGAGAGGTTGTTGGGAGCTGTGGAAATGGGGGAAGACAAATCGCAGTCAGCGTGGGACGGGGCCTTGGGTGGGGATGGATGAGAAGGTGCCTAGCAGGCAGGGCGGGCTCAGATCACTTGGCATGACTCTACGGTGAAATCGGTCATCTTGTTTTTGTGATCTCTCCACCAGAAAAGATAGCCTAGACAGAGGAGAGGAGAAGGGTGATGGACGGGCCTCCATAAATAGATTGGGCTTGTAGAAAAGAGCTTGGGGAGGTGATTGGCTGCAGGGTGGCGGCAGGGTGGGGAGGAAGGTAAGCCTGGAAAAGGGTCTCACAACTAGGAGGCACTTGTAGACTGCAGAGGATGCATGAACCACCCAGAATTACACGCAGGATTTCGTGTGTGCATCAGAGGATTCACGAACCACCCAGAATTACACTCAGGATTTCGTGTGTGCGTCAGAGGATCCACGAACCCTCCAGAGTTAGACGCAGGATTTCGTGTGTGCATCGCTTTCATCTGACTTTGAACTGTCTCATGACCCAAAGCGCTCAGGCTAGAAATCGCACTGAGAAAGAGTGAGCAACTTCATTAGGAGTGAGGGATAGAGGAAGTAAAAAGATGGTTGTGCTCAAAGGGGAATTCCGGATTTGGATATCTTAAAACAAGTAACAAATCTCATGTAACACTTCAAGAAGACATTTCTTTAAAAAAATATGGAGAGGTGTGTGAACCAAAAGTAGATGAGTTGGCATGTCACACTGGCCCCGTCCACGATGGGGTGGGGAGGCGAGAGGGGTCCCCTGTTTAATTGGCTTTAATCAGATGAGTGTACTGTATCTCCTCAGATCTTAAGGACTTCTGAAAATGAGGGCAGCCACCTTCTTTCCCGAGAACAAGGAGTTACTAGACTGCCGGCCAGGACTGAGGTGTGGCTGGTGTGCCCGTGGTGAAGGCTGGGCACTGGGGCTAGGCAGCATGCTCCTTAGCCTCTGCTCACCAGTTCCTCGTCAGGGCCTTTTCTAATGGCTCACCTCAACGGCTCCCTCGTAGGTGCTCAGGGCCCCACCTGCCTGTCCTGGTGTTTTCCAGCCACGGTGTTGATTGTCTGTTAATCTAATTGCACACAGATCTGTACTTTTGATTCAGAAACACCAAAGCAAGCTGCAAATCCTGTTCATATCAGCGCCAAGCTGTGTTTGGGCTTCTGCAGCTGGTTCCTCTAAGGTGCCTGTTAGTAGCGCTTTAGACAGTGTTGAACAGCTAGAGGAGTACCTGTGGTCCGTGAGCCTCACACTGGATCTTGGCACTAATGGGAGAATGACGGTTGAAGCTGGAAGTGAGGAATAGGTGTGCTTCCTGGCCAGTCAGGGAAGCATAGAGCAGAGGCGGGGCTGAGCCACCCGCCTGAGGGGGCTCTGAGACGGATTACAGATCCTTCTCCAGAGCCCAGACAGCTGGACTCCGTCCTCTTATCTCCGTGTCGGTGGCGGCGGCATTGGTTTTCCTGAAGGTTTCCCACCTGCAGGGGCCGAAAGACTAAATGCTGGCAGGAGCAAAGAGAGACGTGCCCTCTATGGAGACCTTTTTCTGTGAAGTTATTTTCCAAATTGACAGGTTTTGGCTTGACTAACAAAGTTAGTTCACTTTTCTTATCTAATAACGACCTTTTTTTCCATGTTTCAGCCGACCCCACTTGGGCAGTGTCCCAGATTTCAGGTTCCCTGTGGCAGACGGTCCCACAGACTCCTACAGCGGCAGTGCCGTGTTGCGGCGCCCCCAGAAAGGCCGTCTGGCAGCCCTGCGAGATGAGCCGTCCAAGGCAAGGCCTCGTCCTCGGCCGGCTCGAGTGAGACGCCGGCCTGTGTAAAAGTCTCCTGTTTGTCCTGTGATTGTGAGACTGTTTGGGGGTTCAAATGTTGATAGGTCACGTTCTCTCTTCTCCTCCGCCCATTTTCCCTTTTCTGGCTAAGAGTTTACTTTTAGAGCATGCTTTTTTTTTTTTAAAAGAACAAATTCTGATAAAATACGACCTCTTAAGCATAGCACAATGCTAACTAGTACAGTTTTGAAGTAGTAGTTAAGGGTAAGTGAATACATGCATCCGTCATCTTTTAGTGAAAAGAATTCACATGTGGAAATTTAAATACCTTCATACGTTTGTCTGTTTAACAGCATATATTTTTATATACTTCTCTGTATTTTGAGCACCCATATTCAATGAACACCTGGTTTGGGCCAGGAATGATTATAGACCTATGGCTCCAGCAGTGAATAAAAACAGAAAAGATGCCTGTACCCCCAGCATGCACATTCTAGTGAGGAGAGAGAGCGGTGCCTGAGAAGTAAAATATGGTCTGTGTATTAATTACCTGTCACTGTGGTAACAAGCTGCTATAAAGCTGAGTGACCTAAAACCAGGAATACTTACTCGTTCACGGTTTCTGTGAACTTAGGAGCCTGTTAGGAGGATGATTCTGGCTCAGGTTCTCCTGAGGTTGCAGCCATCAGAATGCTCAGGGGGCTGGAGGGTGCATTTCCAGGCTCACTCGCCTGGCTCTTCCTTGCAAGGTGGACCTCTCCATGGGCTGCTTGAGTGTCCTCACAGCATGGCGGCCGGCTTTCCTCAGAGCTCATTCTGAGAGAGAGCAAGAAGGCCCCAGCTCTTTCGCCCTAGTCTCGGAATCCAGACACCTTCGCTTCCACGGCTCTCTGTTCATCAGTGAGTGATCAAGTCCTGCCTGTACTCCAGGGGGTGGGGCGTGGAGGAGTATTAGGGAATTTGTGGACGTATCTTTAAACCACCACAGTGTGTCCAATAATAATAAGCAGGGGAAGGAGACCCAGGGTACCCCAAACTGTGGAATGAGGAGGGGAGGATCATGGTAGATGATGTGGCCAGGGAGGTCTCCCCAGGATGGTGACGTTTGAGCTGAGACCCAGGAGGGAAGAGAAGGAACCATCTGGAGATGTTATAAGGACGTGCCAACAAAATGTGCTGATGGGTTGAATATAGATTGTGAGAGAAAGCCGAGTCAGGACCCCGAAGGCTTGGGCTTGAGCAGCTGAAGGCTGGAGGCTGTCTCCTGAGATAAGGAAGACTGCAGGGCAGGGGAGTCTAGGAGTTGAGCCTTGGCCCCGATCAGGTTGACAGCCCTATCCAGTGTCCAGGCAGACGTGTCAGGTAGGCAGTTGGATATTCCAGCTTGGAACCCAGGAGAGAAGTCTCAAGATAAAGATTTAGGGGTCATGAACATACAGTTGGTATTTAAAGGCGTAGGACAAGATAAACTCCCAAGTGGGTACCTGTTGATAGAGATGAGGTTCAAGGATAGAGCCATGGGGCACTCCAAAATCCAGAGGTTGGGAAGATTGAGAAGGGACCCGCAGGAGACTAAGGAGTGAGAAGTGAGGTAAGCGGAAACCCAGAGAGGGTGGGGCCTGGAGCCGAGTGAGTGAGATGCTCAGGGAAGAGGGGAGAACAGCATGCCTGGTCCTGCTGATGGGCCAGATGAGGTGGAGGTGGAGGACGGCAGTGGACTTAGTAATGTGGGGTGCCATGGACCCTAGAGCGGCTCTGCTGGAGGGGAGGTGGTATAGCCTGCTTGCAGCAAGTTCTAGAGACCAGGAGGAAAGGAAGTGGAGACAGAGTAGAGGCGGGTCTGGAGGACTTTTACTCTGATCGGGAACAGAAATGCAGTGGTAGCTGGAAGGAGACATGGCGTATAAGTTCTGTGGTCTCTGTTGTAGTATTTTAACGAGGAACAAGGGAGAAAACATTCTTAGGCTGATGGGAACGAGCCAGTAGAGAATTGATTATCCCGAGAGAGGGAGGAATGGGGGCAGGAGATCCTGGAGTCAGCTGTAGGGGTGGGACTCGTGCCCAGAGGCAGGGCTGGCCTGGGCGGGGGCACAGGTGCCCGGCCACGATCTCGGATCTCAGGAGGGAAGACGGAGTGCGTGGGTACAGGCCCGGGTGACGGGGAGACAAGCCAACGGGGCCTCTAGAGTCCTGTGATTGTTCTGATGCCATGTCAGTGAAATGGGAAGCAGGACCCTGGACTGAGAGTGAGACTGGAAGAGGAAGAGATGGAGGTTTGGAGAGAAGGCTGAAACAGCCACATGGGAGGGGATCACACAGGCCCCACGCGCACACCTTCTCCGTCCGTGTTCTGATTACAAACACTGCACTTCCATCACACAGAAGAGGGTTTGGGCTCAGCACAGAGGTGCCTTTTCTCCATGAGCCACAGTTCTCTAGAAAACATGGTCCACCAGCTCGCTGTTCCTCGGATGCTGAGACAAGCGCATCCCAGGGCTTGCCCTGCTGTCTCTCGTTCTGCTGCCCCTTTCTGCTTTTGTCCGTGCTTGTTTGTACTGGCCTCGGAGGAGGGAAGGTTGGGAAACGCCAGTGAGTTATGTGTTTCTTGATAACACCAGTACAATGGTGTGGCAACTGAGGTGACCCCAGCTGCTGTGGATCGAATGAATTTTTTTTACTTCCCATTAGCATGGCTGACTGTGCCACGATGTCTTGTTTTAATTTTCAGTTTTCGTTTCTGACGCGGTCATCTCACCACTGTGAATAAGGTCCTAGAAATGCCTCGTGTCCACAGTAAGACATGAACGTTACCAGGCAGTCTAAGTAATAGGTTATCCTCCATTATTGCCTGCTTAATACGTGTCGGCAGCTTACAAGCATGACCCATTTTTCCAAAATCTTTTGAGCTTCCATTGAAATATTTTGTCAGTTTCTGATAGGTTTATGTTAAGTTGCTGTAACTGTGGTGGTGATTTTCCATCTTTGCTGAGGTTTGGTTTTCTTGTTTACAGGTACAGACTCTTAATGAACAGGATTGGGAACGTGCCCAGCAAGCTAGTGTCCTGGCAAATGTAGCGCAGGCCTTCGAGAGTGATGTTGACGTGTCTGATGGTGAAGACGACAGGGATACGATCTTCAGCTCAGCTGGTCTCTTGTCACCCAGTGGGCAGGCAGATGCCCAGACGCTGGCCATGATGCTTCAGGAGCAGCTAGATGCCATCAACAAGGAGATCAGGTACGCGGGATTGTACACAGCACCACAGGAACATGAGTGTCTCTCAGGATTGTCTTCCACTTAGAAAAGTCTGGAACAGATACTGTGAACGTATTCTAAATGATCCATAGTAATAAAACTTACTTCAGTTTTGTTTGAAGAATTTTAAGTTCTGAGATTGCCCTCAACTATGAAGTTGAGTTAATCAGGGCGTTCTCTCCATAACTGTGGCATCGGCACACTCGTGTAAAATCGTGCGGAAGGGTGAAAGGTGTTCAGTCCGTTCCCCACAAAGCTGACGACACAGCTAGAGAGCACTGCAGGGAGCTCAGTGTCAACCTGTGACGCTCTCTGGACCCTAGGCCAGGTTCCGGAGACGGCCGGGGTGCAGAGAGCTGAGAACGCATCAGAGGAGGCCTCCTGCTCCAGAGTGCAGAGGGAAGATGTGGCGTGGGGCAGGGCACCACAGAGAGTTGGGAGGAGATGACTGGCCTGGCGCCCATATGGGTGAGAAGCAGGGTTCCTTTCATGGCGGTGCCAGAGGGCAGATGACTCATCAGGAGAAATGCCAGAGCTCAGTCCACTGGCAAGCGGAGGTGAAGTGTGCGGGAGGGAGGGAGAGCCACTTACCACCCCTTCCAGCCTGAGGGTCCCCGGACTGTGAGCCCCGAGAGGGGCCAGGGAGCTGGCGAGGCATCCGCCTGCTGCTCGTGCATCCTCCAGCAGTGAGGAGGGCCCTCTGTGTGTCTCTTAGAGCCTCACATTTTCAGGTGTGTGTCACACAGCCACCTGCGACAGAAAAGCTGAGGTTTTCAGATTGGCAAATTCCCATTCATACTTGCGTTTTGCTATGTTAAATTTATATAACGTGAAAATTGGTTCATTGTAAGGTAGTGGTCAAGGGATGTGTGTTTGAATCTTCTTAATCTCATCAATATTTTAAAGTTGTTTTCTTTAGAAACCTCTTTTAGCAGTTATAATAGTAAATTTACAAAATAGTGGGCTGACGTGGGCTTGAATCCAAAGCTTGGCCCCTGCAGTGGTGACGGGCCTTAGGCCTGGGGAGCAGCAGCGTGACCAGGTGCCCTGCGTCTGCCCCATGTCAGGCCTGATGCACCCCCATCTGGGCCTGGAGCCACACGAAAACCAGCTGTGTACCAGTGACCCTGCAGTGGGTCTGGGTAGAGTTGCTGTCCACATTTTGTTGTTGTAAAGTTAACACAGACAGAAGTGCCCCTTCCTGCCTGCAGAGAGCCGGAGGGAGAGAAGAAAGGTGAGCAGAATAAGATCAAAAAGAGCGCTAGGCTCTGAAGGAGAAAGGAGGCTGTGCCGCCTGCAGTTTTGACTTTATAAACTGGCCTTTCGTGTGCTGTGTTTCAACACGGAGGAGCTCTGAAAGGTTGTCTTTCCCCATCCCTATGGGAAATATGAAAGGATTATAAATGTCAGCTTTTATTTTTTACAGTGTATTGCTAAGTAAAACATTTTTCTTCAAGCGGCAAGTTGACCTGATCTGAATGGTAAATTCTATGCACTGACTTGTTATTAATAACAAAAAAATACTTTCAGGGTATATAAGTAGAACTTTGAACTGGAAAAGTTACTGCAAGGTTACTACTAATTTAATATTAGAACAATGATTTGCATGGTCAGATATTAAAACTGCTGTTTGTTCATCCGCTGTACGTTAGGAGAGAAGAGCTTTAGTCTTGAATTCCAAATTAATGCAGCGTGGTTGACAGGAACTCAGAAATTCAGATGAGGCTGGTGGAGAATTCTATCAAATAATGCTTTTGTTCAAATTAACCTTTAAAAAAATCATTTTCATCTAGTCTACAGGCTTAAGTGTTTAGAAACTCCTAATTGCTTTGTGCATTGATTTTTTGCTTAAATCAGAGTTCCCAGTTTCCAGTTGAAAAAATTGATAGATAAATATGCAGCTGTGCTCTGAGAAGAGGGCATGTCAGAGCTGTAAAATTCAAATGTCTCATCGTGCAGTAAGAGAGTTGCCAGCCAGCCCCCTTCAGACTTGTAGTGTACATAAGTAAAATAAAACATGAGTGGTCAGAAACGACTTTACAAGACTCAGTGGAAGATTTACTTTGTGTTGTTCTAAAACTGAGTGTGTTAAAAGAGAGAAAAAGTAGAACATTTTTGCCGAAGTGTTAATTGTTTGAGCAACCATTATTGGAGTTAACTTACAGTACAAGCACAGATTTTTTTATCCAAACGCACTAATCTGTTTGCTAATAAAGGAAGGGTGATCTGTTTTATTTTTTTTTAGGTTGATACAAGAAGAAAAGGAAAACACAGAGCAGCGGGCGGAGGAGATTGAGAGTCGAGTTGGCAGTGGAAGTTTAGACAATCTTGGTCGTTTTAGATCAATGAGCTCCATTCCCCCCTATCCTGCTTCCTCGCTTGCTGGCTCCTCTCCTCCAAACAGCGGCCGGTCCACCCCACGAAGGATTCCGCACAGTCCAGCTCGGGAAGTGGACAGACTAGGTATCATGACTCTAGTAAGTATTTGTTGTTTCTCCCCTCACCCCCAGCACACCTGATTTAAGTCTTGGACACCAGGAATGTGCTTTTTTTGTTTTAACGCAGAAGAAAATCAGGTACATTTGTTATGCTCAGAGGTTCAAGAGTTTTAAAAGCAGCTAGTATTTAATCATTCAATAGCACAGAGACAAATTAATTTTAATATTTGGATGACCAGTTGAGCATATCATCCTGAACTCATGAGAAGTTGTGTTTGTAACTTTGGGCATGGGCAGCTGTGCTGGGTACAGCAGCGAGAAGGGGGAATATTTTTGTTTTCTAGGAGTAGGCACTTTCACAAAAGTAAATATAGCAGCCATCACAGCATGTAGGAAAATGTGCAGAGTCACGGCTGTCCTTTATGTCAGGGATGACTGACTGGAGGGTACAGGACATGCAGTCCAAAAAAAACGAAACAAAAGCTAAATCGGTCCTCTTAATACTGCCCTCGGCGAGGCGCTGAACAGCAGGTCTGCACGTGACCCCAGGACCATGTCAGTTAAAGCCGTGTTGCTTCTTGGATTCCCAGGGAGGCAGACGGGCTGCTTTACTGTTCAGCATCTAGAAGTGCAGGGACCTTATGATTTTTGGTGACAACGTGCAGCTCTAAAGAATATTTTATGACTTCCTCATGTACTTAGTTTAGGTTTTGTGAGTGCATGAAATTGTGTTGACGACATTCTGCTTTCTCACTGCACTTCTATTATCATTTCTTCTCTTACCATCCATTTTCGTTTTTAGTTGCATTGTTAGCCAGCATATAATTAAATCAACCACAGATCATTTTAGTGGCATATGAAGTGGTGACTAGTCCATTTTGCAGTGTTTTGATGTACTATTTTTATAATTTACATCGTTAGCTAATTAGCTAATATTTTAAACTCTCTGACCATTTCATGTGTGGTTTCATGCTTATTTCCTTTCAGAGAATTTGTAAAAACAGTTCTGTTTTTTTTTTCCCTTGTTTTTATAGTTCTGTATGCTGGCTGACAGTGTGTCTGCTTCCTTGTTTGGTTTTGATGTCCTGTATCATCCTTTTGTTTGTTTTATCACTGTTAATCCAGACCTCAGCCCCTACCCCCGCCCCCCGGGCTGTGGTGTGTTGATCCAGCTGCCCTCCCCTCTCCTCCCCGGGCTGTGACACCGTCTCCACACTGTGCTCAGGGAACAGCCACGGTGTGATCCGTAGCGTGTCTGTGGTCGATTGGGGCTCGTTAGTGGGGTTTCTGCTTTATCTTCATTTCTCATTAAAGAGTGTTTTTTTCCCTCAGTAGCAATAATTTTTTATTAGCGTTTCACTGTATAATAGATGTGGATACAGGCATGATATAGATGGATCAGCGTGTTTCTACTCACACTATGTAGGATATGTGTAATTCATCAATGTTTTTTATATAAAGAAATAATCCACTAAGTGTAGAATTATTGGAAAATTGACACAAGCATGCTTTTTTGTTTTGATGCTTGTATTCAAGACTAAATCTCTTGGGCCGGCCCTGTGGCTTGGTGGTTAAGTGCGCGCGCTGCGATGCTGGCGGCCCGGGTTCGGATCCCGGGTGCGCATCGAGGCACCACTTCTCTGTCCATCCTGAGGCCGAGTCCCACATACAGCAACTAGAAGGGTGTGCAGCTGTGACATACAACTATCTACTGGGGCTTTGGGGGCAAAAAATAAATAAAATCTTTAAAAAAAAAAAAAAAAAAAAAGACTAAATCTCATCAACTTATTGAACATGCACAATTAATGCCTTTAATAAACTTTTTTAAATTAAAATATTTTATAGGAATCATAGAATGTAAAGATTCCACCTGCTATTATGCTAGCTTTTATTCCTACCTATTTTCACAGGGTACCCTGCTTTAATCAATAAATTTATTTTTGAGAAATTTTAAATCAAATTCTGGGTAAGAATTTTATATTAACGACCAACAGGTGATTAACTGATTGTAAGTTTGTTCAGTTTTATAGTAGGTCTTGCAGTAACTTCCTCATCGATTAGATTGATATTTTAAAGTATAAAGTGTGTTTCGTTAGGGGAAGACTAAGATATGGAGAAGTTTGGCTTAGAATAGACAACTGTTAGGGCCCTTTGTTAAATAGAATGCCATATTTTAATAAATCGTGTAATAGAATTTTATCTCCCTGAGTAATAATTTTTAGTGTTTCTCTAGTAAATCTTGAATAACTTACTATTTAAATTTTGTGGTGAAAAAATGTTCTATTTCAAGTTACATTGTCTCTAAATCTTATCTCACTTATATGTGTCCTGTCATTCTCTTTTTAATATATTTGCTGTACTGATCCTTGAATTTTTAACTTCAGAGTATGCAGTAAATCTGGTTTCTCTTCATTTCTTTGCATGCGTCTGTCAGCCTAGTGATTTAAGGAAACATCGTAGAAAGGTAAAATATTTAGTAACTTAACATGCCTTTGTTTCTCTGTGAAGTATTGAAGAGTACCTGTCATTTTCCATGAATGAACACTGTGAGGCTGTGTCTTGATGAATCATTGATGTTTTAATGGATGTGTTGACACTCACCCGGCACGTCACAAATGACGATTGTTCTCTGGGAGATGGGTCACAGGTGGTTTGCATAGAACACTGGGACAATCATAAGGATTTGCCTTTCTCCCACTTATTTGCCTTCTAATGATTGCATGCTTATTTATAATACATATAGCATTTTTAAAAATGAGAAATTATTGATATAGAGCCACAGATTTTAGTTTTGGGAAAAACTAGTTTTAACAAGCATGGCTAGCGGCATTAGTAAGCTCTTACTGTATGCCAGGCACTGTGCAGAGTGCTTTATGCCTCTGTTACCTCATCCTCATGCACATCCCTGTTGTTATTGGGGTTACAGGTTACAAGTATACAGGTTACTGTTGTTATCCCATGTACAGATATGGTAACGGAGGCTCAGAGAGGTCACACACTGTGCCCAAAGTCGCATAGTCGGGAACACGGCAGTTCGGATTGGTCTGTTTTCAAAACCTGGATGTA
This sequence comes from Ceratotherium simum simum, assembly GCF_057802395.1. Lineage (NCBI taxonomy): Eukaryota > Metazoa > Chordata > Mammalia > Perissodactyla > Rhinocerotidae > Ceratotherium > Ceratotherium simum. The sequence goes on along the minus strand of NC_141933.1, from coordinate 3,955,520 downwards.
GCCACTTCCCCAGCTGTCCTGCCTTCTCTGCAGATTCTCTTATCTCCTTGCAGCATTCTTGACAGTGGGACGTCAGGGCCTCTTCTCCTTACAGATAATTGTGAATTGGGCCTCCCTATGCTTGGAGAAAGTACATGCATTAAGGAACAGATCTGTTGACCAAAATGTGTTCCTCGTAACCTTTATGCTCTCGTGCATAGTCTGCGCCCCCACCCGAAACCTGCCTGATCCTGCACTCCCGGGACGCCCTTCGGATGCTCAGGCAGCCGTCCTCTAACCTCACCACTTAATGCACCTGAGCCCTCCACTGCGCAGAGCAGCGTGGCGATTCAGTGAAACTCGGGTTCACTGATTGGTTTGTGACCTGGGTGTGCTGCTCGCTCTCTTTGCGCCTTGGTTTGCTCTCCTGTTTAAGTGAAGACAATGATAGAATCAGGCTCCTCGGGGTGGCCGCAGACTGTGGCTGTCTGTGTACCGTCCATAAGGAGATAAGGAGCCTACACCAGCAACGAGGTGCAGAGCACACCCTTCAGTCGTGCTGACTTGTATTTTCCTTGGTAGCAAGACTTTCTCAATGGCGGAAGAAGCTTGTTGATTCACGTCCATGCCTGACAGCCCGATCCTGTTGCCCGTGGTAACGTTGAGCTCGCTGCCTGGCTCCTCTGAGGGCCTTGTTGGGAGGATGAAACCAGGTGTATGTGCAGAGTGCCAGGCATGGTGCAGACACAGCCAACCTGGGCCGAGCACTGGCGCCCTCTTCCTCCTCCACATCATTGGCATATGCCGAGATGACTTCCCACCTCATGGAGCTTCCCATTCTAGTCAAGTCTGAAAGAGCATGTAGGCACAAGTGTGGCGGGCTCCAGTCCTGGGTGGGGTGCACCTCACGATAGGAGTGCAGAGAGAGAGAGCTGGCCGGGCTGGGGTGAGCCCGACTCCTCCTTAGGAGAGGCTCGCCATGTTGACTGGGCTTTGAACTAGGGCCCGTCCTTACTCACGAGCTACCACTACACCACTGGGCTGGCCCAGGATTGTTGTTTTTTGTTTTTTATACGTGATTGTTTTAACCTGAATTTGAAATCTGTCCCTGTTAAGTTTTATATGGATAGTTCCTAGCCATTTATAGCCTTTGGTTATCTAATGGCTGTAATTAGAAATTGGTAGAGGACGCAGAATTTATCCAGCTACGGCTTAAAGTGATGTCTTAAATGAGTACAGCTCCACTTTGCACCGAGCCCCTGTGGGGCTGCAGTGGATGGATATTCTTTACACAATACTGTTAAAAAGGCACAAGTAAGGGGCTGGCCCAGTGGCGTAGTGCTTGAGTTTGTGCGCCCCACTTCGGCAGCCAGGGGTTCACGGGTTCAGATCCTGGGTGCGGACCTACGCGCTGTCTGTCAGGCCATGCTGTGGCAGGCGTCCCACATATAAGGTGGAGGAGTATGGGCACAGATGTTAGCCCAGGGCCAGTCTTCCTCAGGAAAAAGAGGAGGATTGGGCAACAGATGTTAGCTCAGGGTTAATCTTCCTCACCAAAAAAAAAAGCACAAGTTGGCTGATGAAGTCTTATTGTTTATGCAAACATCTACCATGCACGTTTCAAGAAATCCAGCCCTGCCTTAACCGCAGAACCAAATTTATCAGTAAGACCTGCCAGGACCCTGATGGGGTTAATCACTTCCCCCGCTCTTTCCCATGCTGAGATTCCCTTACAGACAGAAAAACTGGCAGTCTGAAAGAGATCATCTCTTAATGAAAACCTAGGATTACTTTAGCAAACCCATATTGAACAAATTGCTTTTAAACCACATATGAGAACTTCAGTTTATAGCACCAATCTAAACGTTATTGAGAAATACAAGACAGACACGTGTTTGGGGTGGAGGATGTAGATCCCTTTTCACTTCTCCACTTGTTGTTGTATAGGTTCCAGTAGTTTCATCACTGCTAAAAATGATACTGGATCATGGTACAAGCTATTTCTTCTTTTCTCCCCAAACAGAAGGGTCTGGACAGTTTTGCCCGAGAGGTGTCTATCCTAGCTAGTGTTTCTTTTGAATGCATCAGGAGGTCGACACTTTCTTCCTCAGCTCCTCGTGGGGGAGAGTGAATGCCATCCAAGCTTTGTAATGAGGAGATTGCGGGCGTGGTTCAGATCTCTGTGCCCTTCGGTGGCTGGCCTTGTGGTGGCCTAGGATCCTAGGGAGGGCAGACCCTCGGGCTGCCAGGAGGCTCAGGAGGAGGAGCGTCCGTGTGTCCTGCTGAGGTCTCCCCACTCATTCTGGTGCTCGCAGGCTTAGAGTCGGGCTCTGCTCCACGGTTCTGCTTCTTATGAACAGGACAGTCCTTTAACATGGCATTAGGCTAAAACAAGGCTATTTGTGCTTGGCAGAAAGCAGAGCTAATGGATTTCCAAATAAGTTTATGCTTATAGTTTAAAGCCTGTCTGTGTGGTTTTTTTTTGGTCACAGTCAATTGTTAACTAATTTTACACTTATCTCAACCCCTCAGTTGCCAGCTTCCCGAGAAGAGGTACGAGATGACAAGACAACAATAAAATGTGAAACCTCCCCCCCTTCCTCCCCGAGGTCCCTTCGATTGGACAGGCTGCACAAAGGAGCATTGCATACGGTCAGCCACGAGGACATCAGGGACATAAGAAAGTAAGGAACGGGCCAATTCGGTACCCATAACCCCATCTAGAAACAGACTTGTCTTTTACTTTTCTCCTTTAGGAAATCTGTTAACCTTTTTGGGGAAAAAAAAAAAAGTCAGAACAATGATTTTAAAGAAATACCGGTTAGTTCGGTTGAGTTTATTTAAATGATGTTCTTGGGCTGTCTGCCGCTGCTCTGGGAGCTGAAGTGAGAGCCAGCAGAAGATGAATGTCTGTTTGGGCAAAGTCGGTTTAGAAAGAAAGGAGTTCAATGATACCAGCAATTTTAGAAAAACTCTTTCCTCAGATTCTACAAATTGACTACTTTGAGAAGTTTCTTTCTGTTCTTGGTGGAGCGTTTGCCAAGCACATGACGTGTTCCTGGCAGTTACTTCTCCAGGAGAGTCAGTGCCTCTTGGACGCGCTCTCCTGCCTGTTGAGAGTTCCGCCTCAGCCTCACCCGTTCCCTGAGTGCTTCCCTGCAGGAGACCATTAGAACTGTTTTGTTACTAATATGCTCCTCTTTCAGACTACCTCGTATCGAGTTCTGTTCTGTCCCAGGCAGTCCTCAATGGAGGGCACACACGTTCGTCCTCACAGCCACTCCGCAGCTAGTTACCGTTGCTCTCATTTCACGGCCAGGGCTAGTCCACTCAGGGAGGCCGCTGGAGCAGCTGAGAGGATGGAACTCCAGTGTTTGTGGGAGCATCTTCACTAGCTGAGAGGTGACCCTGAGGTGGGGTCAGTGGTGCTCTCTGCATTCGATGGTTTGGAGAGAAAGCCTTTCTTGAAAGGAGAGCTCCACATCAGTGTCAGCGTGTCAGAAACAGTTCTCTGTTGCAGTGTCACCGGGAGCCTTCGTGTCTCACGCAGAATGCGTTTCCGAAGATCTGCGTGGAAGGGACTTGAAATGCTTGTTGTGTAGTTTGAAGAACGAGTGTTAAAAATGTGGAGTATTCTAGTTCACGTGAATGGAACATTTTGTTGTGACGAGGGCACTTATTAAACGTCATTTCTGTCCCTGAAGCTCAACAGGCTCGCAGGACGGCCCCGTGAGCAACCCCAGCAGTAGCAACAGTAGCCAGGACTCGCTCCACAAAGCCCCCAAGAAGAAGGGCATCAAGTCCTCTATCGGCCGCTTGTTTGGCAAGAAAGAAAAGGGCCGACCTGGACACCCCGGCAAGGAATCGTTAGGACCAGGTGGGTGGCTTCCAGCACAGGTCGTAACCACTAGGAGTGGAGTGGGGGCACTGCCCCTGTGTGCCTCCCTTGCCCCCAGTCGTTCCCACGTGTGTCTGTCGTCCGAGCTGCTGTTGTCCAGGAGCAACAGCTCGGGAGGCACGCGGTCTCCCCGGGGCTGGACGTTCGTCAGCCCCGGATAACTTAGCTGCTAACGCATGTAAAGGGTTTCCTGTCCCCCGAGCGTTTGTGTGTGGTTGTCTGGTCAGAGACTGAGCCTCTAGAATTGTTCTCATTCTGCCTGCAAATACCCTTCCACCTGTTCATGGAAACACCTCACTTGGCTGTGTTGCTTTTCTCTCACTATGTCAACCTCTCTGCCTCCTCATAGCTGGTGTTTCAGAGACAGAAAACTCATCTCAGGATGCCTTGGGACTCAGCAAATTGGGAGGACAGGCTGAAAAAAATCGTAAACTTCAAAAGAAGTAAGCTTTTTATTGTTTGTCCATCTTACTGCACAGTTTTCAGTTATACCTGATTTCTAACAATTACTTAGTAAATGTCATATCCAGCTATGTATATTATCTTCTGAAGGGTGAACCTGAAGCCTTTATTAGACTCTCCTTCCTGAAGGACTGAGAGCCTCTGTTGATGGAATGTTGAAAGGACTCACACAAGATGGATTCCAGTCCACCTTGGAAAGTTCTCTGACGAGGACACACCGTGGTTCAGAGTCAGCCTCCGTCAGAGCATTGGGATCTGAGTCCTGGCTCCTGCACACATTACTTTGGGGTGTGGGAAGGTCATCTAGCATTGCTGTGCTTCAGTTTTCTCATCTGTAAAATGGGAAGAATAGCAGTACATACCTCATGTGGCTTTTATGATATGCATACATATCTACATAAATATGCATAAAGCTCTCTAAGCAGTGCCAGCAGTTGTAAACTGTATCTCACTGTATGTATAACTACAGCCACTGCAGTGACTTGACCGCCAGCATTCAAAGTTTGCTGTTGGTACTCTGATCTGTCAGGAAATATTCGCTATGTTGCCCTTTATTTCTCCTCCAGTAGATTTTGTATTTTTATCTTAAATAGACTTGTCAATTTTGTAGTCTATTAAGTTTTGATTCTGATTTGTCTTGATTCTGAAAATAAGTGGTAATAGTGGGAATAGTTTACTACAATGGAACGCAGGCGATGTGATGCCCCAGGGTGAGGGCACAAAGGAAGTTTGTGTACATGTTTCCCCAGGTCTCCTCTGATCCAGAACAGGTTGTGTTGACCGTATGCAACACCAGAGTTACATAGATGGATGAGGTAGGCTGAGACAGTGTCCTAGTGAACTGACAACTTAAAAGTGAAACTGAATGCCCTTCTTCAACAGAAGAGGCGTTTAGTAGTCTAAGGGGTAAGCGCTGAACTTGAGAATGGGGAAGACGGTGGAGAGCCGGTACTAAGATGGTGATACTGGGCCTCGAGACCGGCTGACGCTCGGTGGGTTCTGTGCTAAATCTGACGACAAGAAAAGTCATCTGGCCACTCTCAAGCACCCTGAGAGCCCCACGGTGGTGTGGCGCCTGGGCTACAGGCACGGCCCCCAGGACCTCACTGGGGTCCAGGGGCCTTTAGCCCCTCGAGTTGCCGGTTGGTTTTCCTTTTGTGAAATCTGCCTCGTTTTAGTTCTCGTCTCAGAATCATAATAATTCTCTTGACTGGCATACTGTTGATTATATTTCAGGTGAGATGCTGTTGTTTCTGTTATTCCTCACAATACCATAGGAACACTCAGTCTTCTGGTTCCCTGTAAATGGAAATTTGTAGAAACTACTTAGCAAAATCTGATTTGAATGTTGCTATCTTTGAACTGTATAAAAATGTTTTAAAATCACTTGATTAAGTGCCATTTGCCTGTGGGAAAGTGAATGTCAGAACTAGGCTTTTTATCTCCTGGAGCCATGCTAGGACAATTTTGTCCCTTAGACTTTGCTGCTGTGTTTTAGTTCACATCCTCACAGCTACTGGAATAAAATCAGGAAGGTTTGTGGCGGTGCACCTCTGTCCTCCTCCCTGGAGTTCTATCTTCCTCCCCGGAAGTTTGTGTTCCCCGTGGGGTCACAAACTGTATAAATTTTTTTTTTTTCTTTTTTTTTTTTTAAAGATTTTATTTATTTTATTTTTTGCCCCCAAAGCCCCAGTAGATAGTTGTATGCCATAGCTGCACACCCTTCTAGTTGCTGGATGTGGGACTCGGCCTCAGGATGGACAGAGAAGTGGTGCCTCGATGCACACCCGGGATCCGAACCCGGGCCACCAGCATCGCAGCGCGCGCACTTAACCACCAAGCCACAGGGCCGGCCCACAAACTGTATAAATTGACCCAAATGTTTCACTCTGATTTCTAAATTTATTTTGTAATTCTCAGGAGGTATGCTTGAGCACTTGGCTGTGTGAAGACAGCCTTTATTATTTGTCCCAGACATGATTAAATGTCACGCGGGGGGGGGGGGGGGTCGTGCGTGTGTGCGTGCGCGCGCACGCATTGGTAGTAGGTGGGTTTCTCTGGAGCTGTAGTGTTCACACTGATGGCATCGGCTCTGAACTTCTCACTGTGTTACCATAGCTGTAACTGAGTCTAGGAGTGGGTCACTCTCTGAAATCTGTGGTCATACGTGGCAAGTTCTAGAATGTCCTAGTAAGTTGATAGGGAAAAATTCAAAGTATGAAGGTTATTTGTCTGACTCCAGTGGCTAATTTTAGTTCTCTCAGTTAACCAGAGATAAAATTGACTTTAGGAAAAACGCTTTATGTATAAATGTGGGAAAATGTTTGAGTTATCCAGAAAAAGTATTGTTTGAATATAGTTTTACATTTATGGCATTATGGATGTAAGAATCAAAATACATTTCTCAGAAATATTTCTTTTTATTAGTTACCTTAAAAGTGCGCCTTTAGCTGCTAAGGTTACACAGCCAAATGCATTCACTTTTAGAGAATTTTCAAGAACCTGGTAACTTTGGTGGAGAGCTGACTTCAAGTTTTATGCAAGTTACATAAAAGAGCGTGGTGGGCACGTTGGTGCTTGACCTGCTGAGTGAGTCTGTGGAGGACACCGCCATCGTGAAGGTAGACATCAGTAACGTTCACCCCACTTGACCGTGTTTCTGCCGTATTCCTAGACTCCCGGGTGCTGTCTGCACTCAGTCCCTTTAAGTGCCCTGCTGTTTTAAATGCTCTTTCCCGTTTCTGCCTGATTGACACTGTAGTGTGCTCTCGGGGTAAGTTGAGGTGGTGGGTTTGCTGTGCTAAGCGAGTGTTAAAACCCGCAGCCTTGGCTCTTACCAGCCTCAGCCTCTGACCTGAGCTTCCGGGGGAGTCTTGCTGGTTTTGATGAGAGCTGGTGCCTAGTACCCCGGCCTTTCCCCTCCCCGCCCCTCCTCGGGCTCTGACAGTGGGCCACACCCTGTGGCCGGAGCAGTGCTTTGCTGGGTCGCAGAGCTGTGTTTGTGACGTGAGCCCAGCAGGTGTTCGTGCAGGTGCCACAATGCTGCAGGTCTCAGCCTCAGAAGTACGAGGCGTGTGTGTCGTTTGGGTGGTACCAGTAATCTAGTGTCTGTCAGCAAAGCCCACACCACTGCTTGTCGTGAGAAATGACTACCTTTGTGCCTCTGTCTTAGTTGTAAAATGCGTGTGGTCATTCACAGATTACGTGACCTTTCTCTCGTACGTGTGCCTGGTCCCCAGGGATTTATTTAGCGTATTTCTGAACGTCTTTCTCCTCTGAGTCTGATGTTAAGGCTGGGCAGCATGCCGCCTCGATTTACTATTAGAGCAGGTATTGTAAACATCGGCCTTGGGGTCTAGACTTGATCTTAGAGGGAGAAGATCCAGTCCCAGCTGAGTAGCCCCAGGCTCTGCTGCCTGACCTTAGTGGTCCCAGTCTCATCTCTTTGCTTCTGCGGGGAGGCAGCCCTCACACTTGTCTCTCACCGAGATCACAGGTCGTAAGAGTGAGACAAAGCAGTGACAGAAAATGCGGCCTCTCCTAGCTGAGGAAGGAAATGTGTAACAGCAGAATCTAAAGGAGGCTTCTGTTTGCTTCTGGATGGTGGTTTGGGGCCGTAGAATCTGGGCAGATGGTGTACACCTTATTGCCCCAGGATATTGGCTTGTAATCAGCTTCTGCAGAAGAGTTGGATGCTTCGGGGGAGACTCATGGTGCAGAGAAATTCACAGGCGCTGGAGTCCCGCCTCCTTAGTTCTCGTGTTCTTGGCCTTGGAGCTAATGGCTGGTAGAAGGTCTCGTTCCCTGACAGTTAACTGTTGCTGAGGATTCAGCGCCTATCATAGTCATATCTCTGGTTGTGGTAACCTAGGAACAAATGGATGGTTCTGTTGATTCTTAGAAAGTGATTGAATGAGTACAGTCAGAAATGAAGGAGATGGGCTGTCTGTCTTAGGCCACTCTCAGTAGCAAACAAAGAAACGCAATTCCTAGATCCAGCGAGAAAGGAGCATATTTGTTCATGAAACGGAGCCACAGAAGGGCAGGAGTGGTGCTGGCCCCAGGCATCTCCAGGTCTGGTCTCTGCATCTTGTCGCCCTGCCCTCGGCACAGCTTCCAGGGCTGCTTCAGTCTCCTCCTCTCCCACGGCGCAGGGGCCTTCTTGACGTGATTGGAACAGTCACCCCAGAGGAGAACGGGGTGCCAGTGTTCCTGTCCGGGGTGGTGGTGCAGGGGTCAGGCTCCGTGTCTGGTCTTCTGGGTCACAGACTGGCCTGATGGGAGAGGGAGCCGGGAAGCAGAGAGAGACCTGGGCCGGCCTCCCGGCTCCTGGACTCTCCTGTGCCCTCACACTCACTCCCTGCCTCTCTTAGCTGCATCTGAGAGATGCGTCGTCCTCCTTCCATGCCTCCTGGCAGTTTCCTCAGGACGCTGGGCCTGAGCTGTAAAAGCCCAGAAGCACATCCGTGCTGGAGAAAACTTTCTGTGCAAGCCAACGACCGTTGCAGGTAGTCAGAAGGATGTGCGCCAGTCTCCACATCCTGGAGTTACCGGACCATTTTTAACCCTGTATTCCTTGTCTACAGTGAATATGTATTTCGTATTAAAGATGCAGTCTGCCAGGTGCCAGAGGCTCCCACTGCCCATTTAGTTCACTTCAGAGTGCGTGGATCTGCAAGCCCTGCTGGCCGGCAGCAGTGCCGTCCCCGCCCCTCGGCCAGGCCGGGCGGGCAGGACTCAGCCCTTGACCTGCTGTCCGAGTTCGGGTCTTGCCCTGCTCCTTCTGCCGAGGAGTTGTTTGTGTTGCTCGTGTGGCTCCTTTGGCTCACATAGGTGTTTGCATCAGATACAGCCGCTATCTTTGGAGAATTGGTCCCCAGGAAACAGAAAGTAACATTTAATTCAACACATTGAAGGTTCCTCCCACCCACTGAGGCCCTTCTTCCCCCTACTCCTTCCAGCATTGCCGTCCCGCGTCCAGGTGATCGCAGGTCCAGTGGGCTTGGCTTTTTTTTTTGTTTATGAGTGGCTTTGCTCATTTTAACTGGAAAAGTTTGTCTTTTTTTTTTTTTTTTTAACTCTACTTAAGCTATTAAGATATTTCTGGCATTCTATGGTATAATTATTCCTAGATAACTACAATATCTTATTCCCAGGAAACCTGAGGTTGACTTGAACACTTCCTTGAAATTTTATGTGAAACATTTTGAGCTTTAATTGTACATAGATGTCACATTCTTAAGAAAAGTCTAATACTGCTTGACTACATTGAGGAGCTGTTATATATCTTCAGAAGTAGAAGGTTCAGTGATATGGTCTGTAGAAATTACCACAGAGAAACGTCTCAGGGACGTCCAGGCGTATGTGGTAAATGGGCCTGTTCTCTCCACTCCAGCCCCATCTCCTCTCCTAGGCTTTCGATTTCTAAAACAGTTAGTGTCTTTTAGAAAGGCTTGTAAGGCAACAGCACAAAGACGTAAGGTAGGGTTACTAAAGCTTCTTGTGTTATCTCTTACACAACCATGTTCTCAGTAGACAGAATCATGTTTAAAGATGTTAATATGGTAAAATTACAGTTTGCTTACTCTAAAATGAGGCATACAGAGTATTTCTCATCTCATGAGGGACCCAGGACTCCTGGCTGCCTGCTGCCCGGTGGTAGCTGTCATTGCATGAACTTCTTAGGCTCACGGTCTGCCCTGAGCGTGCTGAAAGAAATGGTTGGAATTTAAATTTTCTGGGTATAAAGCCTGTGGGTTAAATCACAGAATGACCCAGTGTCTTAGTTTAGCAAATACCTAGTTCGCTAACTAGCAGCATGGGATAGAAACAGCCAAACTCCAGTCCATTACTTGCTACAGTGGGCCATCCTCAGTGTTAAAAATCTGCGCTGTTCTTGGTGTTTGTGGTGTTAAATACTGAACATCTTTGAAGCTGAACATCAAAGGCAGCCTCCACTGTCCAGACCCAGGTATGGCTTCCTCTTCCTCCGTATTTTCCCTCATTGTTTATAAAGGGAAGAGCGATTGTGTTTTACCTTGAATCCCCACCTTGGATACGAAGACTCTGCTGGGTTTTTTTAAAGTTGGTAATAATTCTTTAATTCTGCAAGGAGATGATTCTACAGAGAATCGTGTCGAGTCCGTCAGCACGTCATCCTTCAGGCATTTGTGATGTGTACCAAACCACCATTAGTGGATGGTTTAGAAGATTAAAGGAAAACGATGAGATATGTGCACTTTACTTCTGAATATTTGTAGAGAAAGAGCTCTGTTAACTTGCTTCATACATGAGTATGATGGAGATTCTTTCATTGTGACTGTCTGCTTATTCATAGGCATGAGCTGCTTGAGGAAGCCCGGAGACAAGGTTTGCCTTTTGCACAGTGGGACGGACCAACGGTTGTCGTCTGGCTGGAGGTATGACCTTTCCATCCTGGATCAAGTACGTGATTCGTGTGAACGTGTGCATCCGTTTCTCACCCTGTGCATAACCTTCTGGCCTCACGTCCCTTGTCTCCAGCTCTGGGTCGGGATGCCAGCCTGGTATGTGGCTGCTTGCCGAGCCAACGTGAAGAGCGGGGCCATCATGTCCGCCCTGTCTGACACGGAGATCCAGCGAGAGATCGGCATCAGCAACCCTCTGCACAGGCTGAAGCTGAGGCTGGCCATTCAGGAGATCATGTCCCTGACGAGTCCATCAGCCCCTCCTACGTCAAGGACGGTGCGTCTCCATAAGAGGAGTTCATACCCTATTTACGTTGCTTCTCCAGGTCTCTGGAAACACATCCAGAGTTCCAATGTAAAATTTCACCATTCAAAAGCATTACACCTTTTAATTTGTGGAAATTGGGTGGTTCAAAGATACTTTATTGAATGCTTTTGTAACAGCTTGGCTTCAGTGGCTACATTGTAATATAGAAACAGGAATTTCTAAAAACATAGAAAAGTAATGATCATAAATTTAAATATAAATTCATCCAAAGTGAAGAGAAAAGAGCTCAGATCCCCAGTTGCACTATAACTAGTGTTTTACTCTAATTTGACTTTGTGGGCCTGTTGGTGCTTCCATTGTGGGAGCTGTAGACCCTGGGAGCTCAGTGTTCTGAGCGGCCTATCAGTCTGTAGGGGGACTTAGACCAGGCATCACCTGTGCTCGTACAGTTGCTCCGTGTGCGAAGACCTGGCAAGTCCTTAGAAAGGGTCCTCCTAGTTGAAAAGGTTCAGGACTCATCTCATGACAACATTAATGGTTATTGGGAGATAAGGGCAGGCCAGCTGCTCGTTTCTGAAGTGCAGGCTCTTTACCTTGGCTCGGTTCCCACTCTGCTTTTAGCTTTTGGTCTATTCTAGAGAGAGAAACTCTGATTAAGAAACACAGAGCCTCACAGACGTACTCTCCTGAGGAGCAGGTCAGGGCCTGATTCAGGGCTCAGTTACTTTACACAGAAAGTGTTAGGAGCTTTTCTGTTTGTTGGTTTGATTTTGTCTCTTAGTAGAGAGTTGTGGTAAGGACAGTAAGCCTGTGTTCTCACCTGTTGCACAGATAGCTCTTCTCCCAGTGGCAGGTTTTGTCACGGTATCCAGTCTGGTCCCCGTTCCCCAATCGTTTTACGTTAGAGTGGCCTTTCTAGACATGAAGGTGCTGGGGTGGTTTTCCCACAGTTTGTATAAACTGTCTTCAGAAAGGGAGCCTCCTACACACTGAGTTTAATGGATGGTAAGGAGGAGCAGCCTCCCCTAGGAAGCTCCACACTGTGAGACTCGGGGTGTGGCCTGCTCCCCGAGGAGCACCCAGCGCCTGCTGGGGCCTGGCTGTCCCAGGCTGTGTGACGGTCAAGTGGTGCTGGGACTCCAGCAGGTTGACCTTGTTGGGCGTTCTTTTTGACGCACTCAGCCCCGCTCCCGACCTCTTCGTTACCCCCGGCCAGTGGTGCAGGACGAGAGGCCCGTCCCTGAGAGGCCTGCTGAGAGCCGTCTCCCGCAGTCCAGAGCCAGGCCTGGAACCACGTCCTGTGCTGTGCTTGTGCGGGCAAGGCTGTTTCACATGTATTGGATGGATGGTTACTAGAGAATCGTTCACACTTACCAGAAGTGCAAAATGTATTTTATTCTCTTTATATTTCACTACCTCAGGGGGTCAGCAGGGCCAATAAAGCTCTAGAAATCACAGGCTCTTCTTCTGTCACTGACAGCAGTGTTAATAAGGCGTGGTTATTCTTTAAAAAGGGGGCGAGCTTGTGTCGATGTTCTGTCGTTTTCTACGTGGGCATCTAAAATGAGAAGGGGGGAGATGGGCCTTCGCCTCCCAGCTCCTTCTGTGTGCCTGTGGCTCACATGTCTGCCCCCTTCCTCTCTGTCCCTGCTTGCCTGGCCCTGGATGTGGTCACTGGGTCACCCTAGACCACAGGAAATGTCTGGTTAACGCATGAGGAGATGGAAACGCTCACGGCCACGCCACGAACGGTCAGTCCCACCCCGAGCCCGTCTCCCTCTCGGTGCGTCCCCATCGTGAGCGGCGCACTTCCTGGTCTCTCTGTGGAAAACAGAAATGTCATTTACACTAAATTGTTCCGGATAAGTATTTCCTTTATGGTTTAGTTAAATGTATAAAATAGAATTCCTGTTTTGTCTTATTTTAGATTTTTTTCCAGGAACTTTAATTTGGTAGGCCCATTCTATTTAGAATAGATTTCATTCACACGTCCTTTAGGGAGAGGCCTCAGCTGAGCATTTTGATGCTCTGCCCCAGTTTTCTCCTTTATGGGTGTGCTTGCCGTGGGAAGTCGGCTCCTTGCATGAGAAATGGGAATTGTTGGTTTTGCATGAGTTTTGCATGATGCCTTGATTTTGTGAACTTTTCCCCTGGGTCAAGCTGCACCCTCCCTAAAGTTAATCTGCTTGCTTTACTAAGCTCACCAATACTAATAGTTATGTTCTTTTGCATTCCTAACCACGTAACATCAGGAAGATGAGGAGGGAAGCTGGGCTCAGGTTGGAGACTTTCTATAATATATTCTTCACCCTATGTACAGCAACAAAAAGAATTGGAGTATGAAAACTTGTAATTGACTTTTCTTGACGTTTTTAACATCTTAATTTTTATCAGAACATTGTTAATGATTTGAAAGCGTTAGAAGCAGAGCGTAGAATTAAAGAGTACGTCTCATGGACAATTTTGAACATTTCTCGTATGGAGCCATGGTAGTTCATTCTAATTAGCATAGATGGCTTTGTGTAACATACAGTCTTCTGTGCTAACTCTTGTGGCTTCGGCAGCTCCTGAGATCATGTGTTTAAGTCCCTGGTGGGGTAACTTGAATCACAAGGTCTACTGATGGGAAAATCGTATTCTAATAACTTCCCAGGACAAGAGTTGGCATGGAGACTTTACCTCTCTGTCTTCGTGTTGGTGTTTTACTAAGTACTGTCCTAATACTGTGTTGATCTACAGGCTTTCTTATTAATGGAATTCTCAGGAATTAAGCCTCTTCTCGCTTAATATACATTTGAGTTTCCAGCTCCCCAGCTGTTCTTCAAGTCACAAAAAGCTGTCCCACCTGTCTTGTAGCCTTACTTTGAGACAGCGTGACTAGAAAGAGCAGTTTCCCTACCTGTGACTCCACCAGCATTGCTGTGTCACACGCCAGGCGTTGGAGCCCCAGATCGAAGGCTGCAGGGGGCAGACAGGCGGGTTCTCCTGAGGCCCTCACTAACAGCCTGGCATTCAGGGACCTCACAAGGATGATTGTGTATCTGGGAAAAATCAAAATAATTTCAAATCAGGATTTTCCTGATTACAAGTTGATGGTTGAAACACCGGTTTCCCTCTATTTGTACTCCTAAAGTAAAGCCAGTTCTATCTATTTTTTTAACGAAAGAGGAGAGTAGTTGTAATATGATACTGTGAGCTGAGGATTTAGGCCTCTGTGCCACTCCTCCAGATAAATCTCCTCATTAATGATTTAACCTAGTCGTAGATATCTCTTGACGAGGCCAATGATGACCATCAGTCGATTAAAAAGGGTGCGTTTCGTAATTACTTAAATGTCAGTGTATTTTACACTGAGACGCAGAACTTTGTCACCACTTCAGTATGCAATTCTCTGCGTCAGGGGCACGAGGAGTAAATTGAATGAGCTGAACGTTTGCTTTCTGCAATGGAAATATAAATAAGGTTGAGTTGTGCTGATGCCACCAGAACGTTCAGTCTTCAGCATAAGCAAGAGCCGCTTTCGCTGGCCCCTCCACCAAATGAGAGGAAAATGAAGCGGCTTCCTGGTCTCTGAAACTGCCAGGTGCTGCCAAGGGCAGAAGTCACAGTGCTCCTTTCCTGTGCTGTTACCTGGTGGCCAGCTCTCAGGCCAAGGGGAAGTTGGAGATTTCCTCGGGCGCTCGGGAGGAAAACGTCAAGGTTTGGTCAAAGCCGTGGATGCCTTCATTTAGCAAGCAGCATCGGTGGGCTGTCTGTGTGGGACTGAGCTGCTTGCTGCAGACGCAGAAGTGAAGGGACAGCCACAGTCCCTGCCGTCAGCCCTCCCACTCTACAGGGTTCACAAAACTGCATCGTATTTGTGATCATTTCAGTGATGGAAAAGTAGACCCTGTGCAGTGGCGGTCTCTTCTAGCCCACACGTTCTCTGACCGTGAGAGACCCCTGTCGTGTGCTTTTTTCAGAGGGCTTTGCTGGCAGCCCAGGAGATGTAGGGCTCCCTGGGACCGAGCCTGATCCTCGGTTATTGACCTACGTTGTCTTCCATTATTGACCGCTTCAGAGGTGTGACTAGAGTATATAGTGAGTAAACAGAAATAGGGAGGGTTCTGCTTCCATGGAATTCTCTATTTAGAAATTTCTTTGCATTTTGTGCCCATTTAAACATACACAATCAGCAAGCAAGAAAATGATACCAGATGTTCATGCATGAGGATCAGGCTCATGACGTGAGAGTAAGGTTTGAAAGAGTGAACAACATGATAGTGTGATGATTTCCCAAAAATGTTTGATGTTTTCCCCACTCGTGGTTGTTTAGAGAAAATAGGGAAATATTTTTTTCTATTAGAATTTGAGCATTCTTGTTGGAGTTTGAGTCGTTTCTTCTGGCTCGGTTTGTTTAAATAATAGATAAGAGGCCATACTTTCACGACAGAACATGGTGGTAGTTGAGAGTTACCATTTCCAAGGATTCCATAATGCAATTACAGAATTCCTGTGAATGTAGCTGAGTCTTCTTGGATTGAGGTACAATAAGTGCCTTTTTTTGATTCTATGTATATACATATAACGTGTTTGTTTCTTTTTCATTGTACAAATCTTGTACATCTTCTGTTAGATTTATCCCTGAAGATTTCATGATTTTGATAACATTATAAATGGTATTTTTAAAATTTCAGTTTCCAGTTCATTTCTAGTATTTAGAAATACAGCTCATTTTTGTATATTGACCTTGTTTCCTGCAACTTTGCTCAAGTCTCTTTAGTTCTGATAGCTGTTTTCTAGGTTCATTTTCTGCATTGCTAATCAGGTCATCTGCAAATAAAGATAGTTTTCTTTTCCAATTCATATGCTTTTGATTTCTTTTTCTTGCCTTATTACAGTGGCTAGGAATTCAGTGCAGTGTGAATAAAATTGGTGAGAGCAGACATCCTTTCCTTGTTCCTGATCTTAGGGAGAATGCATTCACTCTTTCACCATTAAGTATGGTGTCAGCTCTGTATTTCTTGTAGATGCCCTTTATCAGGCATCTACAAGAGGCCGTTTTCATCCATTCCTAGATTGCTGAGTTTTCCATAAATGAATGCTGAATTTTGTCAAATGCCTGTTCTGCATCTTTTGAGATGATATTGTGATTTTTCTTTTGAGTCCATTGATATGATTAGTTTCATTGATTTTTCCCATGTTGACCCAACCTTATGTTCCTGGGATAGAGCTTGTCATGATATCTTATTCTTTTCATTTATTATTGATTTAATTTGCTGATATTCTGTTGAGGAATTTTGCATGTTCGTCTTTGAGGGATATTGGTCTGTAGTTTTCTTGTAATATGTTTGTCTAGTTTTGGTGTCAGGATAATGCTGGCCTCGTAGAATGAGTTAGGCATTTTTTCTTCACTTTTTTGGAATAGTTAGTGTAGAATTGGTCTTTTTTTCATAAATGCTTGGGAGGATTCACCAGTGAAGCCATTAAGGTAAAGATTTTGTGTGTGTGAGAGAAGAGAGAGTTTATAACTACAAATTCAAGTTCTAATAAGGTACAGGTTATCTGTTTCTTACTGAGTTGCTTTCATAAATTATGTCTTTCAAGAAATTTGCCCACTTTGTCTCGGTTGCTTAAATTTGTTCCAAGTTTTCCCTTTCAGTGTCTATAGGATCTGTACTGTTGTCCCCTTGTTCATTCTTTTTTTTTTTTTTTTGTGAGGAAGATAGGCCCTGAGCTAACATCCATGCTAATCCTCCTCTTTTTGCTGAGGAAGACCGGCTCTGAGCTAACATCTATTGCCAGCCCTCCTCCTTTTTTTTCCCAAAGCCCCAGTAGATAGTTGGATGTCATAGTTGCACATCCTTCTAGTTGCTGTATGTGGGATGCGGCCCCAGCATGGCCCGAGAAGCGGTGCGTCGGTGCGCACCCAGGATCCGAACCTGGGCCGCCAGTAGCAGAGCGCGCGCACTTAACCGCTAAGCCACAGGGCGGGTCCCGCCTCATTCATTCTTGATTTTGGTAATTTATGTCTTTTCCTTTTTCTTAGTCACTCTGGCTAGGGGTTAGTCAATTTTATTGATATTTATGAAGAAGCAGATTTTAGTTTCATAGTTTTATTTTTCTTGTTTCTGTGTCATTGAGTTCTGCTCTTTTATTGTCTTCCTTTTGCTTGCTGTGGGTTTCATTTGTTCTTCTTTTGCAAGTGTTTTAAGGTACAATCTTAGAGTATTGTTTTTTTTTGTTTTTTTTGTGTGTGTGTGTGAGGAGGACCAGCCCTGAGCTAACATCCAATGCCGATCCTCCTCTTTTTTGCTGAGGAAGACTGGCCCTGGGCTAACATCCATGCCCATCTTCCTCCACTTTATATGGGACACCGCCACAGCATGGCTTAACAAGCGGTGCGTCGGTGCGCACCCGGGATCCGAACCGGCGAACCCCGGGCCGCCGCAGCAGAACGTGCGCACTTAACCGCTTGCGCCACCGGGCTGGCCCCTTAGAGTATTGTTTTGAGACCTTTCTTCATTTATAACGTAAGTGTTTGATACTGAGTTTCCCTCAAGGCACTGCTTTAGCTGTGTCCCACAGTTTCTGAATATATTGTGGTTCCACTTTGATTCAATTAGAAATGTTTTCCCATTTCCCGGTGTTTTCTCCTTTGGCACATGGGTTATTTAGAAGTGTGCTAATTTCCCAATATTTGGGAGTTTTCTAGGTATCTTTTTATTAGTGATTTCTAATTTAATTCTGTTGATGTCAGAGAGCATAATTTGTATTGTATGATTTCAGTCCCTTTAACTCTGTTGAGGTTTGTCTTGGAGAATGTTCCAGATGCACTTGAAAAGACTGTATTCTGCTGTGTTTGTGTGGAGTATACTATGAATTGTCAGTCAGGTCAAGTGGTTGGTCGTGTGGTAGAGCTTTTGTCTGTCTGTTTTGGCTTCTGTGTTCACTCAGTTATTGAATCAGAGAGGAGGGTTGAGGTCTTGGGACTGTAATTGTGGATTTGTCTGTTTCTCCTTTCAGTTCCGTTGGTTGTTGCTTTGCTTATCTCTTCTTTTAAAACTCTTTTTCAATTCACTTTTTACACTGATTTTGAAATTAACAGATGTTTTTTGTTAAGGAAATTTGGAAAACAAGTATTAAAAATTAAAACCATCCGGAGAGATTTTTGAGTAGAGTTGGATTGTTCCTTCAAACTTGTTCATGAGTCGTGATCATTCTTTGTTGTTCTACTATTCTATATAAAAACTGTTTCAGAAAGATCATGTGTAGTCAGTTACATTTTTATTGTGGTTTGGTAGATAGGTTAAATTTATAAACACAAATGAATCATAGGTTTTCAATGGTATAATTCCTTTTGTATAAAATTTTACTAACAAATTTAAGAGGTAGTAAATAGGAGATCCAATTATTTTGAAATTATAAAGAACAATGTTGTCATTAGTTAGTTTAGCCTTTAAGAATACGTAATAGGTAAAAAAAAATCCAGTTTAAAGATGATTCAAACTGCCCTTGTGACATCTTCCGTGGATGTTTTCCTACACTGATGGCACTTAATCATTGAAAGCAGACGCTCGCGTACGGGGACATGAACCACGAGTGGATCGGCAACGAGTGGCTGCCCAGCCTGGGCCTCCCGCAGTACCGCAGCTATTTCATGGAGTGCCTCGTCGATGCGCGGATGCTGGACCACTTGACCAAGAAAGACCTCCGAGGGCAGCTGAAGATGGTTGATAGTTTTCACAGGTAAATCGTTGCAAATAGTTCCTGCTAGTTTGCTAAGAGGTTTTTGACTGTTGCCATCTCTAAGTTTTTTTTTTTTTGTAAATAGGAACAGTTTCCAGTGTGGAATTATGTGCCTGCGAAGGTTAAATTATGACCGAAAAGAACTGGAAAGAAAAAGAGAAGAAAGCCAGAATGAAATAAAAGGCTAGTACCTTATGTTTAATTGATTTAGCTTATTTCTGCTTCCCAGTGTATTAGGATCCTCAGTGATTTCCTATTTTTTAAAAAATTAGAAAATGCGTTAAGTGGGAAAACTAGTCTGGCATCGTTCCAGAGGAGGGAGGGACGGAAATGAGTACTTTCAAGATCCTCCTCTGTAGCCAGAGAACATGTGCCTATTTCCTTGAGCTTCCGTCCATCTGTAGGGTAAACGTCTCAAGGTGAGCCTTTCTCCTGTGACTGTTGTTCCGACACGTGTGCTCCTTCACTTAGAAACGCTGCTACACACTGTTAGGTGACAGCAGAGCAAAGAACAGGACTCTGCAGTGTGCTCACGTGGTTTAAGTGTGAAAAGACTGCTCTAGCATTCATCAAAGGCCTTCAGGAGCACAGGACGGAGCAGTGTGGTTCTGCTCCCAGGGCTGAGGGAGCGGCACGGGGTTACCGTCTCAGCGGGGCCTGAAGACAGTGGGGAGCTGCTTAGCAGGGGAAGATGGCGACGGCATTTCAGTTGAAGACGGGTGGGGAGATGTAAGAGGACACGGGGTGTTCAGCCAGAAGGCGGAGGTGCTCTCCGTCCAGGACCTTCTCACCCAGCACTCCTCAAAATGATCAAGGACAATAGTTTGCTTTTAAGTAAGACGTTAACAATAAGCTCAAAATAAAATCTCCCAGAATTTTCGCAATATAAACAAATCACTGACAATAGTGATAATAATCAATAAGACTTACTGAAGAACTCCAGGCACTTTCAGAGGTCAATTGTTTGATCTTTACCACAGCCTTGTGCGCGTTAAGTGCCCTCTTCATCCCCGGTTCTTACCAAGAGAGAATTGAAAGACAGAGACGTGGTTGAGGAGCTGGCCCATTTGAAGGATAGTCTGGTCACGATTGAGTTAATGTGAATCCTGAGAAAAACTAGAAGTCAGCATTTCTACCATATATATAGTATAAAAGGGCATTGGAAATGAAATGTGTAAATCAGTTTTGTTTTCTGTATCCATTTTAAATCTTTTTACAGTTGACAAAAGCTGTCTGAAAGTAATTGGTGATCATCTGGATGTATTTTTACAGAGTGGCTATTTTTAGATCTCTACTAGAACAAATTTAATAATTTATTACTTTGTGTAATAGAAGATCTTCCCCCAGTCTCTAATGTGCTGGACCATATCTTTAAGTTTCTGTCTTTTTAAAGTGAGACAACAAAAAAGGCTTCAAGGAAAAAAGCTTCAAGATTATAAAGGAGAGGTTTGTGTTGAATTGGGCAGGGTGTCCAGATACGGCGCCAGCTCCTTCTATCATGAGAAGAGAGTATTTCAGAAACTCTGAAGGGTCTATATGAAATGTGTTCGTTCCTGGTGGGCCTTCAGATTCTTCTGTGTCCTTTTCGTTTCTAACCCTGGATCCTCATCATTTTCTGTTCTCTAGAAAGTACACATACATCAAAACCTCATTCCTCTGGGGTTCACTCGGAGAATGAGTTCTGATGGGTCAGTTTCCATCAGATGGCAGAAGGGCCAAGCCATGAATGTCCCGATGCAGCGAGTGGTTGCCCACCTGCTTTCCCTCTCCTGTGTCGCAGGGTGTGCGTGAGGGAGACAGCTTTGTGAAGCCGCCATCGTCGTTGTTTCTGTTCCTCTGCAGACGTGCTTGTTTGGAGCAATGATCGAGTGATTCGCTGGATCCTGTCGATCGGTCTGAAAGAATATGCCAACAATCTCGTGGAGAGTGGCGTTCACGGTGCCCTGATGGCCTTAGATGAAACCTTCGATTTCAACGCACTGGCGCTCTTGTTGCAGATCCCTACGCAGAACACACAGGTGTGTCCCAGAGCCAGCCCAGGGCTCCACCCGGCGTTTAGTCGGCTCTCCCGACAGAGACGTGCAGCTGCATGACTGCGTGGAGGCAGAGCTGGACAACCTCAGACACCCGGCGGTCTCCTTCTGTGCTTGACCACAACACAGAGGCTCAGGACCAGCAGGCTTCACTCTCCACTACCCTTGCCCGTCCTCCTCCCGTTTTCTCTTGCAAGGGCGAGAGTCTCGCAAGAATCAAAACAAGGGGAGACTTCATTCAAGTCCGTACGCTGGTAACAGGGACACGTGTTTAGTTCTTACGTGGAAAGAGAACCACTCATAAGTTTGCCAGGTGGAGAGTTTACTAACTTTTATTCTAGGGGTGGTTGCCGGGCATAGTTCTTTTTGACTCATGGGCTTATCTAAGAATCAGGAAATCTTTTATTCTTCTACAGAAGATTGTATGTCTTTTACCAGTAAACCCCCAGTCTCCCCACCAGCACCAACCCACACGGCACACTTTTGTAGATAATTTCCAAGAGATCAGGGATCCCTCTCCCTAAAAGCCCATCCATGGACTCCACATTAAAACCCCTAATTTAACATACTACCATGGCTCAAGGCGTTTATAGCTTGAGGTTTTTTATTAAAGTTTAGGTTTGAAAAACAGTTGTGGTATGCTAACATCCTTCACATGAGATTGATGAAAGCTCTGGGATATCGTTGTTTTGCTCTGGTTTCAGGCTCGTGCTGTCCTGGAAAGAGAGTTCAACAGCCTCTTGGTCGCGGGGACTGACAGAAGGTTTGATGAAGTGAGTTTTCAGCCTCCTGATTTCTCAGTTTGTGTTAGATGTAAATTATCTGCTATACTCGTGTGAGCCCTATAGTCAGGGTGTCTCTTCTAAATGTGGGGGTAACCTTACAAGTTAACCTTTGCTCTTAAAAATGTATTAACAAATGAACTGTTAGTCAACTAATGTTTTCAGTAAGAGGTTTTTTGTTTGTTGTTTTAAGGTTTTGCTATTTAACTTTTGATACCCCTCAAAAATGTTTTTCACATCAGAAAATACTGGTTGCAGCCTAGGAATGGAGGCTCTAAGTTGTGTCCTGGGGGCAGCTGGATGTTTTACCCCAATCCAGAGCCCCTGAGTTTTGGGGAAATGTTTCAGAACTATAGTAAAAACAAAACAAATTGTTAATTTCCTCTTATATAAAATTATGACTCCCTTATTCCCACACTGTTTATTATTTCCTTCATTAGACCTTGAGAAAATTTGATTTGACAAGACAGTAGACGGACAGCTAAAGAAGCACTTGCTGGCCCTCTCCCAGCTCTAAGACAGAATTGTTTACAGCTTGGATACTGTTTTTAAGACAAATAAAAATGTATTATCTTATATAGCAAGAAGGTGATTTCTTCAAGATAAGAAGCGAAACACGGTGATCAGTACGAGGAACACGCACCCGGGTGGCCCAGGGCCGTCCTAGTCCTACCTGGTTAGGGCCCCAGCCTAAGTGTTACCCTGCCTGTCACTCTCAGAAGTTCCCAGTTTGGGCGCTGAATCCCGTAGTTGTCAAGAACGGGGTTAAGTACCTGTGAACAAAAACGCCGTGACAAGGTCAGCAGCCATTTGAAGGGCTGGTAACTGTGCTGTCTGCTTGTGTCCTTCAGTGTACGATCAGCCCTGGTTCTGTCCTTTAATCCCCCAGGACGATGACAGAAGCTTTAGGAGAGCGCCTTCTTGGAGAAAAAAGTTCAGACCGAAGGATGTTCGTGGCTTAGCTGCGGGGTCAGCAGAGACTCTGCCCGCAAACTTCCGGGTCACTGCCTCTCTGTCCTCGCCCTCCATGCAGCCCAAGAAGACGCAGCTGGACGGTACGTGGCGCAGCGCCCAGCCTCCCGTGGGCAGCACGAGCAGCTTTTCGGCTGGAGCCTTAATAATGGTGTAGAATGGCCAACTTAATATGCTACAAGGCGTCTGAGTACTGCTGCGTGCCCAGGTTTAAATGTTTTACAGTTATTCCTAACATCTGTTCATAAAAGTTCAACAATAATATAGTATCTTTTTTAGATTCCTGTCTGGTTGAATATTAGCGTATTCTTCCAACTAACAACGCTCACCATCGTGTGTGTTCTCAGCGCGTTAGGTTGTCGTCCGTTCCTGTAGAGCTGTGCGTGTGACAGGCCACGCTGTGAGGCTCTGTCATGCAGCGGTAGTGCAGGAGTTTCCAGACCACGTCGGTTACTCCTGGGGCCTGTCTCGAGGCTGGAAAATGACCGAGGCCACTTTACACAACACACGGTGTCCACCTCTGTGCACTCTGCCTCTCCTTTCTTCCCTGCGTCCCCACTGTCCCTTGTCCCTGTCGTTAGACTTTGTACAGACGGAGACAGGGAAGAAGGGGAGCCTGGGTGCAGCACTGGAGGTGGCCGGTCCTGTGGATCCCCCAGCTCTGCCGTTGTAATTTCAGATCAGGCCGGTGCTTTCCCGTTGCCCACTGCGCTTGAGAACAGTTAGTAGTTAGGACTTGGCCGTGGTTACTGACAGTGTCCCCACGCGATGACAGGATCAAGAGCCAGGCTGCTGGGTTGGAATCTGGCTCTCCCACTTAGGAGGTGCACAGCCTCGAGCACTGCGCCTCAGTTTCCCCGTCTGTAAAACGGTTGTCATAATAGTGTCTTCCCCATCAGCTGGTGGTGATGGTTAAATGACTGATTCACATAACGCTCTTAGAAAGTGTCCACACGTCCTAAGTCCTGTGTAAGTGTTAGCACTGAGGGTCACTGTGGTCATCTTCCTTTACAAGTGACGGCACTCTCGTTTTTGAGGCAGGTGGACAGGCTGTAGGAAAGGAAGTGGCTTTAGAAATTGTACTGAGGTGGCTTGTACAGTTTTTCCTGTTATTAGCCCTTCCCATAAGTAGGTTTATAAGTGTTGCTCTCATTTGCCTATATCAAAATCAGTGAAAAGTGCATTTCTAGAAAGCCTTTGCTCACCTGGAGACTTTGGCTAGGACGGCTTACAGGGCAGCATTGTGATTAGAAAGCTGCATGTCTTTGCAGCATTCAGTAATATGCTTAATGGGGAAAAAACAGCAACTTGTTAAAAAATAGCATTTTTCTTCCAAGGAGCTTGCAGATAATTTTTATAAATTTAACTGTAACTTGGCCTTCAACTTACTGAATAGTCTAAATGAGTCCTTTCTTATTTGCCTCATAGCTTCATTTCCATCTTCCTCATTATAAATCACCTTTTCCCTGTTAAAGATTAACAGCGATATTGAGATTAGAGGTTACATAAATTAAAAATAAACCTAGAAAAAGGTGTAGGGAATATATTATATGGAAGATGACTTTTTACCCTTATATGATAACTAAGGCATAAACCTGGTAAAATGGATTGTTTTAATGCCTTTTTAAATAAGGGACTGTAAGGTAAATTGCAGCAGGTCTCCTGGGATCTTAGAATCAGAGGATTTCTAAAGATCATCCATTCTCACCAACAATACAGCTGTCTTAATGTCTCTTCTAGAACGATGGCAAACTGTTGATAAAATGTGTTCCTGGTGTAGCCGTGGGAAAACAAAAAATGTATAATTGGAAGTTGTGAATATCTGCTACCGATTTTTGAAAATTTCTCATCCAATTTGCAAGGGAAAATTGGGGCTCACCTCCTGGACCATGCAGTGTGTTTCTTGACAAGAACACATCATCAGTGGACACATTGTTTGGGTAGAAACTGAGGCTGGGCTTCAGTTTTCTTAGATGAGTCACTGTCCTCTGCCCAGCCTGGCAGCCCCACCTCTGGGAGATCCACTGGACGCTCCTGGGGAGGGCAGGACGTGCTTCCCAGGCAGCTGCAGAGAGCGGGTGAGAGGCGTCCCTTCTCCCTCTAGGCCAGGCCTGTGTCTGATTCCATGTACCTGTGCCCTCAGCGGGCTGGTCACATCTCACGTGCCCCTGGGTTAGTCACCTCATACCATCCTTAGGGATGCAGTATTTAGGGCCGAAAGAAAAGTCTAGGTGCTCTACAAACCTAGAGGGTCTAAGGAGAAAAAGTTGCAGTTGTGTAGTTGTCTTTTACACAGACGGACAGCAGGAAACCGTTTATGTCACCCAAGGCGTCACTGCTATTTTGGGGTTAACTCCGTGTGACCCCCAGGGCTGCCTGAGATGAAGGGAACCCCCATGTGGCGACACTTAGATTCTCCTTCTCTGGCTCTCCACTCCCACTCCCCCTCTAGAAGTTTCCCTGGAACCCTCAGTAGGTGCTGTTGTAGGTGTGAAAATGTGTCTGTACTTGTGCCCCATGTGACGTTTGAACACTAACCGCACGCTGTGTTTGCACGCTTCCTCTCGTGGGTGTCGGACAGGCAGTGTGTCAGGAACGCAGAGGCTGGATTCTGCCGCAGTCAGGACTTACTCCTGCTGACGCGTCCGTCGGTGAGTAGAGAGCCACGTGACCGAGCCTGTGCTGGGGTGGCCGAGCGTCCAGATGGTGCTGCTGGCTTTGCCGGGACGGCCCAGCTCAGTTAGCATGGGAATTTACAGAATAGACACGCACGAGCCCCTCTGCACCCACACGATGATTTTGGGGTTCTCTACGCTCACAGTTGACCATGAGGAGGTTTGTGTGTCCTCGTTTGTTAAGGAAAGAAACGTGTTTCCACTTAAACCTATGAGTGCTGGTTTATTTTAAGTGTCTGTTAACGTCCTTTTGGGGTGGGGAGGCAGGAGAGCAGAGCGTGGTGGGAGAAGACTGGCTCAGCTCTTAGCTGTGGCCACCAGGGGTTAAGAGCACCAGGCACAGTGTCTCTCCCCTTTGACATTGACGTCCACACTGGGCTAGCTGACTTTGTTAGAAATACCCATTCTCGAATAAAACAAGCCCCGAAGTGTTAAGTGTCATGAGGCTGTACCACTGTGTGACGCTAACAGCCTTTCCGAGCAGAGATGGGTTTTGAAAAACAAACCCGCGCTGCCCTCACAGGAATGGAGTTACTGAGTGACCCGCCTTGCTCTGAGGGTGGTGGTTTGGGGCGCGGGCCCAGGAGCCCAGCCCTCCTCTCGTGGCTCTGAGGGCCTGGGGAGGGAGGGAGCTTCTGCTCTGCCCTCTTTTCCTGTCTCAGCCGGAACACTTGATTGGTATCTTAATCTTTTTTTTAGTTGGTAACTTGTAGACACATGCCAAACTGAAGTCAAGGAAGAATTCCCTCGTTGACACGCGTGGTCCTTGAGATGTTAGCTAAACTGTCAGAGCAGCTGCAGCGCAGAAAGTGGGGGAGGCTCGGGGGGGCTTGGGCGGAGCTCGGGCCCTGAGGTCACAGGTCTTCACTGGGGTGGCCTGTCTGTCTGAAGACTGACCCTTCTGTTTGTGCTTGTCTTCCAGTTTACCCACACTACTTCTACAGATGACCCGCAGCGCTCTGAATCCAACAAAGACGGCATTTTAGAATTCAGTGGAATCTTTAATCTGTTAATACTTGTTATATGGACCCTAAGATATTTTATTACAGAGTTTTTAATTAGTGAAAAATTCATGAATACCATAGAGAAAATATTTTAGAATTTAATGTTTCTTATATTTATGTAAACATATGACTTCATTGATATAGTTACTTACTTTTTCATGTATATCCAGGCTATAAATATCCTTTCAAATCGATTCTGTTCTTATATCTAATTTTAGTCTTTCAAATGAATGTACTGTAATGCCTGTATGTATAAATCCTATGAAAAAATATAGGGCTTTTGTAAATCGTGCGTTTATTGTAATTATCATTAATTTTTTAATAATAATCCATGAGAGAAAAGGATTTTACTGCGTTTGTGCGATCATCATGACACGGTGTGCATTATCCTTACAAATGTAACCAGCTCTACAACAATCATTTTGAAATAAGCAGACTTAATTTCAAGCAATTGTTGTATTTTAGTGACCTACCTTACTGTACTTTTTCTAGCAAGAAATGCTTTCTTCTGCAGCGTGAACAGGTTAAAAGTATGTGGTGTTAAATATCAGCTTCTAATCAAGTTTGGGCTGAAAGGATTATCAGAACACTATGAACCTCTCTGAGGGCCGGGTCACTTGCAGAGCCTCGTCCCTGGGGACTGGGCTGGCTTGTCGTCGGTGGCCGGCGGAGGCCAGGAGCTGGAAGGACGGACCTGGGTGGGGGAGCCTGGGGCCCACCGCAGCCTGCACCCCCCCGGCTCTGCTCCCGGACGCAGCGTTCGCCCACCCAGCTGCCCTTCGAGGACCAATCAGGAAGCACCGTGCGCTCTCTGCAAAGACGCTGGTGCACAGAGAAGATGAAGGCACGGGGTCCTGGAGATGATGTAGTGCAACTCTACTAAAGCCTTATTTTTTCTTCTGTAAATCATCTTTTTACGTTTGTTTGTCAACATGTTGAAAGGATGGACCTAGTGGTACATTTTTAGATTTTGATGCTCTAGCCGTTTTGGACTGTCCAAGTAGCAATTGTAACTTTTACTTTGTAAATGGCACATTGAAGAGCCAGCCAGCAATGTGTTCAGATCACGGTGCGTTATTTATTATACAGCTGATTTATACGGAGAGAAGACGCGTCTTTTTACATTTGTTTCTGCCTTTAATTTCCTTGTACGATTCATTGTTCCTGTTCTGTTTTTCTATTAATCTTTTGTGAACTTCCTGATTCTGTAACAAAGTGTGTACAGTCTACTTTTGAACTATTTTTATCACAGTATTATTTATTGCTTTCTTTCAATAAAGTACTGAAGCATTTTCCACTGCCAATAAAGAATACTGGGAATAAGCAGTAATTATATTAAAACTTGGCTGCAGCCGTCTTACCTCACGCTCAGGTGATAACTGGGGGCAGCGTCATCATGTGGACATTCCTGTAGAAACCTGTTGATAGAAGACAAAGTCTGGGAGACGGAAGCATAGGATGAGGACGAGCAGGTGGTTCCCGCCCTCGCTTCTGGTGGCCCAGGCGCTATCTCATCGCTTCCTGGGGGACCAGGCCCTGGAAGAG
Organism: Ceratotherium simum simum; assembly: GCF_057802395.1. Lineage (NCBI taxonomy): Eukaryota > Metazoa > Chordata > Mammalia > Perissodactyla > Rhinocerotidae > Ceratotherium > Ceratotherium simum. The sequence goes on along the minus strand of NC_141933.1, from coordinate 3,927,728 downwards.
TCACAGACCCTGGCGGTCCGGGAGCCTGTTGTCCGCTGGCTCAGACGAAGTCCTCAGCCGTGAGCCAGTCCAGCGTGGCAGAGGAGGGCACATGCCGACGAGCCCAGGCAGGCAGGGCTGTCCAAACCGAAGGGCTGAGGTTGATTCCCGGGTGGAAAGAGCGGGACCAGTGGGTGGCGGCTCGCAAACGGCCGCTGCAGGCAGCGCCAGGACCAGAGCCCCGGATGCCCCGGCGCCCAGGTACTGTCTCCCCCTCCCGCCCCACTGCAGTATTGCCGGAAAGGCTGGGGATGCGCGAGCCCGGTGGCAGCCGTTTTTCCTGCATTTCCTAGTTCTTGGGTTCACTTTAGGGTGAGACATAAAACCATGCAGTGCTTCCCTGCATTTTCATCTAACGCTCTGTTCGCCTGAGCAAAGCCAGGCCAGCCTTGGGTAGCTTAAAGCTTCTGGAAACAAACCACGTCATTGATTCATTAAGTTGCAGGTGTTTTATTAAAACTATTCAGTGATTCCATTTATGCCTTTAAAAAAGGCCCTTGGAGCAATACCCAGCGTCAGCAGTGAGGTGTTTCAGCGATTTTGCTTCTAAGCACACTGGTCAGCCACACCTCTTCTGTCCTCTCGTCTCACAGTAAATGGGCAGCCCGGAGCCGGGAGGGCATGGGAGCCACCCCGCAGCCAGGTGTGGTCACATTACAGGCTGTCTGGACTCTTCTCACCATGAAAAACTCTGTTAGGGCTACTTTAGCCTCATACTTGCTGCCCTTAAGTTTCTCTTTTCAAGTTTCACATCATGCATTTTAAGGTAATTGTGGGTTTGGGGCTTTTTTGCTAGCCAAGTCCTGTCCTCATCCGGGACGGGTTTCCCGGGGTCTGGGGAAGAGGGCGTCTTCCCTGTATCCTCGGCAGGTGGGGGGAGAGGTGGGTATCCAGGCGCTGTGGCTGCTTTTCTGACTCCCGAGGGCATTCCTGCATCTCGCGGAGACTTCTGTGTCTGACGTTTCCTTAGCTTAACTCCTTGGGGAGAACGAGGAGCCAGTGGTTTTGCCTCCTTGTGTCCTTGACTCGGGTGCACCTTTCGAGTCCTGTTGTTGGAGGCCAGCAGGCTGTGCGTCTCTCCTTGCCTGTGGCCACTTCCCTTCCGTCATGGCCTCTGTCTTCACGCGGCCCCTCTGTGTCGTATCTTCTGTCTGTTGTGAGAAGACTTGTCACTGGCCCACCCAGGTAATCCAGGATGATCCACCTCCAGACCCTTCACATAATTACATCTACAGAGACCCTTTTCAAAATAAGGTCCCAGTCACAGGATCCAGGGCCTTGGGCGTAGACACATCCTTGTGGGGCCGACATTCAACCCACTCCCCCATTTGACACTCTGGAGAAGTGCTGCCCTGCCCGGGAGATAGCGGGATGGGTAGACCTGGTCCTACCCCAAGCAACCCACCCTCTAGTGGGGTCATGACTCCCAGTGTCACGTAAAGGGCACCGTGAGCCAAGAGAGGGAGCGATGACAGCCGGGAACAAGCACCTGTGCCGACATATCTGGGGCGAGGGCTGTTCCAGACCTTCCCAGTGTCATGGTGGGCTGGGGCAGAGACTGACTGAGATGAACGCAGAGGACATTTCAACATAATCAAAACGGGTTCGACTTCCAGGACAGTTACTCTTTGTACTTGAGTGTGCAGAGTGTCACCAAAATTAGGCGGGGTGGGGGGTCCACTCTATGAAAAAGCAATTCAATAATCACTCATTGGGGACTGACTCCATACCAGGTACTTCGAGGTGCCAGGGAGACAGAAGACAGACTGATTCTGCCCGTCCTGCATGAGAGAACATCTCTAACCCTGTACATCCAGGGACTTCAGCTGTGCTGTGATGTCGCAGCGGAGGCTGCACTGAAGGGAGGGAGAAGGGGCTTTGGGGAGACCTGCGTCACATAACTTTGGATGCTGAGAACTGTGTTCGTGTTCACTCCACATGTGAGTGTCGACGGTGAATAACGCGTGTGTGGTCCCCAGACACGGTTTCCAGGACAACAGTGCAAATCAACCTGTTAGGTGGCACCTCGCTTCCTCCAGGGACTGCTCTTGCACAGCAGCAACTGTGACTTGACTCCTTCTGCATGTTTGAAATAGGTCTCACCAATCATCTTCAGAAGAAGCCAACGGAACACAGCTCTTGACTCGTGATGACGGACAGTTGACAACCATGACTTCCTGGCTTCAACTATACGGTTCTTGTCTTCAAAGCGACCAAAGTGCTCCCCAAAATTTAAACAAAAGGAATTAAAATTTTTTCATTAAAAAATGATAGTAATGTAAATTAAATTTTTTTAAAATGTTTTTAATTAAATGAGAGTAGTGTAGTCGAGGAATTGTAGTATTATACAACCTACAGGGCTGAAGATTTTCATCACCAATTCTCCAACTCCCTGCTTTCTTTTCTAATTTTTTATTTTAATCAAAGAAATAACATCATTTGAAGTGAAACACCAGCGGCCCCCGTCCTCGTTGTCCTAGGTCCCTGCCCAAGTCCACATGGAGCTGTTGGAACTGCTTCCTCTATTTGCTTCCTTCTCCCGCGTGATCCGTGCTGAGTGTGGTCTCTCGATGCATCAAGTGCAGGCTTGGCCTCTTGTCGTCTCTCTTTGGGAGATGAGAATTTCAGCCTCCCCGCACCTCCCTTGTCCCTCTCCCAGTCTCCCGACAGAGCTAGATCCATGGTCACTGTTGCCATAAGGAAGGCTGTAGATGTTACTCATTGCTGGGCCAAGTGGGTTACTACGATTACAACGAAAGGCCCGTGATGAGACTGTCCCCAGTATCTACAGATGACATGACACAGGGTCCAGGATTTGCTTTACAATAATCCTGGGGAAGGGACAGGTCAGCATATGGATCAAACAAAATTGACCATGTGCGTTGACAACTGTCGAAGATGGGTGATGGATTCATGAGGGTTTATGACATTATTCTCTTTTTGCAGTTATGTGAAATTTCCTATAATAAAAAAATGTTAATAGTTATGTTAGGGCAACCCTCTGTGTGATACACTCTCAGTCTTCAGATGTCTGGAAAAATCGCTTCTGGGACCTCACTTTGGAAAGTAATTTAGCCCAGTTTCGAACCTTAACTGCACCCACAGTGGAAACATTTTACGCCACAACTCAGTGTGTACACACCACATTTCATCAATTCTATCATGACCACTTTGTGACATTTTGGTATCCGTGAAGGCAGGATGTGTCTCACAAGCAATGACATCTTAGAATGGATGAAATACAGCACACAACAAAGCATCACGAGGACTGCAGACTCTTTGCTGCCCCTCCCATGGCAACGTGTGTCTGACCCCCTGAAGCCTGGGCTGGCTTCAGTGACTTGGTTGACCAAATGAATGTGGCAGATGTGACGTTTGGGGACCTCTGAAGCAAGGTCACGAGAAGCCTTGCAGCTTCCACCTGAGCTTTGTGGAACTCTGGCTCTGAAAGAAACCAGCCACCCAGTGAGGAGACCAACTACCCCGAGACCACCTGCTGTAAGGAAGCCCCACAGACACGCAGAGACTGTGGAGAGTGAGGTCCCCAGGTGCTCCTGCCATCCCAGTGTAGGTGCCACACATGTAAGTGCAGAAGCCGATTTGGACATTCCAGTCCCTGCAGACATGACGGGGAGAAGAAACGAGAAACTCCCCCAACAGTCAGGACCAGGCCCCAGACGTATGGCCCAGTCAGTTCATCCCGGCTATGGCCAACCATCTGAGACGCCCCGGCTGAGGCTCCACCGGAAACAAGGACGAGCCATCCCCACTGTGCCCTTCCAAACTTCTGACCCATGAAATCGTCAGCTCGTGCTGATAAAAGGGTGGTTGTTTTTCACCACTGACTTTTGGTGTGGTTTATCACACAGCAATAGATGTTTGGAACTCTTATGTACGCAAGGCACTCATATTTTCTATTCTTTTCTTTCATATTGTTTTTTCCCCCAGGAAATTGATTTCAGAATCCACTAAAAGGTCACCATCTGTTATGGTGTCTTATCTGTTGCTATGTAAAAATCCACCCCAAAACTTAGTGGGGATAACCAACAATGATTTATTGTTTTTCTTGATTTCGTGGGTCGGCAATCTGGACGATTCTTCTGCTGGTCTTTCCTGGAATCACTCACGTGGTGGCACTCACCTGACGGCTCCACTGGGGCTAGATGGTCCAAGATGGCCTCAGGCTAGTGCCTGGCTGCTACTGCTGGCTGCTCCCTCTCACGTGGCCTCTCTCACACACCTGTAGGCTAGACTGGGCTTCTTCACAGCAGTGTAGTCTCAGGTTCCAAGAGCAGGATCAGAAACTGCGAGGCATCTTAAGGGCTAGACCCCTGAACTCACACAATGTCGTTTCTGCGGCACTCGGTAGATCAGAGCAAGTCACAAGGCCAGTCCAGATTCGAGAGGCTGGAGAAATAGACCCCATTCATCTCTTGATGGAAGGAACAACTGTGTCACTGCTACGGACTGAGTGTGTACCCCACGAAATTCATATGTTGAAACCTAACGCCCAATGTGATGGTATTAGGAGGCGGGGCCTTTGGGAGGTGGGTGGAGACCTCATAAATGGGATTAGCATTCTTATAAAAGAGACCCAGAGAGCTCCCTCACCCCTTCCGGCGTGTGAGGACACAGGGAGAAGTTGGCCATCTGGGAACCATGAAGCCAGACGCTGAATCTCCCAACACCTTGATCTTGGACTTCCAGTCTCTAGAACTGTGACAAATTTCTGTTGTTTAGAAGTCACCCAGGGCCGGCCCCGTGGCTTAGCGGTTAAGAGCACGTGCTCCGCTGCTGGCAGCCCGGGTTCGGATCCCGGGCGCGCACCGACGCACTGCTTGTCTGGCCATGCTGAGGCCGTGTCCCACATACAGCAACTAGAAGGATGTGCAACTATGACATACAACTATCTACTGGGGCTTTGGGGAAAAAAAAAAAAAAAGAAGTCACCCAGTGTATGGTATTCTGTTATAGGGGCCCAAACTGACCAGGACAGTCACATAGCAAAGAGGTGTGGACACGGGAGCATGGGTGACTGGGGCTGTGGTAGACAGCTTGGCTGCCACAGCAAAATACCGCAGACTGGGTGACTTAAAATGACAGACGTTTACTTCTGCTCAGTCCTGGAGGCTGGAAATTCCAAGATCAAGTTGTTGACAGAGTTAGTTTCCTTGAGGCCCCTCTCCTTGGCGTGCAGGCGGCCGTCTTCTCCCTGTGTCCTCACATGGTCGTCCCTCTGTGAGTCCACATCCCTGGTGTCTCTTCCTCTTCTTATAAGGACACCAGTCATACTGGATCAGGGCCCCACCCCTCTGACGTAGTTTAATTACCTTTGTAAAGGCCCTGTCTCCAAATACAGTCACATTCTGAGGTGCTGGGGGATAGGGATGCAATTCAATCCATAACAATGGCCATTATTGTAACATTGGAAACACTGTTTCCACTAAAGATATCAGTCCACTGTCTTCTGACGTCCACCGGGCAGAGAGCAAGTCTGTAGTGGGGGTAAAGGTCTTCTTTTGCAAACCATCTGTCACTTCATTCTGGTAGCTTTTATGATTTTTCTATTTATCCTTGAGAGTCTGCATTTTACTATAACGTTGCAAGGTGTATTTTTATTTTTACTTATCATCCTGGGAATTAGAGAGCACTTTTGATTGGCATACTCCCATCTTTCTTTGCTTACAGAAATTTCTCATCTACAACTTCCTGTTATCAATGCTCCACCCTTCTTTTATTCTCTCCTTGGGAACTCCTGTTCAATACAGACTGGTGTGTCTCAAGTGGTCTTCCATGTGACTTATATGCTGTATCTTATTTTTCATTGCTTGAATCTGTGGCTTATTCTGTGGTCTTCCTCAGCAATAACTTCCAAATCACTAATTTTCTCTTTGACCATGTAAACCTAGAATTAACCTTATCTATTGAGTTTTTCATTTTAATACCCACATTTTTTGTGTTGTATTAGTCAGCTCTGGCTGCCACAACAAAATACAATAGACTGGGTGCTTAAACAACAGGAATTCATTTCTGACAGTTCTGGAGATTGGGAAGTCCAAGATCAAGGTGCTGGCTGATCTGGTTCCCTGGTGAGGACCCTCTTCCTGGCTTGCAGACGGCTGCCTTCTTGCTGTGTCTTCACATGATGGAGGGAGAGAGGAAGCATGGTGTCTCTTCTTATAAGGACACTAATCCCATCTTGAAGGCCCCACTCTCATGACCTCATCTAAACCTAATTACCTCCCAAAGGCCCCATCTCTAAATACCTTCACACTGGGGGGTTCAGGCTTCAACATACAAATTTGGGGGGGGGACACAATTCAGTCCATGGCACATGTGGAAGATTTTAATAATTTTTAATAACTGCCTGTTTTTATTTCTTAATTTTTGAGCTTATTTTATAAATGTTTCTTGTCAATTTGAAATCCTAAATATACATACTCCTATTGCTCTACAACATGAAACTTAACTTTAATAATTCATGTTCTCATTGTTCGCTGTATTGGCTTTCTTGTTTAATATTAGTTTTTAAAATTTGCTTTGGGACTTACACTGTAGGCTCATTGTAAGTGAGAAAGATTTTTTCTTTTTATTTATTGATTTATTTTATTGAGGTAACATTGGTTTATAACAAGTGGGAAGTGTTCTGTTTTGCTTTTTCTCTTCCTCCTCCAGTGTGTGGCCCTGCCTGTCTCCCTGTTCTGCAGTTGTCTCCAAGCTCTCTGTTTTAGGGTGGGCCAAACACCTGTAACAATTTGACTACAAACATAATATCTTAAACACAGGAATTTATTTCTCTCTCATGCAACAGGCCAGGGTGTATGTTCTGGGTCAGGTAGAGGAGGAGAGGATAGTAAGGAGCATCTGTTCCGTTCAGTCTCGCAGGGACTCAGGCTGACAGGCTCTGCGCTCTTCAGCACGTGGCTTGCTAGGTCGCACCTGTCACCTTAATGTGGCTCGCTGAATAATGGCCCCGAGGATGTCCATTTCCCAATCACCAGAACACGTGAACGCTACCTGATATGGCAAAACGGACTCTGCAGACATGATTAAGGATCTTGAGATTATCCTGGATTACCTGGTTAGGTCCTAAATGTAATCACAAGTGTCTTTATAATGGGAAGGCAGTGAGAGATTTCACCACAGAGAGGAAGCAGATGTGATAATAAAAGCATAAGTTTCATGGCCAGCCCCATGGCCGAGTAGTTAAGTTCCATGCGCTGCGCTTCGGTGGCCCTAGTTTGCAGGTTCGGATCCGGGGCACAGACCTACACCACTCGCCAGCCATGCTGTGGGGTTGTCCCACATAGAAAATAGAGGAAGACTGGCACAGGTGTTAGCCCAGGGCTAATCTTCCTCAAGCAAAAAAAACAATTTATAAAAAGAAACATAAGTTTCAGTGATGCAAGGATGGGCCATGAGGCGCAGAATGCAGGTGGCCTGCAGAGGGTAGAAAGGCGACAGATTCTTCCTTAGGGTCTCTCTTTGGCCTTGACTTTGGCCCAATGATACTGATTTCAGACTTCTGTCCTCCAGAACTCCAAGAAATCTGCATTTTTTCAGCCCTGACCTTGGTTGTCATTTGTTTCAGCAGCAACAGGAACGGATCCATCTTGGTCGTCATTCCGGCCCACAGTAAGGGGGAAGACGTGGGTGTTTTAGGGCCGGCCCCAGAAAGCGGTGCATATCATTTCCTCTCACGTTCCATCATGAGAACCTGGCTACCTGGCCGCACCCACCTCCGAGGGACGCTGGGAAATGTTGTGGCACTGGGCAGCCACAGGCCCCGTGAGTCCAGCAGAAGGGCAGGGGGATCCAGTCTCTGCCACACACTCTGAGTTGTTCCGCACTGTGTGCTGTGTGGATACATGGACACAATCCAGGCCCCAAGGCAGGAGCGGGCCTGCTCAGGTCCTGGCCGTGGGCTGTGTGGGTTGTCCTTCCCAGCTGCATTTGCTTTGTCAGCCTTCTGTGACAAGTGTGTGCGCCCCGGCCCAGCAGGCCTGCAGCCTCAGCCCCGCTCACCACTCTGTGTTTCTGTTCACTTTCCGTCCAGAGACACTCAACTTGTTTCTGAGCACGGCTATTCCTTTTTGTTTTTCAAATTTTACATTGTATCTGTAATTGCTACCTGGCCAGCTAGTCCCTGGACAGACTCTCCTAAAACTGTGTGTCAAAGGGGAAATCTGCCCCGCCTGTTCGCCAGGAAGTCACTCTGAAGCACAGTCTGTTCTCCACAGAGCAGCCGGAGGGGTCTGGGTGAGTCCCAGATGCCCATGCCACCTCCTGCTGAAAGTCCCCAGTGAGCGCTGGCTGTCCTTATCTGGGAAACAGAAGCCATCATGCCCACCTCATGGAGAGAAAGCAGATGTGGTGGCCGGGGGGAGCGGGGAACAGGGGTTGACTGCTCATGGGGAGGGTTTCCTTCAGGGGATGACAATGTTCTAAAATTAGGTTGTGGTGACGGTTGTACCACCCTGTGGCTAGACTAAAAACCACGGAACTGTACACTTTAAGTAGGTGTATTATATTTATGTAAATCATATCTCAATAAGATGCTCTTAAAAAATAACTCTCAACTCATAAAGCTGTTTTGAGGGAAAAATGAAATGTCCTGTATTAAAAGGATTGCATTGTACTATAATGGCTATGGGGCTACCTAGTCTCTGCCATACACTCTCCTGAGGGGCAGAAACCATGTGCCCTCAGGCTGTCTCCCCATGTTATTTCCCCTACTTCCAGTTCTGACTGCCCCATTTAACCTCCAAACCCTCAGTCTTCCAGTCACTCAGTCAAGAAACCTCCCTTTGGAGCCTTCTCCAGAGTCGTTTTAATCACCTGGCTTTCGGGTTTGGACTCTTTGTGAACAGATCAGAATTCTGACTTTCAGGGACCGTGGGCACTTCTGCCTTTGTGGGCTCCTTCCTCCATGGGAGAAAAAATTACAATTTACAACAGCATTGGTGTTAAGATGACTACAGTAACGTCACACATATAACATGTATATTTTCTTTCACCTAAATGTTAATCTTTTTCTCCTGATTTTAAAATAAATTAAAAGCTTTCATAAGCCTTTGTGGTGGGCTGAATGGTGGCCCCCAAAAAGATATGTCCACATCCGAATCCCTTGTACCGGAATATTACTTCACATGGTAACAGATGTGATCCAGTTAAAGACTTGAGAAGCTTAGCCTGGATTCTCCAGGTGTGCAGGAAATGCAATCCCGTTTCTCCTTGGAGAGAGAGGCAGTGGGAGTTTGGGACAGACACACAGAGGAGAAGAGAAGGCCATGCGCAGCCAGAGGCAGCGACTGGATGATGCAGCCGCAAGCCAAGGACTGCTGGCAGCCATCAGAAGCTGGAAGAGACAGGAAACCTTTCTCCCCGAGAGGGTCCAGAAGAGACGCAGGTCTACCGACTCCTTGATTTCAGACTTCTGGCCCCCAGACTGTGAGAGAATAAATTTCGGTTGTTCTGAATCCTAGACCATGGTAGTTTGGTACAGCGGCCACTGGAAATGCACACAGCCCTACAGGTATGCCGGGCGCAGGAACTGGGTCACCTGCGCCTCCCAGAGATGTCCCCTCTCATCATCCTGGCCTCTCGCACTGGCCCCTTTGTATTCCGTTAGGACTCCTGGTTAGGACCATGGCAAGGGGCAGCCAGGGAACGTGCCGGCTCGTAGAAGCGAAGGGAGTAAGGAGGACCTGGTCTTGGGGATCAGCAGGCACCACCTGGTCCCGGCTCCTCTGCTCCTGAGGGCTCTCCCCTCACCAAGGGAAGACGAGGCCCTTGGCTGAGCCTCCCTCCTGCCCTCATCTGGGCCTCACTTCCCGGAAAGAATGGAACTTCCAGGTCACCCAGAAGCCTCAGCAAAGTCTCACTGGACCTGGTTGAACCACATGCCTTCTCTGGAGACAATCAGCGTTAGAGGAGTGCAGTGTGCTGATTGGCTGAGGCCTGGGTCGTGGGATGCTCCCTGGAGCCTAGGGTGAGGCTGCCTCCGCAAGTTGGACTGGTGGTCAGGGGAGGAAAGGTGGGGAAACGTGGGGCACAACTGAGGTACCTGCAGTTTTCCCAGTGAAAGAGGGTGCTCTGAATCATTTCCCCCAGACCACAGGTGTGGGTCAGGACTGGGGTCTCGCCCACTTGCTGTGTGGGCGAGGTAGGGCACCCAGCCTCTCTGATCTCCTGCATCTCTGATTAACTGAAATGCACATACCTTACCCGGCCTGCCTGCCTCACGGCTTTCTCTTCCTGTTACGGCCAACTAAGGGCCAAGACTTATTGGGCGCTTCCTGCGTGCCAGGCCCTGGGCTCATCAAACAGCATGCGGTCCTCATGTTACAGCTCCGGGGTGCAGGTGCTAGCTGACAGATGGGGAGACCGAGGCTGGGAAAGGCAGAGTGACTGTCCACTGCCACACAGCTGGTAGATGGTGGAGCTGGGATATGTAGTCAGGTCCTCAGCCTCCAGAGCCTCTGTGCACAACGTCTGTTCCTGTCCTCAGATGAATCAAGTCCTCTATGGAAGATGCCACCAAAGGGAGCCTTCCCTGAGTCCAGCCAGCAACCAGCTTGATACTTGACTGCACACTGTGCTGCACTGTGTGCAGTAATGACAGACGTGAAAACACTTCCATGTGTCCGACCTCGATGTTCCCCTCCTCTCCCCGCTCTGTGCCCTTGCTCGAATTTCTCCCTCTTCCTGGGACGCCTTCCTACCTTTTATGTCTTCATCCTGCTTACTGTGAAAGCCCCAGCTCAAAAGCCACCTCTCCAGCATCACTTCTCGGACCTCACCTTGATGTGCCACAGGCCCCTAAATGTTCCAAGTCCAAAACCGTATTCTTCTTCTCCTCCCTCCATCTTGGTGCGTCTCTCCCCGACCTCTGCCCATTTTCCACATCTCAGCATCTACTTAGATGCTCGGAGCCATCTTTTTGTAATGAAAAATTTCAGACTTTAGAATGGACGAAACTGATTACTGGATATTCTTTCAACAGAATGCTGGAGCCTCTGAGAATCATCTCATTCTATGGGACGTGTGCCTTTGTTTTTGCCTAGACTATTTCATACCGCTGTGGACGTAGAAGTAAACTTGTAGAAAACAGAGAGCGATGCTAATAATTCTTGTCCATAGAGACACAAATTAGCTGTGTCCAGTGACACAGAATTTTCTATTGCCCTATGCATAGACCAGTTTTTGCAAATTCGTTTCAGCATTTCTTTGACTTCTCCTCTTAATAAGTTGTAACACCTTATTGCTTCATTCATTATTAAGTGAAATAAAATCTTTGACATGTGTTCATTTATGCGTGTATGAAAATCATGATTTTTTCTTTTTTAAAAAAATTATCCTTTGACACCTGACATTTCCTTCCCCACCCCACACCCCCAATCCATCCTCAAACCTGACAGTTTAACTTTCTAAATGTCTCTTGTATCTACTCGCTTCTCTCCATCTTACCTGCTACCACCAGTTTGCCTGAATTGGCTGGACTAAGGTCCTCCCTGGCCCTCTTCCCATCCATTCTCCACAGGAGTTAGAGGGATTTCATTACAATTCAGACTTCATGATGTCTCTCCTCCACTTAACTTCCTCCAAGGACTTCCCATTTCTTTTAGAATAAAGACCAAGGTCCCCGCTGTGCCCTGCCAACCTCTACATGACCTGGCCCCACGCCACCACACTGCCCTGCTTCATCACCACACTTCTGCTACACTGAACATCCCTTAGTTCCTCTGTGGCGAGACCTTTCCCATCTCAGGGCCTTTGCACGTGCTGTTTTCTCACCTGGAAAATTCTTCCCTCCTTATCTTGTTTACTTGTATTTGGCCTTCATATCTTGGCACAAATGTTAATTGCTCAAGGAAACCTTTTTTGATCTCCTGGATGAGTTCAGGTCCCACCTTTTCCTCAATATAATTTCATGACACCTTTGACTTCTTCATAGCATTTATCTTGTTTCCTAATTATATATCTCTGTGATTAATGCCTGATTCTCCTTCTAGGCTGCAAGGTCCCTGAAGGCAATGTCCGTGGTTATTCTGCTGACTTTCTTTCTTTCTTTCTTTTTCCTTTTTTTTGGTAAGGAAGATTGGCCCTGAGCTAACATCTGTTGCCAATCTTCCTCTTTTTGCTTGAGGAAGATTGTTGCTGAGCTAACATATGTGCCAATCTTCCTCTATTCTGTATGTGGGATGCCACCACAGCATGGCTTGATGAGTGGTGGGTAGCTCTGCACCCAGGATCTGAACTTGCGAACCCTGGGCTGACGAAGCAAAGCGCGTGAATTTAACCACTACGCCACTGCGCTGCCCCCCATGACCTTCTATCTCTGATGCATATCTGGCATTCTCTGGATGGATGGATGGATGTTTGGGTGGATGAATGGATGATGGATGGATGTACGTATGCGTGGGTGATGGATAGAGGGATAGGTGATGGGTGGATGGAGAATGGATGGATGGATAGATGTGTGGGTGATGTATGTATGTATGTATGTATGATGGAAGGATGGATGGATGCTGGATGAATGAATAGATGATGGGTGGGTGGATGGATGGATAGATGAATGGATGATGGATGGATGGATGGATGAATGGAGGCTGGGTGGAGAAGATGGATGGTGGATGGATTTATGGATGTGTGGGTGATGGAAGATGGATGGATGGATGGATGGATGGTGGATGGATGGATAGATGATGGATGGGTGGATGGATGGATGGATGAATGGAGGCTGGGTGGAGAGATGGATGATGGATGGATGGGTGGAGGAAATGGAGGGCGGATGGGTGGAGAAGATGGATGGTGGATGGATTTATGGATGTGTGGGTGATGGACGATGGATGGATGGATGGATGGTGGATGGATGGATGGATGTGTGGGTGATGGATGACGGATGGATGGACGGAGAATGGAAGGATGGACAGACGTGTGGGTGATAGATGGAGGGATGGACGGGTGGATGATGAAGACGCTCGTCCCTCCAGTTGACTGGCCGTCACAGTCACCTCTCCTAGTCCTCATGGCTCAAGCGCTTGGCACTGGCCACAGGCCTGGCTCACTTTCCTTTCTCTCCCCGGGCCGCGCTATGAATCCTGGAGTACCACCTCGGATCGTCTGCATCTCGGCACACTGTCGCCCGCACACGGTGGGCGCTCCGTCCATCTGTGTATGTATATGCGAATGTGTTCTGTCTAGGCGGGCTTTGCAGGCTCGCTCCCCGGCAGAGCTCGCGCCTGCGCTGGCGGTGGGCGCTGGGCGCTGCCCGTGCACGTGGGCGAGGGAGGCGGCAGCGGGCGGGGACTCAGGGAGCCCGGGCTCGACGCCGCTCCCACCGCGCGCTCTCCCGGAGCTCCCGCGGCCGCAGACGGGGCGGGGCGGGGCGTGCCGGGGGGGCGGGGCCTCGGCGGGACCCGGATGCGGCCCCGCCCCCGCCCGCGGAACCGGAAGTGGAGCCGGGCGCCTGGAAGCGGCGGGCGCGGTGGGGCAGAGCTGAGGCGGCCCGGACCGACCCAGGCGGCGGTGAGCGAGCGCGGCTTCCGCCGGGCGGGCAGGGCCGGCCCCCCCGCTAGCTCCCGGGGCGCCCCCGGGCCCCGAAACGGGAAGGAAGCGGCGGCCGCGGCGGTCTAGCCGCTCTTCCGCTCGCGGTTTCGGGGCGGGCGCGGGGGAGGGTTCCCCGGGCGGGGGGGCGGGGGCCCCGGGGAGGGCCGGGGGGGAGGGCCGGGGGCCGAGGTTAGGGGGCCCGGGAGGTGCGGGCCGGGGCTGAGGCGGCGGGGCTGGGGCCTGCGGGGGTCGGGGAGGAGGGGGCAGGTCTGAGGGGTCAGGGGTTCCAGCGGGAGGGGCGGGGGCGGCGGGCAGGAGGGAGAGGAGGGGAGCAGACGGGGAGAGGGTCTGGAGTCTCAGGGGGCTGCCCGGGACCCAGGGGACTAGGGGAAGACGGCGGAGGGCCGAGGGTCGGATGGGGGCGAAGTAGGAGAGGGGCCCTGCGGGGAGGGGGTCGGGATCGGGGGTTAGGGAAGGAGGTGGAGGGCCGAGGGTCAGAGGGGGCCCGGTGCCTTGTGGGGAGGAGGTCAGGGATCTAGGGGAAGGAGGTCAGGGCCCAGGGCCTTAGGGGCGGGGATGCAGGGCCGAGGGGGAGGGGTTGGGGGTGCGATGGGGTTGAGGTAGGAGAGGGGCCCTGCGGGGAGGGGGTCGGCATCGGGGGTTTAGGGGAAGAGGGTGCAGGGCCGAGGGGGAGAGTCTAGGAGTACGAGGGGTCGAGGTAGGAGAGGGGCTGTCCCTGGCGCCCGGGCGGGGCCTTGTAGCCCCGGCTCCTGCGCCCGCACCTGGCCCGCACCTCCCGGCAGGTTTTGCAATCGGGTCAATGGAAATGCAGCGACACGCGCAGCTGCAGGCGGCTGAGAGGCTCTCTATTTGGAGCAGCCCCTCCTCTGGGTGTTTTGGAAATCACCAGAAAGGTGCTTCTGGGTTCTCTGTTGCTTCGATTTGGATCGCCTGAATGTTGCAGCGGGAGCTTGATCCCCGCTGGAGGTCTCGGGTGGGGAGAGTGCAGGGCTTCCTCCGCCGCTGTGTGGACGTGTCGGGCCTGTTGGGGAGGAGTCCATCTTCCGCTGAACGCAGCTCTGGCGGCGGCCCCAGTGAGCGCTCCCTCCCCGTGATGCTCGCCTGAGCTCAGGGTCGACTGGCCCCACGGTGCTGTGTCCGGTTAATCCCCCAGGTCCTGATCGCGTGATTTCAGCCTGGCCCCCGGCTGACCGAGGGCTGGGAAGGGCGCTGGCGGTGGGCCCTGCTCCCTGTGTCTGGCCGCGGGGGGAGGAGTCCCTGCCCCACTGCATGGAGGCCATCCTGTCTCTCTCTTCCCTGGTTGGAAAAGTGCTCCCAGATCCTCAAGGAGCGAAGAAGCATCCTAAAGGCGACTTTGAGACACTCTAGAAGAAGGAGCCAAGGGGGTGCAGAGTCCTTTTTGATACTCTGTTCACCAGTAACTGGAAGTTACCCCCACCCCCTAGATGACTTGTAGTGGAAGCATTTTGTTGGACTTATTCTTAAAACACTTAAGTGAACGTAATTGGTGATTCAGACCTTTGGTCGGTGCCATGCAGTAGGTGCTCAGAAGGGGCATGGTTGAGTGAGTGAGTCATTGTGAGTGCCGGGTACTGCCTCATGCAGTCTGCCAATGTCCTGGGGCAGCCGGGAGCTGGCTCAGGGTCCTATCAGAGCTCTGGTCCTTCCCTTTTGTCAGTGTGCAAGCAAGTGCTTTTAGTAAACTGAGTGAGTGTGCCCAGGCAGGGGTGGGCGGGGTTTCCTCTGAGTAATCGTGGTATAGGGAGTGGGCCTCAGATGGCTTTGTGTTCTCGCTGGTTTTCTGCTCCACTGCAGAGAGAGGGGAATGGAAAGCTAGTTCTGCATGGTGGGTTTTATCATTTCAAACACTCTCCTATGGAGGAGTTTTTCACTCTGTTTTTACGGCAGTGCAGGATGACCTCACACTTGTGAGTTGATTTGTACGTGTGACATTTGCAACGAAGGTTTACTATTAGTGGTGCTGGATAGAGGTGTTATCTTTTTTTTGTGTGTGAGGAAGATCAGCCCTGAGCTAACATCCATGCTAATCCTCCTCTTTTTGCTGAGGAAGACCGGCTCTGAGCTAACATCTATTGCCAATCCTCCTCTTTTTTTTTTTTTTCCCCAAAGCCCCAGTAGATAGTTGTGTGTCATAGCTGCACATCCTTCTAGTTGCTGTATGTGGGACGCGGCCTCAGCATGGCCGCAGAAGTGGTGCGTTGGTGCGCGCCCGGGATCCGAACCCGGGCTGCCAGCAGCAGAGCTCGCGCACCGAACCGCCAAGCCACGGGGCCAGCCCTACGTTATCTTTTTTTTGAACAGTATCTTTTGGTAACAACTTTATTGAGATATGATTCACGTACCATACAGTTCACCCATTTAAAGGATACAATTCCCTAGATTTTAGTATTTCCAACCATTTAGTGAGCAACCTTCACCACAATCAGTTTTAGATTAATTTCATAATCTCATAAGAAACACTGTTACCCCCTCCCCCCAACACTAGGCAGCCACTGATCTTTTTTTTTTTTTTGTGAGGAAGATTGGCCCTGAGCTAACATCTGTGCTCATCTTCCTCTATTTTACATGGGACGCTGCCGCAGCATGGCTTGACAAGCGGTGCATCAGTGCGTGCATGGGATCCGAACCTGCGAACCCTTGGCCGCCAAAGTGGAGCGCTCGCACTTAACCGCTACGCCACTGGGCTGGCCCCTCCTGATCTACTTTTGTCTCTAGATTTGCCAGTTGTGGACATTTCCTATAAATGAGACTGTATAATATACGGTCTTGTGTGTCTGGCTTCTTTCACTGAGCATGATGTTTTCAAGAGTCATCCATGTTGTAGCGTGTGTCAGGACCTCACTCCTTTTTATTGCTGAATAATATTCCACTGTGTGGAGAAACCACATCTTATGTATCTATTACATAATATGGACATTTGGGTTGTTTTCACTTTTTGGCTATTATGAAGAATGCTGCAATGAACATTCATGTACAAGTTTTTGTGTGGACCTAAGTTTTCGGTTCTCTTGGGTGCATACCTAGGAGTGGAATTGCTGGGTCGTACGGTAACTCTGTTTAACCTTTTGAGGAACTGCCGGACTGTTTTCATTTTACATTCCCACAGTATAAGAAGGTTCTGATTTCTCCAAACCCTCGCCAGACTTGTTATTGTCTGTCTCTGATTTTAGCCATCCTCAAACACATGGGGTGGCATTCCATTGTGGTTTTTTTGTGTGTGTGTGTGAGGAAGATTAGCCCTGAGCTAACACCTGTTGCCAATCCTCCTCTCTTTGCTGAGGAATATTGGCCCTGGGCTAACATCCGTGGCCATTTTTCTCTACTTTATATGTGGGATGCCGCCACAGCATGGCTTAATTAGTGGTGCATAGGTCTGGGCCCAGGATGCAAACCTGTGAACCCCGGGCCGGAAGTGGAGTGCGTGAACTTAACTACTACGCCGCAGGGCCTGCCCCTCATTGTGGTTTTGATTTGCGTTTCCTTGATGGTTAATGATACTGAGTATCTTTACATGAGCTTATTAGCCATTTGTGTGTTTTTGGAGAAATGTCTGTTCAGAGTCTTCGCCCATTTTAAACTGTGGTTAATTGTCCTTTTTATTATTGAGTTGTAAGAGTTCTTTATTCTGGATATATGATTTGAAAATAGTTTCTCTCATTCTGTGAATTGCCTTCGCTTTCTTGATGGTATCCTTTGAAGCTGAAGGTTTTAAATTTTGTCCAATTTCTCTATTTTTTTCCTCCTCCTTGTCCTTTTGGTCTCACGTCTAAGAACTATAGCCAAACTCAAGGTTATGAAAATCTATACCTGTGTTTTCTTCTAAGAGGCTAATAGTTTTAGCTCAGACATTTAGGTCTTCGATCCATTTTTTTGTTAATTTTGTGTGTGATGTGAGGTAGAGGTCCAGAGGCATTATCTTTGGATCCCCCCCCTCAAAATACCCAAGCTTTTAATTTTTCAAACAGTTATATTTGTGATTTTCTTTTGATTTAAAATATTGAGAGGGCAATAAATTATTGTAGATTTGAGGCAATCACTAGCTGCCCTTGGGTCGATTTTTATAGATGCTTGCTGATTACAGGAGTAACTGCCGTCCCCAGAATGTACTAAGCAACCCACGGAAGTTAGGATTTCCTAAAGGGCCTGGGGAGAGGGGGAGTGACTAGTAGGGTCAGGAACTGGATAGGAAATTGAGCCCGGATGGTCCCCAACGTACGATGGTTCATTCGACTTAGAGGTTTTCGTATGATGGCACGAATGCGATAAGCATCCAATAGAAACTGTACTTCGAATTGTGAATTTTGGTCTTTTCCTGGGCTAGCGATATATGGTAGGAAATTCTCTCATGGTGCTGGAGCCACAGCTCCCAGTCAGCGATCACGAGGGTGAACAACCCATACGCTTACCACCATTCTGTACCCATCCAGCCATTCCGTTTTTCACTCTCAGTGCAATATTCAATCAGTTACGTGAGATGTACAACCCTTTAAAAATAGGCTTTGTGTGAGATGATTTTGCCCAACTGTAGGCTAATGTAAGTGTTCTGAGCACATTTAAGGTAGGTTAGGCTAAGCTAGGATGTTCAGGAGGTTAGGTGTATTAAATGCCTTTTTGACTTAGGATGTTTTCAACTTACAATGGGTTTATCGGACGGAACCCCATTGTATGTTGAGGCAGGTCTGTATGCGGGAGGCTAGCAAAGCATTTTCCCTCTGGTTCCTAATGCGTGACAAGCTGCACGCTGAAGTCAGTGGCTCGTGCCTGTGACCGGCTTGTTCCTAGGGAGCAGGGGCATTTTATTCATCTGATCTGTAAGTCGAGCAGTGTGGTGACCAGTCGAGGCTGTTGTATAGGCTCAGGGAAAAGGTGGTGAGTTGGTCTTGGGGAATCGGAGTCTGGATCTCGGGCAGTAACCTGATCTGTGCGTTAGGAGCGCAGGCTGCTTCTGCTCTGCTCCCTGAGTGGGCCCACTTCAATTCCCCGTAGCCGTCATCGTGCTGGGTTTCCTCCCAGCCACATCCTGATCCCTTCAGGGAGTGTTTTTCTCATATTATTTTTTTAAGAAACGGTAAGAGAATTTTATTATTTTTAGCAATGTCATAAATTAGAATGAACAAAAAATGAACATCCGTGAGAATTACAGCAAACAGAAAACGTATACCAGCAGTCGAGGCCATCGTGTCTGTTTGCATTAAGAAGAAACTTCATACAGTTATGAATCTTTAGACACTGCTTATTTTTGTGGTTTCTCCATGTGTCTGAAAATCGGTTGAGCTTTTTGGTTAGTAAAATGCAAATCTCTCCATCCTCTTTTCAGAGTCCCTTACGAAACCCTGTCGTGTTGGGAGCATTTCAGAGAGATTCTCAAAGGCTTTCCCCACATAAGGATTTGCGCAGAGTGCCTGTCAACAGACATCCTTCTGAACTTTTTACCTTTAATCTCTTTACAGACAGAGTCATTCCCAAATGCCTGGAAACTCCTCATCAGATTACTGTGTTTTCAGCAGAGTTTTGTGAACGGCCTTTTCTCTTCAACCAGGAAGAAGGTTTGTGCATTGTGAACATTCTGTATTCTCTCCCCTTAGCTGGTCAGGGTAAATCCTTTATCAGGAGAAGGAGGGAGTGTCTTCCCGCTGAGTTTGCAGAGATAGGGACAGTAATTTTCCGGGAGGAAATTTCCTTGTTTAAAAACTGAAGTCAAGTTTCTAGTGTTGCCTGTGGTTTAGAAAGAGAAGGGGCTTCCAGAAAACTCTGGAGTGGAAGAACAGGAAGGACCCCTGGTGGTCCCAGGGGAGTGATCTGGCCTCTTGTACCTGTTCTGTGGAAGGTGGGAGGAGCCACTAGGCGAATGTAATGGAGCACGGAGAAGTGCTCGCCCTGCCCACCAGTGAAGCAGGCTTCCAGAAAGATCGGCGAGATTGGGCTCTGCTAATGTTTTCCTGATGAGTCTGAAAAAGTAGCAGGCAAAGACGTCTGTTTTCCCCTTTGCCTTGGGGGAAAGTTAGCCTAGTGGGCCCTTTTGTCTGACCGTTTTCTCAGTGGTTGGAGCTGCAGGCAGCTGAAGTCCCGCAGATGGGCAGCCCTTGTCTAGAACAGTGTGGTGCTGTGGGGCAAACTTGACTGGGGGAGGCAGAGACTGGGCAGATGATTTGACTTCCGGGTTACAGCTGTTTCTTCGCTGGGAAATGGGCGCATCGGGACGAGAGTATCTGGTTGTGCCTTCCAGGGCTGAGGTTTTCGTCTGTTTGCTCTCTAAGATTGTGTCAATAGCAGATTACATCTGGGACATTCTTGCCGTGCTTTGGGACGGGGAACGAGTTTCGAGGTGGCCTTGAAGGGGCGTTGTTGGTCCTGCCCTGGCTGGCAGCAGACAGTTCCCTGTCTGCTGAAGTCAGCAGCGGGAGTCCCATCTGGACACTTGGGAGCACTGTGCCCTGATGCGCCCCTCGCCACCACCTTGCGTCTGGACTTGAGACCCAGCAGCGCTGGAGGATGGACCTAGATGGGAGATCCTCAGGCTTGCGAAGGCTTTCGTCCTGTCTTCATTCAAGCCACAGAAGGCATGAGTTGGGCATCCTCAGTTCAGACCCCTGGATGGAGCTTCCAGTTGATTGAATTAAAATGGTCTTTCAGTTGCTTACTGGCCTATGTGAAGTTTTATTAGTACTTTTGTGGAAAATGCATCAATTCTTTTCATACATGGTTTTCTTTTGAAAGCCTTAAAGCTTAGATTTTACCTTTGCAGTTAATGAAAAGAATTATCTGGTTCGCGTCTGCAGCTGTTTCATTGTTCTCTATGCTGGATAAAAACCTTATCATCTTAAAGCGCCGAGGAAGAGAGGTGACAGCCCGTCCTCAGCTTGCCGAATACAGGAAACGTTGGCATTTTATATGCTGTTTCCCCAAATTGATGGCAAAGCAGCCCTCTAATAAATTACCTGAAACTTTTATTTAAATTGTCAGCATCTGAGTTAAGAGAAATCACTGTTACATTTCCAGTAAGTACTTGAAATCAAAATGGATGCTCTTTTTCTTAAAATTGTGATAAAAAATATGTGATGTAAAATTTACCGTTGGCGACATTTAGTCCATTCACAGTGTTGGGCAA
Organism: Ceratotherium simum simum; assembly: GCF_057802395.1. Lineage (NCBI taxonomy): Eukaryota > Metazoa > Chordata > Mammalia > Perissodactyla > Rhinocerotidae > Ceratotherium > Ceratotherium simum. Next base: position 3,906,988 of record NC_141933.1, on the reverse strand, counting down.
CCCAAAAGGGATGCTTATTTGTTTGGGCAGCACTGGTGTCGTAAGACTGTGGAACAGGGCTGTGTTCCCAACCAGTGAGGTAAGTGCACGTGTGACTTTTTTATCTTCCAGAGAACTTTCTCCCTTGAGTTGAAGCCAGAGTGTTCCTGGTGTGTTTCTGACGCTGTTTGAGAGCAGTGTTAGAAAGTAGCATTACCTCTCTTGTTCCTCTGCTGTCCTGCCAGCACAGGGCTGCGAATGGCTGGTGGGGCACGCAGCTCCCGGCCTCCCGTGCTGTCTTAGAGCTGGTGTGGGTTTGCGGTGGAAGGAGCTTCTCTGGGGCCCCTGCGAACGGCTCTCCCAGGGCTCCTAACCCCGAGCTGCTCTTTCAGATGTGGAAAGCTTCGGCCGGCCACACCGTGTCCCTCAGCCAGGACGACGGGGGAGCCGATGACTGGGAAACCGACCCCGACTTTGTGGTATGAGTCACCGCCTAGCTGCGTTTTACTTTTCCTGACGGTGACTCCCTGGGTTGGTTGGTTGTTTTACAATCCAGAGTGTGGGCTTTACTCGTCATTTATTTTCCTTTTCAGAATGATGTAAGCGAAAAAGAACAAAGATGGGGGGCCAAAACTGTGCAGGGATCTGGGCACCAGGAGCACATCAAGTAAGGGACTTTTTTTCTTTTTTCTTCTTCTTTTTTTTTGGTGAGGAAGATTGTCCCTGAGCTAACATCTGTGCCAGTCTTCCTGTATTTTTTGTATGTGGGATGCTGCCACAGCATGGCTTGATGAGGGGTGTGTGGGTCTGCACCCAGGATCTGAACCTGCGAACCCCAGGCCACCGAAGCAGAGCTCGAGAACTTAACCACTACGCCACTGGGCCGGCGCCAGAGACTATTAATATTGGTGTGAAAATGATGTTTTGAAGAACGAAGAAATAATTGAGGCAGGGAACACTGACCTCTGATTCACCCATGTGATGCCTTCGTGTGTCAGAATTGCGTTTGTTTTATGTGACCTGTTTATACAGTCGATAAGTGTGAGAAACGATGTGTGTATTTATGTATGTGTTTGTGTATGTGTATAGACATGTGCTCAGTAACTTAAAAACTCCCATTGCAAATGGTTTTTGTACTGACAGTTCTAGAGAGTCTACTTTCAATGTTGTGGTCTTCCTCGAGGAACACCGTCACCTCAGCTCTTATTTCTACAGGTGGGAGGTGTCTGACGTATGAGATGCCTTTGAACACCTTAGAGCCTAGACACTTCCCCGTAATTTTATTATTTTATTATAATTTTGTTATTTTCTCATTGTCTTTTGGGCTGAGTTCCAAGCATTGTGGTCTCATAAAAGCCCAAAATAGGAGACATGAGTGATGCGTGTCACTGTTCCTGACTTGGTGCTCTCCGAAACCACCTTCTCTGGGGTAGTTGGTTTTCTTGGCAGAAAGTGTAGATAAAAGGAACTTTTAAAATGTGCCCGGACTTTTATTTTAGGCTGTGCTGGCTTCAGAGTGTGTCCTCTAATTCCCTCACCATGGCGGCATCCTCGCTGACTGGGGGCCTTCCGGTTCCCTCACCGTGGTAGTCATGCTTGGGAGGCACCAGATAACGAACCTTGCAGATTTGCGAAGATAACGTCACCTGTGCTGATTTGTCCCCCTAGAAGGAGGGGATGCTCGTCCATGTTATCGATTTGTTCCTATTCCTCTCTTCCCTTCAAGCATACACAAGCTGAGAGAGAATGTTTTTCAAGAGCACCAGACCCTTAAGGAGAAGGAGCTTGAAACAGGACCAAAAGCCTCCCACGGTTATGGAGGGAAGTTTGGCGTGGAGCAGGACAGAATGGACAAGGTGGGTGGACGACACCGTGCGGCCAGTGTCGTGCTTTGACCTCTGGCGTGGCTGGCAGAGTAGGCACTGAGACCTTTTCCGCAGATTAAGAGTCCTGACTCAATTTGTTGAGGATGCGATTTGCCAAAAGTAATCCGCTGTCGATTGACCTTACTCGTAAAGTGCTCTTGCTTTCGAGAAGCTCTTCTAAGATTCTCAGAGTTGCTGGAGAGTGGGTGATGTGTAGGGAGGCCCAGAGGGGGAGATGGGCTCCCCCAGGCCAGCTCTGTGACCAGGACAGAACTCCAGAAGCGTCTTGACCACAGGTGTCGTCACCACTGCCCGCGGTTCACCGTGCGGCCAGTTGCACCAATCTGCAGGCCAGAATCCAGTCTGGGCCCCGAGTTTCACGGCACGGGTGGGAATTCAGCCCACAGGCGTGCTGACGCCCCTCATGCGTTTAGTGACCTTCAGAGAGTAGCCTGGCACGGGCGGGGGAGCACTCACTCTATTTAAGAGCTGTGGGTGGCCCTCTTGTGAGCTGTCACTGATAGAATTTAGACGTCCAAGTCCCTGATGGTGGGAGGTGGTGACCAAGTGTATCAGCCTTTGACGGTACTTGAGCTCTTTTCCACCTTAAGAGAAGGGGAGGGCATCAGCTCAGGAGGGCTGATTCCCCCCACTGGGGAGGAGACAAAGTAGGTTGCGGTGTCTGCATGCTTCTGCAGGGAAGCGGAGTTTGACATTCTGCAGCCGTGCCTCCTGTGGAGGTGCACTTCCCAGGCTGAGCATCGTGAGCTAGTTCTGACCCGACAGGTGTTTGCCTTTATTTTGCGTTGAAGGAAAAGGATCAGCTGGTGTCGCGTGCTGCTCTGTAATTCCACACCTGTTCCCCTCGTGCCTGGGTCGGATTCTGTGTCCTAGGACGACACAGCTGTGTCCCAGTGTGCCACACCCTGTCACCACAGAGGAGATATGTGGGGGCCTGTGGGCTCCCCAGACCAGGTTTACAGTTAGTCTGGAGCTGGAGTCGGATGAAGGGCAAGCTGCAGGAAAGAGACAGGACGTTTCCCAGCGTGACGGTGTCGTTCCTGAGACTTCTTGACGGGGCAGGTGGGGAGCACAGTCATCTTTGGGTTCTAAAAAAGTCTGTGGCTTTTAGTAGTGCAAACAGACAGACAGACACCCGCTGTGTTCAGGGCAGTGGAAGAATCAAGTAGGTAGAAGCCTTTCCCACCCCAAACAGAGCCTACGCTCACGGGATTGGGGGGGTTAAAGCAAGAGAAATTCATTGTAAATTTGGGCCCCCGACTCTGGGTTGGGAAAGTGACACATGGGGGAAAATAATGAAACTGTGTCCAGGAAGAGCTTGATAACAAGCCTGTTGTCATTTCTGGCTTCTCTGCTGCTGCTGGGACTGCCCCTTTTGTCGTGACCCTCACTCCTGGCACCTCGGGCTCAGGCCTTTCTTGTCCAGGAAGCGTCCTTGATGAGCCAGCCTCCCTCCTGCCCCGCCAGCCTGTGGCTCTCCCTGGGCCTTCTCCCTGCTGCCCTCGGCTTCCCTCTGTCATCACCACTGCCACATCCTGCTGTCCTTTCTATGGAGGCTCCTTGGGGGCCGGGACTCTGTGTCCTCACCTGGTGCCTTGCATGGCCTGCGAAGGCGCTCAGGGGGTGTCTTGTGAGTGCCAGGCTGTGCTGCGCTGGGAGGTGCATCGGTGGTACCTGGATGGCTCAGGGAAATGAGCTCTCACCTCCTCAGCTGGGCATAGCAGGGTGGTTATCCTCAGAGAGGAGTCCAGTGGTGCTGCTGCCGGCTCCCGCTCCTCCCAGTGCCTCACTGCACATTTGGAAAGTTTAACTGTCGGGTCATGTGAGCACGATTGGACCAGTCGCTCATAAGAAATAACTAAGATTCCAAACCCAAACACGTAGCCCTTCAGTTACTTGTAACTTGTTCTCTCCAGGGACTGAAAGAACCCTGAGATCTCTGTGTTAAGAATTGAGGAATACATGATAGAGACTTGCAGAATAAAACACATTTTGGGCGAGCGTGTATTTGTGAGAGGAGTGTGGATGCAGAAGGTACAGCAGCTGTCAGGATCCTGTCTACACTGCTGTCTGGGCACCGTGCCCCTTCTTCAGGGGCCATGATGTGTGTTGCAGGCTTCATTCCTCCTCTCGGCCACGTCCTAGAACCAGAGGGCACGTTCAGGCTTCAGGTGCCCTGCACAGCCATGACTGTCTAATACCAAACGTGATTTTGTCAATATAAGATCAAGGGCAGTTTTGGGGGTAAATCCATTTCAATCAAAAAGCTGGAAAACTTGCCAAGCTGTCACTCGGGCTATGTATATTAGAACAGTTTTCTTAAAACTTCTTACTGATTAAGACTCATGCTGGCGAATTCCTTTGGCATTCTGCCCCTGACTGTTGCTTTGTCGACATTTTTTGGGTGAGATCCTGGTGGCCGCAGGTGGGCGGTCTCTGGCTGCGGACGTCAGGACAAACCTGGGAAGAAGAGAAAGTAACACAGCTCCAGAGTTGAAAACTCTCTTGCCTTTTTTCCTGGGATATGGACAGAATGGACACTGAGTTGCCCCTTGAATGTCAGGAATGGTGTTGACCCTGCGTTAGTTAGATCCTCAACCCAGTTGTTCTGTGAAGTTCTAGACAAACACACCGGAAGGGCGTCTGTGGTGCGCTGACAGGCCCCTTACTGCAGGAGGCCGCTGTGGTTGGGGCACTTGCAGGTGGTGCCCGAGTAAGAATAAAGGGTTGGATGTGCCTTCTCCACGCCCCTCACTGGGTCACGTGTCAGTCACATGTTACATGTCCTCAGTGCCCGTGAAGGGGTCCCTGACCACTGTCTACTCCCATGAGGGAGCCCGATGCTCAGCTCTAAGGGTAGGGACCCGTGAGGCTGGGCAGGGCTGGGGGCCGCTCGGAGTTCAGGTAGTACATATCGTAGCTTTGCAGGTCGTGGGGTCTCTGGCAACTGCTGAACTTGGTGGTTGAATCACCACCAAGGAGTGGCCTTAGACAACATGTAAATGAACAGATGTGGCCGTGTTCCCAAAGCTTTACTTACAAAGAGCCGGGGTGCCGGGTGGAGGCACAGGCCGTGGTTTGCTGACCCCGCGGTTGAAGGCGTGGAAAGCCTGCGGGTTACCGCTCGGCAGCCGCGTGACCTGAGCAGAAGGCGGCTGAACCTGCTTCCTGCCCTGTCAGTGGGGATGAGGATGTGGGTGAAGCTGGAATGAGCCGATGTGGGGCCAGCTCTGCTCCACCCTGGACGGGGTGTCCGCTGAGTAGATGTTGACTTTGAGTATGTGTTGTCACTAAAGCACACGTGTCTGTATTTCAGTTTGTCAGGAAAATAACTATGTTTTGTCCTGATTCCTGGGTCGTGTGCTGTGAAAATGCCTCACTTCAGCAGAGTAACCGTACTGCCAACAGTCTTCCTGTAAACAGATCTCAGGAGTCGTGTTGCAGGCGGCTCGCCCTGGTTTCTGGGTGGGGATTGGCCTCGGGGTCCATACATGTCAGAAGCCCCCTCCCCAGCCGGGGTTCTTGGGTGGCTTCCGGGGAACCCGAGACTGAGGGAGCGCAGTGAACACCTGTGCCAGGGGTGGTGGCATTGCAGTCCCCCCAGGGGTCAGAGAACTCCCCTGGGCCGACTTCCATATTGAGTGTGTTTCAGTGAGGAGCACCTCACCAACCGAAAGGGGGCTGCTCTCTTAGACCCTGCCTGGGAGCAAGTCCAGTGTGGAGATACTGGTGGGCATCTAATGCTTTAGTTTTCCACTTGTTCCAGTCTGCCGTCGGCCATGAGTACCAGTCGAAGCTTTCCAAGCACTGCTCGCAGGTTGACTCCGTCCGGGGGTTTGGAGGCAAGTTTGGTGTCCAGGTGGACAGAGTTGACCAGGTGAGTGGTGCGTCGTGAGGAGCTGGGGCCCGGGAGGGCAGGGGGGTCACTCCCTGGGGATCAGAGCTTAGAGCCACATTGGTGTGCGGTCAGCCATGTCCTCTCGAGGTAACACGAAGGTGCCTCTGACTCTGGGACTGCAGGGCAGGTGTCCCAACCTCACAGGGCCCCCTACTCCTCCTCAGATGCTCTGAGATGATTGGCTGGCTGGGGTAAGGAGCAAGAACGGAAAAGTGTGAGAGCCTTTTTCACTGGTTGCTGTAGAAATCCCCGTGTTGGTGTCTGCTCATCAGATGGACCAGGGACGGCCTTAGGTTTGCCCCAGAAGGTGCCACTGGGGACTGTTTCCATCCACCCTCCCTGCATGGATGTCACTGTGAGGGGGCGATGTTCAGAGCAGGATCAGCAGAGCACCACACACATGCCCATTTCCAGGGCTGGGCTTAGTGTCCAGATGCTGTTCCGGCAGCTCTGGGCTCCGCCTCTCCTCTGATTCTCTGACTCAGGGCCTTCACACCCTTTGTTTTGTATCACAGCAGTGGAGATTCTGGATTTTGTAGTTAGACCTCAGTCCACTTTCTGGCTTTGCTGCATATTAGCCATGGTTCCGCATTTACCTGTCTGTAAAATGGGATGATGATAATTCCTGGGGCTTTGTGTGCCCCACACCAGGTTGGGTGTGCATGATGCCCACCACAGTGCCCATTCATGTTGCTCCTGGCAGAGCTCATTTGAAAACCGAGTTTCTCTGTGGCAGTAGGGAACTGTCCCGAGGTGGCGTGTGCCTGAAATGTGAACTCTCTGTGCAGTGGCGGCTGCTGGGGGGACGGGCCGCTACGGGCGCAGCTTGGCTTGGCAGCCCGCTGGCCTTGTTGAACTTTTTTTTTGTGTGTGTGTGTGTGAGGAAGATCAGCCCTGAGCTAACATCCATGCCAATCCTCCTCTTTTTGCTGAGGAAGACCGGCTCTGAGCTAAGACCTATTGCCAATCCTCCTCCTTTATTTTTCTCCCCAAAGCCCCAGTAGATAGCTGTATGTCATAGTTGCACATCCTTCTCGTTGCTGGATGTGGGACGCGGCCTCAGCATGGCCGGAGAAGCGGTGCGTCAGTGGGCGCCTGGGATCCGAACCCGGGCCGCCAGTAGCGGAGCGCACGCACTCAACTGCTAAGCCACGGGGCCAGCCCTTGTTGAACTTTTTTTTTTTTTTTTTTTTTTTAATTAATTTATTTTTCCCCCAAAGCCCCAGTAGATAGTTGTATGTCATAGCTGCACATCCTTCTAGTCGCTGTATGTGGGACAAGGCCTCAGCATGGCTGGAGAAGCAGTGCGTCAGTGCGCGCCCAGGATCTGAACCTGGGCCGCCAGCAGCAGAGTGTGCGCGCTTAACCGCTAAGCCACGGGGCCGGTCCATGTTGAACGTTTTATGGCATGCAACTTTAGACCCCACAGCTCTGGGCGTTACTCAGACCTGCACTTGGCTTAGGAAATCAAAAGTCAAAAAAGACTATGGTTCGTGTTTTTAGAGATTTCATATGTATTGTGCCTTGGATGAACTTCTGGAGGTTTTTTCACGTTCCATGTCCCCTTTTTGTTGTCATGCAGTCTGCTGTGGGCTTCGAGTACCAGGGCAAGACAGAGAAGCACGCCTCACAGAAAGGTGAGCTGCAGAAGATGCGGACGTGGACGGGAAGGCAGCCCGCCTGGCTGGGATGGGGAGGAAGACGGGGGCGCTGAGGCCTCTTCCTTGGGGAGGGGCTGTTGCCATGGGGGGACTCTGCTCTCCACTTTTGGTGTCTGCGTCATCTGGGTGTCGTGTGACAGTGTGGTCCCCATCTCGCAGCACATGAAGCTCTGGCAACTCGTGGTGCCTCCCATATTGCAGCAGAAGCTGCCTTCCCTCCATCCGGGCAGCATTGCCCCCGGAAAAGCTAGCTCGCTGACTTTGCTGGCAAAGCTAACTCCCCTCAAGGATAGAAACTAGAGCCCTTACATTATTGATGTTTTCATTCTGCACGTGCGATCTTTAACATGGTGTCACCTAATCTTTACTAAGTCATGCTAATCTCATGAAGCCTTTTTTTAAGGAGTACGTTTTTTTCCTTCCCCTTGCCCCAGGACATAGTTGTATACTCTAGTTGTAAGTCCTTCTAGTTCTTCTGTGTGAGCCGCCACCACAGCACGGCTACTGACAGACAAGTGGTGTGGTTCCACGCCTGGGAACTGAACCCAGGCCGCTGAGGCAGAGCTTTAACCACTAGGTCATCAGGGCTGGCTCTCAAAAAGCCTTTTTTGTAAAATGAAAGCTGTCACTTCTTCAAAGCACTTGTATTTTTTGTAAATTTGTTTGCCTCTGCCTCTTGCTTGTCATCAGATGACGAAGGGATTGCGCACTCGGTCCGGGAGCACTTGAGGGCCCCATTCCACCTGGCGTGGACGTGCTGGAGGGGTGGGGTCTTTTCTGGAACGGGTTTTTAGCTGCGTAGCTTTCTTTATTCGCGACCTTTATCTGAACGGTCAGTTTCCAAAGTGGGAACACGGTTCCTGTCTGCCATCGTGAAAGCAGTGCCCTCTAACAGTTGGAAGGGTCATTGTAAACTGAGTCCAGCGTCACTTGTGTGTGACAGTGGGTGGCTTGTGTGTTTTAGAACGTGTGCTTGATCTCTTGGTGAGTCGTGACCCCCGAATCGTTTTTGTCTTAGTTTAAAAGACAAAGCGACGGGTTAGTCTGTCATCAGCCACCTTCACTGACTGCTGCCCTGTCTCCCCAGACTACTCGAGTGGTTTTGGCGGCAAGTACGGTGTGCAGGCCGACCGGGTGGACAGGAGCGCCGTGGGCTTCGACTACCAGGGCAAGACGGAGAAGCACGAGTCGCAGAAAGGTCCGCCTGCGGTGGCGCCTTGCAGCCCGTCAGGAGCACCCCATGTTCACAGCGTGGGGAGCCCCTTCGCCGTCGTTTCTCACGCGTTTACGGGCATAAACATCAGGGCATTTTCTCCCTTGGTGCAAATCGGGTTGATTTATATTTATACAATTTTCTTTTTAACTTAAAGTGTTTGGACGTTCTTGTTCTTTTCATGTCAGTGTAGGGAGTTTGTCGTGTTCTTCATGAGTGCTCAGTCCTTCGTGATGTGAAGAGCCTGTAGTCTCTTTAACCATTCCTCTTTGGGATGTGCAATTTAAGTTTTCACTTTTTGATGTTAAAAGTCAACTGCAGTGAATATTCTTATCCCTTAATCTTATATACATAAGTGATTATTCAAAAGAATAAATTCCTAGAAGTATAATTACTGGGTCAGAGGACATTGTATTTAAAATCTTGATAAATTGCCAAATTGTCCTTAGAAGCCATGTTGATTTTTTCCTTCACTATGACATGCTATGTCACCGATGAGCTGCCACCCTTCGTCCAGTGAGGGGCTGTATATGGAGGTTATCTTAAAGATTCAGCGCCATTCTGCAGAGGTCGTGCATTGTTGGTTCTTCTGCATTGTTTGTTTTGTTTCGCCTGTACATTTAAATTTTTTAAAATAATTGCCAACATATAAAAACTGAGAGCTCACGTATTTAAAAAACCCCAGATTTCTTTAAAAAACAAAAGCAAAACCCATGACTGGAAACACCACTGGCCTGGTGTTTTCCCGAGGAGACAGGGCGGTGGCCAGGTCAGCCCTCCTTTTTTTTTTTGTATTGTGAGGAAGATCAGCCCTGAGCTAACATCCATGCCAATCCTCCTCTTTTTGCTGAGGAAGACTGGCCCTGGGCTAACATCTGTGCCTGTCTTCTTCCAGTTTATATGGGACGCTGCCACAGCATGGCCTGACAAGCGGTGCATTGGTGGCGCCCGGGATCTGAACCTGGGCCGCCAGCAGTGGAGCACGTGCACTTAACCGCTGCGCCACGGGCCCGGCCCTTCAGCCCTCCATTTGCCGCGGGTGTCACTTCTGTTACACTGGGCCTGTCTGCCGCCTCGAGGCTGTTCTCCCGGCTCTGGGGTGTGCAGCCTCACTCGCTCTACAGGGTCACTGTAAACTCTGCCTTCTCTCTACTTGGAATAAACCTGTGCTCTCTGCCCAGTACGCACCCTGCTAGTCAGGACCTGCTGTTGGATCCTGTTCAGTGCTGCTCCGACTTTCTCCCCAAGAGGGTTTGATCTCGGCATTCTGTTTGATGAATGTGTCCACGATGGAATCACACTTTACTACAAAAATAACTAGTTAAATGACTTAGCTTTGAGGAGAACTGATGTTTCTGGAAGGTGCTCCGGGTTTATCCTGTGTCTTTGAAGGTACCCCCGGCACACCTCTCCTTGCGTTAGTCCCTTAAGCAGAGAGACCTGTAAAAGCTCGCTGCTCTGGCTGATCCTGATCTAGCAGCTTTATAATGAACTGTCGTTTCATGCTGTCTTTTGGAATGAAGGAAAGATGCTACAATTATCAATCTGCTATATTTACTCTCTTCATATTTGTATTATTACATATAAATAATACTTTTAAATTATTTTCTGTATCAGTGATCTTATAGTGAGCCTAAAAGATTTTTGGTTTGTACTTTTTCTTTTTTGAGCGCTAAAAGTCCTTTCTTAAAGCCCGCTAAAATCCGCAGCATGCTGACTGGTTTTGTTGCTGGCCTGTAAACAGTACCTTTCTTGTTTTCAGATTACTCCAGAGGCTTTGGTGGCAAGTATGGTATTGACAAGGACAAGGTTGATAAAAGTGCTGTCGGCTTTGAGTATCAAGGCAAAACGGAGAAGCACGAGTCTCAGAAAGGTGCCTTCTGTTTTATCCGACTCTCTCGCCAGCAGCCATTAATGGGATAGGTGTCAACCCGAGAGCAGTGGAGAAACGAAACTTAGCCAGCAACCCTCAAAGTAGCCGTCTCTTAAATAAGTCGTCAACTTTAAAACAGCAAAGCCAGAAACACAGCTGATACATGAGAGATCGAATCTTTACACTTTTTTTTGGCTTTAACACCCCTGCAGTGCTGCTTGTAATAATAGTGTCACATGTCTACGTGTGTAAGTGGTGGGACCATGAGGACTCCTGGGGGCTGGTTAAGCTGCATCCCTTGGAGGTTCTTCTGTGGGGTCCTCTCTGTGTTAATTCACCACACTGAGGTTACAGATGAGGTTATTTTCCAGACATTCTCCGAGGAGCTCCTCTTAATGAATGTTACCTAAAGTTTTACCAAAGATCTGAGAGAGAGAGGATGGATTTAGCGAATTGTGTATATTTACCTGCGTTGAAAACCATGCTTTCTCTCTGTTACCCAGGCTACCCATTAATACTAGATCGTGGCCCTTTTTTGTCCATGTAGACTATGCAAAAGGGTTTGGAGGAAAATTTGGCGTGCAGACGGACAGACAGGACAAATGTGCCCTTGGCTGGGATCACCAGGAGAAGTTGCAGCTGCACGAATCCCAAAAAGGTACCTTCGTTTGACTCTCATATTGGAGATCATGTCAGAAGTTTGTTTTCATTGACAGGCCATCACTGTGCCGTGTATTGCTGTATTTCTGTAGCAGTGTTGTTCTGTCTTTACTGTTTGAGGTTGTCCAACCCCTTCCACATTTTTGAGACAGCTCTTCTGCTAGAGCAGTAAGGGACCCTCCCCTCCCGTGGGAGAGCAGCCCACGAGAAGGCACCCGTGTTCACCCGTGCTTCCAAAGCACCGGCCACTGTCTGCAGCAGCTCTGAGGATGCTGTTTCCTGCCCTCACGGGGCGGCCAAAGGGGCGACAGTGTTCCCAGTCCATGAAAGTGGGCCACAGTTTGTGGAGGGGCCACTTCCTCTCTGCCCGGGGGTGTGTTCTCATCACGAGGGAACCGCGTCCCCGGGAAAGTGGAATGTGGGGGCGAGAGACCTCTGAGTGTGACCCAGACTCACACCCATCCCTTCAGCCAGCACAGTGGGACGTGGGGCTGATACGCATTGCTGTGTAATAACTTTGTGTATCACGTGTCTCTTTCTTCACTTGCACAGAGGCGCGCTCTCTTGTCTGCAGCGTGGGTAGGACCCTAGAAAGAAACCTCAAAGCATGGAGTGGCTTTCCCGAGTTATTTCAGATAATGGTTCCTAACCTGTTCTCAGATCCTGGCTGAAGTGTTCAGATTTTGAGTTTGTTCTCTAACCTGTGAGCCTAGTTTTAACTGTGTGTGAGTCCAGGATTTGGCTCTGCGGCCCCCGAGCCTGGCAGAGCTCTTGCTTTCTCTCAACGATGTACGTGATTCCTGCAGATGCTCCTATGATTCTAACCGAACTGTGTTTCCTCTCTCGGTTGTTTTCTCCACTGTTGCTTGTGGATTTGCAGATTATAAGACTGGTTTCGGAGGCAGATTTGGTGTTCAGTCCGAGAGGCAGGACTCCTGTGCTGTGGGGTTTGATTACAAGGAGAGACTGGCCAAGCACGAGTCCCAGCAAGGCACAGTTGCTCACCAGCCCTGCCCCCGCCTCCCTTCCCGTGCAGCCACTTCTAGCACAGACTTCAGGGGCCCGGCCTTCCAAGTCACCCGCTGTGCCCTGTAGGGGCACTCGGGCATTTGAAACCCGGTTGTACGCAGGAGTTGATAGTAACCTGCATTGCTCCTGCCCCCATGCACTCGGCCCCTGGAACCGTGGGGGTTTGTGCTTGGTGAGACACCGTAGTTTGCAGGATATGTCGTTCTGACTCCATAATGTGGCTCAGTCCTGGAATGGGGCGTCTCTGGTCTCTCAGCAGCCTTCTGCAGGAGCTGTTGCTGTTGACCATGACGTGGGTAATTGAGTAAGCTGCCTGACTGCCTCCGAGACGAGGACAACCGTGTTTAGTTCAACCACAGGCTTGGTGGCAGCAAGGGGCGTGGGGCGGCGTGTTCCATGTGGTTTCTGTGTTTCATTGTGGTGGTGTTTTTTGGCCAGGGGTGGGAGGTGTTTTTGTTTTGTCTTTGTTTTTATGGTGACACCATCTATGTATAACTTCTTCACACAGAACCAAACAGTATGTACACAAAGCTAAGAAAACACGGGAAATTTCTAAGTGGATCTGTTGGGAGTCTGAATGGCAAATGCATTTTTCCCTAGAGCAGTTATTTAATTGCTGTCAAAATTCGGACTTGGTTGTTAGAACCTGGACAAACGATTGGAAAACAAGTACCGTCCTACTTGACAGGGCAGAGAGCAGGCTCTCCCTCCCAGGGTTAGGAACACACGACAGTGTTAGGTGAGGGAAGGTGAGCACACCTGGGGCTGGTCCGGCAAACCGCGTGGAGATGGCCCCGGCTCTGTGTGGCATTAACGCCGCATGGCAGTGTCACTGTCACGTAGATCTGTGTTGCTACGTCATAAGGTTTGGTGGGTAGAATTTCCCCATGGAATTTTTTTTTCTTTTAAAAGGCAAAACCACTGCAGTTGTGCCTGTGTGTAGTCCTGGTAGGGCAGCAGCGCAGAAACGGGAGCAGGAGTCAGCCGGTGCTGGGTGGAAGACTGTGCTATTGAAGTGGTGCACTGCCCAGGGCCCGTGCCGGGGCCCCCTTGGCTCACTGCCTGTCAGCTGCGCCCGTCACCCTTTCTGTCCCTCAGGAGAATGCAGAACGCATGCACACGCCTCTTTTCTGCCTCTCACCTGCCTGTGTACTGAACACCATGGGTAGAAACAAACTCACCTTGCAAGTGAAGACCCATGGTGTGGTAGTTCTGGTTTCTTTCCGCTCTGGGTGCCTTGTCTCGGGCTGTTTCTGGATCTGTTCGCATGCATCTGCTGTGGGCACCACGGTGGTCCTCAACCTAAGAGTAAGTGTTGTGTTGTGCCACGTTTCAGACTACTCCAAAGGATTTGGTGGAAAATATGGAGTGCAGAAGGATCGGATGGACAAGGTAAGCATTTCAAATCCAGGGCTTCGTGTTTTCTGCTGATGGGTTCGGGAATGTATGGCGCTCCTGGTGTGTCAGCGCAGTGCTCCATGGGTGCTCTGGGGTGGGTGTGTGCTCGTGTCTCCAGAAGCACAAACGTTGACGTTGGGTGTGTGTCACCACTGGTGGTGACGACTGCTGACACCTGTGCCAGGCCTGGCCTAGTGGTCCTGTGTGTCCTCTCCAGGACCCCGCGCGGCTGTGCTGTGAGGCAGGTGCCGTCCCCGTCCTGTTTTACAGTCGGGGTCCCTGGCCAGGCAGGCCCGGTGCTTGGCCACGACATAGCAGTGAGTGGCTGGGCCACCGTTGGAACCCAGACATTTAGGCTCTAGGGCCAACGCGAGAGCCTTGAGGACGGGTGGCTATTTGAATTTAAGGTGGTTAGCAGTAAACCAGATTGGAAGTTGAGCTCCTTGATCACACTGGCCACGTTAGAAGAGCTCAGTAGGCACACGGGTGGTGGCTGCTCGTGGAGACGCAGATCTAGAGCATCTGCATCATTGCAGAAGGTCCGTGGGACACTGACCGTCTAGAGCTGGATCCTGACCCCTGCACCGCCTCTCACAGGTGTCCCCCTGGGAACACACTCGTTTCCCTCACCAGGGCCTCAGTCACTTTTGAGTGGTTTCAGAGTCTGTGTGAGTTAGTCTTAAGCAGATCAAGTGATTGTTGTTTAGTCCACAGTCCAGCCATAAGAGAGTGTTAGACTTGTGAGCGGTTATGGAGTTGTCTACACTGGGGCCTGCATGTGGCGTCTATCTCCTGAACAAAGGTTGAGGCTGTCCTGCAGGGTCCTGTGCCTGGCCCGCAGTCAGGGACAGCAGGGCTAGTCCTCATGGAGTTCTGCTTCCGTTGGGCTCACAGCTGACCACACAGAAGCCTCACCCGGGGGGGCTCTACCATGTGACCACGCGTGGGCCCTGGGAACAGGTGGCAGGCCCGGGGCTCAGGCTGAGGGGCCAGGAAGGGTCCTGAGGAAGTGTGAGTCAGGGTTCAGTTTTGAGGGGTGGAGTTTGCCAGGAAAGATGGGGCCAGGAGACTAGAGAGCAGAGGCCTAGCATATGTGCAGGGGTGGGCATGGGGCACTGCGGCCCATGTGGGGTGGGGCCAGGGGCTCTGTGGACCGTGCAGGGGCGAGGACAGGGGAGCTGCGGCCCGTGCGAGGGTGGGGACAGGGGCATTGCGGACCGTGCAGGGGCGGGGACAGGGGCGCTGCGGACCGTGCAGGGGCGGAGACGGGAGCTGCAGACCTTGCAGGGGTCGAGACAGGGGCGCTGCGGACCGTGCAGGGGCGGAGACAGGGGAGCTGCAGACCTTGCAGGGGTGGAGACAGGGGTGCTGCAGACTGTGCAGGGGTGGGGACTGGGTCCCTGCAGGGACTGAAGATCTGAGAGAAGCTTGTTAGGACCACTCTGCAGGGGAGGGGAGAGGGGTGAGGAGCTGGTAGGGACCATCTTGGAGAGCCCTGCTGACCAAGTCAGGTTCTGTCTTTCATTAGATGAGTCCTGAGTGGCCCTGGAAGGGTTTGGCAGGCAAGTGACACAGATGGGATGCGTGTTGAGAAGCCCCCTGCTTGCAGCGTGTGGAAGTGGATTGCAGGGGAAGTGGCGAGGCTGTGGCCCCAGTTAGGAGGTGGCTTCAGTGGTGTGAGCGGGGTGCAGTGCTGGCTCAGGCGGGGGATGGTGGCAGGGCAGAGAAGCACCCACTTCAGCGAGGTGGGTAAAGCTGTGGTAAAGCCCACAGCTTTAAGGGGTGAGGAGGAGGGAGGGTTCAGGACCACGCCAGGTGGGCGGTAGGGTCCTCTGCTGAGCTGGGGGGTGTGGGAGGGGCAGGTGTGGGTAGGTGAGTCAGCTGTGGGTGTGTCCGGGTCGGACTGCCAGGGGGCCGGGAGATGAGAGAGTACAGCTGGACTAGAGGCAGCTCGGCCACTGCATACAGATGTAGATGGAGCGGGGGACCGGGTAAGATGCAGGGGGCACCTGCAGAGTGGTGAGCAGGGCCCAGGGCCACATCTGGGGGGTGGCAGCGGTCAGGCTGGTCAGAGGAGACTGGGAAGGGCATCTGGCAAGGTGTGCGGAGCCCACTGGGTCTGGTGGTGCTGGTCTGAGGATTTAGAGCTTTGAGGAGGAGGGAGGGGTCACCTGTGCCCAGCGATGCGGCTGGTGGGGGTCATGTCTGGGCGAATGACGTGGTGGCTCTTGGCGTCCTGGTGAGGGCATTTTTTGGGGTCTTGGGGGGGAGGTGGGGGCATGGCTGGCTTGCAGGGGTCTGGGCCATGAGGGGAGGTTAAGTTATAGAGTCGGCAAGTTTGGGCCCGCTCCACCCACCGTGGTCCTAGCGAGCTGGGCAGTCAGTGGTCAGCCGAGGAGACGTTTCTGTTTTAAGATGGCAGAAACCAGAACATCTAGGGGAGCCTAGACCATAGAGAGGGAGGTGTAGGGAGACCTGAGGTGGTAGTGGAGGACATGGGGTCCCCGAGATGTGGCCTTGGACGGGAGAGGCTAACGAGGGGGACTGTGGCCCGGCCAGAGTGGTGGCTTGAGGCACAGGTGGAGTGAGCCTGTGTCTGGCGGTGACTGTGGTTCCTGCTGATAGTGATGACAGTGACCGTGTTGTACGGTTGGGAGTCTGAGGCTGAGAAAGAGGAGGGAGTTGCCCAGAGTCCCATTAGTCTGTGTGTGGAGGGATTCGAAGCCAGGCAGTCACGTGAGGTTGTTCATGAGAGAGGAGTGTCACCGGGACTCAGGTCTGAAGTAGTCCCTGGGGGGCATGGTAATGGCTTATGGGGTGCCCGGCAGGTGGGAGCTGGGAGAAGTAGTGACCTTGAGTTTGCCAGGCTGGACCCAGGGATGGAGGAGCAGGGTCTGGGTAGAGGAGGGCGGCGAGAGGGAGAAGGTTCTAGTTGGCAGGTGGCTCTTGGTAATGGTGTGTGTTACGGAGGAGGCAGGGCACAGTGTGGTGGGGACCGTGTGAGCGGAAACGAGAGGCTGGGGGTTGTGGTGTTGTTGGAAGCCTCCAGAGTGATGGCAGAGAGACGGCCCTGAGCAGCGTGCTGGAGAATTGGCTGGACAGGGGCAGGTGGTGGATGACAGGAGGGGTCGTGCTACAGCTGGAGTGCAGGAATCCCCCCATCGGGAGGATGCTGACGCCCCTTGCCCCCGAGGCGACAGGGCAGACAGGAGGCTGATGGGACAACCAGGGGGTGTGTGTGAGAGATTGTTCTGGAAAGAGGTGGCAGACAGGGCGGTTTGGTGGTGGGTAGTCTGGGAACCCGGAGAGGGTTTGGTCAGGGCAGCCACGCATTCACGCTTGGAGAGGAGGCAGGGATGCTGGGTGGCCCCTGGACGCCACAGGCTCTTGGCTGGATGCAGCTGGGCACAGAAGGGCAGGTGGGCGGCAGCCACTCTGGCCAAGCTGGGTGGCTGTGGAAGGACAATGGGGCTTTGGGGGAGGGTAGGAGAGGGGCTGGTCCCCAGTGGTGCAGAACCCCGGTTGTCAGCTGTGCCTGAACGTGAGGAAGGCGTGCACGTCTCAGAGCCGCTGCTCACAGTCAGCCTCAGAGGGTGACTGGTACCTTCAGTTACACGTCCTCGGGCCCCTCTTCTCCTGGTTTCTATGTCAGAACAGCAGTGACTGTCCTGAGCCCCAAGTATTTCGCTGGGAAGTGGTGGCTCACGACACAACTGAGGATGGCCGGTGGTTCCCAGAGCCTGTCTTCTGCGTCAGAGTCAGCCTTTAAGTGGACAGTCGCTGCTGGTGCTGTCATCTGATGGAGTTGGGTCCCTGCAGAGCAAAATGGTGTACTTGTGCTTGTGGGGAAATGTGGACAGTCAGGTGAGGCGTGCGGATGCCCCAAGTGTCCCCTCCCGGCAGAGCAGAGGCTCCCGGCTCCCTGGAGATGCTCGGGCCTCTCTCGGTGGTGAGGGCTTGAGGAGGACGCATAACTGGTTTCTGATTGCACAGGTGCAGATATGTTTTTTGGGGTTTTTTTCTCACTCTATTTTTTTTAGAGCCGTTCTAGCAAATTTGAGAGTAAGGTACAGAGGTTTGCCGTATACCCCCTGCCCCAACACATGCACAGCCTCCCCCCACAGCCTCCCCCACTATCAACACCATCCACCAGATGGGGCATTTGTTACGGTCCCTGAACCGACATTGATGGTGATGTCACCCAGAGTCCATGGTTGACATCAGGGTTCCCTCTTGGTGGTGTCCATTCTGTGGGTTTGGACACGCATATAATGACACGTATCCGCCATTGTAGTGTCATACAGAGTGTTTTTGCTGCCCTAAAAAGACTCTGTGCTCCATCTATTCATCCCCCCTCACGTGTGTATTTTTTATTCTGACACTGACCCGTATGGTCACCAGCAAATGTGTGTCGTAACGCTTTTCATGCCTCAGTCAATTTACAAAACAGAGAGGTAGATATGAGAGCCTCGGGCTCTCTGGTTGGTTCTTTTGGAAGGTCTAGGGCAGGCTTCAACATTTGCATAAGGGGGAAGCCATGACAGGGTGTGAAGGACAAAGAAGAGTGCCTTCCTGATCTTCCTTTCCTATCTTGGTAGAATGCCTCCACTTTTGAGGATGTTGCCAAGGTGGCCTCCACGTATCAGAAGACTGTCCCCATCGAAGCAGGTGAGTCCTCACAGACCCCCCCACCAGCACTCTGGTTTTCCCAGGAAGAAATTCCATGCTCTCTGGTTTTCCCAGGAAAATGCTCAGGGCAAAAGGGTGGTTGGCAGAATGTGTGCCAGGAGCAGATGGAGCACAAGTGGAGAAATGGAGCACGAGTGGAGAAATGGAGCACGAGTGGAGAGGTGGAGATGAGTGGAGAGGTGGAGATGAGTGGAGGGATGGAGATGAGTGGAGGGATGGAGCGCAAGTGGAGGGATGGAGAGCCAGTGGAGGGATGGAGATGAGTGGAGGGATGGAGATGAGTGGAGAGGTGGAGTGCAAGTGGAGAGATGGAGATGAGTGGAGAGATGGAGCGCGAGTGGAGAGATGGAGATGAGAGATGGAGCGCGAGTGGAGGGATGGAGCGTGAGTGGATGGATGGAGATGAGTTGAGAGGTGGAGATGAGTGGAGAGGTGGAGTGCGAGTGGAGAGATGGAGATGAGTGGAGAGATGGAGTGCAAGTGGAGGGATGGAGATGAGTGGAGAGATGGAGCAGGAGAGGAGAGATGGAAATGAGTGGAGGGAGAGAGCGCGAGTGGAGAGATGGAGATGATTGGAGGGATGGAGCGCGAGTGGAGAGATGGAGATGAGTGGAGGGATGGAGATGAGTGGAGAGATGGAGATGAGTGGAGAGATGGAGCGCGAGTGGAGAGATGGAGCGCGAGTGGAGAGATGGAGATGAGTGGAGTGATGGAGATGAGTGGAGAGATGGAGATGAGTGGAGAGATGGAGATGAGTGGAGAGATGGAGCAAGAGAGGAGAGATGGAGATGAGTGGAGAGATGGAGCACGAGTGGAGAGATGGAGCACGAGTGGAGAGGTGGAGATGAGTGGAGAGGTGGAGATGAGTGGAGGGATGGAGCGCGAGTGGAGGGATGGAGCGCGAGTGGAGGGATGGAGATGAGTGGAGAGATGGAGCGTAAGTGGAGAGATGGAGATGAGTGGAGAGGTGGAGCGCGAGTGGAGGGATGGAGCGTGAGTGGATGGATGGAGATGAGTTGAGAGGTGGAGATGAGTGGAGAGGTGGAGTGGGAGTGGAGAGATGGAGATGAGTGGAGAGGTGGAGTGCAAGTGGAGAGATGGAGATGAGTGGAGAGATGGAGATGAGTGGAGGGATGGAGCGTGAGTGGAGGGATGGAGATGAGTGGAGTGATGGAGATGAGTGGAGAGGTGGAGTGCAAGTGGAGAGATGGAGATGAGTGGAGAGATGAGGCACGAGTGCAGAGATGGAGCACAAGTGGAGAGATGGAGATGAGTGGAGAGATGGAGATGAGTGGAGAGATAGAGCACAAGTGGAGAGAGAGAGCACGAGAGGAGAGCTGGAGATGAGTGGAGAGATGGAGATGAGAGGAGAGGTGGAGTGCGAGTGGAGAGATGGAGATGAGAGCAGAGATGGAGATGAGTGGAGAGGTGGAGATGAGAGGAGAGGTGGAGATGAGAGGAGAGGTGGGGAGGAGGGGAGAGGTGGAGGGGAGGGGAGAGGTGGAGATGAGTGGAGAGGTGGAGATGAGTGGAGAGGTGGAGTGCGAGTGGAGGGATGGAGATGAGAGCAGAGATGGAGATGAGTGGAGAGGTGGAGAAGGGTGGAGGGATGGAGATGGGTGGAGAGATGGAGATGAGTGGAGAGATGGAGATGAGTGGAGAGATGGAGCACCAATGGAGAGCAGAGTTGTTCCTGCATATCTTCAGGAAGGAACTTGACTTCCCTTTTGATGGAAGATCCTGTGTGTTCCTTCAAAGGTTCGGAGGCGCCTTTCAGACCTAGCATGTGGCGTTCTCTGACAGTGGGGGTCTGCTTCCCAAAGCAGAGCTAGGTTACCTGCCCGTCTGCAAGGGGCCTTCTCACTGCTGGGGACCGGGTTCTAGGAGGTTCCTGTGGTACCTGCAGCTCAGATGTGCTCACAGCTGCCTGAGCCGGCCTGTTGACCCAGCCAGCCCTGGGGGGGGTCTGAGGAATGTGTTGAAGGCCTGTGGGTGACCTCAAGTAGCTGTTCTCTCTCCTCTCCTTCCTGGGCCCTGGACCAGGCAGCTTGTAGTCTGTCCTTTCAGGTAGCTGCTCGTGTAGGGGCGTCCTCCAGTCCAGGTGTCTGCTGGGCCACTCACTGAAGAGAGTGTCGTTTAGTTGGGAAGATACTGTACGTGATGAAGGGGGTACATTAAAAACAGGAGCAGAGAAGTGTCTGTTCACTGTGGACGCCCACTGGGTGCTCCCGGGACACTTGGACCCTCGTGGGAAGTATCAGGGGCCCCGAAGACCTTGTGTTCATGTGGGTCACGTCTGCTCATCTTCACTGTTGTTAGAAATTAAAACAGAAGAATTTCACATTTTATACATTCGTTTAGCAATAATAAAGCCATTACATGTTAACATAATACTTTTTATGAAAAATCAACATTTTCAATACAAAGGTGATGCAGAAACGTGGCATTGTCTTATGTTTCTATAAATGTTCTTAATATAAGACAGCCGAATTCTCCTAGCTGCTTCTGCTTCTGTGGTAGTGATGTTGTTTATGGAGAAAATCTGGACTCACCCTGATCTACAGTTGGAAAAGGGAAGACCGTTTCAGGTCATCAGGCGTGTTCTTTGATAGTACAGTCAAAACGGGCAGTGGTTTTCTTGAAGATGGGTCTCCCTTGCACAGCATGATTTTGTAATATCATGTATTGGTCGTTTGGAAAATACTGGATCACTGAGTTATGCTGATCTCCCAAATGTTGACATATGTCATTATACAATACCAAAAAAACCATATTTGTTAATATTATCAGTCTTTTTTTTTTTTAAGATTTTATTTATTTATTTATGTTCCCCCCAAAGCCCCAGTAGATAGTTGTATGGCATAGCTGCACGTCCTTCTAGTTGCTGTATGTGGGACGCGGCCTCAGCATGGCCGGAGAAGCGGTGCATCAGTGCGTGCCCGGGATCCGACCCCGGGCCGCCAGCAGCAGAGAGCACACACTTAACCGCTAAGCCACGGGGCCCGCCCCAATATTATCAGTCTTATCACAAAGTGTTTAAGTAAAATTGGGAGATTGTCGTGCTCATGGTAGTGGATACAAGTTTTCCAAAATGCTGATTTTGCTTGAAAGCTTGTATTTTCCCATTGACAGCAAATAGTGCAATTGTTCTTCTTGACATGATAGGCTCAGTTCATTTATTTTGGAGGAAATGTATGCTAAATACTCAAACGTACATAACCATAGTTTGTCAGTTACTGTCTCAGGGAAAAAGGATATTCCGTGAAAAATCAGTTCAGCTTGGAACTCAGGCACTCACACAGATGTTTTTCCTTGAGAGCTGCTGAGCGTCATATGTGGCAGTGGTGGTGTCTGCGTCCCTCCCATTTGTCACACGAAATATTAAAGATGTATACTCAAGCGTTGAGATTTACTAAAAATCTACACTTTTTACTGCTTTATCAAGGGCATCCTGAGGGGAAATTGGCTTTTTCTTCCTCCTGAGTGTATGGTGGTGGTAAAGAATACAATGACGTTTGGAATGTAAACGTATTCCAGATACACAGCTTATGGCGTTCGTCAGTTCCAGTGTGAACGTACAGTGTACCGAAAGCACAAGGGCCGGTTTGTGGTGGGTGGGCGGAGCCGGCAGCTGGGGCGAGCGGCTCCCTTCTCGGTCGGGTGGGGCTGGCTGGTTCCCAAGGGAGAGGTCGCCCTGGCAGGGGCTGTGGTCCAGGGGAGATGGCGGTGGTCTGACGTCAGACATAAATCGCTCCTTCCCTCTATAGTGAACAGCAAAACAAGCAATATCAGAGCTAACTTCGAAAACCTGGCGAAGGAGAAGGAACAGGAGGACAGACGGAAGGCAGAAGCAGAGAGGGCACAAAGGATGGCGAAGGAAAGACAAGAGCAGGAAGAGGCCCGGAGGCAGCTGGACGTGAGTGAGGACCGGCCCTGCTGTGCTCAGCCCCTGCGCTCCGTGAGGGAATTGGGAACTCTTGGGCCTGTGGGTTTGGTTTATTCCTTCCTCAGTGGTCCAGAAGGTTTTCAATAGAAAACTTTTTGAACTCACACTGGGCTATCCTCCGAGGAACTTGGACTTTTAGGCACACATAGAATCAAGTCTTCTGACCGCCAGATACTAGACAGTCCCCTTGCTGATGCAGAGCCCTGTGACCCTCGAGCATGGGCTCCCTCTGTCCCACTGTCAGCCCGCGCACCATCCGCTGAGCTCTAGTCTGCATGTTCCCCTAGTGGTCTCTGTCGCACCCATCACCCTCTGGAACCCGGTCTCCTCCTGGATAGAAGGTTGAGAAAACAGGAATTCCCTGTGAAGAAGCAGACCTGCTTCCTTCTGCAGCTCTCACCTCTGCAGCCTGGGTCTGCTGCGGCTTTTTCCTGTGGTTCTTTGTACTGTTTCCCCCCAGAGAGAGCAGGAACCCGAGCCGCGGGAAGTGAGCAGGAGGGTGTGGACTTTCTCCCTCCTAAACCTTTTCTAGGTGGACTGGGTGTCTCAGGGCTCTGGTCCCCACATTAGCACCTGCTAACAGGGCGACCTGTGGCACATTGGCTCACTGTTCTGTGGCCACATGTTCTGCCCTGTGAAATGGGCTGGAAACACTTACCATGGCTCTCTTCGGGGTAGTTACGAGGTAGAATCTGAAAGCCTGCATGCGACGTTGTTGTATAAACCGTGAAGCTTTATTTAACTCGATGGACATTCCCCCTGAAATCAGTGGTTAGGGCTCTGAAAACCCCATTGGATGATTGAGAAAATTAACATGTAGTAGACAGAAAATGCTGGGCACAGAAGACATGACTTAAATAAGCCCTGATGTATCACACGCAGTGAAGTCGGAATAACAGCAGATTTGTACTATTACGGTTTACCATTCCTTAATTGCTAGAAGCTTTTATTTATTTATTTTTTGTTTGTTTTTAATTTTTATTTATTAATTTTTTTCCCCCAAAGCCCCAGTAGATAGTTGTAGGTCATAGTTGCACATCCTTCTAGCTGCTGTATGTGGGACGTGGCCTCAGCATGGCCGGAGAAGCGGTGCCTCGGTGCACGCCGGGGATCCGAACCCGGGCCGCCAGTAGCGGAGCGCGCGCACTTAACCGCTAAGCCACGGGGCCGGTCCACTAGAAGCTTTTAAAGATCTCTTCAAGTTTTTAGTGAGATGCTTGTAAGTTAACTTTCCTTTGTTGCAGAACACACACTCACATACCACAAGACATCTTTTTCCCGATATCTTGGTCTTCTTCTCAAGTAATACGTTCCTCATTTTGTGCCTGGGTGTTTTAGCCCCTGCCCTCCGAGTCCCGTCAGCATCCACAAGATGCAGAGGGTTGGGTTGCTTGAGAAGAAGAAAGCTTTCGATCATCATCATGTAGTCTCTCTCCTGTTGAGGTTCTCCTGCTGTCCCTTCTGCTTTGTTGTCCTTTCTGTTTCTAGCCCCTGCCACCCATCTCCTCACCGGCTGCTCCCCAGTGAGAAGGATTCTCCATCAGCACGGTACTGCTCACACCAGAATATTCTGGATTGTGGAAGAGTGCTCTAGAAGTAGGCTTACCAGCAGCACATGTCTTCCAAGTGCTCCTTCGGGGCAAGTGGGGGAGACTTCCACATAGATCCACATATGCCTGACTCTCAAATCTGGAAGCCTGCCTCTGAGAAGGAATCCTTCTGTACCTAGCTGAATTTGAGAGGGGCTATCTTAGAGCCCATGGCCTAGAGATGTGTCTCTAGAAGTGATTCAGATACAGATCAGCAGCCTTGTGCCTCTGCATTGTGAGTGGCAGGCCCCAGTCTCTCCGGAAGCCCACCCTTAGCCCAGCCCAAGCACAGCCCAGGCACAGCCCCTTCAAGGAGGTGCTGTCCTGCCTCAAGTACTCGTGGATGGGTCTGAGTGGTGTGTGACTTTGTGACCGTCCTGCAGAGTGGAAGGGGAGAGGGCTCAGATCCTGCTTCTGCCGCTCCATGGCGTGTGTCCCTGGGTGTGCGACTTACCCTCTCTGGAACCTCAGTTTCCTCATCTGAAACGTGGAAAACAATCCAACCTTCCAGGCTGTCAGCACTGATTCCTGTAGCTGCTGTATCAAATGACCACAAACTTAGTGGATTAAAACAACACACATTTGTTGTCTTACAGTGCTGGAGGTCAGAAATCCTACTGGTTCCTTCTGGAGGCTCTAGAGGAGAATTATTGCCTTGCTTTTTCCAGCTTCTAGAGCTGCCCACGTTCCTTGGCTCCTGGTGCCTTCCAGCCTCTGCTCTTGTTATCACATCTCCTCTGTCTCGCACGTGCCTGCCTCCCTCTTGTGAGGACCCTACGATGACACTGGGTCCACCCAGATAATCCAGGATCATCTCTCATCTCAGATGCTTAACTCCTGCAGTCCCTTCTGCCCTGTAAGGTCACATGTTCACAGGATCTGGGGATTGGGACGTCAACATCTTTGGGGGGCCATATTCTGTCCACCACAGTCTACCCTCTGGCCCCTAAAGATTCCTGTCCGTCCTACGTGCATTTAAAATAGGTTCACCCCATTTTAAGGTCCACAAAACTCTTGGTTCATTATAGCATCAGCTCAGAGACCCAGATCTTATCATCTCAGTCAGGTTTGGGTGAGACATGGGGTTGTAGCTCGATAATGGTACTGTCACCTCGCCGACTGCACAGTGACATAAATCCTGTGGCTTATGTGGTGGCAGCAGGAGTATTATGGGCCACCGAAGTCCTGGTTCTTGAGAATACTTGACTGACTGCATGACCTTCGCTTCAGAGCAAACCTCCCTGAAGGTCTCCTGGTGCTCAGTCTCCGTGCTTGATATTTTCTGCCCTTCCCACTGGCTGCTGTGAGGTACTTCAAGCTTGGGCGCGACCTTCTTCTGAAACCCTGTTGCTGTGCAGGCAGCCTGGTAATCCATAGTGGCCTGGGAGCGTTCTGAGTGCTGCGTGTGTTTCAGTTACAGGAGCAAGCCAGAGCCCAGAAACAAACCCCGCCTGTGTCCCCCACTCCGCAGCCGGCTCAGGAGAGGCCGCCTTCAAGCCCTGTCTATCAGGTGGGTGTTTTCATTCAGTCTGCAAATGAGTCTCTGGCTCCTCAAAGACACCCTTCCCAGGTCAGTGCTGCTGTGGACGGAGAGGGGTCCCCTGCACCGCTCTGCCGGGTGCCCCTCTGGAGAGGGCGGCTCTCCTGAGTGCTGGGGGACACAGAGAGGCTGGGCGCACGTCCAGCCTCTCACCTCCGCGGCTGTCTTGACTGGGCTCTTGATGAGGCCCCCTCCTCACACAGCCCGCAGCCCCCCAGTGAGGTCTGACGCCAAACAGATGACTGTGGCCTGTAGCTCCCCTGTCCTCTGCTGCGTTTGCCGTGACCACCCCCCTTCTAGAATCCGCATCCCGGGCACCAGCTGCCGCTCTCCTCCTTGCACTGGCCTCCCTCTCCAGCTCTCCCTCTTGAATGTCGTGTTCTCCTGAGACTCTGTCCTCGGCCCTGTCTCAGTTGTGTCGTTGGTGCCTTGTGACACCCGTGTCCCCGGGGCCTGCTAACGTGGATCCCCCTCCGTTCTCTGAGTTACTGAGCTGCCTGCCTCACCTCACCCTCACTCCACCACGGGGTCTCTGCGTCTCCCTCTCTCACCTGAGAGGTGAGCACCTCCACCACCACCGTCCGTGACTCTACCCGGTTGAGCTCTGAATCCTGTCCCTTCTCTGTCCCCGTGACCACGGTCCTGGCTCACACACCCGTCTTGTCTCACCTGGGTATTCTCACTCGAAGACCGTTGAGTCGCAAGGGATGAAAACTAACTCAGCTCAGCTGAGACATAAGGTGGACGGGGATCCGGGGAGAGCAGTGGGATGGGCAGCTGGCCTGGGCCTGGGGTCCACGGTCTCGTCACCACCAGGTCTTCTCCTTGTGCTGCTGCTCCCTCTGCGTGGTGGCTGTATCTTTCTGGACTCCTGGGCAGGTGTGGTGGATGTGGTCTTATAATTCGTACTCCAGTGGAAAAGGGGGCCTGAGCCATCCCCCCTCGTCGTGTTCCACTGCTGGCCCGTCACTGAGAAGCTGGTCCTTTGAGAAGGCCAAGGTGACGTGCTGTCTCTAGTGGGGAGCCAGAGGTGTGTCTTGTGATTAGCAGCCCTTCCAGAACCATGTGATGGGGTGGGGGCAGAGGTGCCATTGCCGGAAGATAGGAGAATAGGGTGCTGCCAGGCAGCCCAACACGGTGTCCCCACACCACTGACCTGCTCACGGTGCCCCACACCAGTCACCTGTGCAGGGTGCTGGGCAGCCAGCCTGGGGTGCCCCCCACACCATTAACCTGCTCACAGTGCCCCACACCAGTCACCTGCACAGGGTGCTGGGCAGCCAGCTCGTGCCCCCACTCCATGGCCTGGCCTTTAACCCTCCAGTCTGTTCCCTTCGCATCCACAGGAAGCTTGCCAAAAGGAGACTCTGGCTCTGTCCCTCCCTGTTTAACCCTTGAGTGGCTCCTGGTACCTAGCCCGGAGGTGGGGTCCCCTCTCTGACCTCCACAGCAGCTCTCCCAGCCTGCCTGCACTGCACGGGTCACCCTCCATTGAAAGGGCCTGAGCAGTGGCCCTTACTGGAGCTTCTCCGTGTGCCCTGCTTTCTCTAACTCCCGAGGGCGCCTTCAGGTGGACCCTCATTGGAAATGCTGATGAAAGCCACCATTGATGATTAATGGTTCAGAACTTGGGTCAGAGCTCAGAAGTCCCATGATTGTGACCCAGGTGTGGTGATTCCCTCCTGCACGTGACCATTTGCTCCCTCACTCACCTCACTGTCCACCAGAGGATTTGGTTAGGACAGACCTCCGCTGTCCGTGGGCTTGCCTGCTCTGGCAGTGTGACGGGGTGACATTGTGAAGCTGCTGTCAGAGGTGCAGGAGGGCTGGGTGGCCCTCGTGTGCTTGGGTGGCCTCAGAGGTCTGGGGTCTGAAAAAGAAACAGGGCAAACCTGCCCAAGAGAGACCGGCCTGAGCCGCAGGCAGCAGCACGAGAAGGGCACAGCTCCTGACAGGCCGTGTGGGTTCCAGATACTGTGGGATTTGGGGGTGTTGGGGGGTGGTGAGGACGGGGATTATCTGGGAAGAATTGGCACGTGGTCCTCTCAACACGCTTTACCACGATTAGAATCCAGGCAGTCTCAATGCCTCCCTATCCCCACGTCTGTTTTCTCAGTCTCAGGACTGAAAAGTAGTCTGCGTGTTTCTCTTGGCCGCGGCAGTGACCTGCACGGCCGCGTGAACTGTCTCCCTGCCTCTTTCCCAGGACGCGGCTTCGTTCAAGGCCGAGCCGAGCTACAGAGGCCCCGTGAGCGAGCCCGAGCCGGAGCCGGGGCCCGAGCCCGTGTACAGCACGGAGGCCGCCGACTACCAAGAGGCCGACAGCCAGCAGGGTCCGGCCTACGCCCCGGAGGCCGTCTATGAAACCACAGAGGCCCCGGGCCACTATCAAGCAGGTACGGAGGTCTCCTGTGTTGCAGGGGTGGGGGGTGCCCCTGTTAAATTCCCCTGTGGCTCTGTTCCCCTGTGAGAATGGCCTGTTTCCCCGATGCCTGACCTGCCCCCCCTCTACTGCACCTACAGGGTCTTTATTTTCCCTGGGACAGGCTCTAGACCCAGGGGGCTGGGCAAGGCCTCCCGTGGGGGTTCCAGGAAGATGTCTGCTTGGGTTGGGAATCTGAAAGTTTTATAGATATTTCAGTTGAATGAACAGTAGAAGTGGTCTCTTATTTTTAAAGGTGAGGTTTCCTTTAACGTATTTGGACAGATTTAACATAAGCCCCTTCTCCCACCTGGAGTAACATGAAAGTCAGTATCAGAGAAGGGACGTCAGGGTGAAGCTTTTCCCTGTCCCCAAGTGTGACGTGGGGTATTTGACCAGCTCTGTCTCCTGCTTGCTATTTCCTTATGGTATGACCTTTCCTAAAATTAGTGCTAAATATTTAAAAGTTTAAAAATTATCCTCTGAAAACTGTCACGATTTCCATCAAGATAATTATATTCGCCAGGTGCTGTCGGAGTTGGGAACGGGTGGATTTGCTCCTTAAAAGCTGGAGTCCTTCTGTTGACGGAAGGGGGACTGTCCCACAGTTCATCTTCCCCAGTAGCCCTCAGCGCCCCGACTCTGCCTCCACCCCACCCTCAGGGAGGGTGTCTAACCAGAATATGAACACGGCTGAGCACGCTTATGGCACTGGGGTTATCGCTCAGAGCTCCTCTTGGTTTATTTTAGAGGAAAGCACCTACGACGAGTATGAGAATGATCTGGGGATCACAGCCATCGCCCTCTACGACTACCAGGCTGGTGAGAGACTGCAGCATGCCACCCACGGGGGAGGGGGACGGCACACCGGTCCCACTTTATACGCATTTTTCCAGGACTCCTCTCTTAAAAATCTGACTTTTAGAGCGTTATTATGGTTTTTAAAAGTAATTTACTTTGAAATAATTTCAAAGTTACAGAAAATTACTCTCATATCTCCCTCAGCCTGCTTCCACCTCTCTCCATCTCTACACACACACACGCGCACACACATGCATGCGCGTGCACCCGCACCCCGTAAGCACACCCCACCTTCGAAGTGAGAAAGTCACCAGTGAAACACCACGACGTCTGCAGGCGGGTCACGTTTTACTAGCGTCCCAAGAACTCGGGTCCTTTTGGGGCCGATTCTTCGCGTTTCCCTGTCACTTCTCTCCATCCCCTCCGATCTGGAGCAGCCCGCAGCCTCCGCCTGCCCTTCCAGTCCTTGGCCCCTTTCATTCTGTGCTGACGCCCGCCTGGCTGAGGCCACGCTCTCGTGGCAGGAGGACCACAGAAATGCTGCGTACTCCTGACCCTGTACCACGTCAGGGCACGCGGCGTCCATCCGTCTGTCCCACGCCGTGGTGCTGGCCGCCCTCACCTGTCCATGGGTGCTGGCCAAGTTCTCCACCGCAGTCGCCGTTTCTCCCTTTGTGGCTGATGTGTTTTGTGGATCCCCCAGACCCTGTTCACCCTCCTCAGACTTCCAGCTGCAGCCCCGTGGACACCAGCCCCGGTGGAGTGGGGCCCCCCTTTCCGTCCTTCCTTCTCATCGTGGGATTGGTGTTCTGCTGTGGGAAGAGCTTTCCTTCGCACTTAACCTATGTGTACACCCAGCATTTGTTTCCATGTGTGTGGGTCCTGAAATTTCCATGTCTGTGTTATTTTTGAACTGCCTGAGTTTATCCCGGTACCTCCCGTTGCAGCCTGTTGCCTTCTTTCTGGGCTCTCTCTTCGTATTGTAAGGACCTCCCCAGAGCGAGAAGCCTGGCTCTCAGGAGCCTCGCAGCCATGGCTGCTCCACACCCCCGTGAACTTGGGGGCTGGTGGTCACCCTCCCCTACTCCCCGACCAAGGACAAGCCCTCCCCCTGCCTGGAGGGGAAGAGAGGGGGAAGGAAGCGAGTGACCGTGCTGTGAACCACTCCTGAAGGATCGGGTGTGGTGTGGGCTGTGTCTCCTTTGGAGGGCTCTGCTACCCGTGTGGCCGCCCCATTTGTGTGCGCAGATCCAGGCCTCACTAGGTGATGGAGACAGTGAAGCCTCCCCACTCTGAGCCCCAGCAGGAGGCCGCCAGCTCCCCGAGTGGCTGCAGAGGGAGCTGGTTCCTGATGGTTCTGCCCTGTCCGGCAGACCAGGAAACGTCGAATTTCACTGTCGCTTTCTTGTGTCCTCTTCCCTAGCGGGCGATGATGAAATCTCCTTCGACCCCGATGACATCATCACCAACATCGAGATGATCGACGACGGCTGGTGGCGTGGGCTGTGCAAGGGCAGGTACGGGCTCTTCCCGGCCAACTACGTGGAGCTGCGCCAGTGAGCAGCGCTCGCTTCTCGCGCTGCGGATCATGCCTGGCTTGTGCTGGGTTTTTCAGGGTGGGGAGGGGAGGATACATATTGCTTTTATATTTAATACTTTTGCTGATGCTTTTGAAATGTTTATGCCACAGAATTTGCTAATATATTGTAATCATGTTCCTTAGGAGGACTTGGGTAATTGTTTTTCTGCGTTGAAGGTATTTTCTTTTTTTGCTACATTGACTCATGTGGAGCCACTTCAGGGGCGTTTAGTTCTCCGGAGTGCATGCTGTCCTGGCCCCCATCCTCGGCAGTCGGGACCCCCGTGACAAATGCGAGAGATCTTTCACTGCCTTGCCTGCCGCTCTTTGACGGCCGTGTGGGGTCAGGCAGGAGTCGCTGTCCTCGTCAGGGAGGCTCTCTGGGGTCTCAGAGTTGGGAGGAAGAGGGAAGGGCCTGATAGAAAGTTAGAACTGAGAGAAATCGCTAGAAAGTACGAGAGCTTTAATGTCAGGTGGTGAAGCCTTTCGTACTGTGAAATCCCATGGTATTTGATGAGTTGTAGCAAAGACCCCGTCTCTCCTGTGTCTCGCTTCTCATCCCACCCTTGTTCTCTCGTCTCCCCTGACGTCCCGGCCACCGCTCCTCCTGCCCCGCAGTGCAGTGTCACTCTGTCCCTTAAAGGGGACAGTCCCAGGCTGTCCCCCTCCTTGTGTCAGCTCCCGGGTCTGAAGGCCTCGGCTCGCCTGCCCTCGGCTTGCCCGCCCTTGGCTATGTCTTGTCGAGGCCCGGGCAGCCGGGGCTGTGTGTCTGTTGTGTGGGCCAGCGGCCCCTCACTGCGGAAAGGCAGGTGCCTTCTCTGTTGTAAACTGCCAGAACGTTCTTCCCGTCAAGGGAGTCGTGCACTTTTTGCCAAAATATCATGTTAAATGATGGTAAAATTTGATTGATTGACTTGGCTAAAAATACAAAGTGAACAAGAGCAAGTGCTCTGACCCGAGACACTCCGGGCGGCTGCTCTCTGGACGCTGGGTGGGAGCGCATCGCCCCCTGAGAGACCAGGAGGCCCGGTCAGCGTGTGTGCGCACAGGCAGTGTCTTTCCAGAAGATCAGGTAGCAATGTCTCAGGTGTTCGGGACGTTAATGACTGTATGGATGTGTTTTCTTTCCTGAAGTGCATTTCTGCATACTCCTTCCTTTACCACAATTAGGTCGGGTTTTATATGCAATTATTGTATCTAAATCTCTGTAGCACACTCATAGGTATGATTTTTTTAATTAAATATTCGAAATAAACTTTTTTTGATCCACTGATTCACTTGGTATTTGGTCACTCTGTCCGACACGGAGGGTGGCTCCACCATCCGTGCCCTGCTACTCCCTGACCCCGTGGGTCAGCACCTTCCATTTATCAGCTCTAGACCAACGAGAGTCCCTTTGAACGAGGCATGCTCCTGAAAAGGCGCTTTTCAGGAGGTGAAATGTATTTACTCTCTTGAATTGTCAATTTTTTGGACAAAGATTCCAAGGAAAATAGAAAATGTTGTGTTTAAAAATAATTTCTGAATTACAGTTCTCAAAATAAATCCCGAGGTGGTTGCAATGTAGCTAAAGGTATTATCTTCCTTTGGGGCATGCATGGTAAGTAAACGTCTCAAGGAAACGGTGGCGCAGAGCAGAGGAGCTGGTGGCTTGGAGGCCTTGCCGCCCAGGCTTCTGCACTGCCTTGGGCCCACCACTGGCCGGGGTTAGCTGAGAAGCAGCCGGTGAACGTAGGGTGTGGGGAGGCTGGTGAGGACACGGGGGGCAGACGGCCTCAATAACAAATCCAGATCCCCCAGCTGAGTGCTCGTCCACTTCTGGTCATGCAGGTTTCTGCTTTTGAGCCCTGACACAGTGGCAGAGGGGTCCTCATGCTGTCCATAGACCTGACTCCTCAGTTTCCATGGCGATGGGTGGGGCTCTCCTTGTGGGCTGCTCACAGATGATGTGGCAGAACTAGAGCTTTGAAACTTCTGGAAAAGCCGCTGTCACCATCCTGGGAAGAAATGGGAGAACGATGCAGATCATAGACATTCCAGGTTAGTGCGTTCTTCCCATTTATAGGAGCTGGGTGTCACCCTTGGCCACCACAGGTAATTGAGAGACAGGCCCCAAGACCTGAGTCTCCCCTGCAGCCAATTCTCTCTTCCTAATCTTGTCAGGTCCTTCTCACCATCTGGCTGGCTTGTGTCCTGCGGGTTCTCCCTGCAGCCCGGGGCCAGTGGCTGCTGTCTCCCCAGCCCCCGGGAGCTGGAAATATTCGGGACTAGACATTATGAAAAGCCTCTTGTCATAAAACACCAAAAATGTTAGATAAATTGTAACAAACATCTTTTAAATGTAGAATCGATCTTGTGAGAAGGTTAAGAACATCAGGGGACAAAACAAGAGGAAGCAGCAACAGAACGGAAAGCCAGCCCTGAGGTCCTGATTACCACGAGGTCATCACTTTGTCAATATCTGGAACCTAGAGCCTTGGGGTTTGCCTGGCATGCGGGAGCAGGAGATACGGATTTAGGTCCAGCAAGGTGCATGGTTGGAACAGGACCCGAATAAGTCTGGGGTCCTTAAGGGGACGTTGCCTGAAGGAAAGGGTGGGAGAGTAAAAATCTGCCCGTTGGCAAAGAGAGATACTTCCATCACTTGTCTGTCTGGTCCTCAGATCTGGGTGGGGAAAAAGAGCTTCTGTGATATCTGGTCAAGATTTTGCCTAAAGGAAATGAATGACTGATGCAAAGAAGTGGAAAGGGCAGGCTCAAGGAGGATTCCCTACCCGGCGTGGGTTGAATGGGGAAGAGGAAGAGCGGTTAGGTGAGACAGTTCCCCAGACAAGCCACTAGATGGTGCCATCAGCTCAGCACAGCTTGGTTGCCCTCTCGTTGAGCAAAGATTTCCTACTTATTCCTGCCTCTGCTTAGGAATTGGTGATGCAGAGATAAAAGAGACAGTCTCAGTTAATGCATAGACAGCAGGCTAGTGGTTGCCAGGGAAGTGGGGAGTGACTGCTAATGGGAATGGGGTTTCCTTTTGGGGTGATGGAAATGTTCTGGAGGGGCCAGCCCCGTGGCTTAGTGGTTAAATGCACGTGCTCCGCTACTGGCGGCCTGGGTTCAGATCCCGGGCACGCACCGACGCACCGCTTCTCCGGCCATGCTGAGGCCGCGTCCCACATACAGCAACTAGAAGGATGTGCAACTATGACGTACAACTATCTACTGGGGCTTTGGGGAGAAAAGGGAAAAAAACAGGAGGAGGATTGGCAATAGATGTTAGTTCAGGGCCAGTCTTGCTCAGCAAAAAGAGGAGGATTGGCATGGATGTTAGCTCGGGGCTGATCTTCCTCACAAAAAAAAAAAAAGAAAAAAGGAAATGTTCTGGAACTAGATAGAGGTGGTGGTTGCACAACATTGTGGACGTACAAAATGCTGTTGAATTGTACACAAAATTGGTGAACGATTTTAAAAAAGAATATGAGAGAGAGAGAGACAGTCTCAATCCTGAAGTTTGTGGGTGTAGGGACAAACAGATGTTCCTGATACCACGTGAAAGGCATGGGTGCCGTGGGCATCCAAATGACAGTGGGTGGGTGGAGTCAAGGATTCTGGGATGAGGTCAAGCTTGAGCTGCGTCTTGGAGGACAAGTCCAAGAAGCGGGTGTTCTAAGCAGAAGGACTAGGAGGTCAAAGACCATGTATGAACAAGGGATTCCATATTCCTGGAACCTCGGATGTATGCGGAGAATGGTGAACACTGAGCCTAGACACACAGGGAGGGCCAGATCATAAAAGGCTTTATAGGCCACTTAAGAAGATTGGGTTTTGTTCTAAGTGCGGAGAGGAGTTATTGGAGACTTTTAAGCCCTAAAGTGACCTGATCTGTTTTCTTAGAAGGATCATTCAGGCACAACATTTAACTTCTCAGCACCAAAGTCCTTAAAGATGAATGTCATAAATAAAAATAACTTTTGGGGGTCTGGCCCCATGGCATAATGGTTAAGTCCAGCATGCTCTGCTTAGGTGGCCTGGGTCTGTGAGTTTGATCCTGGGCGTGGACCGACACCACTCATCAAGCTATGCTGTGGTGGTGACCCACATACAAAATAAAGGAAGATTGGCACAGATGTTAGCTCAGAGCCAATCTTCCTTGCCAAAAAAAAACCAAACCTAAATTTTTAGAATTTAACCTTTTGTGTTTCCAGGGTTATTACCTTTTGCCGTGTGTACTCTCCAGGAAAAAAAGAGGCCTCATTTTCCATTTACTGAAAACACAATATTATTTGTATTTCTAAAAAAACATTTTTCAATTGGTGAGAATGTGGGATTGGAGTTGATGTTGGATTCTCTATTCTGTTCCATTGATCTATTTATCTGTGTTTCTCCCAATACCACACAGTCTTGATTACTGTGGCTATATAAGTCTTGAAATTGGGTAGACTGATTTCTCTCACTTTATTCTTCTTTTTCAAGAATTGTTTTAGCTATTATAATTGCTTTGCTTTCTCATATAAATCTTAAAATAACCTTGTTTATATCTGCAAAAAATCTTGCTGGGATTTTGATAGGAAATACGTTAAACCTGTATATCAATTTGAGGAGAATTGATGTTTTCACAATGTAGAGCTTTCTAATACATAAACATGATATTTCTTTCCACTTACTTAGATATTTGTTCACTTACTTCATCTGCATTTTATAGTTTTTGGCATACAAGTCTTGTATGTGTTTTATTAGATCTACATCTAAGTATTTTATTTATTTTTTAGCAATCATAAATGTCATTGTATTTTTAATTTTGGTGTACACATATTCATTGCTAGTCTATAGAAGTACACTTGATTTTTGTATATTTATCTTTTATCCTGCAACCTTCCTAAACTACCTTAAAGTATTAGAAAGTTTTTTTGTAGATTCTTTGGGATTTTCTGCATAGGCAATCGTATCATCTGCAAAATGGGACAGTTTCATTTCTTCCTTTCTGATCCGTATGCCTTTTATTTCCTTTTCTTGCCTTATCGCACTGGCTAGAACTTCCAACACTATGTTGAGAAGAGTGATGAGAGTGGACATCCTTGTTCCCAATCCTAGGAGCAAAGCATTCAGTCTTTCACCAGTAGGTATAGTGTTAGCTGAGGTTCTTTGTAGACATTCTTTCTTAAATTGAGGAAGTTGATCCCTCCCGTTGTCTCTTCTCACATCCCTTTACCCTCCCCCTGTATAATAGTATTGACTTGAATATTTCCTTTAGTCCTACCTTCATCCATAAACTGTGCAATGATGTTGTCTCCGCCAGTTGCCAAAATGGCTTCCATGGTCCTCACCTTGTCACATCACCTGCCCTTGTGCTGCCCCTTCCTACACAGAATAGGGCTGACCTGTGTAATGATAGGATACTGTAAAAATTGGCAGAGTGCCACTTCCAAGTGCAGATCATAAGAGATGCTGCAGTTTCTGCCTTGCTCTCTTAGATCATTTGCTCTGAGAGAAGCCAGCACCCTGTCATAAGGAAGTTCAAACAGCCCTTTGGAGAGGTCAAGGTGGCAAGAACTGAGGCCTCCTGCTGACTGCCATGTGACTGCGTCACCTTGGAAATGAATCCTCCATCCTCCACAGATCCTGGCCAGTACCCTGACGGAAACCTCATGAGAGCCTCTGAGCCAGAACCACCCAGCTAAGCTGCTCCCAAATTCCTGACTTCAGAAACAGTGTGAGATAATCAAGGTTTATTGCTGCTTTATGCCACTAAGCTTTGGGGTTATTTGTAAGGCATCAATACGTAACTACTGGAGACGTTTCAGTTTCTTATTTGAATCCAGCAAAGAAGGGGCATGGGCTCCCTTATAGAAAATGTTGCTATGCTGAAGGGCATATCCTCATACCATCTGCAGGGGGGCAGCATTTAGGCCATTCATCAACATGTATAAAATGCCCTTTAACCCCACAGTTCCATTTCTAGGACTTATCCTGGATATACTTGCATGTGCGCATAAATGTCCATCCACAAGGGGCTGTTAGATAGAGTGTGGAGCATCTGTGCAAAGGAACCGGACAGCTTATCAAGAACAAGTGACACCTGGGAGCCATCGCCAAGCTACAGTGTCAGCTAACAAAGGCGCACGGTCTTGTGGGGTAATTTCCAGTAGCATTATTCCTATGACTCAGCAATTCCAGTCCTGGATGGGCACCCAAGAGATGCTCTCATATACCGCACATGGGTTTTCACAGCAGAATTGCTTTTTTTTTTTTTTTTTTTTTTTTTTTTAAGATTTTATTTATTTTATTTTTTCCCCCCAAAGCCCCAGTGGATAGTTGTATGTTGTAGCTGCACATCCTTCTAGTTGCTGTATGCGGGACTCGGCCTCAGGATGAACGGAGAAGTGGTGCCTCGATGCGCACCCGGGATCCGAACCCAGGCCACCAGCATCTCAGCGCGCGCACTTAACCACCAAGCCACAGGGCCGGCCCTGCTTTTTTGTTTTTAAAGTAAACTTTTAATTTGGAATAATTTCAGGTTTATAGAAAAGTTGTAAATTTAATATGGAGAATTCTTGTGTACCCCCTCCCAGTTTCCCCTAAGATTAACCTCTTACTTAACCATGGTCCATTTATGAAAACTAAGAAATTCACGTTGGTACAACACTATTAACTAAATGACAGACATTTCATACGTTTTTCTATGAATGTTCTTTTTCTGTTTCAAGATCTAATCTAGGATCCCACATTACATCTAGGGTCGCACGATTTTAGAAAATTGTTTTTTTTCCCTAAAAAACAGATTTATGGAGATATAATTTGCCTACCATATAATTCACCTATTTAGAGTGTACAATTCAATAACTTTTAGTGTATTGACAGAATTATGGAAATATCACCACTATCTAATTCCAGAACATTTTTATCACCCAAAAAGAAACCCCATATCTATTATCAGTCACGCCTTGTTCCTCTCCCCCCCGGCCCCAGGCAACCACTAATTTACTTTCTGTTTCTATGGATTTGTCTATTCTGGACATTTCATATAAATGGAATCATACAATATGTGGTAATTTGTGACTGGCATCTTTCACTGAGCATAATGATGAAAAACATTGTTTTTATCGTGAAAAAATTAGAAATAATCTAAAGATCGATCAACAGGTGAAAGAATAAATTTTGATATATTCATATAATGAGATACTATTCTGTTGTTGAACGTGAATGGTTTAGAGCTGCATCTGTCATCTGTGATGAATATCCAAAGTAGTATTGAATAAAATAAGCCAGGCAGGATTCCTGATCGCCAGTAATTATAATACCAGTGATGATGGCAGCCAACACAGAATTGGGTGGTGACTAAGTGCCAGCCACTGTTCTCTTTGTGAAGATTGCCAATTTGTCATGCATGAAGTAGAGACCATTTATGTAAGGTTTTAAAGTGCGCACAATGACACTACATATTGTTTATGGACACATACATAAGCAATAAATGTCTTAAAACCTGCATAGAAATGATAAACGCCAAGTTCAGGGCAGGGGTGACCTCTGGGGTGGGAGGAGGGGGGTGGAACCAGGAGGGAGATGCATGAGACTTTGAGTGTACTTGTAACGTTTGATTCTTAAGCTGGGTGGGGAACATGGGTGTTCGTAATTCCCCATCCTTTAGTTGTGCCCAGTGTATTTCATCAGAATTTTAAAAGGAGCAAGACTAGTACAGAGCAGTGTGTAGAATGAGCTGTATTTGGGTTTTTTAAGTGATTCACACACATATGCTCGCAGACATATGCACCAGGCCAGAGAAGAATCACAAGGAATCCTTAATAGGTGCCAGCTTTGGGGAGGAGCCGCCAGGGTTTGGGGAGCCCAGGGGAAATGGAGACAACGCTTTTTCCTGAGACATTTTGAATTTTGTACCACACGTATTTTTACCTCTTGATTAAAAAGATAATCCAACCTATGTTTGTTTATTCCCTTTTGTGTTGGCGAGCAGATTCCCATGCAGGACCTCATGTAACTCCACAAGTTCCTGGGCCACAGCCATCCTCAGCCCACATTTCAGATGAGGACACTGAGGAGACCAGAGGTTGCTTGGTTCATTGACTGGTGGTTGGTACAGGTGGGAACCAGGTGGTTGGTTC
Source organism: Ceratotherium simum simum (assembly GCF_057802395.1). Classification (NCBI taxonomy): domain Eukaryota; kingdom Metazoa; phylum Chordata; class Mammalia; order Perissodactyla; family Rhinocerotidae; genus Ceratotherium; species Ceratotherium simum. Next base: position 3,868,714 of record NC_141933.1, on the reverse strand, counting down.
TCAGACGAGTTCGTCCCACCCGGACAGTGAAGCTCGGCGGGTGGGTCACCCAGGGTAAATCCTTGGCACAGGAGGACGGAAGTGGCCTCCGGTCCACGATGCCCTCCCTCCGAGCATTTATCATGGGCAGATGAGCTGCCCACAGAGGCATCTACACGCAGAGCTCAGCAACCTGTAGAGCCATCGCCCCTGGGAGAGTGGAGCGTGGGCTCAGTGCCACCGGGCCACATGGGACATGGCAGAGTTTCAGCCGTCCCCTGACGCTGCACAGCTGGAAGGTTGGGGGTAGGTTTATTCTGCAAGAGGTCACTTTAGGGAAGGGGCTTTCAAACTTTAGCAGGCCTGGGGGCCACCTGGAGGGCTTGTCAGCCCACAGGTCATGGGGCCCCTCCCAGAGCTTCAGGTCCAGCAGGTGGGGGAGGGGCAAGAACTTGTGTCTCTAACCAGATCCCAGGTGGCCCCGATGCTGCCAGTCCAGGGACCAGACTTTGAGAACTGCTCCCTTAGAGCTTCCTCTTCTGTGAATGATGAACTGATGGAGCCACAGAGGCTGTCTGGGTGCTGGCAGTTCCAGACGGCAGATGCGGTATATAAACTGTCCCTGCCACAAAAGGCGCCTGTGCACCAGGGCTGCCCTCGGAGTCGTGGCTTCAGTCCTGTCATCTGTCACCCACCGCTCACCCTGTCCCGTTGACCATGAATAACAGTTACTCGGGGCAGTTTCTTAAACTTCTCTTAAGATCCACCTAGGAGTGTGCTAGTGACACAGATTCCTGGGCTTCCTTCTGTTAAAAATAAAATAAACAGAGACCAGGCTTGAAGATCCTGAGAAGACAAAGCCAGTTAAGCCGTGTAAGCAAAACTGAATCTAGCTTACTTCATGAAAGTAAGCAGAACCTAGGTTCTTTATCGTGAATGCCTCTGATAATCATATATGAAACCCAAGTTGTCTTCCCAGAGTGGTATAAGATAGTCATTTTTAACCAATCTCCTGCTGTCTGGAAACCCCCATTGTAATAAGCAATCATTCTGGCTTTCTAAGCCCTCCTGTACTGACACGCCTCTGAGCTTCATACCACTTTCAGGGTTGAGGTCTTTCTTTTCGAGACCGGTTTGTTTATCCCTCAATAAAGTATTCATATGAGTAAAGCTCTCTGAATTTTGACACTTCCTGCTGAACCCAGGTGCCCGGGAGGAGGCCTGGTACTCTGGCCTCTGCCTTCTCACAAACCTTCCCTCCTAGCCTCAGGGAGGTGAAACAGGCCAGTCCAGACCAGTCTCACCAGCAGTGCCTGGGGCTTGTTGGAAATGCAGAGTCTTTATCACCCAAACCTGTCCCCGGGGGCCTGGACTCCACATGTAAGTGTGAGATAGAGCTTGGCCCGAATACCTCCAAGATGTGCAACCTATAGAATACCTCCAAGATGTGCAACCTATAGAAACGGGAGACCTCAGAAGTCGCCAGGGTGGAGCCCTCATACACTGCCAGTGGGAATGTAAAATGGTGCAGCCATTGCAGAAAACAGTCTGGTCATTCCTCAACAGGTTCAACATAGAGTTACCATAGGACCCCACAATGCCGCTCCTAGGGTACGCCCCAAAGAACTGAAAACAGGGACTTAAATGAATACTTGTATACTTGTGTTCACAGCAGCACTATTCACACTAGCCAGAAGGTGGAGACAACCCACATGTCCATCAACTGACAAATGAATAAACAAAATGTGGTCTATCCACACAAGGGATTATTTCTCAGCCATAAAGGGGATGCAGCCAATGACACACACTACAACATGGATGACCCTTGAAAACGTGATGCTCAGTGAAAGAAGCCAGACCCCAAAGGCCACAACATATTGTATGATTCCATTTACATGAAATGCCCAGAAAAGGCAAATCCATAGAGACAGAAAGTAGATTAGTGGTTGCCAGGGGCTGGGGACATGGGGGAATGGGGACAGGGTTTCTGTTTGCGTGATGGGACTAGAGAGTGGTGGTGGTTGTACAACATTGTGAAGGTATTCAGTGCCATTCTAAGTGGAGTGTACACTTAGAAATGCTCAGTGAGGACACTCTACCTGGACAGTCAGGACCACATCTGTCACTTGCCCACCCATTCCTCTTCTGCCTTGCTAACACAGCCCCAATTTTGTTCCTGGCAGCACTCTGCCAAGCTAACTGTTTTATTTCCCAGTCTGCCTTGCTTCTAGGGGTGGCCATGGACACCATCGTGGTGATGACATGTGGATAGATGTTCCTGGGCAAGTGTTGGCTTCCCTGTTAAAGGGGGACAGACACGGCTTACATCGTCTTCCCCTCTTCCTTCTGCCTTGGAAGAGAATGTGATGTGTGAAGTGGCAGCAGCCTTTTGTTGCTGTGAGGCTGATAAGTTTGAGGGAAAGGCTGAGAGAATCTCAGGCTTGACAATGTTAAGCTGTCAGATCAAAGCCAGGGACCACACTCACCTAGCGTCCTGTCATTCATCCACTCTACCAACACATACTTATTCCAGAACATTCTGTTCTAAGTGCTGGGGCAGTGAACAAAGACAAAATTCCCACCCTCCTGGAGCTTACATTTTTGTGTCACATGAAAAGAATAAAGCACTATTTGTCTAAGCCACTTTTATTTTATTTTATTTTGTGAGGAGATCAGCCCTGAGCTAACATTCGCCAATCCTCTTTTTTTTTGCTGAGGAAGATTGGCCCTGGGCTAATATCTGTGCCCATCTTCCTCCACTTTATATGGGAAGCCGCCACAGCATGGCTTGCCAAGCAATGCGTCGATGTGCGCCTGGGATCCGAACTGGCAAACCCCAGGCCACCGCAGTGGAGTGCGTGCACTTAACCACTTGTGCTGCCGGGGCGGCCCTAAGCCACTTTTAAATGGGCTTTGCAGCCAAAAGTGGTTCTTTGCAGCCAAATATGGTATTAACTGATACAACTATTATTTAAATTGATCTGCTTCCAGGGATAAGAGTGAAGATGTTCCCAGCTGTGTTAAGTCGCCCTGGCCATGTAGCTAACAAGCCCCTGAACTTGGATGTGGACACGGGTTTCTTGAGCCTGGACCCCAGACTCTGTTTCTTATTTACATGCTTATTTACCTGTGTGCGCAGAACCTGCTCTGTGTCTGTCCCCAGGGCTGAGGCATGTGCACAGCAGCAGAGTGGTGGTCTAAAGACCACCTCTGAGAGCTGAGTGTGAGATGATGCTGTCACAGCGAAAATTGGAAATTACTCTTCACTTCCAACTAAAAGAGGCCAGTCAGGGAAATTATGCTGTTCCCACTAAATGAGATATCTCATCACCATTGCCATAAAGAGTTGGGGACACCACAACCACCTGACGAAGGCTTAGGGGGTAAAAGAATGCCAAGAAAGCCGGAACCAGAAGTACAAGTGCATTATGATTCAAGCTAAGGTCAGAAAAGATGGGTGTGAAAAGACGGAAGGTGTTATGTACCCCTAGACTCTAACACAGTCGGCTGGCGGGACTGTGGGTAATTCTCTATTTCTCAATGTGCCCCCACGTGGCTGAGGCTTTGAAAGTCAAACAACAAATTCGTGAAGACAAGGGGCCTCAAACGTGTGCTCCCCAGTGGGCAAGCGGGTGTGGCATCCTGCCCGGGCCCCAGGACACCGCGCTCTAGGGCACTGTCCGTGTCCTACGCCCAGGGAGTCTCCTCCGGCGGGACAGCTGCAGAGACGGCGAGGGGACAGGTCGGGTGGACACAGGCTCTTGGACCACGCTACCCGCAGGCCACGTGGCAGCACCAACGGCGAAGTCAGGACTGCTGCGCTGAAAGGGACCCCAGCTGGAGCTCTTGGGGTCCTCAGTGGCTCTCTCTGTGTCCTCGGTGGCTGGCTCTCTGAGAGCACTGGTGGCCTCCGCAACCCCAACGCCCTTGTCACTGGGCGCCAAGAGCCACAGTTCCGGGTGTGGCGCTGCCTCTTCCACGGCCTGCCTCCTGGAGGGCCCTGGGGATTGGCTGACAGCTGCCTCGCCTACTCCAGCTGAGCCAATCATGGAGCTGCACTCCCTCTCCAGTCATGATTGGTCCATGCAGGGCACGTGCTCGGTGGTCCCTTTGCCAATCTTGATTGGGCCACGAGGGGCACGTGACCAGCGGGACCAGCATTCCCGGTGCACCCAGCAACCCCTGCGGGCCCAGCATCCCTTGCGCGCGCTGCTCTGCTGCGAGGCGGGAGTGCAGTGGCGGGAGGCCCGGCCATGTGTGTCTGCGGTGTGGCGGCGCCGGTCGTGCGCCGGGTCCAGACTCCCTTCCCGTGGGCGCCTTGTGGTCCGCGGAGCCCCTCTGGGCGCGCTGAGGGCGGGAGGAGCGCCGTCTTCCAGAAGCTGGGCGTTGAGGTAAGTTATCCCGAACACCTCGCCCTGAGGGGAGCGCCGTGCGGGGCGAGCCCCGTCCTCCCCGCCGTCCCCGGGCCCAACGGGCGCCGGGGAGGCGTCGGCCCTGGTGCGGCCCGGCCCGTGTGGCAGGCCGGGCGCCCGAGGGAGCGGCCGGGAGGGATGACAGCGGGCCTGTGCCCAGGGCAGTCTGCTCAGCCCGCGGCAGCCCCTCCGGGGACCCACCCCTCCGCCCGGGAGCGGCTCGGATTTGAGCAGCGTCCGCGGGGCCGGGAGCTGTGGGGTAGGTGCTCCAGAGGAAGGAGGTGCCTGGTGTCATGGGGCGCAGGGGCCGCGGGTGGCTGGGGCGAGAGCTGCAGGTAAGCAGATGGGACAAGGGGAGGATGCCCAGTAACCCCCCAGGCTAAGGGACGAGGAGGGCCGGTCCAGGGGCGGGCAGTGCACGGGGGAGTCCCTGCAGGCCCCCTTCTTACGGGGTCTCCGCGGACCGGATGGAGCTGCAGGGGCTGCAGAATGGTGCAGCTGCGGCGGGGCTGGGGCTGTGAGGGGCTCCAGGCGCTTCTGGAAGAAGGAGGCATTGCCTGTGCCCCGGAAACAGCAGTGCAGACAGCAGGTAGGGTTCCTGTCCCCATGGGGCTAATCTTTCAGAGGCGGGTGTGTGGGATCTTCAATAAGCGAATTAATAAGCCAACTTGAGGTAGTAATAAGTGCCACGAAGAAAGAAAATGGGGAGATGCGAGTGTGACTGGGGTGGGTTCTACTCTAAATCTGGTGCTCCAGGGAGCCGCGCAAAGACACGGGGAAGAACATTCCAGATACGGAGGAGCAGGCACGGAGGAGGCCCTGAGGTGGGAGTGTGGCTGGAGCAAGGTGGAAAAGCTTGCGGAGGTGGGCGGGGGGTCGGATGGCTCAGGAGGAGGTGGGCCTGGGACTCGATGGCGGAGCCGAGATCCGTGTGGCCGTTTCTGTGTTGCTGCTGCGAATTCACAGCGGCCCGTGCTTCGTGCTGTCTCCAGCCCTCTCTTTTTATGGTCTCCTTCCCTCCCACCAGAAGGAGGGGGGGGAGGGCTGGGCTTTCCTGGCAAACCTGCGGGTGCTAAAGGTTTCAGGCCGGGTGGTTTCCCCGGGGCCTCGATGTCTTCATCAGGGCCTTTGTAGTCACATTTAGGAACTCTTGCTTGAAAATGGAGCCTCTATTTTCAGCTTGCCCAGCTGGGAGGCTCCAAGGCGAGGGAAGAGGCTGCTGCTCCATGCCTCTGGCTTTACGTGAAGCTTTATGAAGCTGTGTGGGCCTATGAGACTCATGTCCAAACTCATTCTGTAGCCACGTGACTCCTCATCTCCCCTTGCATTTGCTTTCTCCTCTGCCGTTCAGGGTGGTAGTGAAGAGAGAGGAAGAGGCTGCCTCGATTCCGCCTGGCAGAAGGAGGCTGGAGGGTGTGGGAGAAAGCACACTGGCCTGGGTCGGGAGCCGTATCCGCCAGGAGTCTGTGGTTGCGAGCCACAGAGATGGCTCTGGCTGACTTAGGCCGCAGAGGAACGCGTTGGGAGGATTCCTGGTGGCTCGGAGCCGTGGGAGGAAGAGTGTAACGGGAGGGCCTGGAAGGGCGGGGCCTGGGGCACCTGCTCTGGTGCTGAGGACGCACAGTCCTCGGGATGATTTGTTCCAGCTGCCAGTGGACCACGGGAAATGGCATCTGGTTTTCTGAGCCTCAGTTTCCTCATCGGTAAAGGAGACAATCACCTTTTTGATACTTACCTCACGGAGTCTTGTGAGAATTAAAGCAGATGCCACATGTCACACATCTCTCAGCCCTGGGGCCTTACACAGAGATCAAGTCTGCTCTGTGAAAACCTGGGACCCCTAGTTCCTGGCTCCCCTGATCCAGTTCGAGGGAAGTGAGGTAACAAGGTGGCCTCTGAATTAAATCTCCCTTTTTCACAATCCTGAGGTGGCTCAGCTGGAAGCAGCCCCCACCTTGCCCAGCCTCCTAGACCCCTGGACAGCGACTTTGGAGGGGGACAGAGAGAGGGATGTGTCCCTGTCATCAGTGGTAGATCCTGACACCAACAGCGGTTCAAGGGGTACCTGACAGGGGTTCTCTTTCCCACAAATGGACTTAGCCACGGAAGCTCTACAGCAAATCCTGGTTCTGCACTCGCTGTAGACCTTGGCAAGAGTTAGTTTCCTCATCTGTAAAATGGGGCTCTTCATTTCTACCTCACTTGGACGCTCAGAGGGTGCAGTGCTCTGAATGGCGCCTGGCACAGAGACATTCACTGTTATTTCCAGCCTGTACTACCTCTTGGGACCACGCACAGAAATGAATTGACCGCTGCCTTGTGCTGTGGTCACATCCCTGGAGCTTCAAGGGCTGGGCTCTCCTGCTCTCTGGGTTCTGGGGTTTGAAGAACACATTCAAGTCTGGTTAAGTCCCTTGGCAAGGAAGACCTTGAGTGGGCAGTGGCAGGATGGCTTGACATCTAGGAGCGCCAGGACAGGTGTGCTGCCACCAGATGCAGGGGAGTGATCAGCCATCTCCACTGTCAGTCTTGCTTCCCTGGCTGCAGTGAAGGCCAACCGGTGTTTCCCTGATCCCCATCTCACACAGGGCCCGAGGCCTGGCTACCCGTCTGTCTTGCCTGTCAGCTGCAGTCAGTGCTCTGGCTCGCCCCTTTGACTCTCGGACATGTACATATTTCCAGCAGAGGCCCCAGCAGTTGTGGAATGGGGCCCCCTAAGAAACTCTGGCCATCTCTGCCAAACCACTCCCTCCAGATTCTCAGCTGCATTTGTTGCCTGAAAAGAAAATGTCTGGATACCCAGTTGACTTTGGCCTGGTAAATAGCAGCACGGGTGACAGTCTTGTGAGGTAACAAGCACAGGAGGTGTAGCCCCTTGCTCCCTTGAGACATGTGTTGGGCAGGAGAGCCCAAAGATGTGCCAGTGGATACAGCACATGGTATTCGCTCTGCCTCTGGAAATGCCAGCCGCCTGCTTGCGAAGGGTCCCGAGAAGACAGGGCTACCACTGCTCTGATCAGGCCGACTGTCCCCCAGACTCTCAAGATTGCTATGATTATTCTAGTTCCACAGGCAGAGCAGCACTTCCTAACACACTTACTACACTCCAGACTCATCTGAGATGCCAAAGGCTGCTCAGGGAAGCTTAACATTTAACTTTTAGTAAATGGAGCGTGACGGCATTGAGACAAGAATTAATTAGCCTGATGTACTTCTTACATCATTTTTCTTTTAAAAGAAAAGCAGACTATGTTGCCACTCTATGAACAAGGGAAATAGTTCTTCTGTGATGAGTGGCCTCAATCACTAAAAGCAAATATTTTGTTTATTTTTAACAAAACATGAAGACCCATCCTGCTGACTTCGATAAGCATTACCAACAAGTACCACTGGGGGACGACACAGCACAAAGGGAACTAGGTGGGAAAGCCCAGGACTCTTGGTCAAAATGTCCTTGCTCTTTTCCATGGAAATTCTCAAACGTGTTCTGTACTTTAACTAAACGAAAATACTGAAAGTGATATAGTAGAGAGCACTTTTAATGGAAAATTAATTGATAACACAATCTTATTTCAATTTTCTTTTTATTTTTTTAACTTAAATGACTGTGTATATTGCACAGTCTTATGATGAGAAAGGCTCCAGAATCATGTCTAGGTCTTCTCAACATTTCATTTCTCGAATCGTTTTTTACTTTATGTTCTGCATTGATATGGGCTTCTCAGTTCAGAAAACAAGGCACTATAACTATTTTATCAGCTACATTAATACATTGAAGATATATTTATCCTTTCATGAAATATACAGCATTTGAATACAATATGGTTTTATGCAGATCAGGTTCAAAACACCCAAGGCACACACTTTATTTTTTTCCTTTTTTTTCGTTTCTGTATTTATTTGAAGGCTCATATTAAAATTTCAGAATTGCTATAAACAAAGAGTTCCAGAGTAGAAGCAATGGACAGTGTTCATTATAATTTTAAACATAAAATGGTAAAGACTGTGAAATGTAGAAATATGTTACAGGAACAATAAAGAAACCCACTGATACAGCATGGATAAAAAATTGAAATGATCAGATCTGCTGAAGTCTGAGAAACAAGTTTGAAAATTACCCGATTCCCCACAAAGCACGGGCAGTCCCGTATGCATGCAGCTGCTGTGGTCACCCCAGCCACTATGGAATTTTCACCTACTTGCGTGTGTACATGGTATCTACAAATACAGAAGACATTCCAGTTCACCAGTTATTAAAATACCTCAAATAAAGTACAAGTAAAAGAAAAAGTCTTCAATAATTTTTTTTTCTTAACAAGACAAACGGATACATTTATTTAGGAGAAGAGGTCGGGAAGAAGCCATTGGGTGGTAAAGTTGGGGGGGAGGTAAGGTCTGGGAGAAACCATTGGATGGTGAGACAGGGGGCTTAAGGGAGGGTAAACTACAAAAGACATGAGGATTAGAATTTTCATGAACATTGAAACATAGTGGCTGCTGTTCAAATGGAGAATGTGCCAAAATAGAAGAAACTGTTCAGGAACTAAAGACAAGTTTTCAGTGATGAGGCCAAAGAAGAGGTTCAATGTTTAAGTTTAAAATATGCTTCCCTCCAGCCGTAGGGATAGCCCATGTCTTCCCGGCTCAGTTCTTTGCCAAAAGACACAAATTCTCTTGCTCCAAGCCTTAATGCGTGCTCGCTTACCAAAACATGTTAGCGTTACGTCAGCCAGAGAGGCTGCCCCATTCTGCAGCCCCGACAGCAAAGACACCAGTTTTGGGTGTGGGGGAGACCTAGCCTTCGAGGAGGAAGACCCGAATCTGGTCACCCTCCACGCCAGCCCTGCTTCCATCCCAAACCACAGGAAAGCCAGGCCTCAGCCACACTCACAGCTGTGTTCACAGACGTCCCTGTGGACACTTCCACAGTGCTGAAATAAAACACATTTCCACCTATACACTGAGAATACTTTAAGGAAATGGAACTAAGGCGAATTAGCTCAATGAAAGGAGAATTTTTACTCTTTGATGAAAGATATCATCTGGTCAGGTTTCTAGAGGTAAAGTGGCCACGATGTTCCAACAACCTACATTAGATTTCAAGTTTGGCAACTTTTTGTTTGTTTAATTCAGACACTGTTCACTGTTTGCAATCAGAACCACAACCTTAGTGCAATAGTATATTTATTTTTTTTTACAGTAATTTTGGTTGCCATACAAGAGATTTAAGGATTGGGAGAAAGTGCAAATTACAGGAGCTTGATTTTTGTTTTTGTTTTTTTTAATAAAGTCTAAAAAGAATAAAAGCACAAAAGTAACAGCAACATAGATAATGCGAACACATTACACAAACTGTAGTGTGAAACAGATTAGTTTCTAAAAAACAACAAAAAAAATTTGTTAATGGGAAAAATCAATATTTGTGGCCCACACACAAAAGTCATTGCCAGATTGCCTGTGTAATGCTTGCTTGTTCAATAACTCAGAAAAAAAAAATCACCATTTTATTAACCAAAGAACGACAAATAATTCACTTTGTGATATGTAAAGTTCAGCAAATCAACAGTCACATTGAGTCATTTTTATATTATATGAATTAACTTAAAATGTGCACAGACACCCTGGAGAAGGTATCTTGGCAGGTGTACATAATTTACATCTTGAGAGATTTTGGTTTTGTATACACAATATTACAGAAACTAGGCATGTAAATGCAATTTATTTAAATTACAGTATATAACAAAAGTTGATCTTAAAACCTGGAATAGTATTAACATGATCTTCATATGAGCAGTTTAACGTTTGTTCCACCATCAAAGAGGGTCATGGACTAGGGCCTGGTCCTAACATGTCCCAAGGGGGGAGAACAGTGGGCGGCGACTTGAATGAGGAACTATTGCTTTCTGTAGCAAAATCATCGAATGGAGCCAGAGACTGATTCATCTTGGCAATGTGTGTTTATTTTGTTGGTCAGTGCAGGTTCTGATGGGTCCTGTGACTTTTCTATAATAAGACAAGGTAAAGGTAAACGATTTCGTCAGCTCTTGAGTCTTTCGGTCTGCTTGCATGTGACCTGAAGTCTCTCTATGAAAGGGAGTGACAGCCAGCTCTCACCACTGGCTACCAGTTCAATAAACCTAAAGACACCAAGCTGCAATTGATTACAACTTACCGGCGGTTTCCTTTACTCTCCTTCTGTCTAGAGCGTGTGCCTGGCACTGAGCATCGAGGTAATACCAACAGTAGGCAAAGAAAAAAGAGCCCCGGTGAAGTGGTATACTTACTGAATTTTGCAATATCACCAAATGGAAGACAAATAATGGCCAAACCCCCATTTTTACATTTTCTGAAATATCGGGCAGCCTCAGCAGGCCACCTGTAGTATCCTGGCTTGAAATTTCTCTAGAGTAGTATGCATTCACCGCACGATGGAACAACTGAAAGTACATGGAAGTAAAGCGCCTTAATACTCAATTGACTTCAAGTTGGATTGGATCGTTCAAATACAGAGACCGACCTGCAGAAGGTTTTGGAATAGAAGAAGGTCCAAAACTTGGTTTCCAATTCGGGGGCACATAGCTGTGTGTGTGTGGTGTGTGTGTGTTTGGAGAAACTGCTGCGTTGTGTATTGTAACCACTTTTGAAGAAATAATTGTCCTCTGATGACGAAGTTCTAGCAAAGATAGAAAATATAACACAGCTCTGCTGGTTCCGATGCATCCAAATAAGGGTGATTTAAAAAGGTCATACTTTTATCATTATTCCACAGAAATAGTAGTATTAAATCACAAAAGTTTTTTTCTTTAACTTTCTAGCACTGAAGTGGCACAAAGGCTGCCTAGTAGACCAGCCACTTTTTTTTCTTAAAATATTGTGCTTATAAACTATCTGTACAACTATTTAAACTTGCAGTAAAGAAAGAGTTTAAATTGCTAAATTTTACGTGTTCATTCTAGAGCTGTTCCAGACCTAATCAGACACTTGATTGTGAGCATAAAGAAAAAGAAGGAAAAAAAAATCATGTTTTTATAATTAGAGATGGGCTAGGCTAGTTCTGAAATCCTAATAAAAGCCAAAAACCTGACATTCAAGTTTCTTCCAAACGTGGGAGAATGTGCTGGAAGCCTGACTGGATGTTTTGCAGCCCATGTGTGACTGGCGACCTCCCTTGGAAATCAGGGGTATTGTTACGGGGTGGGGGGATTCTAGGGAAAGGAATGGGGCAGGGCTCATGAAAGCCTTGCCAGAGAGGCAAGACAGTGGTCCAGGACTCCTTCCTACTCTTTCCTGTCTTATTTATCGGCACTGCACCCTCACCCTGCAGCCCACCTTCTGTTCTCAACCCTGGGTCCTGTCTGTATGCCATACTCACTGGGTTCTCAGAAAACCTCTTGCACTATTAAGACAAGCTGGTGGGGTTCCTGGACACTCAGAGAGAGAGGGAAAAAGCCCCTAAGCCCCATGTTCCCTGGCCTCAGAGAGCAGAAGGGCCATCTCAGCAGAGATGCTTACCCTTGGCCGGGCTCAGAACTGAGGTCACCATGCCCCACCCAGCTCCTGGCGGATGCTGTCTCACCTGGCAGCAGCACATGCCCACCATTACCCTTGTATCTTGCCCTTCAAGTCAAAGCGCATGCTCACCTGCTCTGATCTTTGCAGAATTCAACACAACGTTCAATTTAAAAAAATCCCCAAAGGCAGAGAACCCCCTTCTCATGGTCCTGGAGAGATACTCCTGGCAGACAACTGCTCTCATCCTGGGGGAGACTTTGGACCCAGGCAGCGGCACTGGCTGGTTTCCATGGCCAGGTTTCCTCTCCTCCTGGGAATCGTGACTTTGTGCTTTGACTAACTCCATGTGACATCTGTTTGGCCACTTTGGAATTATGCTAGTAGATGTGCAGAAATAAAGAAAGAAAGCTAAGCAAAGCTGAGCACGATCCCATTCAAATTCCCCACCACTGCCAAGAACGTCATGGCCAAAGAGCCATGGATGCACATCGCAGGAGGAGACGGGGTAAAGAATCTACAGGAAAAAAGTTTCTCTACCTTTCAGGCCCAAGGAAGTGCACCGGACAAACATGTCTGGGGGTTTCTCGCTGCAAGCCAAGTACAGGAAAGAAAGGAGCAAGTAAGCACTGAGTGCCCTCCGAGAGGCCACGGACTGAGGAGAGGCCTTGTGCTGGGGCGGGGGTGAGACTGCCCGGAAAGCGGAGGAGGGAGGTCTCAGGAGGTATCTAGAGCACACTGGTGTCTGCCTGCAAGGCAGGGCTCCCGTGCTAAACCGACGGGGCAGTCTTGTGGACCTGGCAAAGTGAGGCCACCTGCATGCTGGGAGGCAAGTGTGAATCTCTCTCCGTGTTAGAAAAACTCCCTCCCCTAGTCCCCCATTGCACAGAAACAGCCCAAGAAACCGCCAGAGAGAGCTGGGGAGTTTCAGGGCCTTCACCCAGCCACACCGTGGACATGCTCAGCATCTCTTTGGGTACCAGGAGACAAACCCGTGCAGTGGGGTTGCTGCTCACAGACCTGCTTGGCCATCCAAACATTTCAGTATAAGCCCATCTCTACTTATAACAAAAGTCTGTGAAGGGAAAGAGCAGCCACCCTTATCTGTCCAGCAGCTGTTTCAAAGCCCTTTCTATGTTCATTCTGTGCCCGACTCGAGTCACCCCAAGATCTATTAGGTCTTCCTTCTGAAGGTTTGGTAAGTGACTGCCGTCAATCTCATTGTCCATGAAGGTCTCTTTATGTTCACCCAAGTTTAGACTTTCCAGCCAATCCGCCACATCTGGTTTAGTCCACAGGTGCACAGGTTTAGTTGTAAAAGGCTTATTTGAGATTGGCTGTTGCAGTATCGAGGGAGATGGCGACCTGCTGCGTCCTGCTGGGTTCAAGCCAAAGAGGTCCCCGGAAGGGGGCTGGCTTGGAAGGCTAAAGACATCTGAGAGAGTGGGAGAAGGAGATGCAGCGGCAGCAGACAGGGGGGCAGGCAGGATCTCTTTGTTCATCTCTGTTGGCGAGACCACAGGGCTCGGGGCACGTCTTGTTCCTGAGGTCCTACTTTCGTAGTCTGGGGGCCGGCTCTGCAGGGTGATGGGCTGGGAGGTCCCAGGGCGAACAGTGAAGGTGACCGTCGTGCTCCGTGTACCTGAGATGGTGCTCATGACCTCTGGGCTTCTGAAACGGCAAGAACAGAGAAAACCATCACAAGCTGGGTCACAAAGCATGTGATCAGGATGCAGGTTGCCAAGGAAGGGGAGGGAGACATCCAAACCACACCAGAGTGTCTAATGGCAGATGTGCTGGCAGTGAGCAAATGATTTGCCATGCCAGGATCCGGGGCAGGTGAAGACAGGAGCAGGAGGCAGAGGTCTGAGGAGACACCAGAGTACACAAGGCAGCCCACTCACCTGGCCCCATGCTGGGGGAGTGGAGGGATTTGCCTGCGCTGCCTGAGCAGTGAGGGGCAGCCGAGGGCAGCCAGCAAGGCACTTTAAGGGCTCGCTCAAAGATGTAAGACAGGGCCAGAACGGTCCTGGCTCCCTGGGTGGGACGTGTCTGGTGACATCACCAATACCGCTTGAGGAAGTGACATCTTCTTCTTCCCTTTCAGCCAGCAGAAAGGAGAGCACCCTCGAGGAGAGACTCTCCCTCTGAACTGCCTGTCAGACCTTCCACTTTTTGACTTAAAAGGGCAAGTGCAGGGATGGGCACCTCGCAAGAGGGCCCTGTTTCAGTGAGTGGGAAGCCTCACGGCTATTTGGGGTTTGAAGAAATCGTTAACAAAACCAGAGAACAGGAGTAATTTGCCCAAGTTCAGCCTACTGATCCAATCTAAAAGAACGGCTTGCTCCACAGTCGACGCCATGCAGCATTGACTGGGCTACTTGGTTGAAGAATGAGTTTGGGGGTGCTTATGTATTTTTTTTAGCCCCACAAGAAGGCAGTGTGAGAGGCTCACAATAGGATGTACAGTCCTTACCAAAAAGCAGAAATCTGAAAGGGATCCCATTCTCCCAGTGGTGGCCACGGGAGTCTGTGGAAGTCCCCCATGTCCTTCCTGCTCAGGTTGGGCAGGGTAAGCCCTAGGGATTGGAGTGGGGATGGACTCAAGTCCTCTAGGTTCAACCTTTACTGGCCTCAGTGAGACAGTTGGATGACTCTTGAGGGGAGGAGATCACATCTCAATGCCAGAGAAGTCTCTAGGCTTCATGCTCACCTACATGGAGATGGTCTTTTTATATATGGCACCCTCACTGGTTTTGGCCAAGGCCCATGGCAGGCTTTACAGCCATGCACAGAGAAGCACAACCATCCCTCTCAGCCCTGGTTCACGCTCTTCTCTGCTGTCCCCAAACTGAAGGCATGTCCATCCTACTACCCTGAGAAAGCCACAGCCACTGGGGAGGTGGCAAAAATAGGCGTGTGTCTCTTGCCTTTTGGGCTCATTCACATGAATGCGGACAGACCACATTCTGGAAGGACCCTTCTTACCATGGGTCCCTCCTCCAGTTCTGGACTCAAGACATATGTTTAAGTCTTGGCTCCACCAAATGCCAACACAGGCACATTTTTAGCCTCTGAGCCTCCATGTCCTCATATATGAGATGGGCTCCACTCCCTCCTAAGTGGTGTGAGAACTGGGGTGGACGTGCTCTGGAGAGCAGGAAGAGCTGCACTGGGGCTGATGTCGTGACCGGCAATGAGAAAGGACGGGCTGCAGTGTCTGTGTGCAAGGGCCGAGGACGAGAGCAGGAGCTTTGTGAACTGAAGGGAGTGAGCTGGAGGCGGGGCCCAGTCTCCCTGCTCGCTGGTCTGTCTGGTCCTTTGCTGCTTTTTGTTCTCTGCCACTGATTCGTACTTGGGTAAAACCACCCTCAGTACCTGGTGCCTCTAAGCCTCGTGACACTCCCCACTTGATGGCAGTCACCGTCACTTCAAGTATGGGATAGCCCACTTGAGGGAGCAGCAGATCTGAAGAGGGACCTGTGCCGGGACTCAGGCTTTGATCCGGTCATAAGGAGAAGCATTTCCAAGGGCGGGTGGATGCACACGGGGCCAGGGACACCCATCCACCTGCAGCACGTTCACGTGCAGTTTCCTGGAGGGCTGGGGGCCCCGGGGTGGGATTTCATACAAACGGGAGGAGATCCCCGTCAGAACCTCTGGTGAGGGGGGTGGTGTTGGGTGTACTGGTTACACCACCAGGTAAAGGCAGCCCCGGGGGAGACTCTGAGGACGCCTCCTCCACTACTGCCAGGCTCGGCCACTCACATTCAAGAAATCCACATGTCCACATGCAGAGGGAGGGAGCAGCACCCTCTGGTATCCAGACCCAGGCGCTCGAGAGAGAGGTGGGCTGTGGACACAGTGGGGCATAAGCAGAACCTGCAAGTTCTGGTGCTCAAGTGGGACCAGAAGACCCACTCCAGTTCCAACCTGGGCAAAAGCTAACACTGGCAGGCAGTGCTGGGAAACGTCCCGCAGACGGCCCAGCTCCTCGTGGCTGGAGGACACGTCTCTTTGGGGGAAGGCTCATTTGTTCCACTTTGATACAACAATTAAGCTAAGATGGTGGAAATAAAATCCTGCGTTAAGCGTAAAGACACTCCATCCGGAGGTGATTTGAGTTGTTAATTAGGTCCAGGGACCTTTGGGGAAGAAAGAAGTTTTTTTGTAAAGTGGGTAAATATCTGTAAGAACACATTTGCTCAGGTGAGTAATGCCTGGGAGTAACAGTCCGGATGTGCTTTCTCTAAAGGTGACTGTGCCCATGACCCTGACCCTGACTGGACCCACCACGGCAGTCTACCTGTGGAGTGACCTTGTTTCTCCCTGGGCTTTGTGAAGCAGTGGAAGATAATCCCCCAGAGTGAGAGCAATGCCTTAAACTTGGGCAGCATTTAACAGTGGGCACCTCTGGGCCAGAGGATGGCTGTCAGCGCCACCCTCCCTTTGGAAATACCCCAACCGTTCCCAGGCAGTTAGGATTTCTTTTAAAGGAAGGCTCTGCAGGCAGCTGTCTGTTGTCAGAAGCAGAGAGGAGGCTCTCCACACACGCGGGTGGGCAGTGAGAAGAAGAGACAGCACACCAGAGACGAAGAGCATTTCTGCAAGGCACTTACTTCTGTTCAGCATGACCCTCTTCTGTTAACACCCATCATGGGAGCAAATGAAAATGACAAAATGGAATGGCTTAAGACAACACCGCAAAATTAATTAAAATAAAAAAGCAGCTTCTTTTGATCCATGAAATGAAAGCAGTGGGACAGACACTGGCTGAGACTCTATCCATGCTGGTCCCTTTCCAGCCAAGGAGGCGGGTGGTTAGAGTGGGCCGTCCACATAACTGCCCGGAACAGGAAATCAGTATGGCGTCACTTCCATATTGAGAATGGGAAATTCACAATCCTGCCTTCCTCGGCTTGGGATAATGTAACTATAAAGAAGAGAAATATCCAGGAAAAAGTTAAGAAAGAGAAAACAGCAACGCTGGAATGACGTTAGCCTTTGCTGAAGTCCTGAGAACAAGCTCACTGCTAATAGCCTCACTCGGGCTTCTGCGCCATCCTCTGTCTTCTGCAGATTAGGAATAAATCCACATTCCTGGTGGGGGAAGACCACACAGGTATGTGTGCTTTGCTTCAAGTCTACACCATGAGAGGAGAGCCCGGCACTAATGATGGGAGCCGTCAGATCTGGCCATGTGTTTGGGGCCTGCCCACGCCTTTGCTGAATGTCGCCATGGAAGAGAATAACCAGAGAGTTTGAGAAGCAGAGCAAAGGCCTGCCCTGGGCTGGCCCGTCCTGCCCTCCTCCTCAGTGGCTTGATTTACTCTCAGTCCATCACACTGCTATTATTCACCGGATCCTCCTGGTTGCAGAGATCATTATGTTGCTAAGCAACCACTGGGTTCCCGAGTGGAACACACAGGAATCTGTTGCCCTGATTTAGAACACAGACACATGCACACTCGCGCACACACACACCCTCTCTGGGATTATCACTCTCTGTCCTGACTCTTAAATCCACACGGAATCATGAGAATTAGAACAAAAATTGAGAGTTGACCGACACTCTGAGATGCGATGTTATTTCATCAGTCAGTGCAAGTTCACGGGTAGGGGAAGTAAACATTCAAGTGGCTTTTTCATTGTGTTTACAAATTCAGTTTGGCTCTTGAACAGTACTGAGTGTGGGCCAGAGGCCACTCAGTGATGACAGCCCGGTGTGCTCATTCTTCCCTCACACGAGCTGTGCTGGGGCTCCGAATCCTTTCAGCACAAGATTCTCTCCAGCAGACCTCTGCGTTTGAGTTACTGTCGAGTTCTCCTGATGAACCCCTATCTTGCATGTAAAATGGCATTTATTTCCATACTGCTCTCTTATTAAAAGTATTCTATCTTTACAACACCTCGCTAGGTGGGGCATTAAAAAGACAGGGAAGGTGAGGGGCACTGAGTCATTCACAAATCTGCCCAAGGCCTGAGTGGGCACTGGAGCCAGCGCCTCCCGCCTGCTCCACGCCTGTGTGTCAGTGCTTTCGTATACTCAGTCCTCACAGTCGCCTTGGGGCTCTGAGCACCACGAGGGGGCCCTGGTCTGTCTGCAGTCCCCAAGGCCTGGCCCACACTATTGTGTAATAAGTAATTGTTGAATGAATGAATGGTGGGTGGACATTATTAAGCGCATTTCGCAGATCAGGAAGTTGAGTGGCCTGACCAAGGTTATAGAGCCAAAACTGGGCGCGGGTGGAAGAACCCAAAGCAGAACTGCCTTGGGTTCAGCAGCCATTCCATCAGGAATCAGGTCTTCCTGCTAGAATGTTCATGTCTGAGCAGGTCAAGAAGGCACGCAGTTTTCAGGGAGAAGTCTTCCCCCCCCGACACTCGTTTGCCAAGTGGTCCTGATGTCCAGACTGGGACGTGAGGATGTCACAGTCAGACTTGAAATTGGCCGTTTGATGAGCGAGGATAAAATGTTGCAGCCAGACTAGAAGAACCCCCTTCAAATTCCAGTCCACGAGGGAACACGCCGAGAGCACATTTCACAATCCCCTCTAACTAGTGTTCACCTAATTATCCGCAGTTTCCTTCACTGACACCACCTTAACATTTCAGTTGGTGCAGTGAAATGATAAAACCGCCGTGACGGTGCCGAGGTCATGAGAACGCGATTAAGCAGCTTCTATTATCGAGTCAGTTTTGAAGTCTGTGCTCTGGGACCAGCTGGGCGGAGATAATTTTTTAACAACCCAAATTGATTTATTTTAAAACCAAGAGGCTTTCAGGATAACACTTGCCGGTGCCTCCGGCTCTTCACCGATTCTCTGCAGTGTGAGGGCAGCTGGAGGCTTGAGAGCGACTGACTTTTCTGAGAACCGGCCTGGCTCACACCTCCGGGCAGCCTGAACCCCACTCAGGGGCCTCGGGGACCTGGAGCTCCACCCAGTGAACCTCCTCCCTGAAGCCCGTCGGTGCCTCTGAGAGGTGAAGGCCAGTCTCCGGTTGCCCTGGACCCACCAGAAAGAGCTAGGTGATCTAGAGGGGACCCTGAGGGATCCAGCGGATGCCACGCCCTCTGGATGGAAGCACAGGGTCCCCTCAGGCATACACTCCCTGCTCTGTCCCCCCACCAGCCAGGGAGGGAAAGTGACCTCCCACTTCATGGAAGTGCTGACGGGCCTCCCTGTGGCATGTGTCATCCACCTGACCCAACAGTTGCTGGGTAATCTTCACGAAACCTGGGTACAGTCAGGTCATGCCCACCCTTTGCTTAAGCCCTCCGATGGCTGCCATCTCTCAGAACGCAGTCCAGCTCTTCCCCATGGCCTGAGAGACCCTCCGAGACCCGGCCTCTGCCAGCCCTCCCCTCACAGGGCCTCAGCTCCTTTAGCACGGAAAGCACCTCTGGCCTCTGGGCTTTGTGCTCGCTGTCCCGTGCTTGGGATGCTCCGCTCCTGGTTTTCCGCACAACTGGCTCCTTTTTGTATTTCAGGTCGTTCCAATCAATGTCACTTCCTTAAGGAGTCTCACCTCCTTCCTGCACATAGTCACTCTGACTGGTGAGCACATCTTCCTTCCTCTGCAGCACGAGGCACACTTTGGGTGTGTCTCGTTTATTATGTACTGTCCATTTTCCCCAGGAGAATGTGGCGCCCCACGGGAGGAGAGACCTTGAATGTTTTCTGGTTCAGTGAGAAATCCTGGGGCTCAGCACGGTGCCGGGCACGTAAGAGGTAATCAATAACTGTTTGCCAAGTGCACGATTAATGACTGAGTCTGCTGCCCCGCTTCCTTGGGCCCAGGCTTCCTCGGTTGTGCATCCCTCTTGTTGCTGTCCTCCCTCTGGCCGGGTCCTGGGCTCCTACAGTGCAGCAGCTCAGGAACTCCCGACTGTGAACTCATGAACTCGTCATAGATTACTGAAGGGCTTTGAAAGGTAGAACACACCGAGCAAGTGAAGGACATTCCTGCAGTTGCTGATAATGCTTTCACACATGCCTGTTCTCATGTGGCAGCCACGGTGCTGTCGCTGGTATCGACAGTCATCCTCTCGGCTCTGAGCTTCCCGGGGAGGGGCTGGGGCCTGCAGAGCGCCAGGCTGCTGGGCTGGGGGCCTCCAGCCAGCAGCGCCCATGGGCTGGGGGGCCCCGGGTTAGCTTCAGGGTCCTCCCGAGTAGGAGAAGCAGCCGACTCTTCAGAGACTCCCACTCCCCTCAGACCGCAGCCCCTTCACTTTATCTAGTTTGATGCTCTTTTCAAAGATGAGGTCACTTCCCAGGAAAGTCAGGCCCGGCAGCCAGAGGAGCTCTTTTCCCAGAGCTGCCTGACTGCTCCATTCTTAGCAGGGTGTTTTCAGACCCGGCCTGAGCAGATGCCTCTAACAGTATGTACTAACTAGTCGGTCATCTTTTCACCAACAGAACTGTAATCCAGACGTCTCCAAATCCCATGTCATCCCTGATCAGCAGACTCATTCATGGCTCAAGTTAAATCAAATGTCCCCAGTGAGCAAGGATCTAGTGACACACTTCCTCTTCTTCCCTGGTCCCCTCCTGGGTTCCAGCAAGAAGTGAAAGTAGTCTCACCTCAGAGCTGTGACCAAAGAGCCAAAGTCATTTGAAAGGGGTGAGTCAGCTGAGGGGCAAGTCCCACTTCGTACTCAAACAATTGTGGAGTAACTCGAGAAAATGCCCTTTTCTTGAGTGATCAAAACTTGTTTCTGTGGAAATGGGGGTTTTGCACTGTTGCTTGTCTGTCATTTCAAAGAGCAAGGCTGGTTTTCAGTTTTCCCTTGGAAAACTCATTTCTTTTTCCTCAGTAGGAATTCCCTTCTTCCAATTTCATGCCTCATTTTGCCCAGGGCCATTCCCAGCTCTTAATTTTTAGATGCTCTTAATTTAAGCTGTTAATTTTAAGAGTAGTGGTGCGCAGCCCAGGCAGGCGAGCCCTGGTTGGGAGTATTCTGTGAATGGGGACATACTCAGGCCTATCAGTGGAGGCAAGACCAGCAAAGGCGAGGCATGCCCGGAGGTTATCTGTGTGAGCCAAAAAGTGTGGGTGAGTGCTGCCAGTTCCTAAGAAAGACACAAGCACCCAGGGCCTGATGGCAATCTTTGTCACACCCTCAGGACTCTGCCCAGTAGCCGTCCCCCCGACTTTCCCTAGTCTGCATGCCTCGTGGCTGCAGCTCATGTCCACTGAGGGCTTTGCCTGGTGAGGCTGTGAGATCAGAACCAGGGAAGCCAGTTGAGGGCTCAGTGCAGTGCCTAAAGTCAGTGACCTTCCTCTTTGTCCTTTGGCCTCAGGGCCATCCTATTCCCAGTCCAACTCAGTGTCACCCTTGGCCATGAGCCGGGAAGAACGAGAGACAGCTTCTGGGTGCCTCAGCCGAGCTGGTGAGCACCTGATGTGACTAACCTTGCCTATTAGCAGCCACTGGTAACCCAAGAAGAGACCTCCGGGCATTCAGCGGGGCTCAAGGTGAGTCCGAAGGCCTGAGAACAGCCCTGCCCTCAGGAACTCAGCCCTGCGGATGTTAAGTTAGATAGTTGCCCCGGCCTTCCAGGCTGATCCTGGGGTCCAGCAAGATGTCAGGAGTCAAACCATGAGACAGCTCCCGGGGTTGGAGATTCTGTGCCTTTAGGCTGAGTACCCTTGGCCAAGTGCTTACTTTCTGACCTTCGCTTTGCTCATCTGCACAGTGGGAATAATTATAGTCCTGCCAGCCTCGGGGGTGCCCAGGGAGCACAGCATGATGCCCAGCATCTGGTGAGTACTTAATAGATGTCAGCCAACGTTCTTGCTGTAAGTGCATTGGGTTATAAATAACAGAACAGACCGGAGGTGGCTGTTCTTGGCAACCCAGCATTGGCTGGAGGTGGTCCTGCAGCTGCTCTCCAGAAATCCAGCAGGATGCTGCCAGGTGACGTCTGCTCTGAGGCCCCTCCCACCTAGGGAAATGCAGAGCAGGGAGACCCTGGAGACACATGCAACTTGGAGACCCACTCTCCTCAGAGCCCCCAGGAGCCCATCTAGTGGGGAAATGATTAGAAGTGGTGAACAATTGAGATGCTGTTCAGAGAGGCACCCTAGAACCCCCACTCCAGGTGGGAGTGCTCAGGGGAGCACAGCTCGGTGCAGGCTGCCCCCGGCCTGAGCGGCCCTAGCATCACTCCCCTTCAGCATCTTCCGACCTTCACACATTGCTAACAAAGGGAGGCGCCAGTCAGAAAACCTGAGCCTCAGCCTGGCTCTACCTCCTGCTGGCTCGCACGTGGACAAGCCACTTGTCCTCTCTGGGCCTCCATTTCCCCTTCTGAAAAATGGGTATAATTAATACATGCTCTTGGCTCCCAGTTGTCTCATAAAGATTATTCACCCATGTGAAAGCGTTTTGTAAAATGTGAAACACTAAGATAAAGCATCTTCATCGATGTACTTTCACATAACGTAGCAACTAAAGAACTGTATTATTATATAATGAGAAAGGGCAAAACTAGGCAGTTTTTAAGACTTCCTTGAGATTGGCAAGTATATAATATTTGTAGGTATGTGTGTACATACGTCCACCAGAAACGGGGAATTTTTAAAGGCTTTCTCTTCAACTGGAGGTTCTATTTGAATGTCCCAGTTGTTGGTGGGTGCCCCATTAAAAGACAGCAGTGTCAACATGCCTCTCTACCAAGGCTGGCCAATCAATATTCCTCTGAGGAGTAATGGGAGCCATCCAAGTAATTTATTTACATCCACACTGAAAGATAGCTGGGAAAACTGTGGCTCTCGGCCCGCATTTCAGGACTCCACCGTAGTGTGATATCGCTGATTAATGGACTTAGATGTCTGACGCAAATGCCTGCCCAGCAGGAGCATGAAGAGAGACTTCATTAGTCAAAATGATGAAGCCTGGCAGTAAACATCAGCGGGAAAAGCTGGAGAACACTGCCACCCGGGGAACAGCACGCCCGTGCGTGTCCCGCGTCACGGGCAAGAAAACCGAGAACCTTGAGGAATGGCGGAGAACCATCCGAGATCCGCGGGCAGACAGCAGAGGGGCCTGTGCTAGAGCACTGCGTGCCTTCACAGAGCCTGCGGGCTGCGTTTAGACCCCTCATGCTCTACCCTAGTTCCAATGGCAATCACTCACACTGCATGACGCTGGGAATGGCTGACCCAGGGAAGACTGGCTGATTTTCTTCCCTGATGTCTGCCCGCTGGGGTAGGATGGGCTGGCAGGGGATCGCATTTCACTCTAATTCACTAGTGAAGCCACAACCCAGCACCTCCCCAGCCCTCAAACCAGTGAGTGATGGGAGGAGGGGAGAAGAACCCACACACACTTCATCACACACCCGCGCACGCCACCCACCCAGTCACACCCCCGGTTGGCATGGCTACTCTCTTGTAACCAGCTCGGCGGAGCTTGGTTTTGGCTTCCGCAAGGCTCTTGAATGGCCTTTTGGGGGGGTCTGGCAAAGATCTGGAGGACCAGGAAGGAGAGGGCAAAGCTGCTCTTTGGAAGCCGAGGCAGGGTGGCTCTGGGCGGCTGCCGTGTACTGCAAGTCTTGACTCCTGTCCTGCCAGACGGAGGTGATCTCTACTCTGCTGCACCGGACGGAGGCCCGGAGAACAAGAAGGAGAAGCGCAGTGATGCAGCCAGCACCAAGTCTTTCCGAATCCCCT
The DNA here is from genome assembly GCF_057802395.1 of Ceratotherium simum simum. Classification (NCBI taxonomy): domain Eukaryota; kingdom Metazoa; phylum Chordata; class Mammalia; order Perissodactyla; family Rhinocerotidae; genus Ceratotherium; species Ceratotherium simum. The sequence continues at coordinate 3,845,135 of NC_141933.1, read as the reverse complement.
CTTCACTCCGCTCGGGTTGCTCCTGCAGGGCACCTCCCGGTTGGCGCTGGCTGGACGAGACAGAGGAAAGCCCGGCAGGGAGCGGTCTGCGTCTAAGCCAACTGAGGGACTTACCTTGGAGCGAGGCTGGCAGGCTTGGTTCCCGTTGGCAAATCCAATCCTTCCCCTGGCTTTGCTGATTTCTCTCGGTTCATTTGCTGCAGGATTGAGTTCAATTCACTAATCACGTTCGCCTTTGGGCCTGAGAGAATCGGGCTTTTCACCTCCGAGACATCACCCCACAACTTGGAGGTCCTTGGCTGGATAACCTTGGTTGTCCCGGGCTGGGCACCGCCTGGTGGCGGTGGGGGGGCTGGCAGGGGGATAACAAAGCTATCCACATCCTCTTCCACGAGCGCATCTTGATAAAGTGCATTGCTTTTGTGAATTACGGGCTTCATTTTTGGCTTAGGAGGTACTGGGGGTTTGTCAACCATAAATGCTTGCCCATCTGCATAGACTGTGCAGGTGTCCACGTTCTCCCCACCTTCAGAGGACAGGGTGGAGATGCTGGACACTGTGGAGATGGTGCTGGTCGTCTCGAGATGGTGGTCGCTGCTGCTCCGGCTGTCCACCTCCTCGATCCCAGAGTCCGTGACAGTGTCAAAGCTTTCGGGGGGTGGCAGGAATGAGGCAGGCAGACAGTTTGAAAGACCGGCCGGCTTCTTGCTGTCTGCAGAGTTGGTTGGTTGGCTGGAGTTCAACAAAGGGGGCTGGGAGGCATCGTTTTTTTTCTGCTTGACCAAGTCTGTGAGAGCGGGGACAGAAGCAACGCGGTCATCGGGGATATCAAAACTATTTGCAAATTCCAGGGGAGGAGGCAATGGCTCTGTAAAAATAAAATCCTCATCCAGGTCCACGGATGCCAGAGGGGGCGGGGGGATGCGGAATGGCAAAATCACCGCCTCCTCCATGGAGCCCGCTGCCACGATGGTCCTGCTGGGCGCAGCGGCGGCGGGCTCGGGGCCGGCGGAGGTCTGTAAAGCACCTGTGGTTTCAGGGACGCCTGCTGGCACCTCGGTGGGTGCGTTATCGGGCTCCGTCTCCATGTCAGCCTTCTCGTCCTCCTCCTCCAGGAAGTTGTCCGACTGGGCAGCGTCCACGGTGTGGACCATCAGCAGGCCGGCCGACTTCTGCTGGGACGTGTCCACGATGTCGATCAGCATGTTCTTCTTGTCGTCGCCCTTCCGGTCCTTGCCCAGCTCAGTCTCATACTTGTTCTCGGTCTCCTGCCGCCTCAGGGGCCCCCGTGTGTTCTGTCTGGTGACCGGAGGGAAGCCCGCTTCTACACTGGGCCGCATTTTGGTATCGATGTAGAGAGGTTTGTTGAGGTCGGCCTTGGGGGCCTCCCCCTTGGGGCCCTGCTGGGACTCCTTCATGGCTCGGTCCCTCGCGGAAAGTGCCAGGGCCAGCGGGGAACTGGGGTCCAGCAGCCTCCCTGTGAGGGGGTGGACGTAATTCTCAGGGCTGGCCGCGTTGCTGCTCTTGGGGGGCACCACAGGGCTGCTCTCAGGCCCCTTGGCTTTGGACGTGGAATTCAGTGGCCTGCCGGCTTCACCCTGAGCTCCGGCCTCAACGACACCCACGAAATCGTTCTCGGGCTCCCTGGGCGCTGCCCCTGACGTGGGCGACGACAGCTGCTCAACGCCATCCTCCTCGCCGAACCCGCCCTCCTCGGGGAAGTTGGAGGGCAGCAGCCGGGGGGCAGGCAGCCCCAGACCCACGTCTTCGTCCCCCAGGTCTGTGGAGAGGAAGGCCGGGGAGTTCCTCCTGGCTTCCAGCCTCTTCTCCCGGTCTCGGACGGCCCCGGCGATGGCGGCGGCGAAGGGGCTGCTGACAGTCAGGCTGTCGTCGGGCCGCAGCTGGCCCGGCTGCTCCGAGGGCTGGGGGTCGATCTCCATGCTGCTGCCCTGGCTGCTCTTTCCGCTGCTGCTGGTGGAGGGCTCCTTGACAATGATGGTCGGGATGGGGATGGAGCACGTCTTCTCGGGGCTGTCCTCCACGTTGGACTGCTTCACCAGCATGCCCTTCCGCCGGGCGGGCTTGGCGGGCACGTAGACGGCTTTGCTGGCAATCTTGCCAACTTCTGAGTACGGGTTTTCGGGCATCTGGCCCCGCTTGTTGCGGAAGTTGGGCTGGGGGGCGGCGCTGCGGCTGTAGAGGTCCTCGGAGTCCAGGGAGTAGCGGTCCAGCTCCCTCCTGTAGTACATCCCCTTCTCCCTCATCATGGTGGCCACCGTGTCAGAGCGGGCTGCTGCCGACACCTTGGCAGCGGAGTTCTGATTGAACGCGGGCTTAATCGTCCCATAGACTCTTGGAGTTGGGGACTTGGGACAGTTGTAGGCGGTGGGGGATGGTGGTGGTGGAGACGGGGGCACGGACTGCGGTGGGGGGGGGATGTCCTCTGAGGTGTCCGGCATGGACAGGCTTCTGGTGAACTTCAGCATCGGAGGGGCCAGAAACTGTCGCTCTTCCTCCGTTATTCCTACAAGTAGAAGGCAGGTTTAGTTTTAAATCACGACAATAACATACAGCCCACTAAGCTCCTAGGATTGTGTGATACACTACATCTCTGCAAACTCACAAAGAATCACGATGCGCACTTGTTCACGGAACACAGCACAAGCCACGATGCCAAGGGGTTACGTGGCCCATTCTGAGCCAAAAAAAAGAAAGAAAGAAAAGAAGAGAAAGGCACTGGGGATGCACTGAGTGCGTGCTGTTGAGATGTTCTGCTTGTGGCCCAGAGCAGCGGGCGTGAGGGATGTGTGAGGGCCCCGGACAATGAGCTGTGTTGCTCTGCCAGCCAAGCACCGGACACCTGACTTCCTTGGGGCTGCGTGTGTGCATGTGTGTACATGTAGACATGTGTGAGCGTGTGTTGGGGGTAGGGGTTAGACTGGATCAGGAGGCTTCCATCCTCTCAGGCCTGGCCGGGGCCCCCAGGGGGTGATTTTAGGGTCTAGGGGCTGAGGCTGTGATGCTGCCCATCTGAAACGAGGGCACGAGGCATACAGGTTGAGGGAGCTGCTGTGTTGGCTGATGTGACATGGACGATGCCACTGTTCAGGGGGCAGGGAGTGCCATCGTCCTGCCCAGGGGTGCAGGGAGGCCTGCCACCCTTCAGCAGAGCCACTGGCCTGCTGGTGGCCCTGCAGTGCTGTGAGCCTGGGATGGTCTTGCCCATGTGACAGAAACCTGTTTTGTTGCCTGACTTCTCTGGGTCACCCGAGGGCTTGAGGACATTGGAGCTCCCCAGGCCCTCAGGAGGATGGCTGTGTGGACCCCAATCCAAGCCTGGAGCAGGATCCTGAGCAAACACTCAGCCTCAATAAGCCCCTTCTGGATCCTCCCAGAAGCTCTAGAACTGGTTCTATCTATGGCCCTCTGGGCTGGGCTGAGGGGTTCAGCAGTTTACCACAATCACGAATAACCAGAGTGAAAGGTCAGCTGACTCAGCACTGAGTCAAGTTGTGTTCCAGGCCTTGATCTAATGAAAGAGGTGGATGCTGGATGTGAGGGAATGTGCTGAGAGGGACGGCAGTGGGGACGGTGGGCGTGCCAGCCTCATCGGGCCTGAGTTCTGTGTGTGTGTCGACTGGGTGAGACTTTCAGGCTCTCTTTCCGACCAAGATATAAAAACATCAACAGAATGCACTCTAGGAGACGGGAAGCAAACACAGACACAGACGCCGACAGACAGAAAGTACTAGGTCTCACGTCAGGGGCATGCAGCGGGAACAGAATGAGCTACTTCAAATCAAAAAACTCCTAGGACAAACTACAATCATTTATTCCAATGAAAACTTCCGTTCGATAAGGGTATTCCAAATTGAGCATACTCCTTGTGGGAGGGTATTTTGGCATCACAAAGATCGGTTACTACAGGCCTCCTCCATTGAGCATTTGCTACCTGTTGGTTGCCTGACGATTGCATTCCCAAGGAGTAATAATTTAAGAATACACCTTATGGAGTCAACTGGGTCACATTCATATTACAGATCCAAACCGTAAGGTTCACTAACCTGATAGAAAGATTCTGCTGTCTGACAGGAGGAAATCAATTGTTATTAACCAGTTACAGAGCCAGTGACACAACACGGCGTAGGCGCGACTCTGCGGTGGCCTGAGCTCCCGGGGAGGGTGAGTTTTGGGGACAGCAGACGCCACCTCCACCATCACTTATCGCGCAGTCGCTGCCTACCGTAATCCACCTCAAACTAGCGACAGACCGGTCACGCCTCCAGACAGCACCGCCAGGAGGCGTGTCGAGAGCACACCAAGCAGTGTCCCCAAGGGTGGGGCTGGGGCTGCCCGAGGTGGCGGCTGCACACGCTCCTCTTTAAACGGCAAGGGTCCACTGGTGCCGAGCAGTGGCCTTAGCTTCTCTGAGACTTTACATGGTCAAGACAGTGCCAGGTTATCTCACAAAGGGACTGTCTGAAAGGGCCACGTCTACCTCGCCTGGAACAATCAGTGGGAATCGTGATATTAACAAGAAAGGTAAGCAGTTTTCTACAAACACACAGTACCTGATTTTATTAGAATTCAAGAACATGACCCAACCACCCTAAGAACTATGTCCATTGAGCTCATCCTACAAAACATGGTAGTGGCCAGTCTACGCAGAGACCACGGGGACCGTAGTGAACATAGGACCCACTCCACCTGCCCCCTCCAACCTGCGCAGGATGGGGGAGGAGGCTTCTTGGATCACCCGTGCCCACCCTCCGCCTCCCTCCTGGCATGGCCCCCTCACCCTACTGGTGTTATCACACACAACCTGGCTTGCAAGATTGGAGAAGCCACCCTGGGTCATGAGTCCAGTGGGTGGAAAAGTTTCAAAGGGCTCCCTGGTGGGTTGGCCAGGTGCCCGCCCTCTGGTGGGTAGGCCTGGGGGTCGCTAGGCAGGCCCCAGTGGGCAGCGCTGCTGCGGGTCTCTGGGGGCTGCTCTGAGAGCCAAGGGGCAACCTCTTTGGATGTGGGCCACGCTTCTTACCTATTGATTTCTGCCTTCGCATCGTACCTCGAGGGAGGCCCAGAAACGGGCCTTTCGGGCTCCCAGGAACAGTGGGCGTCATCACGGCAATCCCCTGGCGTTCATACACAGACTGCAAACCAGAGAGCCTGGGGTGAGCCATGCCTGGACCAGCCCCACGCATGGCGACAGGCCCAGAGGGTGACACGGAAGCCCCGGGCAGCGGGTGCCCTTCATGTGGCTTCCCGGGCTGCTTCCGGGAGCACCTAAGTGTCCAGCTGAGGCTGACGGGACACACCAGCATCGAAGACCCAGAAAGGGCCCTGTCTGCCCTTCCCACTTAGCCCCCGCCCTCAATGCCAGCGTGCCGGGCTTGGGGGAGCCGTGGTCTGCCTGACATCATTCACCGACTGGCTGACAGACGAGTCTCTGGGAGAGTGGCCAGGACAGGTGTGCCGTAGGAAAGAGAATACCGCGACCTGGCCACGTCCTTGAGCAGGAGCCTCCATTTTCTTCCTGCACAAAGTGGGCTAACAACACCGGCCACAGAATGGTGCACGGAGAGCCGGGTACAGCTGTGAGTGAGCGAGCTGCAGGACCACCCTGGAGCACCAAGACCCAGTCCAGCTCTGGTCTTCCCTCCCCGGCCTGGCCCGGGAGGAGCCTACAGCTTACCTCCCTGACTTTGGAAATAGATCCCCTGTGAAGTCTCCGCCTGACCTGCTGCTTCCTTGACTGTAAAACTGAGGTTGCTGGCCGCCCCATCCCTTGGCATTGGAGGGCGACTCAGGAAAAATATCAGATGCAGAGCCTGATGGAAACACGTGTGCAAGCTCTTATATCTGGTACTCGTGCCCCCAGACTGTCTCCTACGAGACACAGTCTCGCACGGATCTGGGCCTCTGCCTGGCTCTCTCCTCTGTAGCCTGAGGCTGAGCTTGGAGAGTGTCTGGGACAAGGTGGGGCCCGGGGTGCAGCCGGGGGAAAGGATCCGGGAGGCAGGGCCTGGAGGGAAGGGCTGACCCTGCGGGAGGGCCGCCACCGGGAGAGCTTGTGCAGCTGCCCCTTCGGAGATCCAGAGAGGGTGGGAGGAGGGGCAGGGTGAACATTTGAATTGTAATTGTTACCAATTGTGTTTGTTTGAATGTGTACTGCACAAAACGATCATGTTAAATTGGTGATACTTCTGGGTACTGCTGTGTAAGGAAAGGCTAGGTTAAACAAAGTGAGTCAGTTTGAGGTGGAGAGAAAATACTAAGTATTTGTAACAGGTAGTACTCGAATCCGGCACCAGGCACGCAGATGGGGTGCCAACAGCTGAGTCAGGAGAACAGTGAGAAGCAGCCTGCCCAGGATGTGCCCGGCCCGGGAAAAACCGAGCGCCTCTGCCCAGCCCCCTGGAGCCTGTGGTTTCTGCCAGCCGCCCAGGGAGGATGGGCGCGGCAAGGGCAGCGGCTCTGAACTGGGCACCTGGCGCATCGATCAAAGTCCATGAAGCCTGAGCCTTCACGGAGCTCCCAGCCCCTGAGAACAGCAGTGGCCTGAGATCTCAGGGAGGTGTGCCCTCCACTTGTGGGGTCCCATGGGGGACCACTGCATTTGAGGTTGGAAGTACGGCCTCCTTCACCCCAGAGGGTTTCTGTGCTCTGGGTAGACTAGGAGTGAAGATCCTTCTGTCTGAATACCACTCTCAGGCCCTTTTAGCCCCTGAGACTAGGGGGTTGGGAGAGCGTGTGACTGAGCTCAAGTCACGCGGTGAGTGAGCGGCGAGGCTCTGGTCTGTCCCCACTGGACCACAGTGCCTGTCCCGTGGCCACTTGGACTTGGGCTCCGTGTCTGGACACGTGGGAAGCGTGACCCACAACTGCAAGGAGGCCATCTCAGCTCATGCTGGGCCCTGCCACTGCAGGAGCGACGCTGAGAGGCCCTCCCGCTGCCCTCGGGTCCCCAGGGCACGCCACTCACGTTCACGTCAGAGACAGATGGGAAGCACCGGCTGGTGGGCCGCTGCTTGATGGTGGCCACCCTGGACTCCACGGCCACGTTCTCTGCAGTTCGGGATGGCTTGGCGGCCGGGACTATCTCGTCCGGCTTATCTGCAATGTGAACACAATGATCGGAACAGGTGTCAGTGACCGAAGCCCCTGAAACACAGGGGCACGGGTCTCAGTTAGAAAAATGCCAAAGTGCCTCTGCATTTTAACAAGGCATTTAACTGCTCCGGCCTCCGAAATCGTGCAAGCAGGCGTTGTCATGTGGTGCGGAGCACGCATGCTTCCCTCTGCCACATGCATCCTCACGGACACCGTCCCTTCCACAAACCTCACCCCAGGAGGGGGCACGTGGACAGGACGGGAGACGACCCTCAGCAACACAGCCTCGGCCCCCGGGAGCCCTGTCTCTCCTGAAGAGCCGCTACTTCCGCGGGTCACTTCCTTCTCACCCTGGGATTTATTCTCAGTGGGGTGAACGGAACCTTAAGTTTTGGAATTTTTTTCTTTTTAAGAGCTGAGAGGTGTGGTTCCTTTGTAACCAAATGCAGTGGCCAAGGCCCAAGGACCCAGTGCCCGAGGCTGGAGGCCACTGGGCAGACTGGGCATGAAGGAGGCGGGAGGGATGCAGCCCGCCAGCTCAGGAGCCCGTGCTGTGAGGGAGTCCCCGTTTTCTCCCAATAGTAGAATATTCTCGTTTCTTTGTGAGAAAGAAAGCCAAGGGTTAGTTATTAGTGATCCTTTGAAATAAAAAAAAGCTTAAAAAATTAAAATTTAAAACATTAGAAAGTTTTTTTGAAACTTGAAAACTGAAGCCCATCCTAGAATTACCCCCATGCCCTAGCTTTATCTGAGGGATGTCTGAGTTCAGGCACCGCGGCTGTTCAGGACCTCGGTTCGCCGAGACCTACAGAACAAGCGTCCTCGGTGGGGCTGGGCCCTCGGGCCCCTGCTGGCCCCCAGCCACCCATCCAGCAAGGGCCCCCCAGCTAGCAGGAAGCCAGTGTGAGGGGTGCCTGGTGGGAATTCCCATTTTGGACCCTGTGAGACACAGCACTCCCCGTGCCCCCCAGGCCATCCAGAACATTCTGTCCATGAGTCTGAGGCCTTCTCCTAGGCGACCCCAACCCCTTCTGGAGTCTGGTGACTCCCCATGAAGCTCGTACCATGAAAAAGGCCCAGGCCTCTGGGGTCTCGCCCAGACTCTGAGCTTCGAGGCCGGCGTGAGAGTTGGAGAGCAGACGGGAGCTCCGGGTGAGGCCAGTGCACTGCTCCAAGTTGTTCTTCAGGACACTGCGGCGTCCACTTGTAACGGCGGCTACCCAAGAGGACCCACCCCAGAGCCACGACACCCTCAGAGTCACCCAGGCGAGGGCCCCAACAAGGGGAGCTTCGGGGGGGTGGTGCCGGGGCAGGGGGCCCGACCAGGCGCCCACCACAACCTCAAAGAGTGCCAACAGATATGGCCTGGCATCCTCCGCAGAGGTGCTGTCCTGGTTAATGCCTGACAAGGCACCTGGCTCCGGAGCCCTGTCCTAGACCAGGGTCAGCAAACTACGGCCCTCGGGCCAAATCCTGGCCACGTGTGTTCTCGTTCTGCCCGTGACCTAAGGACGGTTTTACACTTCTAAGGGGTTCTGAAAGGAAGGAGGAAAAGAATGTGCAACAGAGAACATACAGCCCGCAAGGCCGAAAACATTATCTGACCCTTTATGGGAAACGCCAGCCACCCTGGCTCTGGACCATTCATTGTCCCTGTCCACCTGCCAGCCAAGGGCTGAGGAGCCCAGACAGCAGCAGTGGCTGGAAGCCCTCCTACCCTCCTCCAGTGCTCCTTCAGACCTCTCCCTCCCTCTCGGCAGCCTCTCCTGTGGTCCTGGGACCCCAGCTCTCCTGGCTGCGTGCCTCCTCCTCGGGGGTGTTTCCTTCCACCCATGGATGATGGGGACCTTGGTAAGCATTGGCTCCTCGGGGAATTGGTCAGAAACACCCACCTCTCTGGTGTCACTCGGCAGCGGGGACGCCCCCAGCTACGGTCACTGTGTCCCCAGCCCCCACTTTCCTCATCACTGCCCACTGAAGTCCCGACCTCACCTGCGTTCAAGGCCTGCTCCTCCCGCTGGACCACTTCTGCCCAGTTCTCCTTTCTCTCCTCACCTCCTTCCCTTTGCCCCACCGCTGTGCTGTACACACCCCCTGATCCCAGCAGTTTGCCTCCTCCGAGAAGCCTTCCCCTCTCAGATCTCGGCCGGGAACCCTGCCCTGGTTGGGATTTCGCTTCCTTCTGTGCAGGTTGCCCTGGCCCCAGCGGCTGGGCCTCGCTCCCCTGGACTGCCACATGGCTCAAGTTCTCTCAGAGCAGTGGCTCAGGTGACGCTTGGTTGACCTCCTTGGAAGGCCAAGAGTGACCTGCAGGTCCAAGCCGGATCTTCAAGAGGGTCCTGTTTCTAGCTGGCCCCACAGGTCTGCTTCTTTGATATTAGCCCCACTCAGCTGATGGGGCTGCTTCACCCCCGCCCCCAGCACACAGAGGGTCTGTTGGCTGGCAGCCCCAAATACCTCTGGAATCGTCACACGCCCGGAATATGCAGGCAGCAGACTGTGATCTCAGGACTCCAGGGCATGTGGCAGGCACCCCGAAAACATGCCTCGAATGATGAGTGTGCCCAGGTAAGGCAAAGGCACCATGGTTACTAACAACAGACTCAATCCCAGTGGAAATGCTAAGTGCCTTCATCCCATTTCTCATCCTAACAAACCTGGCTGTAGGGGAAGGGCTATTCTCATTTTGCAGAGATAACAACTGAAGGTCTGAGATGCTTAGGGTCCTGCAGGTGGAAATCTGGGACCAGGTGGGAGCTTGGGCCTGAGTTGGGGTCACGCAGCCCCCGTGCCCACCCTTGGGCCAGGGGTGCCTGGCCCTGGTGGGCAATGGAAATCTCAGGTTACCATCAGAAAGGTCTGCCTGGTCCCGCCAACTGGGAATCAGGGCGAGTGGTGCCTAAAGTCGGGCACCGTCCACACCACAGTCAGGCTGTACGGTGTGGGACAGGTCTGGGGTGTCCCTGAAGATGCCCTGGAGCCGTGGCTACCTCCGACGTGCACATCCTTGTCTTTCTTTCAAACCTTTGCCTCCCGCTTCCATCCCACCTGAATGTTCTTTTGAACCAGAACACAGGAGAGCAACTTGGTCTGTGGGAGGTCATGGGGGGGCTATTCCTTTCCACCGAGAGCTACTTGGCGTGGTCTGTGCTATTCAGATGCGAAGAGGGAACCTCTTGTCCCACAGGGAGCCTGTGGCCCGACTCTGCTCAGCCCCCGGCTTTGAGGGTTTGTTTACTGGAACATGAAGGCTTTTAAGAAAAGCTGTGAGACTGTGAGTGCCTGCTTCTCATTCTGGGCTCATGAGGATTGTTATGCTTCATTTATAAGAGCCTGAGATTGGGTCTTTATTCAAGGACTCCGGGTGAAGAGGGTTAGTGACTCCAGCTGCCTGCGGTCTTCAAATGAAGTCCTCTGTGACTGAAAACCATCTTGCAGACAGACGTGAAAACAGTCAAAGCTTAAAAAACAATCTAGTAATGAGTTGATGAAAATGCTCCAGAAGTAACCACGTATTATAATTTTCAAAGCAAATGTCTGGTCCACTGAGAAGCCAGAGGTGGTGCGCACCGTCCATAAACCGAAAACTTCCTGGCATGGGGAAGAGTGTGCTCGGGGAGGGGAGGTGGTGGATTTGTCAAGCACGGTCAGGTCGCACGCAGCCACGGATCTCTTGGGAACCAGAGCAGGGACGACAGGAGGGCTGGTGTCCTGCCCATCGCCAGAGCCCCCAGCCCGTGAGCTCACCCTTGACCACAGGCAGACTTCAACACAGTCACCTAGGATGCCCCACACCCTCCTGCTGGAGAAATCCGCTGGCTTTGCAAGACGGAGGCACCAAATTGTGGCAACCACCCCAACAGCTGTTGTGAGTGAGGAAGCCGAGGCCTGGGACAACACGGGCACACATGGCTGAGAGGGAGCCTGTGGCTGCACTTCCCTCCCCCCCAGGTGGAAATTGCATGCCCGTCGCAGAGGCCCTGGCTCTCATGTTCTGTGCCCCCTCTGCCTGTCACCACATGCAAGGCCGTACTGCGGCCGACCCTGAGCCCCGGAGCCAGGGCCCCATCTGCTCCTCGGAACCCTGGGGAGAGCATCCCAGATGCTCTGGAAGCGTCCGGCAAGGCCAGGATGGAGATGCGCACATTCTTCAGCTTCATGAAATGCTTCCCAATCTCCGAGACATCCAGGAATCCTGTCCCTCCTCGGTCATTGTTCTCTCCCTTGTGCCCTTGAACTAGTCATTCTGCCACCCTCTCTGGAGGGGCAGGGCCACCCACACCGTCTTTCGGGGTGCGAGGGCACGGAGCAGCATTTCCTGCACCACACAGCTTCCAGGGGGAAGACAGAAACACGAGCAGCAGCAGATGGTGCAGACAAGCTGCACCCGTGGAAGCTGCAGCTGTGGCCGCTGGCCCAGCTCTTGCTGAATCTGGCAGGCGGCAGGGAAGGAGTGGGGGCCGGCGCTTCCACCCGGCAGACTGCTCCTGGGCTGCGGGCTCTGACGAGTCTCCAAGGGTTGGGGCTATGGGTGCAGCCAGAGGTGCCCGCAGGCCTGGAAGCCAGGGTCAAACCAGTGGCACTACCCCTGGCCTGGCTTCCGCATAGAGCTGCCGGGGCCATGTGGCTCTCGTGGGGGTCCCGTTCACCCTCGGGCCTGTGAGCACGGTGTCTGGGGACGAGAGCAGGTCCTCAGGAAACACTCGAGGACTAAACAAAGGGGTTTTAGAGGCGAGGAAATGAGAACTCAGGGATCTTGGTCACCTGCCCGCAGCCACTCAGCAGGAGGTGGCTCCTAGGGGTTGAGCTGGGATGTGAGGCTGTTTAACTGCATGTCAGTTTCCTAGAGCTGCTGTGACAAAGGATCACAAACTGGGTGGTTTAAAACAACAGAAATAGATTCTCTCACAGTCTGGAGACCAGAAGTCTGAAATGAAAGTGTCGTCAGGGCCACGCTCCCTCCGGGAGCTCTAGGGGAGGGTCCTTCCTGCCTCTTCCAGCTTTGGGGGCTCCAGGCGTCCCTGAGCTGTGGCTGCGTCCCTCCAGCCTCTGCCTCTGTCTTCATGTGCCCTCCTCCTCTGTGTGTGTGTCTCTCCCTGTCCTTTCTTTTGTTAGGACACCCGTCATAGGGTCAGGGCCACCCTGCTCCAGGGGGACCTCATCTTGATTTCATCTGCAAAGACCCTATTTCCAAATAAGGTCCCATTCACAGGTTCTGGGTGGACAGGAATTCTGGGGGACGCTATTCAACCAGCACATCCATAAAGGCCTGCTTTCTCCTGTTTCCCCAGCCTTTCTGGAGTGTGATGGACGTTTCTTAAGAGGTGAGACCGGTCCTCCGGAATAGACGGGCGGAGACAGCACGACGGGGGCTGGAGTGTTCACTGAATACTTTCAATGTGCCTGGCATGACCCCATTGGATGCTCTCAGCCCTGTGAGGTGGGACTCTCCAGTCCTCGACTGTATGGTGAGGAAGTGAGGCTCTGAGCTGGCAGGGGCCGAGGGCTGGAGGAGGGGGCACTGGAGCCCCATGCTGGGTGAGTAAGCATGTCCCGCTGCCTGCCCCCTCAGGACCTGGGTGCACCACGGCTGCTGGGCCCTTTGGGATCTTCTTGCCCATGCACCCACCTCCTGTTCTAGCTGGGGTCAGGGAGTATGGGGAGGGGGCATTTAATCTCAAATTTGCATCCAGTTTTCTCCACTGTTCAAAGGAAGGTGGGTCTCCATTCTCCAAGAGTCTCGCCTGTCCTCAGTGTGGATTCTGTCCTGGGCCCCCACTGGCCACACAGACTGCGACTTCTGCCCTCTCGTCTTCCGCCACAGTCTGGGGTGTCTGGCTGCTGGAGGCACCCCTGGGGGAGGAGGGCGGAGCGGATGGGGCCAGCGGGGGACCAGGCCACAGGCGCCTCTGAGGCTCTCCTTGATACAGACTTTCTTGGCCAGCTCTGTTATGGCTGTGGGGTTCCTGGGAGCCCCTGGTGGGTGCCTTCTTCAGGACAGTATGGTAGACAGAGGGGCGTTCTCGACAGCTGGGGGGTTGGCCGTGGATTGAAGTGGAATTCAGAGAGACGTGTAATCCCAGGAAACTTTGTGTCTCCTGGGTCTCTACCACATGGCTGACGCGGTGACCCATCCTGCAAAGCCCCTGGGAGTTCCCTGGGCCACCCCTAGGGGGTGAGGTGTAGGCCCAGGCCTGCTCCACAGGAAGGCTGCTGGGATTGGCCTGCACCTGGGGAGAGAGTTGCGGGGAGAAAGGGGGCGCTCGTGACTCGGTGCTCCAGGTCCCGCAGCCCTCTCCCGAGACACTGCCTTGCTGGATTCCAAGAGCCCTCCCGCCGATTTCAGTGTTTCGGCTACCATGTCATGGCTCAGCAGCAGTGCCTAAGGTCATGTGACAGGCTCCCCTCCCGCCCTGGGAAAGTGGTCTTGAATGGACAGTGCTGCTTTTCACTGTCGGGGTGGCTGTGTCCAGCAGCCACGTGAGGAACGCCCACGTGTGGGTGCTGCTGCTGGGCTTGTGTCTCTGCTGCTCGCGGCACAACGACTCTGGTCCTCCCACCCCCAGGGAGGGCAGGGAGAGGCGCGGCCTTATAGCCCAGCCTTCCCTCCCCCTGATGGAGGGTTGTCCCGCAGGTGCAGAGCAGGCCTCCTGGAGAGCAAGGGGCTTTCTGGGAGCTGAAGGCAGGCAGCCCCTGCCCACAGCAAAGGCAGCCAGTGGGCAGGGGTCCCGCCCTCCATCCATTTGCCAGGGGCTCCCCTTGCCTGTGCCCTGGCCAGCAGCCACGTGTGGCCTCACGGATGGAGCTCTCAGTAAGGCTGCCTGCCTGAAAGGGCAGACCCAGCTGTGACAGCCCGAGGGTCCTGAGGGCGTCACAGTCATGATGATGTGGACACAACTCGGGGGGTGGGGACCCGGGTGGGGATGCAGAACATGTTGGGGGGGACCACAGACAGGAGAAGCGAAGCAGACGGAACAGACTGAAATGGGACATGTCGTGGAGCTGGGGTCCTTCCACAGGACCCCGAGCACGGAGAAGACAATACAAAGTCACGGCACATTCTAGACGCCACGCTGACGGCCACACAGGGGTCCTCTCCCATAGGGTGTGTGGGCGGGGGCTGGAAACAGACACGGGCTCGCCCCTTACCCTTCTTCTTCCGGACGGAGGCTTGCAAACAGAAAGGGGAGCGTGAGTCCCGCGACGGCAGTGCTCACCCAGGGCCTGGGCTGGGCTGCCTCGCTGCGGTTGGGGGGCTCGGGGCCTGACCCACCAGGGGCCAGACACGGGCGGGCGTCTGGAGAGCGAGATGCACTGTCTACGGCTTCCCCGGGAACCTGGGCACCGGGGACCTTCCCTCTCCGACCTGCCCGGCTGGTAAACCTGGCTAGCCCCCGTCCCCTCAGCATCGGGCCAAAGCAGCCTTTAGGAAGGGCGCCCGAGGCCCTGCACAGGAGAGAGGGCCCTCGGGACGCCGAGGGCTCCAGGGACCTGCACAGGGCCCCTTGGTCTGAGCTGACCCACTGGAGCCCTCCCTTAAAGCTGAGTTGCTGGCTGGTCCTCTTGGGGGAGGCGCGCCACAGGCCCCTTGCAGAAGCCGGTGTGGCACGTGCCATCTCGTTTTAGAGAAGGACACACAGTAATTCATATTGTCATCCTCACAGGGTGCCGGGTCAGGCGCGGGGGACAGTGGGGTTTTCCTGATGAGTCTTGTTTGGACGGACAAGATGTGGTCAAGGAGGGGGCCAGAAGGAAAGGGGCCTGCGGGGAACTACTGGTTCTGGGTGGGCCACACCATAGCAGGGGTGCTCTTTTCTAGAAGACCTAGGCCTCAGTGCAGACCCGCAGATTCCAGCCCTAGAGCGCAGTGACAGCTGAAGGGTGCTCGCCGGGAGTTCCGTCAGCCTGCTTCACCGCACCCGCCATGCACGGAGCGTATGAGACCCCTCCCAGAGGGGCTGCAGGGAGGAAGGGGCCACTCTGTACTATTTTTGGAGGGGAGGGGAGGGCCAAAAGGTCTCCCACTGAAGGCTGGGATCAGGAGGGAGCAATGGCAAGTCAAACACCAGCGAGGGGCGCTCAGATTTCTACCCACTGGGCCAGCTGGGCTGATGGTTGGGTCTTGGGCAAAGTGTTTGCTTTGGTGCCCACGTCAGCTGCCCCGTGCAGAGTGCACAGATGCTCACCCTTCCCCGCCCAGTAGGCCCTCCTCATGCTCTCCACTGAGCAAGCACTGCAACCCACTCGCCACTCTGGTGTGGGTCAGAGCCACCCGCCTTCCAAAGGTGTCCCTGGGCCCCATGGTGACTCCCCAGCATGACACATAATCAGCACCTGGGGGCTCACGCCGCCGGCTCCAGAGTCATTCTCTTTCAACAGCCGCCACGGGCTGCGAGACCCAGGGGCACGTCGCTCTGCATATACTTCCCCAGCTACACGACGGGGTCCGATGGCCAGAGCCCTCTCTGTTCCTTGCAGACCCTTTAAGAAAGTCTCTCCCTATTCCTGGGGTGCAGCCCACCAGGCCTGCCAACCCCACTGCTATCTACACTAGACCCCAGCGGGGGAGCTTTCTGGTCTGAGCCATGCGTGGACGGCCAGCGAGGTGGACTTCGGGGTGGGGGCACCCTAGACATCAGGGGGAGCTGTTTGGGGAGCACTGTGGGGAAGCTTACCTTTATCCACTAGTGAGAGGCCCAAAAATTCAAAACAAAGCAATGTTAGATGAACCAAGAAGAGGAAAAGGCACCACTGTAGCCACACCCCCGAAAGCAGGCAGGATGCCAATGGAGATGCCACTGTGGGAGCCACCCACACGCAGGCGCGTTCCTGACGCCATTCCCGGGCTTGGGGGCCAGAAGAGGGGCAAGCAAGCGAGCAGAGGGCCATGCACGGGCTGGGGCTTCGCGGAGGCCGGCCCTGTGGCCGCCTGGGTGCTGGCGACAGCGCAGGGCTGGGGCGGGCCGGCTGGGCGACTCTTACCGAGCTCCTCCAGCTCCGAGGTCATGGACTTGGAGCGCAGGGTGAGGGCCGTGGTCGGAGCACGCTTTGGAGGCGGGGGAGCTTGAGGGGCAGAGAAGAGGAGGTTGAGAACCTGGCCACACAGCCACCCACCCCACCACCACCTTCCAGAACAATCTGGGAGGCTGGCGACCCTGAGCCTGAGGTTTTCTGCTAGGAAGGCTGACAGGTGGAGGCCGTCCCCCAGGGTGGGGAAGCCGGCAATGGTCACCCTGCCATGAGTCACGAGGCCGGAAGTGTCTGCAGGCTCCATGGGGGCCGAGACGGGTCGGGACCAGGCAGCGTGCTCTGGTGGACGGGGCCAGGCCCGCTCTGGAGGGCTCCCTGCCCCTCTGCACTCAGCAGCACACGGGCACTGGGGGTCCCATCCTCTCGGCTGGGTGGGAAGCACAGCAGGTCTGCGGGGGGGGCGGGGGGGGGGCCTGTCTAGCTCTCTGCACTGCGCCTGCGCCTGCCGGTGACTACGGGGACGGAAGATTCCGGTGGCCTCTGCAGTCCTTTGCTGCCACCTGCTAGCAGCCTCAGCAGGGGAGATTCCCCCTTGTGCCCCCCACACCCCCCATCACGGCAAGGACATGTGACTCCCACATGTGACATCCTCTCCCAGGGGAGCTGCCCTCCCACTGATTCAGGGGCCTGGACGAGCCCCCAAGCAGTGCTTCCAGGGAGGGCCGTGGTGGGTTACTCCCTCCTCCCCCTACAACCTCATGCTGCAGCCTCCCTGTCCACTGCTCACAGCCCCTCCTCCAGGCAGCCCTCCCTGGCTGTGCCGCCTGCTTTCTCTCCCTAGCCCAGGCTGAGGGCTCCTGGTGGGGTGGGTGGGAGGGGCACACACACTTGCTCTTGGGAAATGCTGGAATGCCAGAAGGACTAATGTGCTGCTCCAGCCTCTCCCCTCCCAAGGGGACCTGGGGGCACGTCTCCCTTCTGCAGGCCTCGCTCAGCCCCTATGCCCCCCAACTGTGGCCTCCATTGGGAAGGACAGTGGACCTGAGTCACTGTGGGGGGCCGGCAAACCGGCCCTCTGCAAACAGGGGGCCCCGTGGACCTTACTCCCTCCATGGCACAGGCGGCACTGTCGGGACCCATTGTCAGTGACCTATGGACAGCTGAGTTGGTGCAGGAGCGCCCCCAGGCCCTGGTCTGCTGAGCACAGCCCTTGCCTGAGGCCACCAATGCCCCGTGGGCAAGCCCCAGGTCATCTCCTAACCTCCTTTTCTGGCTTCCTTTCTCTTAATCTCCTGGGGACTGGACCCCCCACTGGGAGGAGATGGGGGGCACATCTGAAAGCATGCAAGCACAGGGGGCTGGAGAGAAGGGCCCCGGCCCCCACCCACCCCATGGGCAGTGCAGGGCGGGCACCTTTCTTCCTGGCGGTGTCGTCCGGGTCGAGATTCCTGGTCACCGTGACCACCTTGAGGACAAGGTGGTTCCCTCCCTGGCGGATCATGTTCACCACCTGCCGGTGGCCGACTTTCACCACGTTCTCATTGTTAACCTGCGGAAGACAGGGCGGCGTCAGTGAGCTGGCGACCTGGGGAGGAGAGAGAGGCAGCACATGGCCCAGCACATGGCCCAGCCCACGGCAGAGACGGTGCTGCCCCCTAAAGGGGCAAATGCAGGGACGTCAGGAGACCGCTGTGTCTGGGAATCAAAGGTGCTTTCGGGGAACCAAGAGTGAGTGCCACGTGGCTGGCTGTGTGGGCCACTTAACGTGGCCGTGGAGGCGCGGAGCGGCTGGGCTTCTTGCAGCCGGGGTCCTGCAACTGGCACGTGGCAGTTTTCCACCGAGTGAGCAAGCGAGCAGCGCTCTGCAGCTGCTGGTGGACAGGACCGATTCTTATTTAACCTGAGGTTCTTAGGCAGACCTGGGAGCAATTTTCCTGGCTACTAGCTACGCGCAAAAAGCCCGACAGGAGATCCCTGGGGTCCAGGGTTGCAGCCCTACAGCTTTCTGTTTTCACAGGTCGGAAGAAACAGGGCACTTAACTGCTTCTCACATATTTCGGGAGCATACATCACAGACACAGCCCATTTCCTGCGGGCGCTCCCTCCCTCCCTCCTTCCTTCCTTCCTTCCTTCCCTCCTTCCTCATCTCCCGCCCTGGAGGCATGAAGAGGCATAACCGCTTGGCTGACAAGGTGCTAAGAGCCATGAGTCCCCCGCCCTTCTCATGGTGGGATAACTGCGCCCACCCGTGCTCCAGGGACCCCAGATGCTGCCTCCACCGCGGCCACCTCGGCGTTCACGGAGCTCTTGGCACCTTTCAGAGCCCCTCACCTCCCCTTTTACCTCCATTTGCCCTCACCGTGGTGAACGTGGTTGGCACAGAAATGGACCCAAGGTGACGTGCCGCAGGCAGAGCAGAGGCTGGGCCTCAATCTCCAATGCACTCTGTGCCTCATCAAGGTCAGCGAAGCTGCAGACCTGCTCTGTCCACTGTCCCACCACCACTGCCAAATCAGAGCCACGAAGACGGACCAGGTGGGCGAGAGCATAAGAATTGGGGGGAAAGAGAGCTTTACCCCGTGCACCTCCCTTGATCACAGGTGTTTTGGACCCAGCCCTCCTACCCGCTGAAATGAACCCCTCCACGTGGGCTCTGTACCTGCAGTCCCCCAGCTCCTGGTGTGAGTGCCAGACACCCAAGGGCAGCAGAGAGAATGAACCCACAGGATGGCAAGGTTCATAACTACTCCATGCACTGTCTTTGAAGGAAGAAAACCATCTTGATTGTAAAGATCAAATAAGAAGCACCCAAATCCCTGTCCCCCTACCCCAGTGATCGCCTGTCACCATCCTGCTATACTCCCTTTTCCTGCTATGGGTTCTTTAAAAACCTCTAAAGGACAGTGTAGCCACAGAGACATCAACAGGCATGGTAAATTCTCACAAATCTAACACCCCAGTAACCAGACCCCGATGAGAGGTGCCCGGCTCCCTGCACTGATGACACGCACACAGGTGAGCGGTGTGTTCACCCTGAATGGCATTTCCAGGCAGCGACGCTGGGCGTCCAGCGGGGGGACTCACAGTGGGACACGCTCTGCAGTCTCCCCTCTGCGGTGGCCAGCTCGTCCATTTCCCCCGGCTTTCCCGTGTCTTGGGAACCCCTTCAGCCCGGAACAGGCAAACTGGATGGTCGGCCACCCTACACTGCCCTGGGGGTGCGGCCTCCCTCCCGGCCAGGGGCAGGATGGTACTAGCAGGGGCCTTCGGAGAGAAATCTACTTAATTCTGAGCAACGGTGGTGGTCTTTGCAAAGTGATTTCTAGTGCCTCTGCTTTTCACCGATGTTCTTGGAGTGTCATTAGGAAACCAGGTGAGTTTAGGAAGTAAAGAAGCTGGATGGAGGCAAAGAGTGACAGTTCCACCAGGAGAGGAGTCTGTTGTCCCTGAGCTTCTAAGGGCAGAAGCAAACAGCTCAGCTCAGCCAGACCCCAGCTATGCTGGTGGCTCCGAGAAAGACCTGGAACACCAGCTCTGAGCCATGGCAGAGCTCTCTCCTCTCTCTTCTCCTGTAAGCATGCTGGAACAGCCTGCTCACGAACTCACTCATTCTTTCACTCATTCAGTCATTCCATCAACACTTTTGCTCTGAGCGCGCACTAAACGTGAGGCGGTACAGGGGTAATGCTGGTGGATGGTGCATCCCCGCCCTCCCGACACTTACGTTCTCACCGGGGAGCTGGGTGACACACAAGTCAACGAACAAATGGAATTTCAGGTGCTCTGAGCACCACCTGAGACAACAGCGCCGGGTGGAGAGAGGGAGCAGGCGCCCCTGCAGGGGATTGGGTGTGGGGAGCGAGATGGAGCGAAGCCTGAAAGCTCAAGGAGCGTGTTCCAGGGCCCTGCTCATCGTGGGTCCCAAGTGCAGGCGCTGGGCAGGGCTCCATGTTCCCTTCCTTAATCCTGTCACCCAGCACTCTGACGCTCGGGAGACCCGGCGACTGCACAGGGCTGAGCCGCTGGTAAATGGAGGAGCTGGGCCAGACCTGGGCTCCTGATGGCAGGTGGGCTGGGGGGCACCTAGCAACCAGGCCATGGGTTGAGGAGGCGGGGGTGGGATGGGGATGGACTTGACCTCTGACCTCCATCTAGTTGTCCTGCTGCCCCACTGCTGCCTGTTGACCCCTGCGGCCTTGAGCCCAACTTCCTAGAACTCTGGTCCTCCGAACCTTCTGTGTCTGTGTGTTCTTGGTAGCTGGACGTTGTCCTCCCGGGACCCTGGCCAAGGTTTGTTCCTGTGCCTGGAGAGGGGTGGGGGGCTGGAATGTTTTGTCTGAAGTGTCAGAGACACTGTGACTTAGGGTCTGTGTTTTGGGGAAAGGTTCTCCAAAGGAATGAAACGCTCGTGGTGGGTTCTCAGGCCCTAGGGCTGCTGGGTGAGGGCATCTGCCGGGCCATCAGTGCCTGGAGGGGCTGTGGAGACAGAGCAACGAGCACAGGGGCTGAGGGCCTCAGTGACTCCCAGCGTCATCCAGCTCCTTCAGGCCCCCTGGCAGCTCTGCACCAACAGCCCAGCTCGTATCCTGGCACCACCTACTTGCTGGGTGACCTGGAGTGGCCCACACAACCTCTCTGTGCTCCAGCTGCCTGGTCGATGAAACGTGGGTGATGCGGGTCCTGCTTCCTGGAGTTGCCGTGAGGACTGGAAGAGCTAACGTGCACCCAGGGCCCGGCAGCCTCCAGGATCACCCTCCTCCGAGGGCCGGTCCACATGCACAGTCACTCTCCCCCAGCCTGGCTCCTCCATTATCTGAGGTGCCCTGGCCCATCCTTTCTCAGAAGCTGCCTTCCCACCTGAGCTCCTGATGGCCGCACCAGCAGTGACAGGCACGGAAAGTGTTGTCTCGCTGCCAGTCCCGTGGGCAGGATCCCACCCCATGCCCTCCCAACAGACCTGCTTCTCCTGGCGGATCACAGCAAGGGGCAGGATGCTGGGAGAGCTTGGAGGAAATAATCTCCGATCTGCCCTGGAAATGCCGCTTGGCCTTCTATGCAGACCTGATGACAGTGGGGCTTAAGAAGCTCACCAGGGCTGGGGCTGAGCTGCAATCAGGAGTTCTTGATATCGGACTTCCCTCAATCCCCCGGGATCTCTAGACAGGCCCTGAGAATACACCACGGGACCCCCCCATTCAACTGACCCCAGGACAGGAAGTCCCTCTGGCGGAGAACTTGGCTGCACCCAAGAGCCTGTGCCCCGCCTTGACCTTAGGCGATGAGCAGAGCCCTCTAGCCCAGGACATGAGGGGGTGGAGATGGGGGGTGAGGGTGGGGGGGCCGGGGGTGGGTGAGGGCCCAGCTCCCGGGAGCGATGGGGCCCTGATCACCTGCTCCGCCTGCTCCGCCAAGCGTGGAGGATCCATCCTGACCCGTCACCCACACAGACCTTTCAGGGTGGAACTGTGATCACCCCCCCACCCCATCTCCCCCACCACCTCCAGGGCCATCACCAGGGCTCAGTGCGCGGCCCGCCGGAGCCTGCCCCGCCTGCCTGCCCTGGGTGCATCGTCTCTTTTCACATCCCCAGACACCTGTTAGGGCCGAGTTGTCGTCCCCAAATTCATATGTTGCCGTCCTAACCCCAGGACCTCAGGGTGTGACTGGATTTGGAAATAGGGTCTTTGCAGATGTAGTCAAGATGAGGTCATCAGGGTGGGTCCTAATCCTGTCCGACTGGTGTCCTTATAAAAAGGGGACATTCGGACACGGACAGGCAGGGAGAAGGCTGCATGAGCACGAAGGCAGAGAGGGGTGGAAGGAACCCCACAGACTGCCGGCACACCCACCGCCAGCAGCTGGACCTCTGAGAGGCTCCCTCACCCCTTCAGATGGCACCGGCCCTGCCGACACCTCGGTCTGGACTTCTGGCCTCCAGGACCGGGAGATGAGACGATCCATTTCTGTTGTTCAAGCCACCTGTCCGCGGTGCTTTGTGACAACGCCCTTGAGTGTGTGGCCTCCCCACCGAGGGCTGGGCTGACTGCGGCCTCTGCTGCGGGGCTTCTGCTATTGCCCGGAGGCTCGCCTGCTCCCAGATCCTCCACGGCCCTCATGTGCCGTGGCCCCTGCCGTCTCTGGTTAGTCACTGAATCTCCCCTGCACCTTTCTTGCCCAAACCAGCTATCCCAGCCCCCTCTGTCTCCCTATCCTTATCTTTCAGCTCAAACCAGCCCGCCTCAGTGGCCAGAGAGGCGGCCCCTACTTGAAGCTGGGAACTCACGGGACAAACAATGGTGCACTTCCCAGGAGACTGGCCACCCCTCCCTGGGGGACTTTGGGGACCAGCCCTATCCTCCAGCCTCTGCAGTTATGTCCACTGCCCTAGGCTTGAGGCAGTGGGGAGGAGCCGTCTTGGCTAGCAGGTGACCCTGGAGTGACTGGTTTTGGTTCAAGGGAAGCTGGGGGGCAGGGGCTGAAGGAGCAGACCCTGGGGCTGTGGTCCACTCAGACCTGCAGAGATGGCAAACGCAGCTCCGGGTGGCGAAGGCCGCGGCCCCCAGATGCTGCTGCCGCCGCAGACCCAGAGCCAGGGCCGGTCCTTGGGGCGTGTCGAGGGTGGGACTTGGAAGGCACTGCCATGGGAGAATGACCGCAGGAGCCCAGGGAGGGGGCGGGCCACACAGACAGGAGCCCCTGGCCTGAGGCTGTGTGTATATAGAACTTCTCCCCGCCTCCCCCCCTCAGAGGCCCATCAGAGACCGTCTCCTTTGAGTGGGGCCTGCACTGGACACTGGATGTGGCTCCCTGAGAAGACAGTCTTTCCAGGCACCCCCTGTTTCTGCCACTGGACTCAGATCTCCACGAGGCCTCCTGGCCCTGATCCTGTCTCCCTTCTCCTCCCTCCTCCTCCTGGGGCTGAGGGAACCCCTCTGCAGGGAGGGGGTGCCCTCCTAGACAGGTGCCGGGGCAGGGTTCAAGTCCCCGACATCTTCTACCTGCAGGGGAACGTCTTTGCCTCCGGCACGGCTGTCTGCTGAGTCCCAGGGGTTCCTCTCTGGACTGGGCACGCAAGGGTGGGAGCTGCACCCCGGGCTGCCTGCCCTCCCCCGTGAAGACAGTGTGACACGTGTTCCCAGACACAAGGACGAGCTTCTCAAGCCTGCTGGGCCACAATGGGCAGCGACCCCCCGCTGCAGAGCCCGCTCTGCCCATGGGCCCCTCAGCTCTTCTTCCTTCTCCCTCCAGCTCCCCTCAACCACACCTGTCTTAAATTCTTATTCTGCTTTCCAAAGCAACTAAGCTTTGGAAGGAGTCCTTCCCCAAAAGCAAGAACTATACCAAGGTCAGAGTCGGGGGCTGTGTGGGCTCTCCTGGATCAGCTGGCAGTGTGCCGGAGGGCACTTTGACAGTGAGGGCACAGAGGTGCCAACTGGCGTGTGCTGTGATACCTATAAAAATTCTCCTACGACAAGGCACAAAAAGACTGCCAACGCCGTTCAATGTGGAATCGACAAGACCAGGACTAAACCAGGTGGGACGGGGACATTCAGCTACGTCCTCCTTCCTAGTGCATGGGGACAGAGAGCAAAAGTTAGAGCCATGCTTTAGAATTTCCCAGCCTCTAAACAAACTTAAAATTCAGTTTAACCCACAACGGAACTTTGGAACCAGCTGTCGTCCTTAAAACAGATGCTCCGAGTTGCTCATGTGGTGACAGAAACCTCAGAGACTGAGTAGGTGAAATGCCTGCTGTTTTCTCAGATGCCCAGGTTGGCATCCTGAACTTTCATGGGGTTTCCGGTGTGCCTCAAAGAACCTAGACCTGCAATTCTGGCACATGGCCACCAGGAGGAGGTGTGCACCTTGATCTCTTGCCACGTTTTCAGAAGGTTAAACCAAGTCCTGAGGCTCTTGGAGATTACAGCCTTGGAGAAGAAACTGTTCACGAATCACAGATCCAGCTAACTGTAAGGAAGAGTGGCATGCCTCTCCATGCATCATCCTTACATGCTGTCATGGAGCGATTTATGGAGGGAGTAAACCGTGGCCACATCTGGTGGGGGGCAAGAACCCCAGCCTGGCCCCCATGACGGTTCAGGGAAATTCTGTGAAGAACAGGAATACAGGCCTTCCTTTGCACACTTTTGTGCATTTCTAAATCCTTCCTTCTTCCACTTAAATTGTTATTTAAAATATCAAACTTGTACGTGTACATAGTTTAGAGAGAGAGTTCTACATGGCTTGTTACAAAGCCAACAGGACCCCATCACCTAGCCCCACTTTCCAGTCCCAAAGCCTTCAGTCTGTTCTTTCTATATCTATCCTGAATTGCTAAACATGCTTATATTGTTGCTACTTGATGTTTAAATCTTAGATATTATTTGCTGACCCACCACTGTGGAAAACGATTTAGATCAGGGTTTCTCAACAGTGGCACTATTGCAATTTTGGACCAATTAATTCTTTGTTGCAGTTGTGCATTGTGGGATGTTTAGCAGCATCCCTGGATTCTACCCACTGGATGCCAGTAACATCCCCTCCCCCCAAATGTGACAACAAACAATGTTTCCAGACATTGCCAAATGTCCTCTGGGAGGTCACAGTCACCCTCAGTTGAGAACCACAAATTTAGCTCTTTTCCTTCATTCTCTTTCCCCTCTTTTCAAGTACTTCCTTCCTCTGGATATAGTTATATCATAATTTTAACTAGATCGACATTCAGGATTTACATCATGACTGGATAATATCTATTCATGGCTGAACCATATAGTATCTTATGATTACTTTGTCTTTCCCCTTATATTTTGTTTTCCCTGCAGCAAAATAATTTTCTGTTGTCTCTTTATTGGTTTAATTTTCTATGTACTTAACAGTCATTAAAATCTAAACACTTCCCTAATTATGTAAATCTCTTCAAAATCCTCAAATACTCTGGGTGTTTTGTTAAGTGTATCTTCTTGAAGAAATCACTCTTGAAACTTCTGCTCTTCTCTGAACAATGTGGTTCAGTGTTTTCTAGGCTTCTGTCCCCATCACTGTCATCCTCAAGACTCCTGGTTGTTTCTTGTGTTGGCTCACCTGAGCCATGTATATATTTGTTTACTTGGTATAAAGCCTCATTTATTGTAGAGGACATTCCCTAACTGCTTCCAAATAAAAGGAGTTTGGGAGATGACTTTTTTTTTTTTTGAGACATTGCCTATTTGAAAACGTCTTTATCTGCACACTTAAATGGTAGTTTGGCTGGGTATAAAATTTGAGGTTTGAGGGTAAGGTAAAGTAAGCTCTTAAGACCAACTCTTCTGCAGGTAACAACTATAAAGTCTGGACAAAAACAATCCCCCCACCCCAAACCCAAACAAACACACACAGTTCCCTGAAAGCTCTGAAGAGTCAACAAAGGGAGGTAGATTTGGATGGGAGTGGCAAATTGGAAGCTTTGGGCCAGGAACACAGTGTGGCAGGGGGCACCTAAAGCTCTGATAGAAACCGAATCCTTTTTGATTTGAGAAATCAGAGGACAGAGGTCAGTGTGGCCACAGCTGTCAAAGTGAGGGGAGAATCTCAGAAGAGAGAGAGCCAGAGAAGAGTAGTTCCATGTTCTGTGTGTAAACTTCTTCCTAGTCTCTGGTTGATGTCTCACCTATGCATGCAGAGGGCAGACTCAGAACAGCTTGCAGATAAGGCTACAGTGCCTGAACTGAAATTTGAGCTGCTCTCACTGCAGGCTAGACAGAGTCTTCAATTTGAGTCTAACCAAGACAATTATCAGCTAAAACAAAAACATCAACACTCGTCAAAGAAATGTAACAGAATCTAGAGTTGCCACAGCCTAGCATTCACAATATTCAGGATACAATACAAATCTTCTTGATGAACCCAGAGATGACCAAGATGTTGGAACTATCAGAGAAGGACTTTAAAGCAGGTATTATAATGATACTCAATTGGATAAAGGAAAATATACTCATAATCAATAAAAGATAGGAAATCTCAGCAAAAAAATTAAAAATGTAAAAAGAATTAAGTGGAAATGTTAGAATTAAAAAACACAATATCTGAAATTTAAAAATGCACTGGATGGACTTAATAGCAGAACGGATATGTCATAGCATAGAGTGAACTTGAAGATACATCATAGAACTGACCCAATATGAAGAAGAGAGAGAAAAGATTTTCAAAAGTGAACAGAGTCTTAAGGACTTGTGGGACAATGTCAAATGTCTAACATGAGGATAATTAGAGTCCCAGAAGGGGAAAAAATTAGAGTCATAGAGCAGAGAGAGAAAATGGGTCACAAAAAATGTTTGAAAAAATAATGGCTGCAAACTTCCTCTATTAGGTGAAGGATATAAATTTACAGATTCAAGAAGCTCAGTGAAACCCAAACAGGAAAAATATAAAGAAAATCACACCTGGGCACATTATAGTAAATACTGAAAGCCAAAGATAAAGAGGAAACCTTAAAGCAGCCAGAGAAGAATGACACGTTACTTACAGAAGAACAATGATTTGAATGACTGTGGATTTCATATTAGAAACCATGGACACAAGAAGAGCATGGAATAACATTTTTAAACTGTGAAAGTAAAATAACTGTCAACCTAGAATTCTATATCCAGTGAAAATATCTTTAAAGAATGAAGGCAAAATAAAGACATTTATAGACAAATGAAAACCAAGAGAATTTGTTGCCAGCAGACCTGCACTACAACAAACGCTAAAGGAAGTTCTTCAAGCTGGAGGGAAATGATAGTAGATCTTTAGAAGGCATGAAGGTTATCAGAAATGGTAAATATCTAGGTAAAATACACAAGATTATTTTCCTCTTATTTAAAAAATAGATATGACTGTTTGAGGCAAATACAATATTGTTTTCTGGGGTTTATAATGTACATAGATATAATACCTAAGACAATTGTAGCATAATGGAAGGCAGGAGTGAAGCACATATGCCTATGTGGTTGCAAAATTTTTATATTTCATGTGAAATGTGCAATATAAATTCTAAGCAGACGGAAAAGTTAAGGATGTATACATAATCCTAGAGCCACCACTAAAAAGAATGTAAAGAAGTTCAGCTAAAAGCCGATAAATTAAAATAGAGTTCTAAAAATTGTCAAATAATCCAAAATAAAGCAGAAAAGAGGAAAACAGAGGAGATAAACAGAAAACAAATAACCTGGTAGACCTGCAGTTGATAGCATCAATAATTATATTAAATGTTAATAGGATAAAACTTCAGTTAAAGGACAGATATTATAAAAATGGATTAAAAAGGAAGACTTAAATATGCTGTATGTTCACTTTAAATACAAAGACACAGAGAGGTTGAAAGTAAATAAATGGAAAAAGATATCCCATGGGTGGAGTGGCTATATTAATATCAGACAAAATAGACTTCAACCACTTTGAAAAAACATTGTCAATTCCTCAAAATATTAAACATAGCGTTATAATATGATCTAGAAACTTCACTCCTAAGTATATTCTCAAGAGAATTGACAACATGTTCACACAAATACCTGTAAACAAAAGTTCATGGTGGCATTATTCATAATAGCCAAAAAGTGGGGGTGAGAGGAATGGGAAATGACTGTTAACGGGCATGACATTTCTTGTTGGAGTGATAATATGTCCTAAAATTATATTGTGCTGATCGTCGCACAACTCTCTGAATGTACTAAAATCCACTAGATTGTGCAGTTTAAAGGGTTGAATTTTATGGTATATGAATTATATCTCATTAAAGCTGTTCTTAAAAAAATAGACTTCAGGAAAAGAGTATTACCAGAAATAAAAAGAGACATTTCATAATGATCCAAGACATGATTCATAAGGAGAACATAACAATCATAAACATTTATGCACCTAATAACAGAGCCTCAATATAATGAAGCAAAATTTGACTGAATTAAAGAGAGAAATAGGCAACTCCGCAAACATAATTGGAAATTTTAATACTCCTTTCTCAAATTGATATAACAGTTAGACAAAAAAAATCAATAAAGACACAGATGATCTGCACAGACACCTTGAACTAACTGATATTTACAGAACAATACACCAACAACTACAGAACATACACTTTCTCCAAGAGCATGTGGGATGTTCACCAAAACAGACCACATGCTGGGCCACAGACTTCTAGGTTGGAAATAATTTTCCTTCAGAATTTTGAAGGCTGCGCTTCATTTATTTTAGTTTCCAGGTTTGTTATTTGAGGGATCTGATACCATTCACGTTTTGCAACTTTTATGGAACCTGCCTCCCCTCTCTGCTGCTGCCCTCCCTGGCCCCCCCCGCCGCCACCACCACCTCCCAACTGGAGAATCTTGTAAGATACTCCTTTGTTCCAAGTCTTCTGAAATTTATTGATGTGCCTTGGTGTGACTCTGTTTTCATCTCTTATACTGCATACTCAGGGATTCTTTTCCATCAGGAGACTCATGTCCTTCAGTTCCAGAAAATTTCCTTCAATTATTTCTCGAATATTTCCTTGCTTTCATTTTCTCTTTGAGGTATCCTCATTTGGCACATGGTGGACCTTCTGGACTGTCCTCTAATTTAATTAACTTTCCTCTTCAATTTTCCATGTCTCTCTCTCTTTCTGGGAGATTATTTTCAATTTTATCTTTCAATCTAGCTATCAAAATGTTCATATTTGCTATAATATTTTTAATTTCAAGAGCTTTTTTTGTTCTCTGAATGTTGCTTCAAAAAAGAGCATTTTAATCTTACTTCAAGGTTGCAATATCTTCTTGTAACTCACTGAGCATACTAATAATACCTTT
Source organism: Ceratotherium simum simum (assembly GCF_057802395.1). Lineage (NCBI taxonomy): Eukaryota > Metazoa > Chordata > Mammalia > Perissodactyla > Rhinocerotidae > Ceratotherium > Ceratotherium simum. The sequence goes on along the minus strand of NC_141933.1, from coordinate 3,816,258 downwards.
TCATAATCTTATTCTCCCTGCATAATCTGTTTCCTCCATTTTTTTTTCATGGTATGTTTGTTTTGGGTTCTGTGTCTCATATTAATTATTTCATCAGTCTGGTGCACCTTGGCAGGCAGCTCATATTTAAGAGTGAACTCTAAAAGAGCTGATTTCTCTCCCAGCAAGTTTATTTTGTCAATACTGACAAACCAATCCTAAACTTTACATGGAAAGGAAAAAGACCCAAAATAGCCAACTCGATATTGAAGGAGAAGAACAAAGTCAGACGACTGACATTACCCAACTTCAAGACTTACTATAAACCTACAGTAATTAAGTGTTGGTGAAAGAACAGAAAAATAGATCAGGGGAACCAGACAGAGAGCCCAGAAATAGACCCACACAAATATAGTCAACTGATCTCTGACACAGGAGCAAAGGCAACACAATGGACAGAAAACGGTCTTTTCAACAAATGGTGCGGGAACAATGGGACACCCACAGGCAAAAGAATCTAGACATAGACCTTACACCTTTCTCAAAAATTAACCCCAAATGGGTCATAGACCTAAACGTAAAACACAAAACTATAAAACTCCTAGAAGATAATGTAAGAGAAAAAATCTAGGTGACCTTAAGTTTGGCCATGACTTCTTAGATAAAACACCTAAAGCATGATCCATAAAAGAGAACAATGCTAAGTAAGACTTCATTAAAATGATGTCTGCAAAATACTCTGTCAAGAGAATAAGACAAAGACAGACTGGGAGAAATTCTTTGCAAAGTACATGTCAGATAAAGGACTGGCATCCAAAATACCCAAAGAACTCTTAAAACTCAATAACAAGAAAACAAACAACTTAATTAAAAAATGGGCAAAAGATCTGAACAGACGCCTCACTAAAGAAGATACAGAGACGGCAAATAAGCATATGAAAAGATGCTCCACATCATATGTCATTAGACAAATGCAAATTAAAACAATGAGATACCACTACACAACTATCAGAATAGCCAAACTGCAAAACACTGACACCACCAAATGCTGGCGAGAATGTGGAGCAACGGGAACTCTCATTCATTGCTGGCAGAAATGCAAAATGGTACAGTTTGGGAGACAGTTTGGCAGTTGCTTATCAAACTAAACAGACTCTTACCCTACAAGGCAGCAATCATGCTCCTTGGTATTGACCCAAAGGAGCTGAAAACCTATGTCTACACGAACACCTGCAAATGAATGTTTACAGCAGCTTTGTCTATAATTGCCAAAACTTGGAAGCAACCAAGACGTCCTTCAATAGGTGAATGAATAAACAAACTGTAGTACATCCATACAAAGAAATATTATGCAGTGGTAAAAAGAAATGGCCTCCTGAGCCATGAAAAGACAGGGAGGAACCTTAAGTGCGTCTTGCTAATTGAAAGAAGCCAATCTGAAAAGGCCACATACTGTATGATGGCAACTTCATGACCTTCTGGAAAAGGCAAAACTCTGGAGACAGTAGAAAGATCAGGGTTTGCCAGGGGTTGGGGGAGCGAGGGGTGAGGAGCAAGGGGAACTTTAGGGCGGTGACATTATTACTCTGTGTGAGACTATAATGGTAGACACCTGTCCTTACACATTTGTTCAAACCCACAGAATGTACCACACCAAGAGTGAAGCCTCACGTCAACTGTGGACTTTAGTTAATAATAATGTGTCAATACCGGTTCATCACTTGTAACAAATGTACCACACTAGAGCCAGATGTTCAAAATTGGGGAAGTGGGTGGGTGGGGTGATATAGGGGAGTATTTGAGCACTTTCTGTACTTTTTGCTGTATTTTTCTGTAAATTAAAATTCCTCAACACATAAAGTCTATTAATTAAAGAAAGTTCATTTCTACAATTTTTTTTATTATGGAAAACGGTCTCATGAATATACAAAAGCAGAGAGACTATTATCCTGGACCACGGCAGTCCCTCGGCCAGCGCCAACACTGATTAACTTCAGCCGTCTCCCTGCCTCCGCAGCCCACTCACCCCTGCCCCCTGGGGAGAATCGTGAAGCAAATTCCAGTTTCCTGTTACCTTGCTGGAAAGCAGTTCAGCATACTTTCCAGTAAAAGACAAAGCCTCATGTTAAACACATAACCACCATAGCATCACCACACCTAAAAGAAACTCTAATTCCTCATATAATCCAACACCCCATCATGGTGAGATTTTTCTGAAGTCTCATAGCTGTCCCTACGTGTACTGCTGGTTTACTGGAATCACGAGCTGAAGACCATCTATGCACTGCATCTGGTTGGCACATCCCTGAAGTCTTTTAATCTACAGATCTCCCCATTCCTCCTTCATCGCCTTGCTCTTCATTTGCTGAAGCAACGAGGTCATTGCATCCCCTCTGTTTTGTTCGACATGTTCCTCTGTCCTCTGCCATCGACTGGTGGCTGGAAGCTGGCTCGCATCCACGTTTGATCTGTGGCAGGCATATGTCACAGGGGGTGCTGGGTGCCCCCACATCAGCGCCCTTGAACGTCTGCTCGCGTCTTTGTGTGATGTTGAGATTTATCAGTGGGTTCAGGGACTGTCAGCCTGATCCATTAGCTTGTCACTCATGTTTCCAGCAGCCACTGATGGTCGTCACTTAGATCCTCTCCCTCTTGGGGGCTGTGAAATGGTGATATTCCACTTCTGTAGCTCCTCCTCCATTTATTAGTCGGAATAATTTTTAAAGAGAAACTTTCCCTTCACAACTATTTGATTGCCCTGAGGTACAGTCTCTACAAGGAGGGCAAGACAAATGCTTGCTTCTTTCTTTTCCTTTACCAGTTTTCAGATGAATGAATTGGTTCCTTCAAAAGCGACCCATTCTTTGAAGTGTCATTATGAATTCAGGGATGTTTAGAAAACATACAGTCCCGCGTCGCTTAACGACAGGGATACATTCCGAGAAGTGTGTCATTAGGCGATTTCATCATTGTTTGAACATCACAGAGTGACTTACACAAACCTAGATGGTCAAGCCTACTATACATCTAGGCTACACGGTACTAAACTTATGGGACCACCATTGTATATGCAGTCCATCATTGACTGAAACATGGTTATGTGGCGCATGACTGTATTTGATGTTTGAATCCACTGCAATTACTATGCTGTGTATTTAAACAAACTTTTAATTTTAGAATAGTTTTGGATTTACAGAAAAATTGTGAAGCTAGCACAGGTAGTTCCCGCATACACCACACCCAGTTTCCCCATCATGTCATCTTATGTTAATACTGTCACAATTATGTGACATATAACTTATGTATATCTGTCACAATTAATGAACCAATATTGATATTATTAACCAAAGTCCACATTTTATTCAGATTTCCTTAATTGTCTCTTTTCTGTTCCAGGATCCCATCCAGGACACCACATCACACTTAGTCCTCATATCTCCTTCGACTCCTCTGGGCTGTGACAGTTCTCAGACTTTCTCTGGTTTTGATGACCTTGACAGTTCTGAGTACCCGTCAGGGATTTTGTAGACTATCCCTCAGTCGGGATTTTCTCCTCGTGATCAAACTGGGGTGGTGGGCTCTGGGGAGGAAGACACAGAGGTGCAGTGCCCTTCTCCTCCGTCACCTCAGGGCGCATGCATCGACCTGACTCATCCCTGGGATGGAGACCTTGCCACCTGGCGCAGGTGTGTGCGTCAGGCTTCTCCACTGTGAAGGGCCTCTCCTCCTTTCCACCCTGTCCCCTCTGGGAGGAAGTCACTGTGCACAGCCACACCCAAGGGGCGGGCAGTTGTGGCCCATCTCTTCAAGGGCAGAGCATCCACAGCAAGTGTAGGAATTCTTCCTCAGGGGAGTTGTCCTCTCCTCTTTTCTTTCGTTATTCACTTGTGCACTTGTATCAGTAGGATTCGTGGATATTTATTTTGTACTTTGGATTATAACCCAATACTACTTTATTGATTTGGCCGCTCACATTGTTCCCGCTCGGGTGTCAGGAGCTGCTGTGTCCCTGGGACCTGCCCCATCCTTTTGTTTCTTCACCATTTCCTCTCTTTCTGGCACCACACGATGCTCCGGGGTCCTATTCTTTTTATGCTCATGCCAAGCCCTTTCACGTGACTTTGTGTGTCTTCAATACCTTTCCTGCTTGCTGGCGAGACAAGACGTTCTGGGCTCTTTGCGAGTTCATACTGATAATTTCCACTGAAATTTAGTATATCAGATTTTTTATCTCTTCGATTTTACGTTTGTCTCTCTTTCTCTTTGTGAAAAATCTGAGTTCCTAATGACTGACATTAAGGTAATGATTTACTTGCTGGCCCCATCTATCTATCTATCATCTACCGTCAATTAATCAATCATCTATCATTAAGATCATTAGACAGTTTCAGGCTGACAACACCAACATCATTACCAGCAATATAATTACGGAAAAGAGCTTAAGATTTCTTTTCAGTTTGCAGTGACATACGAATTGTCACTTGAGATAATGTCTCTGTAAATGCCACTAGTTTAATCTGCAGTTATGTTCATTTATAGTATTTTGCTTTTGCTTTTTAAAATGTTGATTTAATTGTGTTTTACAATTATGTGAAATATTTACCCAATTTCATAGTGTAATCTGCAAAACAATTTGTATTCAGAAAAGTCTTTTCTTCCTCTTCCTGTACCCTACCCCAGAGGCAACATGAAATTAAAAAAAATTTCCTGTGTGGTTTATCCTTCCATTAAAAAGAAGAAATGAGCAAATACCTGTGTGTGTACATGTGTGTGCATGTGTATCAGTGTGCGTGTATGCCTGTGTATGTGTGTGCACGTGTATGTGTGTGTGTGCATGGGTGTGCATGTGCGTGTGTGTACGTGTGTGTCCACTTCCCACCTTTCCGGCATAGATGGTGGCTCGCTGATCACACTTCTCTTGCCTTCGCCTTTTCCACTTAGTGCATCCTGGAGACAGCCCACGGCAGCAGCCTGCAGAGACGCTTCTCTCTCCTGACACACCCGCGGGTCCTCCACCGTGCGTGTGGCCATCCCGTGGTGTGTTCGCCAGTCTCCCGGTGCAGCTGGTGTTGTTTTCAGTGTTTTGCTGTCACAGAGCTGCAATGAACAGCCATGTGGATGCATCTTCCCCCCCGTTCCTCAGTGTATCTTTGGGATACCTTCCTGTAACTGGGGTTGTGGGCTCGAAGACCTTCTTGGCCAGGTCTTGAACCACCCCTTCTGTCCCGGGCAGGCCCCAGGTTCCCTCCACCTCCAGAGGAACCCAGTACCGTGAGGCTGCAGCCTGTGGGGTCCTCCTATGAGGTCATTCCATCTCTACTTTCTTTCCTCACTGCAGCCGAGGATCCAACTTGACGTCATGCTTCCAAAACTGTGTTGCTGCCGTCTTCTGCTCTGTTTGCAATGGTTTATGCCTCTTCAAGGCAGCTTTCCTGCTGCCTCAGTGGGCTCCAGGAGAAAGCCAGTCCAAATGCATGGCTTCAAACTGCTGTCTTACCGGACGCCTCTAATCAAATGTAAAAACTCATTTATTATGGGAAACGGTGCACATGGGATATGAGTCAAAGGCACCAATGGGCAGACTCCCTCCACGGCTGTCCGGGTGCTGCTGCCCTCCCCAGGGGCAGCCACGGTTGGCAGTTTCTTGTGCGTCCTCTGAGTGGTGTGAACATATGCAGGAGTATGGGTCGTAATTCATTCTGATCTCATCTCCAACCACGGTTTATTCAAACCCCGAGCTTGTCTCCTCTGCTCTCTGGTAGCGTGCCTGAGGCAGCTCCCATCCTTCCCAGGGACGACAGTCCCTCCAGACCTGGGTCTTTGACCCCTCACCCAGCCCCAGCTGCAGGGCCTTGCCCAGCCCCGGGCACAGGCTGGACGGCCACCTGCTCATGCTAAGTTCTTCCAAGGATGCCCTAAGCCTGCCCTTGTCATCACTCAGAGGGCGTGTTCTTCTCTCAGCCACTATAGCTGTTGGAGGAGGAGAGAAGAGAGAGACAGTCACCATCCCCACTTCCAAAGTGGCCGTCTGCTTTAACCCAACCAGGCGGCATCAATCTTGGAGCTACTGCGGGAGAAGAGAAGCTGCCCCGGGCCCACCAGGCACTTTGGCCCCCAAATGCCGCAGCTCCTCTCCGAGCAGGCATGGTTGTTGCTCTTGGCAACGTGCGGGGTGGGCAGGCTGCCTTGGCCTGGGGCTCCCTCCAGCCCGCAGCTCCACCCCACACCCCATTTCAAAAACGCCCACAGCCAACGCTGGCGGGTCTTGAGCAGAGGGCCTCCCGCACCAGCAAGCCCGTGGGTCCCCACCCTGGCGTGGGCTCGGAGCGCAGCCGCTTTCTTCCCGCCCTGAGCGAGCAGCGAGGCACGCGGCGGCCGTGTTCCTGTGTTCACTCGGGCCAGCCGTGCAGCCGTGTGCACGCGTGGAGGGCGTGTCCTGTGCTGAGCACGAGGGGCGGCTGGCTTCACACGTCCCCGTGCACCACGATGACGGGCCTGGTCCAGACGCAGGTCCCTGGCCCTGCACGGCAGCCGGTGCTCCATGAGTATTTGGGACTGTGGAAAAACACCGGGGGGTTGGGACGCCTGGGTTGAAGACCCAGCTCCCCCTTCTCCCAGTGAGTGGTCCTGGACCAGGGCTTTGGGACCTGGCAGCTCCATCGGCGGCCCAGGGGGAATACAGTGAGGCCGGGGTGACGTCAGTGTAGGCAGATCTGGGGCTCCGCTCTGCCAAGGAGGGCCTCCACCCCACCACGCCCCAAACTCTCCCCTCAGCTGATGCCGGGCTTGCGGGCCGGCCTCTCTAACCCGGGCAGGCTTCCTCCCCGGTGTCCCTCCTTCTTGCTGTTTCACAGCATCCCCTCCCCCTCAAGGGCTCATCCCTCCTGCCTCGGTGCAAAGCTCTCCGGCTGGGGCTGAGCCCGCACGAAGCACGGGCTCCGGGGGCTCTCAGCCTGCTGCCTTGTCATTCCGCAGGCGAGTGGCCACCATTTCAGTTCAAAGCAGCGGAAATGTCGCACGGCGGCCGAGCTGGGAAGCAGGATGACTTTACAGGACGGCGTCCTTCCTCCCTCATTTTCCAAAGCTGTCCTCCCTCCTCCTCGTCCCCGCTCAGCATGGCCACGGTGGGCCAGCTTCCAGGCCCCACGTGAGGGGTTAGGGCCTGGAGGCCCAGGCCTCATACCCGGAACAGTGGATGGCCGTCCCTGCAGTGTGTCTAGCGAACAAAATCAGGAGCAAACGTTAAGTGAGCACCTACAAGTGGCCCTGTGCTGAGGGCTTTGCACAGTCATGTCATTAAATCCTATGGACAGTAGCTGATGGTCTGCCCGCACGGCCGGGCCCCAGGGCTACACTGATTCTTGTTCTCTGCCGAAACACCGCCCGCAGAGATCTCGGTCAACCTGACTTTGCACAAAATGTCTTGCTGGTCCACCTCATGATGACCTTATGGTGACTGTGTCTGACGAGCAAGAAGTAGCAAGTGCTTCAGACGCCTTGTATGCCAACTAAAGAGTGGGCGACAAACCCACAAAATGCAGAGGCCCGCCAGCCCAGTGATGCTGCCGGGGGCTCTGGTCTGGAATGTGACAAAACATCCCCTCCACGGGGAAAGGCAAGCTGCGGCTCTCAGACCACCACACAGGCACACACACGCATGGCACGATGCTTGGTAGGCCCTTCTGGAATCTGGAGGAAACACGTGCCATATTTGAGCCTGTTTTTTCAACCCATCTACAAAGCCCTCTACAAGGCTGTCCACTTTGAGGGGGGCCAGAGCAAGAGTGGGGACGGTCTGCAGCAAGTTCCAGGCCCCACCGCAGGCCGCTCTGCCACTGGCCTTACTGTCCGGCAGACCCAACGATGCTAAAAGTGTCCACGGCAAAGAGGGATGCTGCGTGGAGCCCCTGGCAGGCACCACCAGGAGAATCACAGTGCAGGCCTCTAGGATTTGGAGCAAACCTACGCCCTTCTCTGCAGATAACCCTTCTCCTTTTGAGAGACACCTGGCTTCCTATGGGCCGCGAGGGGTGGAACAACCCACCAAGATTCACCTGGCCGGGCGGTGGCAGCCGTTCCATCAGACGGCTTTGCTTAGCTCTGGACATCAGCCCCAAACGCGGCAAAGGAACTGCCCGCAGACTCGACAGCCCACCAAGAGCTAAGGACGCAGCACCCACCACCCAGGACAGCCTGTCCCCCGTCCTTAAGCCCCACGCCAGCAGATTAGTGGGGCAGGAAGGTTGCTTCTGGCTCTTCTTTTCCCACATTCTGCCTGGAGCATCACACTCACAAGAGAACATGGCATTTGGAGAAATGAAGGAGTTGGTGGCAACGGAGAGGAAGCAGACAGGTTCCCCAGGATGAGCACGTCCAGGGAGGGAGGTGGGACCCTACCGTCCTGAGACAAACACACACCAAGTCCGGGCAGGACTGAACGGCCGCTGCCAGGACGTGGGGCAGGGGCTCCTCTGCTCCCCACCCCCAGGGGTGCGGCTCCTTTGCTTCCGGAAGCCTCTCCTCTCCCCCTCAGGGGCTCCTTGTCCCCTCAATGGAGCCCCACCTTATCTCTGTGGCCTGGGGTAGTGCTGACCTGTCCCTCTCAGGAAGGGGTATTGGCCGCCTCCCCTGGCTCCCAGCCCTGGTTCTTGTGCTGAAGGGTCTCTGTCCAACTCGAGGTCTCTGTCCAATACGAAGCCCACCGTCCACGCCCCGAGCCTCAGTTGCGTTGGCCCCGGGGGTCACTGTGGGGAGGAGGGAGGAAGAATATTTCTTCCACTGCGGAGCTTCGTCCCCAGGGGCTGGCTGTGGTCTGCTGGGGGGTCAGCCCTCAGAGATGAGCCGGGGGGCTCCTGATCCCATGAGGACCTCTTCTCTTGGGAGGTGGGGCTGGTTCCCCCCCCAGGGAAACCAAGCAGGACCTCAGGGGTGGGGGCGGCCTCGAGGAGGATGCTCATGCAGCCTGGAGCGGGCACAAGGGGCAGGGCGCTGGGGTGTGTGTACGTGTGTGTGCACACATGTGGCACAATGGCCCCCTGGCTGGGGGACATGTTCCTCAAAGAGCAGACGCTGGGGTCAAGCTGCTGGAGCCTGCCTTCTCTGGACGGAGGGAGACGCGCCGATGGGGAATCCGTATTCAGGCTGACACTGTGTGTGTGGGGGTGCTGTAATGACTGAGACAGGGGAGAACCCCTGATGACATGAGCCAGATGTGTAGGCTGGACCAGGAAAGGCCGGGGCCCCGAGGTTCACCCTGTAACCGAGGCGGCCCCGTGTTTCCGGTGGGTAATTAGCGGCCTGGAGTCTGGGCCAGGCTCAGCTGTGGGCTGGCCTGGGCACAGCATGGGGCGCTCTCAGATCTGCTCTTTTCAGGCCTCAGCCCTCCAAGGCGTGGGGGCTCTCGCGGCCCTGCACTGGGGCTGGTTGGGGGTGCTCGGGAGTGGGAGGCCAACTACTCGCAGGAGGGCCACAGGCCCCACGCACGCAAGCCCCTCAGGAGGGGACTCCCCGGGGCAACGCTTTGTGTGCGGTGCTTCCTAACACTCCCCCTACTCTGACAGCGGGAAGGGGCCCTCGCTGCCTCCAAACAACCTCAGTGAGGGGGATTCACACCTCCTGGGGCATCACAGCCCGTGTGAGCCCCGCTGAACCCCAGCTCGCCTCCCTGTACCTGCCCTGTTCTGCCCTCTCCAGGAGCACCTGACCCCCTCCCAGGGATGTGCCAGCCACTTGGTCTCCTCTCTGCAGGCTAGACGCCCCCAGGGCCCCCAACACTTCCCGGAGGGATGCCATTCCAGACCCTTCCTCTGTCTGGCCTGGCTTCCTCCAGCACAGCCTCGGATCCCACAGCCTCTGTCTGGGCAGACCCGCGTAGGGCGGGAGGCCACTGAGATCTGGTCCTGACACAAGTACTTCCCTTCCTTGTCCAGACTCTCCAGAAAGTTCCACCACCACCCCCAGGACCCCCCAACTTAAGCCCTCCCAAAGCAGGTGTGGGTGCCCGGCCTGATCACAGATGTCGGCTGACCCCTACTGGAAACGGCTGGCCCGACCCTGGCCCTATGCCTCTGTGCCAGAGCCCACAGCTGCCTGGAGCTCATCGTGGAACAGCCCCCGTGGGCCCAAGGGCTGCTGTGGGCTCAGGTGGGCCTGAGTCAGGTGGGGAATCCTAACACACTTGACTTCCCGTGTGTTTAAAATAATCCTTTTGCTCCTAACTCAGAAGGGCAATTGCTAAAAAAGGACCTCCAGAGCCTCGCCTGACAGCACGAACGCGTATAATTAGTCAGCTCAGGCTTGCGAGGGGCGCCTCCTTACCGGAGCCCCCCGCGGTGGTGGAGAAAGGAGCAGGGGCCCCGCGGCTGGGCCCCCACGGCCCCCTGCGCCCCCACTGCCATTCAGGCTGCCTCACCAGGGAGGGGCAGCCCTGTTCTGGGGACTCGGTGACTCAGATGTGGAGATCATGGGAGAGGGGAGCCTGGTGACACATTGGGGCAGCCCGGCTCGGCATGGTCGTGCCCAGCCCCTCCTGCTGTCAGCACGCAGGGACAATGGCTGTAGGGACAGGGCCAGGCAGCCGGGCCTGGGGTCAGGAGGGGCAAAGGCCAGCCTGCTCCATTGCTGAGCAGCGGGCCTCGTCAGGGTCACTTCTGAGCCTCAGGTCCTCATGGGTAACATGGGGTAACAATGGAGTGCCCAGAGGGTCAGAGGGTTTAGCCAGGCACTGGACACGTCCCAGACACACGCTCGTCATTATAGCCACCACATAGCAAACTAGCCGGGCAGTGAGACACAGGTGGGGGTGGACACAGACAACAGCGACAGGACGGGAGTCGGGGTATATTTTTTGTGGAAAGCTGCCAACATAAGCAGAAGGTTGCAGAAGGCAGGCAGCCACCCCCCGCCGCAAGACCTGCATCTCCCAAGGGGTCCCCGTGCCCTGGGATCAGAGAGTCAGGTTGCCATGGGAGGAATGAGCATGGTGTGGCTGTTCTGGCTCCGTGGCTGCTGGAGTGAGCCGGGGGGCCGTTAGGATGGACAGCCCTCGCTCGGGGCACCACCTGGGCCCCTCCAGGCCACACGGAGAGCAAAGCCGGGGCTCCCACTCTTCTAGAAAGGGAGCCGAGGGAGGAAATCCACTCACTCACTCATGGTTCTGTGGGGCAGGGTCCTTCCCAGCAAGGGGGGGCCAGGAGCGTGCCAGCCCCACCTCTGACCCCCCTTCCTCCTCCTCTAAATGTTCTGGAAGCTGCTCCCAATCAACATGTATCATCGATACACCCTGCTGGCTCCCCCCAACAGACCCAGACTCTGCCCCTTCTGGTACCCCCGCGGCCCTCCCCATGGTCTCCCTGCCTCGCCTACCCGCCGGTGCCTACTGCCCGACCAGTGGTGGTTGTGCCCCCATTGTGCCACCACTGGCTTCCACTCTGAACATGGTGAGGACCGTGCAGTGGCCTCTGGGGTCCTCAGCGGCCTGGGCCCTTGCTCCCTGTGCCCCCACGTGCTCCCAGGCACACAAAGCCACTCTTCCTGACCCCTTCCCAAGACAGCACTGCCCTCCCCCTGTGACCAAGGACCACAGATTATCGGGGTGTCAGGGCCTGCTCTACCAGCCTTGACGGCAACTCAGCACCTGGGCAGGCTGCCCGAAAACCTCGAGTCTCCTACAGGAGGTTACACAGAGGCTGGCAGGGACTCGGAGCTGCATAACTGCCCTTCCGGAACGTGCTGTAGCCTTGGTCTCTGTCCATGCTGGCACCGGATGTCATGGGAGAAATGCCCTGTGCCCCCAAGACCCCCAGGACCAACTGAGCCCACTCCAGGTGGGGAGGGGGCAGCTCTCACAACCCCGGTCTCCCCCTTCTGTGGGGTGGCAGCTGAGGCTGTGTGGGTCAGGCCGAGTCCCATGGCTGAGGCCCACGGTGTGGAGTTGGGGGCAGAGCCGGGCCATCCTCACAGCAACCCTGGGCCCCAGACCCGGATCGCAGAGTCTAGAAATCCGAGCCACAAGGCAGCCCCCATTCCTGCAGGTCGGCCTAGACCATCATAACAGCACCCACCATGAGCCAGCCCCAGGCCAGCAGGTCGTGTGTGGAACGGTATTGAACCCGCCCAACAGCCTGGTCAGCACATGCTGGTAGTATCCCCATTTTACAGACAGGGCCGGGGCCCAGAGAAGGTGAGCAACTTGCCCAAGACCACACAGCCTTTAGCGGTGGCCGCGTGTGCGCTGTGGAACCAGGCGGTTAGGTGGAATTGCGAGATCATACGGTAATTCTGAGTGTAACTTTTGAGGACCTTCCGAACTGTCTTCCACAGCAGCTGTACCATCTGACACTCCAGCAGCAACAAAGGAGGCTCCGATTTCTCTGCATCCTCATCCACACTTCTCACTGCCTGTCTTTTTGATGATGGCCGTCCTGGCGGCTGTGACGTGGCGTCTCACTGTGGTCTTGGTTTGCATTTCCCTCATGACTAATGATGTGGAGCACAGAGGGGCATTTTTTTGTGTGAGGAAGATCAGCCCTGAGCTAACAGCTGCCAATCCTCCTCTTTTTGCTGAGGGAGACCGGCCCTGAGCTAACACCTGTGCCCATCTCCCTCCACTTTATACGGCACGCCGCCACAGCGTGGCCTGACAAGCGGCGCGTCGGTGCGCACCCGGGATCCGAACCCGGGCCGCCAGCAGCGGAGCAGCAGAGCGCACTTAACCGCTACGCCACGGGGCCGGCCCCAGAGAGGCCTTTTATACTAAACATTTGTGTCAGCGACACTGGAGCAGCGCAGGTTTGGGGTTGAAGTTCACGTACACATTTCCAGGTTCCAGGCAGAGACGCACATCAGGGGCGCGTCACACCGTCCTTCCGTTGGTGACCCCCCCCCCCAACCCGGTCCTCCGGAAATGCCCACGGAGCACAGCGGGACTTCAGCACCAAAAGGAAAAGGCCTGGCGGGAATGCAAAATGGCGCAGCCGCTGGGGAGAGCAGTACGGTGGTTGTTCAAAAAGGTAAATGGAGAATGACCATATAAGCCAGCAATTCCACTTCTGCGTCTACCCCCAAAGAACTGAAAGCAGGGACTTGAACAGACACCTGTACACCCGTGTTCACAGCAGCAGCATTCCCGACAGCTGAATGGCGGACATAACCCAAGTGCCCACCGACGGCTGAATGGATACGCAAAATGTGGTCTGTATACAACGGATTGTTACTCAGTCTTAAAAAGGAGGGAAATTTTGACACCTGCTACAATATGGATGAACCTTGAGGACATTCTGCCAAGTGAAATAAGCCAGACACAAAAGGACAAATACTGTGTGATCCCACTTACAGGAGGGCCCTACAGGAGTCAAATTCAGAGAGACAGACAATAGGATGGGGGTGTCGGGGGCTGAGGAGGGGGATGGGGAGTCAGTGTTTAATGGGGACAGAGTTTCAGTTTGGGAAGATGGAAAGTTCTGGAGACGGATGGACGGTGGTGATGGTCGTACAACAATGTGAATGTGCTTAATGCCACTGAGCTGTGCACTTAGACATGGTTAAGATGGTAAATTTTAAGTTATGTGTATTTTACCACTATTAAAAATAATAAATAAAAAAAGAGAGAAAGGCAAGGCCTGCCTGAGGTCCAGGAACCAGGTCCTGGCTCTGTGCCCACTGGTCACCACTGGGTCGTGGTGACATCTTTGACACGGGCCAACAGTTGTGTCACTTCATGGGGTCTCCGAGGATCAAGTGAAACGCATGCAAAGCTCCAGCCCGAGCCTGGGGCAGGAGCACAGCTGATGAGGTGACCTGTGGTTTGTCTCCCCCCCCGACTTGCTGATCACCCTGTGAATGGATGGCTGTTCCCCGTCATGGTTAGAGGGTGGGGACCCAGGGCGGGGTCTGGGGCCACACAGAGGGCAGGCCAGGGTCCCGTGGGATAGAGCACGGCTTTGGGGACCAGTTTGGGGTTAAGACCCTGTCCGAGCTCCCCAGACCCTGCTGTGGGGCTGCGGACACTGTGCTGCAACTCTCTGTGCCCACACAGCTCCCGGGCTGGGGTGGTGACCAGGCGAGGGCACAGACGAGGCAGGGCCTGGCACTGCACATCACACTGGCAGTGGCTTGTCCACATTTGGTCACTCACTGGCTGCACGGTGCTGACCTGGCAGGGTCCTCACAGCCCTGCCATCCACCCGTGCATCTCTTTCGCCCCTGCTCACTGCACGAGGGCGCCCGCTGGGGTGGGGGTCCAGCCCAGCCTGTGCTCTGCTCGCCTCGCTCTGACCACCCCAGAGGGGGGCCTGTTCTAATGTGCCTTGAGTCTGTGGGCAAAATTGTCTTCATCAGATTCTAAAACGGAGTCACACCTGAGAAGAGGCCAAGAGCCCCTTTAGGAGGGAGGCAGGCCCAGCCTAACTCAGCCAGCACCCCCACACAGTCCACTTTCCACGCAAAAAAATGAGCGTTTGATGGGAACGTAAAATGGGCAGCCAATGTGGGAAACAGTTTGAAGATTCCTCAAAAAGTTAAACACAGAATTACCATCTGACCCAGCAATTCCACTAGGTACATCCCCAAAGAAGTGAGAGCAGGGACACGAACAGATATGGGCACACCGATGTCCACAGCAGCACTAGTCACAACAGCCGGAAGGCAGAAACAGCCCACAGGTCCATCAGCAGATGAGTGATGAACGGACAAACAGAATGTGGTATATCCATCCACACAACGGACTATTACTCACCCATTAAAAGGAAGGACGCACTGACACAGGCTACAATGTGGATGAAGTTCAAAAACACGATGCTCAGCGAAAGAAGCCAGACACAAAGGACCTCCTACTGCAGGATCCCACTTCTAAGAAACGTCCAGAATAGGCAAATCCAGACAGAAAGCAGATGAAAGGCTGCTAGAAGCTGGGCAGAGGCGGGATGGGGAGTGGCTGCTAATGGGTAGAGATTCCTTTTGGGGTGACGAGAATGTTCTGGAACTAGATAGAGATGGTGGTTGCACAACACTGTGAATGCACTAAATGCCACCGAATTGTTCACTATAAATGGTTAATTTTATGTTATGTGAATTTCATCTCGATAAAAAAAAAAATTGTGGGGGCCGGCCCGGGGGCACAAGCGGTTAAGTACGTGCGCTCTGCTGCGGCGGCCCAGGGTTCGCCGGTTCGGATCCTGGGCGTGCACCGACGCACTGCTTGTCAAGCCATGCTGTGGCGGCGTCCCATATAAAGTGGAGGAAGATGGGCATGAATGTTAGCCTAGGACCAGTCTTCCTCAGCAAAAAAAAAAAAAAGTGAGCATTAGGCAGATCCCTTATCTTTCCCTGGGCTTGAAAACAGAGGGAGCTGCACTCTTCTGAGAGGCTCATCCCTGGGGATGATCCGTGGGAGGGACCTGTAGCTCAGGCCCAATAAAGACCTCGCCCCAGAAGCCCCCCCTGGAAGAAGCAGACTCCTTGGCTGCTAGTTGCCACGACTACCTTCAAATCACAATTCATCAGTGTGAATTTACACTTTATGTGTTGATGCAGAGGGGACCTCAGCTCTGGAGGGAGGGCCTGGGGGCACTTCCCCGCCTGGGTCCATCGGTAAAGCCCTGGGGTGTGGGGATTCCTGGGGTGGTGGGGCCAGCCCCTGTGGCCAGGGCCTGTGGGCCGGACATGGGTGCTCAGGCAGCCTCCTTTCTGGGACTCGAGTCAGAAGTCGGGGTTCAAGTTCTGTGTGTTAGTCAGCTCAGGCTGCCGTAACCAAGTCCCCCAGACTGGGTGGCTTGAACAACAGACGTTTATTTTCTCCCAGTCCTGGAGGCTGGACGTCCGAGATCCAGGTGTGGGCAGGGCTGGTTCCTCCTGAGGCCTCTCTTCTTGGTGTGTAGACGGCCGTCTCCTCCCTGTGTCCTCACGTGGTCGTCCCTCTGTGTGTCTGTGTCCTGAGCTCCTCTTCTCATAAGGACACCAGTCCTATTGGATTAGGGCCCACCCTCGTGACCTCATTCTACCTTAATTACTTCTTTAAAGACCCCATCAGAGGTCTTTAAAGACCTCTTTAAAGACCTCATAAAGACCTCTACAGAGGGTCACATTCTGAGTTGCTGGGGTTAGGACTTCAACACCTTTTGGGGGGACACAGTTCAGCCCGTAAGAGCCTGGCTCTGTCTTCTGTCACACGGCCTTTGGGAAGTCACTGTCTTGGGCACAGTTTTGCGCCTCCCTGCACTTGGAGGGACCACAACCCCCTTCGCAGGGCAGCCAAATGACACAGCGTTTGGGCCAGTGCTTCACAGACTGAGAAGCGGAGAACAGACGCCGGGCCCCGTGTGCACACGCAGGGACGGTGGATCTAACTCTGCCGGGTCCCCCTCAGAACACACCGGGAGAGGCCCCTTGGAGGACCCCAGCATTGGGCATGCTCTCCTGGCGTGTCCCTGAGGAGTCTTCACTCGGAGAAGGAGACAAGAAGAAAAAGAAATAAACTGCCATCGACACGAGCAAGAATCCTGGAGAGCTGCAGGTGTTTCACAAAAAACGAAACGTGTGCTTTCAACACCCCTGATCTGGCCGCCTCCATTAGGTTGTAGGAGGTGGGGGTTCCTGGTCCCCCAAGCTGGCCACCGCATGGCAGCCCCGGCACCTGTTGTCATCTCTCCTGCCACCAAAGCCAGGCTTGGACCCCACGGGGCAGCCGTGGTGCCAACCCAAACACCTCCCGGGGGGTGGCCACTGGAGCCCAGCCCCCTCTCCCCACCAGGACGTGGCCCTGGGTGGCCTGACGGGAGCCAGCGTGGCCGAGAGGGCAGCTGGCTCGGGGCTGGTCAACCTGCAGACATCACAGAAGACGTGGGGAAGACCCTGAGAGAAGAAATCACCTTCTCCCGCGGCCCTCGGGTCCTGCCCGCCATCCCCATCGCCTGTCCACTCTCCCAGTGTTCTCTGCTTCAGCCACACAGGCGCCTCCCTGCTCCCCAGTGGCCTGCTGCCACAAGGCCTTTTTTGTATACATTGTATACTTAAAGAAAAAGTTGAGGTGAAATTCACATAATGTAAAATTCACCCTTTTAAAGGGCACAATTCAGTGGCATTTAGAACATTCAGGATTCTGTGTAACTGCCTCCTCTATCTACTTCCAGAACATTTTCATTGCCCGAAAAGGAAACCCCATACTCATTAGCCATCCCACTTCCCCTCCTCCAGCCCCCGGCAAACAAGAATCTACTTTCTGTCTCTATGGATTTGTTTATTCCGGGACATTTCATACCAATGAGATCCTACAATATGTGGTCTTCTGTATCTGTCTTCTTTCACTCAGCATCATGTTTTCGAGGTTCATCCACATTGTAGTGTTTGCCAGCGCTTCCTTCCTCCTCATGGGTGAGTAATATTCCATGCGTGCATTCCCGCGAGCTTTCTATGGGAGCCCCAGGGCATGGCCAGGCCGCTACCAGCACTCAGGCCTGGCTCCGTCTCTTTGGGAAGGAGGAACCAGAGCCAGCATGTGCTGGGCGCTGCACCAGCAGGGCAGGAATTCACTGAATCCTCGAGGGACCTGGGGCGCAGGTCCTTTCACTGCCCCCGGTTGCAGACGGGAGTCAGCGTGGGGGGGCCGGGTCAGGACTCAGCCCCGTATCTGGTTCTGGGGTCCGTGCTCTCGCCACTGCATCAGTGGCCACTGCTGGCCTCTGACAAATGTTGGCTGGATGAGAGGAGGACCACAGCCCAGGACAGCTGGGGAGTCCCGAACTTGTGAGTACGGCTCTCGCATGTCATTTTCTCCCGTAAGTTACAGTAACGTGCAGCTGAGCAGTCGGGTGACGCTCAGACCACTCCCAGAGTTCCGGCTGAGTTGAGTGGAGAAGGATGGCTAGATGGGGGCTGGTGCTCTGGAGCCGCTCGGCACTCACCAGGGCCCGGGCTGCCAGGTTTCACACCTACAGAGAGGGGTGTGGGCCCCCCGCAAGGGGCCAGGGAACGGGGCAATGTGTAGATGAGCACCTCAGCTGAGAAAACACTGATGGTGAGTGCCCCAAACGTGACTCCGGTGCCCCAAACAGGGTGATCCTCGGCTCTCACACCCTCCCTTCCCACCATGCTGAATGGGGTGGGACTGACACTGGAGAGAAGACCGGGTTTATAGCATGAAAGGCAGGCCCGCAGAGTGATGCTCGCAGCCAGAGGAAGTTCCTACAAATACTCTTCCTCCCTCCCTCCCTCCCACTCATTATCCATCCGTCTGTCCACCCATCCATCATCCATACATCCATCCGTCAATCTGTCCATCCATACACCCACCCATTATCCATCCATCCATCCATGCATACATACATCTGTCCATCCATCCATCCATCCATCCATCCATCCATCCATCCACCCATCCATCCATCCACCCATCCTTTCATCCATCCATCCACCAACCCATCCATCCATCCACCCACCCACCCATCCACCCATCCTTTCATCCATCCATCCACCAATCCATCCACCCACCCATCCTTTCATCCATCCATCCATCCTTCCTTCCATCCATCCATCCATCCACCCATCCTTTCATCCATCCATCCATCCTTCCATCCGTTGGTCATCCAATTTCTGTTAGGCCATCTCTGTTGGGTCAAGCATTGTGCTAGACACGGGGCAACATATAATGTATAACGCCCTGCCTTTGAGGGGCACGCAGTTCAGCATGTGGATGGCCAACGAGGGGAGCCTAGCCAGCACTGCAGCAAGGTGGTCTACCCAGCAGGCCTGTGGGAGGTCCCTGAGCCCTGTGGGGAGATCCAGGCGGGTAGCTCAGGGCCGCCTGCCAGCTTGGGGGCCTGAGAAGAATGGTCAGGGGCCTCAGGACCTGGAGAGCCAGGGGAGGACATGGATACTGGCTGGGGACCCATGGAAAGGGCGTGGCCCAGAATGAGGCTACATGACAGAGGTGGGCTGCGTGGGGGCTGGGCCTGACTCTGCAGACACGCCCAGCACCCCCAAGTCCAGGCCATCAGACATCACCACACCTGCCCTCCCTGGGCCTGTCCCCTGGGCTAAGCCCACCCACGGCTGCTGGAGAACATCAGCCCAGAAGACCTCCCGGTCCCCTGCTGCCTCTGCCCGGCTTTGTGCCCAGACGTCCCCACGCGGCCGGAAGCCGGGGGGCTGGGCCAGCCATGAATGGCAGGGTGCGGCCAGGCTCGTCATGTTTCTTCTTATTTTGTTAAAGTTCAAGTCTGTTGGACTGTGCCGAGCATGAGGCTCGGTCTAAAATAACCCCGGAGGTGCGTCAGTGTGTGGGCTGCTTCTGCAGGCTGGAGGCTGGCTCCGCGGCGGGGGGGCTGGGGGCCACGTGCTGTGGTACGGCCCTGGGGCTGTCACCACCCAGGCCAGCCGAGCAGCCCCCGTGGAGCCCAGCTGCCGCCTCGTGGGGGCCCGAGGGCAGAGAGGCCGACCCCGAGCCCGGAAGCCGTGTGTCTGGTGGACACGAGGACCCACTGCCCGGGTCCTGGGGCTTGTACTCAGTTTCCCTCATGAGCACATGGGATTCGAGCCCGTCGTTGGCTCCCCGTGTGGCTCGGGAGTCAGGCCCCCCAATCTGGTTTCAACATCTTGTGCCAGGGGGCCAAGGGGTCGGCACAAAGCAGAGGAAGCTGTCTCCCCCAAGGAGACAAACATGGAGTTTTTTGAGCCCCTCCGAGGGCCAGGCTTCGTTCTGTACCCAGCTAGAAGAGGAGCTCCCAGAGGAGAATGGGGGGGGGGGCTGGAGCGTGGCCTGCTCCCAAGCCCTGGGGTTCCAGGGGACACAGTTTGAAAATATCTGGCCCCCAGGGGCCTGGGGGGGCAGGCACTGCCAGGCGCCCAGCTGACAGCTGTCCTCCCCTTCTTCTGTCCTGCTATAATGCTGCTGTTGTTTGGGGCAACAACACTCCCAGATTCCAAAAGGAATAATTTCCTGGCCTCCCTTGGATCCACAGAGACACGCAGTATAGTGCTAGCCAATGAGACGCAAGTGTAAATCTACTGAGAATTTCCAGGCAATTTGACTTTTCTAATATGGGTGCCAATCTGTCCCTACTTGTGGCTTTCTTGCTTGGAATGTGGATGCTAATGCTGGACCTTCAGCATCCATCTTGTGACAGTGAGGTGATGGCCAAGAGAATTTAAGCCATTGAATCCTTGACCTGTTGAACTAACGCCTGCAACTATCGACGTCCAGATTTAAAGATCAAATAACCTCCAATTTGTTTTAAAGCTCCTGTTGACTTCAATTTTCTTTAAAGTGGAAGTCAGTCGCTAATTGATAAACTGGGTGAGGTATTGTCTAACTCAGAGGTTCCATGTCCCTACACCCTTGGGTCCTGCTCGCTTGTGTCATTATGCCCAGAGCCCTGATAAGGAGTCAGAAGGATTGATCAGGAATAAACCAGAGCTCTTCAGGAAGGCTGGGCCCTCTCTTCTCCTCAGCCAGGGGAACATGAGGTATAAGCTGGGGCCGGTTTGTCTGCATCTCCCTCCCACCTCCTCCATTGGGAAAACCAAGCGATGGCCCTGTGTGGACACATTTCCTGTCTCTGCAGCCCCCAGGATGCAGCTGGCACAGCTGGGCCCGGACATGACACACTGAACACGTTTGTGGGAGGGGCCTGCTCGACAAGATATGTGCCCAGGGGGCCCAGTGACAGGGGAAGATGATGAAGACACTGAGGGCCAGAGTGGGGCCTGGCAGGGAGGACTGGGCACTGGAGGGGTGAGCCACGCTGGGGAGGGTGGGGAGGCATTCTGAGTGAAGGCAACAGCCTGAGCGAGGCCAGGAACGGCAGCAGTGGGGCAGCCAGGACTCACGGAGACTGGTGGGCGAGGAGCCTGGGACCTTGTCCTGTGGGTGGTGGGCAGATGGGGACGGTTTCCAGGGCAGACAGGGTGACAGCAGAGTGGATTAGGAGGAGGGAGACTGAAGCTAGGACAGTTGCAGTAGTCCAGGAGGAAAGCAGTGGGCTCCCCAGGGAGTTCTTTCCAGTCCAAATCTCTCCAACCTCAGCAGTCACAGAGTTTGCCCTTCACGTCCCCAGAGCATCCTTCCTTTGGAGCCCTCTGCAGGCGTCTCCCCAGCAACACCCACAATTCAGGCCTGATGGGCCAAGGAGGGCTTGGCGTCCCCCTAAAAGACACGTCTGCATCCTAACCCCAGAACCTGTAAATGTGACCTTATCGTAAAAAGAGTCTTTGCAGCTGTAACTAAGGTAAGAACCTCGAGATGACCCTAGATTTAGCGTGGGCCCTACATCCAATGACAGGTGTCCTTCTAAGAGACAGAGGAGCAGAAGACGCCGAGGAGGGGGCCCTGTGAAGACAGAGGCAGAGACTGCAGCGATGCAGCCACAGCCCAGGGGCGCCCGGATGGGTGGGCAGCGGGGTGGGGGCAGGGCTGGTGCAGCCAATCTCAGCCCTGTGCCTGGGAGCCATTTGTACGGCCCCTGCCCCATGTGACCCCCAGGTCAGTTACCTGCTCAGGGGGATTTTAAATTCAGAGGGCAGTGAAGGGCATCATGAGATCCCGGAAAGAGGGAATGTCAAGTGGCTGACTCACTGTGGATCAGCCTTCTGGTCCCGGGTCCAACACACCCACAGTCAGGAGAGCGGAGAGCAGGAAGGTGGGGAGAGCGGGGATCAGTATGTCACCGTTGGCTCCACGGCGTTGAGGCCTGGCCTGGGGTCCAGTGTCTCCCCCACCCCCACGGGATCTGGTGGCCGCGTCTGCGGACGCAGCCAACAGGCCCCCAGAGCCCGTGGGAAGATCCATCCTCCGGATGGCCTGGCCAGTCCTTCCCCAGGACTGCTCAGCAGTGACCCGAGCCATCAGGGGATCCTCAGCCTCAGCCTTTGTCCCGAGGGGCTGGGCCCAGGAGGCCCACCCCGCGGAGCAGAGCCACCCACTCAGGCCTCTCCTGGACGGCGCAGGAGGCCTCTGTGCAGGCTCAGGATGGGGCAAGGTCGTGGCCGACAGTTCACGGAGTTCTGGGGGAGCCGTCCCGACCCTGAGCTGATGCTGAGAAGGTGGCCCCGCTCCCGTTCCGTAAAATGATCGGTGTCCTGGCCCAGGTCAGGGGCGAGCTGGGACAGGGGGAAGGCACCGGGGGGACATGTCCAAAGCAAGAAACAAATGGGGGAGCAGGAAGCCAGGTAACTTCTGTTCCGGGGATGGAGGGCCCCACGGGAATGAGAACAGCTCCCCGTCAGAACAACTCATGGGCAGAACCAGCCTCTGCGCAAAAGTCCACTCTGGAGCAGAAAGGCAGAGCTCATGATGGCGGTGACCGCCCATCCAAGTGTGGGGGGCCGCCCTGGGTGCTGTCTCAGGGCCCCGCCCCCCGCAATGAGTCACTCCTCCATCAGCCAGGAAGAGGAGCGGCCAGGAGGGTCCTGAGCTGTCCAGCTCACAGGGGACGAGAAGCAGGAAAGGGGGCAGGAGGGCAGCAAGAAGGCAGGGAGAACCAAGGCCACCGAGGACGCGGAGCGCGGCAGGCGAGGGCTGCCCAGGGCTCAGACCCCACCGCGCCTGGAGCCAGAGCAGGCACTGAGGGTCCGAGTCGGGGCCCCGCGGGGATCCAGGGATTCGAGCCCCGACCCAGCAGCCAGCTTCCCTCGAGTGTATGAGTGTCCTGGGGCGGTTGTAACGAAGCACAGGGCGGCTTAAACCACAGGAACGTGCTGTCTCACAGTCTGCAGGCCAGAAATCCGAATTCAAGGTGTCGGCAGGGCTGGCTCCTCCTGGGGGCTGGGGGAGCATCCGGTCCAGACTCTGCGGCTTTGCTGGCGATCTTTGGGGTTCCTGGGCTTGTAGAGGTGTCACCTGGTCTCTGCCTCTCTCTTCCCTTGGCCTCCTCCCCGTGTGCGTGTCTGTGTGCAGATGTCCCCTTTTTATAAGGACATTTTATGGGGATTAAGGCCCCACCCTGCTCCACTGCAGCCTCATCCTAACTGATCACAGCTGCCAAGACCCTGCTTCCCAGTAAGGCAGCTTCTGAGGTGCTGGGGGCTTAGGACTTCGGCATATGAATGTGGGGGGGCACAGTGCAGCCCACAGCAGTGAGCTGCGGTCGTGTTTGTCTCACACCCCACCCCCCAAGGGCTGGGCTGGTCTTGACCATCTCGGCAAGAAGGAGAACGAGACCAGCCAGCAGGGCACCGTGGCCCCCGGGGAACGGCTCTGCCAGGCGCAGACGGGCACGAGGGGCTCTGGCACCGGAGAAACCGAGTCAGACCCCAGCCCTGCTGCTCTCAGACCGCGGGCCCACTCTCTTCTGTGAAGTCGGAGTGAGGAGGGCAACACCAATCCTACCCCGTCCTTGTAGGGCTGCAGGGCACCCGCGTGAGAATCTCGTGGGAAGCGCTCAGCGCAGCGGTTGCCATGCGTCCGACAGTTAGGGCTGCGACTGTACGATTAGTAACCAGAGGAGAAGCAAACGCTGCGGAGACCTTGAATCATTTCCAGTCATGCCTCTAGAAACACCGCAGGGCTGGCTCTTTAACTTTTTTATTTTTAATGGTGGTAAAATGCTTATAACAAAATTTACCATTTCAGCCGTTTTTAAATGTATAGTTCTGCAGTATTAAGTATATTCACGTTGCTGTGAAACAGATCTCCAGAACTTTCTCATCTTGCAAAACTGAAACTCTGTCCCCACTAAACACTACCTCCCATTCCCCAGCCCCTGGCCCCCACCATCCTACTTTCTGTCTCTATGAATTTGACTCCTCTAGTTCCCTACTGTAAGTGGGATCACACAGTGTTTGTCCTTTTGTGACCGGCTTATTTCACTCTGCAAAATGTCCCCCAGGTTCATCCATGTCGTAGCACGTGTCAGGATTTCCTTCCTTTTCAGGGCTGAATAATATTCCATTGTATGGATAGACCACATTTTGCATATCCATTCCCCTGTGGATGGACCCTTGGGCCAGGGCTGACTCTTTATCTGAGAACAGCTGTCCTCCCACCCAGCCCGGCAGCAGCCTCTAACCCTCCCACACTCCATCAGGCGAGGGTGAAGGGCAGGAATCAGTATCCACTTGCCCCACACCAGCCGTCCTCAGCTTCAACAAGAAAACGGACGGCTGCCGCAGTCAGCCTGGTGGCTCTCCAGCATGCCCTTCTGACCCGGCCACCTCTACACTTGAGGACCAGCAGGCTGTGAGTCGGCGAGCACGGGGTCAGCTGGTGAGCAGTTCTGCAGGGCGGCTGCAGTGTAGCTGAGAGATTTCCAACCTGCGCCCCCATCCCTGCGCCCTGGGGGCACAGGTTGGTCCAGCGGAGTCAGCGGGCACTGACAGCTGTCCCAGCGCTTTGGGTGTGCTGTGCAAAGCACTCTGAGAGCCCAGTTTACAGGCAGTGGTTTTCAGCCAGGGCAATTCTGCCTCTGCCTTTGGCACTGTCTTGAGACATTTTGCTTGTCACAACTAGAGGGGCGCTCAGGCGTCTAGTGGGTGGAGGCCAGGGATGCTGCTAAACATCCTACAGTGCACAGGACAGCCCCTGCGACAGAGCATTATCTGGCCCTAAGTGTCACAGTGCCGAGGCTGACCCTGCTCTAGGCTGAGGGCGGCCATGTTGGAAGGCGCCTGGCAGGCCCCGTGGCAGCGGGCGTGAAGGGGGCAGGGCGCTCGCAGGGGTGGGGCTTCCTCACTCAGAGGCTTTCCCACACCCTGGAGACGGTGGCTACAGGGGTCTACTGCCCAGGATCCATCCAGCTCCTCTGTGCAAGGGCCACAGAGTCCACAACAGCATCACAGGCAGCTGCCATGGTGACCTGGCAAACTCTGAGCACCTACTGTACGCCTGGCCCTGGGTGAGTGGTGGAGGCAGGGAGGTTACATGGACAGACGATGTAGTGAGTGGAATGGCGGCCTCTCCACATCCTAACTCCTGTAATCTGTGGATGTGACCGTATCTGGAAATAGGGTCTTTGCAGATGTAATTAAGGTAAAGATCTCAGGATGAGATCATCCTGGATTATCTGGGTGGGTCCTAAATCCAATGACAAGTGTCCTTATAAGAAACAAGAGAAGAGACTCAGGGAGAAGAGGAGAAGGCAACGTGAGGATGGAGGCAGAGTGGAGGGATGCGGCCACAAGACCAGGGACACCTGGAGCCCCCAGAAGCTGGACGAGGTGGGAAGGACCCTCCCCCAGAGCCTTTGGAGGGAGCGTGGCTCTGTGACACCTTGATTTCAGACTTCTGGCCTCCAGACTGTGAGACAATAAATTTCTGTTGTTTGAAGCCACCCAGTTGGTGGCCCTTTTGTTACGGGGCCCCAGGACGCTCGCACAGACCGCACTCAGCGCCGCCTCTGGGTGCCCTAGTCCCGCAGGGCTCCTGACCCGCCCTGCTCGGCCAGGGTCTGCGGCAACCCTCTCCAACGCCCCCACTCTAACCAGCACCCCCTGGGAGCTCCCTGGAGCACGAACCCCCCCAACGGCCTGGGAAGATCTGCAAATGACTCAGAAGTCACCAGGACACAGCGGCCCCTACCCCCCACCTCCTGGAAAAGCGTTTCCTAATGAGGCTGTTCCGTGCGATGAACTCGGACAGCACAGCCTGAAACCCATCGGCATTTCCAATGAGCCTTCTTGCTAATTCTCCTGTGCACCCCAGCCTCAGTTTCCCACTGCCAGGGAGAGCGGGAAGAGATGGGGACTTCTCCAGGATCTCCACTTGGAAATCCCAGCCAGAAGGGGGCTCGCCGAGGACAGCTGACCAATCCCATTCCTCACAACTGGAACAGGCAAGCCGGGGGGGTGGGAGGGCAGGGCAGCCTGTGCTGGGTGATGGAGGAACCCTTCCAGGGCCCTCGACTGGCGGGCAGGGGCACCAGCTGAGCGCCCCCACGGCTGTTAGATGTGCTTCCCAGAACTGCAGTTTGTGCCTCCTTCTGAGCCAGCGGAGACCAAGGAGAGCAAAGCTACAGGCTCCAGGGGCTATGGGGCTGGTCTGGCCCGAGGTTCGGAGCTGCAGCATCTCCTTCCGGAGATGGGGGTGGGCTCAGGAGGAAGGAGCCCCCAAGACTGGGGAAGTTTCTCCAACACATGCCCAGAGCAAGCAGAGGAAAGGCCAGTCCTGGTAAGGGGTGAAGGGCCGAGCAGAGCCCGAGGGTGATCAATGCCGCCACGCCCGTTCCCTCGTGCTTTGGTTCCCTGATCAATGACGCCGGGCGCCATCTTGGCCCCCATGTCTCTTTCTGCCCGAGACATGGATGGAATTGGCTTCCAATGTCCCTGGGCACGCGCTGTCTGAACCACTAATGTGGCTCGTCGGGTGCTGCCTCGCGTGGCTGATCAGCCTCTTCCTGTGTGTCTCATCATCCTAATGAGCCCGCCGCTCCGGCCCGGCCTCCCCTTCTCCTTCGCTGGAGATGGTTCGCTGCCTCTGCTCACCTGCAGCCCTTGCTGGCCCCGGGGACAGGCCAGGGTGGGCCCTCGGGGACAGGCCGAGCACACGCAGGTGGCCCTGCACAGACGTGCCTGGGAAGCCCCAAGCTGCCACCCTCTCTCCTGCGATGGCATCTGCCTCGAAGCCCACCCAGAGCTGAGTGCTCACCTCTGAGCCTCACTTCCTCCCTGAGTGCGGCTGAGCGTTGGCCTCTCAAGGCTGCCGGGGGGGTTAGATGGGGTCACGCAGGCTGCCCCACAGCACGGTGCCTGGCACCGGTGAGTTTAGCTCAATAAGCAGATGTTATTGTTGTGTGGTTTCTCTGACACCAAACACATCATTCCAACACCAATTCTCCAACTCTCCCACGCCAGCTGGGGGTCCTACAATCAATGCTGGAGTTAGCGCAGACCCCACAGGTGAAGGGCTTGGTCCCACGTGACTGCCCCTCCCCACTCCGAACCTCACAAGTCACGAGCTTCTGACCGACCCCCTATGAATCGGGGGATCCCATGAGCCCCTTCTCAGGTTCGATAATTTCCTAGAATGGTTCTTGGAACTCAGGAAGTGCTTTACTTACGATGATCGGTTTATTATAAAGGATACAGCTCAGGACAGCCTGATGGAAGGGAT
The DNA here is from genome assembly GCF_057802395.1 of Ceratotherium simum simum. Lineage (NCBI taxonomy): Eukaryota > Metazoa > Chordata > Mammalia > Perissodactyla > Rhinocerotidae > Ceratotherium > Ceratotherium simum. Next base: position 3,789,248 of record NC_141933.1, on the reverse strand, counting down.
GTGCAGGGCAGGGCGTGGGGCGGTGCAGAGCCCCCGTGTCTTCTCCGGGCCATCCCTCAGCACCTCCATGTGTTCACCAACCCGGGATCCGCCCCAGCCTTGCTGTTCCAGAATTTTAAATAAAGTTCCATCAAGTAGACATGATTGATGGACTCACTGGCCAATGGCGATTGAGGTCAATCTCCAACCCCCCTCCTCTGTCCCCAGAGGGAGGTGGGGGTGGGATGGGCGGTGGGGCTGAAAGTTGGTTCTCCTCGTGACCAGCGCCCATCCAGAGGCCATCTAGAGCCCCGCCATGAGAATCTCACCAGCATGCAAAATATCCCAAGGGTTTTAGGAGCTCTGTGCCAGGAACTGAGGACAAAGACCAAATATTTATTTTTTCTTATAACACAGCTGTTGTCTGCCCAGACACCCTCCTCAATCCACAGTCTGTCCTTAAGAATGAGCCTCTCTTGGCACCCCTGCTCTGCCTGGTCCTGTCCGAGCCCCTCCCCGGGGCCCCTCGCAGGATCACGTGGGGCGTGCCTGCTGCTCTGCCGGTCTCTGTGGCCCCCTCCCTGGTCTGTGCACTTGTCCTGTGGCCCTGGGCTTCTCCAGCGTGTCAGGCCCGAGGTCCCTCCAGCTGTGGAAGCTTCTGGGTGGTATCGTGCCGCAGCCAGTCTGGGCCCACTGCCTCCCCACACAGGGCCTGGCTGAAGCAGATGTCCATGTATTACCGCTATTTCTCAGCCTCGAGGAAGGCAGGGACCCGCTTGGAAAAGAAAACGTCTCGGCGACCTCAGTCTGCATAACTGACTCGGAAGACTGAGCGCTTTCTCCAGGTAACTGTCTTCCAGGTGCAAATGATCTTTGCTAACGGGATGCTTTACCCCATAATGGTTTAAAGAGATGATCAAAACGGAAATGGAGATTTAAAAGCTCTCATCAAGCCCCTGGAAGCCTGTATCTCAGCTCCGTGGCATCAGAGCGAAGACAAGCTTGTTACCCACTCACGCCGGGATGAACAACTAGAATTGGAAACGCCCTGCATCTCCTGTGGATCTCTCAGAACACAGTGTGCGTGAGCATCCTCAGGGCTGGTCCTGGGACTCAGCCCCTCAGACGTACGTGGATGGTCCCGGGCAGACGTTTGGGAGCCCCGGTCCTCGCACGCCACCCTCTTTTCAGGGGATGGCAGGTGGGGATTTCCAGTGTCCTGAGCGGGCAGTGTCCCGACACTGGGCACCCCGTGGTCGGCAGCTGCTCTTGCCATTCGGGCTTCCCCGTCAGAAACTGCTGTTCTAGATTGTCTCATGTGATTACAATCTTCCTGAAAAAGCCTGAGACATACACAGGCTCACACAACCGTTTCTAGCAGTTGATTGCTAAACCTCTCCTCCTCCTGGGACTACCTGTCATGCTGGGGGGGGGCTCTCTTCCAGGACCCATGTCCTGCCCCCATCCTTCTGCCCACTTCCCCGCTCTTGCTCTGCCTGGCCGCTGTGCCCTGCTCTCAAGGCACAGCCTGGCGCTTGGTGGGAGGCCCGCTAGGAGCCTATGCAGGAGCCGGCTCTCTGCCACTTGAGTTTGCACATGTGTCCCTGCCCCTGAGTCTCCAAGTCCCCCAGGGCAGGAACCAAGTCTCAGGCACTTCCCGTCCTCCACGGCTTGGGGCCTGGTCTGCAGGAGGGGCTTGCAAGCGCTGTATCCCTGGTGCTGGGATCAGGGGTCGTTGTGGGGTGAATGGTGCCCCCCCAAAGATGTGTCCCTGTTCTAACCCCTGGAACCGTGAATGTGACCTCATTTCGAAATGGGGTCTTTGCAGATGTAATTAAGTCAACATGAGGTCACGAGGATGGGCCTTCATCCAATGACCTTATTAAAAGAGGGAAATTTGGACACACGGCACAGGGAAGAAGACCATGTGGAGACAGAGGCAGAGACAGGAGGGATGTGGCCACACGCCCAGGAACGCGTGGGGTCACCAGAAGCTGGAAGAGACCAGGAAGGACCCTCTCCTAGAGCCTCTGGAGGGAGCGTGGCCCTGCTCACATCTTGTTTCAGACTTCTGGCCTCCAGACTGTGAGAGACTAAATTTCTGTTGTTTTAGCCACCCAGTTTGTGGTGCTCTGTCACGGCCACCTCAGGAACTAAACCTCCACGTGCACCTGGGCACCAAGAGATGCCCCGACATGGGGCGGGCACCAAGAGATGCCCCGACATGGGGCGGGCACGGCGGCTGTCAGCAGTGGTTGGTGAGTGTGGGAGGGAGAGTCCTTATTTCTAGTTTATTTGGGTTCTCTCACACCGAGTCCACAATCGTGCTCGTCTGCTTCACGTGTGCCCCTTAAAAGTGGGGACTTGATGGCCCGGAAAGCCGCCCCTCTTTACTTAGGAAATGGAGGCCCCCTCTGCGGTGACAACAAGGATGACCCTTGCTGACATTTCAAAGCAAGTTCACTGCCGCTGTCTCCTTGGTGCTCAGGGCAGTGTGGGGAGGGCACCTCGGGGCTGGTGCCCCCTCTCAGGAGCTGGGCTCGGGTGGGGTGTAACATGCCCGAGGTCACTGGTGGGCAGTGGGGAGCAGGGCTGCAGACCCCCTGCACAGGGCTTTGTCCCTGAGCTGGGGCTGTGTCCTCAGGCCAGGAAGGAACAGAAGGCGTTCTCAGCACTGAGAGGGGACCCCCTGGAAGACCGCGCCTTTGGAAGACGATGCCTCTCTGTGGACAGTTAACACCAACGCGTATGGGTCAAGGACACAGAACTGCATTTCATGCCTTGTTCTCATGACACTTTGATATTCAGTCTCCCCAGCAGAAAAGGGTTTGCAAAGACACAGAAGCTCCGATCCATCTCTCAGCCAGTTCCGGCATAACAGCAAACCCGCCACCTCCTAACGGCACTCGCAGATTACAGTCATAAGACCACACCGGCGATCTGCCCACCAAGACCCCGGGACCCAGGGTCATACGATTCCGGACAGTCTCTGCTGGGGAGACAACAGAACGTTCATCACCACCGGCTTTCTCGCTCATCTTGGCTCTGATTATTAGGGTGACTGCCCCTCCTTGGTGGGGACACCTCGGTTTCCCATCTCCACACCACGATGGTCTCCCTCGTTTGGGACTGGCACCAACAACATCACCCAGTTCCTAGCCTATCAGCCGACACAGGGCTCCAGGGTCAAATGTGAGCCAACACTGGGACTTCATTTTTCCTTCCTAATAGAAGCTTTCTACACAGATGGGATGCTGACACAGATTCGCAGCCACGGCAATGGGAAATACTTGCTGTCTTTAGTAGAAGGACCCTGGTAAGGCATGGAGAAATGGGGGTCCGTGATGGGAAATGCAGCATTCACCAAAGGCTGAAGACCATCACTGCCCTGGCCACCTGGGGATGCCCGTGAGCTGGCCGGCCCACGGAGGAGGAAGGTGGCATCTGCTCTGAGGCCGGCTGTGCATGGAGACCCCTGACCAGGGGCTCCTGTGACGCTCTCCCAGCCACCCTGGGGCGCCCAACAGGAAGTCCAAACCTTCCTTCAGTCCTGTGTGACCCGGGCTGGCCCAGGTGCACAGAGTATTGGCCTCAGCGCAGAACAAGTCCCAGGAGGCCAGAGGGGGTGGAGATGGGAGTCCTGGCATCAGTGCCCCCACTGACCCGGCCTTAACTGTCCAGGGCCGCCGTGGGCAGGACCCGCCAGGCTGGAGGCGCCCAGGGAACCTCTGTGGAGTGGACAGATGAATGAAGGAGGGCTCACTCATTTAGTCCCATGAGGAGACACATGTGGACACAAATAGCCACGCCGCTCGTGGTCACTCCTTCCCTGGGAGTTCATCAGCAGCACTATAGGACGCGGGGAGGGGCGCTGCTGCCCAGGAGGGTCCCAGAGGGCCTAGACGGATGGGGGAGACGGGCCAAGGTGCCAGCTCCTCCTCCCACCACCACCGGCCAGACCTCAGCCCAATGACATCGCTGGGCCTCCAAACACCGAGTGTCCGGGGGCTTCAGCCAGGAACCGACGATACCGCTAGATCGGCACTTTGACTTGTACTCACTCTCGCGTTTGCCAGATCATGTATTCTTGTTGGGGAAAAACAGACAATACAGAAACCTTCCCTTTTCTTTGTCTAAAATGTGGCTCTTCCAAGCCAAGAGGTGTCCGGAGGTTCTGTACTGGGGTCTTGGGGGGGAGTCCTGAGGCCAACGGGCCTCTTCCTTTCCGGGTGTTCTAAAGTGCCCGGGCCCCGTCCACACACCTGACCCGAGCTCCTGGTTCAGCCCCACCTTGAGCCCATCCCCCACCCCCCACTGGATGGCTGGTCTGACCCCGAGGAACGCAGACGGGGCAGGGGGAGCATGACCTCTTATTTTAAATGTGTGAACAGAATTCTCAAAAAATTATACTCCATCCAGAATGATGTACCTGATTTTTGCCCCAAACATCTGGGTTTTGATAGTAATCACGTTTCCACAATGTGATTCCCCCAACCTTTAGCATTTGGGTAGCACCATTGTGACTGTAGCCCCATTGCCTGGGCTCCATATATCATTACTTGTTTAGATTGATTCAGGGTTGTTTTGCGCTCAAATACCCCAGCGCCCCCCAGCAGCAGCACGAACAGAGCCACAGTTCTACGATGATGCACTAGCTACGTCTTTGTGGCTCACACTAAAATGAACACGTTCTGTCAGAGTGGAGATGCAGGGCCCGTACCCCCCAGCCTCACCTGTGGACCACAGGGGCTCGTGAGCCCCACGGGGGACACGTCACCTTTGCTCGTCCACCTGCCCCTTGGCGTGGAGGGTGCTAAGTCCCTGGGGGGACGCTGGGCTCCAAGTTCTTCTGCTGAGAATGTGAACGGTCAGGAGCACAGGCCTGGGGACACGAGTTGGTGCTGCCTGGAGGCTGGTGGATGGCAGAGCAACCCGGGGGACCCTCCATTCGCCCCACCTGTGCCGTGCATCTTCCCAGCACAAGGCACGGTGGGGAGCCCATGGTGCACGGGCTTTCCCTCCTGGCATCGGCACATTTTACTGGAGAGAGTGGACACACCTAAAGTGCAATGGATAATTCCAGGCAGCACTGAGGTCACATTCAGGGGGATAGAAGCCGACGACAGGGTGATTACAGGGGGAGCCCCTCCGAGGAGGTGGGCCTGACATCGGCTTTGAAGGAGAACGTGACCTGGAAGAGTTGACAGCGGGGAGCAGGGAGAAGGGCCAAGACGTGGGGAGGGGCACAGAGAACATTTCCAAAGTGTAGCCGTTCCGACTGGGAAGACACACAGACATGGTTGGCCATTCCCGCAGGAGGGAGTGTGATAAAACCCACGGGGAGGGTCTCCAGCCCCGGCCACGCCTCAGGAGGTCTGCCCCAGCTCTGGCCCAGTGGAGCCCTGAGACCGCATCCTTGATTTGCGGGTTGCCCAGCCAAGGGCACGTGCAAGGCCCTCCTGGGGGAATGTGGGCTGAGGCTCGGGTTTCAACATCCAGCTTGGGGAGATTTACAGCTCAAGTTAGCTCCGCACGTCCCACATCCTGACGAGTAATTTACTGAGTGCTTCAACTCGAAGGTGACAACTGAAAAATTAATCCCCAAAGCAAACGGGGAACTTGCAACTGGGATGAGAAGCCCCATCTCCGAGACACTGGTCTCCAGGGCTCGTCCCAGAAGGCAGTGCGTCTCTTTCCACCTGGGCCAACGTGGGGGGAGGCTGCCCTTGGGCAAACAGGGGTCACCTTGGACAGCCACCAGGGCTCATCGTTGGGCATTAATTAAACCTGCGGCCCAAAGGTCCTCCACTGGATGAGGGGCCAGAGAGTGGACGCTGCCCCTACTGCACGACGAGCAAGGGGCCAGTGGAGTCCAGGGGGACCGGAATGTTTCTTTGCTACACATGGATGTTAGGACAGAGGATGATCTGGGGTCCACCTGACCTCTACCTGGACCCAGTTCCAACAATCTCTGTATGAGTTTGCTCAGGCTGCTGGAACAAAGTTCCCCAGACTGGGCAGTTTAAACAACAACATTTACTGTCCCCCAGTCCTGGGGGCTGGACATCTGAGATCCAGGTGTGGGCAGGGCTGGTTCCTCCTGAGGCCTCTCTCCTTGGCGTGTAGAAGGCCGTCTCCTTCTTGTGTCATCACATGGTTGTCCCTCTGTGCGTATCTGTGTCCTGATCTCCTCTTCTTATAAGGACCAGTCATACGGGATTAGGGCCTACCCTAACAACCCCATTTTAACTTAATTACTTCTTTAAGGACCTCATCTCCAAATACAGTCACCTTCTGAGGCCCTGGGTGTTAGGGCTTCAGTATATGAATTTTGGGGAACATAGTTCAGCCCATGATGATCTCCAACAATCCTCTTTCTCATCCTAATTGCTCGCCCAGGCTCCTCTCCTGACTCTTCTGTGGCTGGAGGTCCCGCCAGTGTGGGGAAGGGCAGTGAACAGGGGTCAGGACCTTTTACAAACGGCTTTGTGATCTCTGGAGAGACACATCCCCTCTCTGGGGAAACAGGTGGGCTGAACTGGACAAGATCACAGGTCCCTTCTGCCTCTACACTCCTGGGTTTCAGGTGACACAGGGCTCAAAGTCAGGATGTCTGATGTGTCCCTATACTAATTAACACCGACTGCTGAAACCAATGCCCCCTAACGAAGAAGAGCGCAGTCACACGGGAAGTTATTTCTCCCCCAGGCGAGGTCCTGAGGAGTGGCAGCTTGCTTCCAAGGGGTGACTCAGGGCTCCAGGTGGTCCATTTCCAACACAGAGCTTCTGGGTTGGGGGGCACCTGCACCCATACGGTGGACGGATGGAGAGTGTGGAGGTGGCTCACGGAGGTTTAGAGCAGACCACACTCCCATAGACCTGACTGTGGGGCGCGGGCACCTGGGCAGTGGTGTCGCGCCATTTGCTGCAGAAGAAGAGGCTGTGGGCCTGGTGGACAGCAAGCGAAGGGGTGGCAGGGAAGTTGAAATTTGAATAAAGTTGCGAAGGAGAACCTGAAACAGCCTGGGGCCACCAAGGGGATGGGGACTGCTGGCTGTAGGAAGTCCCCAATGTGGGTGACAGCCTCAAAATGATTTTCTGTTGGGCAGGAAGCAGACGGCATCAGCAGCCTGTGCTCATGTCCCAGGAGCTCCCGGGTCCACGGGCGCCTCCCCACAGCTCCACGGGTAGGAGAAAAGGCCACGTCTGCAACTCTCCCCCGAGGTCCTCCTGACGAGAAAGCTCGAGCATCTCCCTAACCCGCCGGCCGCTCCTGGGACGTCCCACCTTCCTCCCCGGACCTTGGCTCCGATGGGATCCACAGGGGGCCCTTCCTCAGACACTCGAAGGTCAGCACACTCTGATAATCACCCCTGTGGGGCTCTGCAGAGGGTTCTGGAGCTGCTCTCTTTTCTGTCCTCTTTGGGTGACGGTTCCCTGAGAATCCTACTCTGTGCCACGGGTAAGAACTTGGGGGGAGGTGCCTGATTCTATTTTATTTTATAAGGCTTTATATTTTGGAACATTTTTAGCTTTACAGCAAAATTGAGCAGATAGCACAGAGAGTTCCCATATCCTGCCTTTCCCCCGGCCCCCAGCTTCCCCGCTGAGTAACATCTTGCAGTGGTGTGCTATCTATGTTACAAGTGACAAATCAATATAGACACATCATTGTTAACTACAGTCCACAGTTGACACTAGGGTTCACTCGGTGTTGTCCATTCTACGGGTTTAGACAAATGCATGTGTCCTGTATCTGCCATTACAGCATCCGTCAGAGTAGTTTCATTGCCCTAAAAGTCCTCTGTGCTCCACCCATTCTTCCCTCCTCCCAACCACTGATCTTTTTACTGTCTCCATAGTTTTGCTTTTCCGGAATGTCACAGAGTTGGAATCATACAGTACGTGGCCTTTTCAGATTGGCTTCCCTCACTGAGCAACACACACTTAAGTTTCCTCCATGTCTTTTCATGGCTTGAGAGCTCATTTCTTTTTATCACCGAATAATATCCTATTGAATGGATGTACCACAGTTTGTGTAAAGGACGTCTTGGTTGCTTCCAGGTTTTGGTGATTGTGAATAAAGCTGCTATAAACACTCATGTGGAACCTGGTCATATTTTTACAAAGCTGCGGCCGTAAATGTCTTGGCACCACTGCTGTGACTCATAAGGACCTGACAGCTTCCATATTTCAAGTGCTCCTTATATACCAGGCATTGCGCTAAAAGCTTTAACTCATTCATTCATTCACTCCTTCCCCGCTCAGCATTTACTGAGTGCCTCCTGAGTGCAGGTCTGCCCGAGGGCCTGGGGACAGGCAGGCAACCGGTCTCAGGATCGTATGAATTACAGACAAAAACCAAACAAACATACTATCATTTAGTGAGTTCCCGAGTAAAGGTGTGAACCCAGGCTTGCCTACTCTAAAGAACCTGCTACTAATCTTGAAACAAGGGACCGACATTGTAGGGGTTCCATGTGGAAGCTTCTGGAAGCATGCTTTGGAGGAGGAGCAGTGGGTGAGGGAGCCCCGGATCAAGTTAGCAGCCCTGGCTTTGAGGCCTGACGTGGCCCCGGGGGGCTCGGGGCTTGGCGTCCACGAGCTCTCGATGAAGGAGAGGACAGGCTGGGAGCACCGAGGGGCGAGGTGAGGGGAGGCTAGTGGGATGAGGGCAGGAAGCCCATGTGGGGGCCTGGAGGAGCTGCAGGCCAGGTGGCAATGAGGAGTCCTCGCTTTCAAAGCCATGCCACACGGCTGTGATCAGCACGTGGCTGAGATCCCACGTGCTCGGCCACCCCACTCATCATAGCTCCGAAAGACGGACAAGCAGAAAGCCCCACTCGGCCAGCCCTCCTGGAGCAGGGGCCCTGCAGGTGCTGAGATCCCCAGCGACTCCGCGGGAGCCGGACCTGGAACTTCCCAGGTGGGCAAGCAGCTTTCTGCGGCCACCCAGCTGCCTGGCGACTCTGAGGGAAGCAGCGACCACCCCGGACCCGGCGGCTGGGCTTCCTGCCGCTGGAGCTCCCAGGCTGGGGGCGGACGTCCCGGGCGCACACCTGCCCCCGTCGAGAGACGGAGGCCAGCAGACGAGGGTGCCGAGCCGGGGCTGAGTCACTGCTACTGTTTGAACATATTCCCCCTTTGAAATGACAGTCTTGCCAAGTATATTAAATGCCAATTGAGAACAAATGCCGCCGGGAACTCTGATCATCCTTCATCTTTTAAGCAAAGAAATGCCACACAGAGCTGGGAAATGAGGCGAAACCACGGAGGAGGAGCCCTGGGTCCACCCTCTCTGGCTTCACACTGCAGGGGCACAGCTGTCGCCAAGAGGGCGTGGTCCTTCTGGGGGTCCGTGGAGAGGCATTTGCATTAGAGACGTGCTGTACGCCCGTCTGAGGCTCTCGAGAGTGGCTCCTCTCTGTACGCCTGAGCCTGCTGGCTCGGTGCCACCGGGAAGATGCTCGTGCCTGCCCTCTAGACAATGGCACCGGGGCTCCCTGCAGGAAGGGCGGCAGGTTTCCCCTCTGAGCCAGCACTGGGCTTGCCCTGTGCACATGCCCAGCACAGCACAGCGACTGCCTGCCACCGTTGCAAAGATGCTGCCTGGGCAGCGGTTCAGAGCTCAGGTGGGAGCCAGCCCGCCTGGTCTCCAACTCTGGCTCTGCCACCCTCGGCTGGGCAACCTTAGATAAGTGACTTACCCTCTCTGTGCCTCGGTTCCCTCACCTATAACAGGTGGACAACACCAGTGCCGCTTCACAGGGATGCAAGGTGGGTCCATGAGAACATTCTGGAAAGAACTTAGCCCGGAGCCTGGCACTCAATGTATGCCTTGGTCCATGGCCTCCCTCCTGGAGACCCCTGTGGTTCTGCGGAGAGCTAGGTTCTATGCCAGGCATGGGCCGAGCCCAATGAGACATGGATTATCTGCCACTGTCCCGAGCCGGAGACGGACAGAGAGACACAATGGCAACACGGAGGCACCTGGCCTCCTGGGGGATGTGAAAATTCACGGTAGCACAGGCACACAGCTTCCCCTCTGGACTCGGCCTCCAGGGTACATCTGCGCACCTCAGTACAGACAGCAGAGAGCGCACACACCTCTTGTTTTTCTTCTTCAGTTTAACAGACTCTATTTTTCACATCAGTTTTAAGGTGACAGAAAGACTGTGCAGAAGGTACAGGACGTTCTTGCACACCACACCTCTTTTTCTGACACGATAGTAACATGGTCGACATGCCGCTCGGTCCTTGCTTTGTTCACTTAAAATCATTTACTAGGGAACGCATCCCCTAGCGGGATGCCAGAGCCGCCTCATCTTTTCAACAGCGGCACTGTGCACCCCTGCATGGATGCTCTGGGGTTTATTTGACTAGCGTCCCCCGGGGGACACATAGGTTGTTTGCAGGAGTTTGCACCTGGGAAAGCAGAGAGGTAGGACGAAGTCCTGGAAATGCACAGGCTGGGTCAAAGGGCATTTGCATTTAATATTTTCATAGGAACTGATGAGTTGTCCTCCAAAGCTGTGCCAACGTAACCTTTCCCCAAAATTAAGAGAGTGCCTCCTGCCCACTCCGCTCCTGCCCAAACGGTAGATAACCAGATGCAAGAAAGAAAGAGTCTTGAGCCAGAAAGGTCCTTCTCTCTTCCCACCTAGGACCACCCATGCTCTGGGGTTGCATACAGAGTGGACTGAAGTATACGGGATCCTTGTGAAGACCGCTGGCCGTGGATCAGTTGTAATTCTGTGTAACAGCAACAAACACGAACAGAAATTAAAAAATACCTTTACAACGTCTTCAAAAAATATGAAATAGGGATAAATCTGGCAAAAGATTTGCAAGACCTGTACCCTAAAAATGTTCAAACATCACCGAGAAAAGTGAAAGACCTAAGGCAACCAGAGAGGTTTCTCCCGATTATGTGGCGGAAACTCAATATTGTCTTAAGACATCGACTCTCTCCAGCTTGATCTATGGAGCCAATGCGGTCCCAATCAAGATCCCAGCAGGCTTTTCACAGAAATGATGAGCTGATGGTTAAACTCACATGGAAAGGTGAAATAGCTAGAATAGCCAAAAAGAACTTGGAAAAAGAAGAACAAAGTTGGAGAACTAACTCGACCTGATTTCAAGACTTATTATGGAGATGCAGTAACTAAGACAGCGGTGCCAAGACAGACAGATAATGGAACAGCAGAGAGCACTCAGAACCAGACCCACAGACACATGGGAACAACAGGGTTTTGACCAAGTGCAAAGGCAGGTCAATGGAGGAAGGATTTGCAGTGATGTCCTGGCTCTCATTTCTGCTGCTGGTAGATTGTGCGTTTCTTTTTTTCCCCCTAGATAAGCCTGGCTAGAGGTTTATCAATTCTATTGATATTCTCAAAGAATCTGCTTTTGGTGTCATCATTTTTCCCTACTAATTTTCTATATCATCAATTGCTACAATCTTCATTATTTCCTTTCTTCAGCTTACTCTGGGTTTAATTTGCTCTCGGTCTTTCAGTTTCTAAGAGTGGAAGATGAGGTCATTGATTCGAGGGCTTTCTTCTTTTCTAATAGAGGCATTTCATGCTATAAACTTCCCTTAAGGGTGGCTGTGGTGGCAGCCCTCACATGCTGATATGCTGTGTTTTCATTTTCATTCAAGTCAAATACTTTCTAATTTCTCATTTGATTTCTACTTTGACCCACACATTATTTAGAACAATGTTATTTAGATTCCAAATATTTTGGGAATTTCCAGATATCTTTCTCTGATTCCTTCCTAATATGATGCTGTTGTGGTTAGAGAACACATTTGTATGGCTTGAATAATTTTGAGTTTATTGAGACTTGTTTTATGAACCAGACTATAGTTTATCTTGATAACGGTTCCAAGTGCACTTGAAAAGAAAGCATAGAGAGTCCTTAAAACGTCAATTAGGTCAAGCTGGTTGATGGTGTTGTTCAAATTTTCTATATTCTTATTGATTTTCTATCTGCTTGTTCTATCAGTTGTTGCAAGAGTGTGTGTTGAAATAATCTGATTATAATTGTGGATCTGTCTGTTTCTCCTTACAGGTCTATCAGTTTTTGCTTTGTGTATTTTGAAGCTCTGTTATTATGTGCATATGTTTAGAGTTCTTATGTCCTTCTACAGAACTGACTCGTGTATCGTTATGAAATAACCTTCTTTAACTCTGTTAACATTCTTTGTTCTGAAATCTACTTCGATGCTAACACAGCTATTCCAGTTTTCTTTTGATTAGTGTTAATGTCTAGCCTTTCTACCCTCTTACTTGGAACATATTTGTGTCTTTATAACTGAAGTGCGTTCCTTGGAAGCAAGCATCTTACTTTTTCACCCAACTTGATAATTCTGCCTTTCAATTGGGGAGTGTTTATGCCATTTATATTTAATGTGATTATTGATATGGTTAGGTTTAACTCTGTCTTCTTTCCATTTTTTTTTGGCTTATGTGTATTTTATCTCCCCTTCTCTCTTTTCCTGCCTTCTTTTGGGTTATTTTTTATGATTCCATTTTATCTCCTTTGTCAGCTTATTAGCTATAATTCTGTTTTGTTATTTTAGCAGTTGCCTTAGGGTTGATAGTATACGTCCTTAACTTACAAACAAGTGAGGTTCTACACTTCACATATGGTATAAAAACCTCACATAGTATATTTCCATTCCTCTCCTCTCAGCCTTTAACATATACATTACTTTTCCATATGTTATGATCCCCAAACCACATTGTTATTATTTCTGTTTAGAGCCAATGATCTTCCAATGGGATTTAAATAATAGGAACACTTCTTTCTATCTCCATGCAGTTACCATATCTGGTGACCCTCATTCCTTTGAGAATTTCCATCTGGTGTCATTTTCCTGTTACCTGAAAGACGTCCTTTAAAATTTCCTACAGTGCGGTCTGCTGGGGATGAAGTATTACAGCTTCTGTATTTTGAAGAAGTCTTTATTTTACCTTTGTTTTTGACATAGCTCTGCTTTCCCCTCCCTTTCAGTACTTAAAAGACATTTCTCCCCTGTCTTCTCATTTGCATCATTTCTGACAAGGTACCTGCTGTCATCCTTGTGTTTGCTCTTTGTATGTAATGTGTCCTTTCCACTCTCTGGTGGCTTTTAAGATTTTTATCTTTATCACTGGTTTTGAGCAATTTGAAAACTATGTGCCTTGGTATATTTTTTTTCTCCCAATGTGTCTTGTGCTTGGGATTCATCAAGTTTCTTGGATCTGTGAGTTCACAGTTCACTCCAAATTTGGAAAAATTTCCATCATTTTTTCTTAAAATATTTTTTTCTACCCTCTCCTCACCAAAACACCTCCATTTCAGGGATTCTACTGACACGGATATTAGGCTGTCTGAAGTTGTGCTACAGCTCACTGATGCTCTGTTTTGTTTTTTTAGATTATTAGTCAGTTTTTCTCTCCGTGTTTCCTTCGGGATAGTTTCTAATGCACTTCTTCAAGTTCACTATTCTTTTCCTGTGCAATGTCTGAGCTGCCATTAATCCCATCCTGTGTATTTTTCATCTCAGACAATGCATTTTTCATCTCTGGAAGTTTGATTTGAATTTAAAATTCTTAAAATTTTTAATCGTGGTAAAATATACATAACACAAAATTTGTCATCTTAACCATTTTTAAGAGTTGTTTTAAAATATACTTCCCCTGTCTCTATAAACTTTTTGAGCATATGGAATACAGTTATAATGATTCTTTAATCTCCCTGTCTACTCATTCTAACAACTGTGTCCATTCCTAGTCAGTTTGGATAATTTGATTTCTCTCCTCATTATGGAGAGTATTTTCCTGTTCTTGGCATGCCTGGGAATTTCTGAACGGATGCCTGACATCATGAATGTTACTTTGTTGGGTTGCTGGATATTTTTGTATTCTTATAAATATTCCAGAGCTTTGTTCTGGGTGCCGTTACCCGGAAAGAGTTTGATTCTTTCAGGTCTTGTATTTGAGATCTGATGGTGAGATCAGAGCCACGATGAGTCGAGGACTTATTCTCCAGTATGGAGGCAAGAACCTTCCGAGTAGCCTTCCCAACACTCCATGAATTATGAGGGTTTTTTTCAGTGCAGTGGGTGGGAAGAGGCACCTCCATCCTGTGTGAGTTCCAGACACAGTTCTCTAAGCCTGTGGGTGATACTTTCTCCAGTTTCCTCACACACGTGCTGATCAGTGCTCTGATGAATGCTCGAGGGGGCCCCTCTGCAGATCTCAGGGTTCTCCCTCTGTGTAGCTTTTTCCTCTTTGGCACTCTAGCCTGCAAACTGTTGCTGCTGTGGTCTCCCTGGACCCTCAGCTCCATTTCTTCTACTCGAGTATCCTTCCAGCCTCTGCCTGGTGTCTCTCTCCCCGTGCTGAGCCTGGAAACTCTCGGTGCAGGAAGCCGGGGCAGTCGTAGGGCTCAACCCGTAACTTTCCTATCTTTCAGCTATCACTGTCATGTTGCCTAGTGTCTTGTCTTCAAATCTCTTGTTTCACATCTTTTATCTGAGCTTTGGTTACTTCCTGTGGAATCATAAATCTAGTATCTCTTCCTATCATGGCCACAAGCAGAAATAGAAGTAGGCATTATTTTTTTATTTTTATAATTTTCTTTCTTTCTTTCTTTTTTCCCCCAAAGCCCCAGTAGATAGTTGTATGTCATAGCCGCACATCCTTCCAGCCGCTGTACATGGGACGCGGCCTCAGCATGGCTGGAGCAGCGGTGCATCGGTGCGCGCCCGGGATCCGAACCCGGGCCGCCAGCAATGGAGCGTGCGCACTTAACCGCTAAGCCACGGGGCCAGCCCTATTTTTTTAATGTTTAAGTCTTTTTTATGGAAAATTGCAAACATAAACAAATGTAAAGAGGAGTACCAGGATAAGCCCCATGGTCCTTCTGGTAGCTTCCACAGTCATCCATTTTGTGGCATTGTCCTTACTAAGACAGAATCACACTTCCCTGCCTTTAACCCACACTACCTCGTTACTCATGGTGCTGTTAGTAGCTGACCCCAAATGGGAGTGGAAAAGCGACACAGCCAGCCGTCCCAGGACACTGACTGTTCACCCCCTGCCCCCAGCCCAAGGCTGAGAAGTCTGTCCCCTGCCCCCCCAGGCTCACTGCAGGTGAGGTGGCTCCCACAGCCCGAATGCCAGGACTCTCTACTCAGACTCATTCTGAAGTCCATAACCACAACTGACAAGGACACAGGTGATCACTGACCTTGAAAAAGGCAGAAATTACTGATATTCCTGAGCGACTGAGCCTCACGCCCTGCCTCCTGCATTTGCAGAGAGCACGCACCCAGCAGCGACACCAGCTTACACAGACACGGGGAGATCAGCCGCGGGCCATTCACAAGTAATTCATTTAGCCTCTATCATAACCACTTAGCAAGCTCCTCTCTCTCTCTTTCCTGTTCAGAGACCTTTGGATGCGTCAATATGAATAATTGATTTGAGCAGGAAAGCCTCGAGCCTTTGAGGTCCCTCATTAATTACCTGGACAGAAAGAAGGAAGAATCTGTCCTCAGCCACACATCCGCCAAACGAGATCAAAGACTCCCCACCTGGCACTGATCGGCTCCTCGGTTGGCAAGATGTACCATTTACCTTCACTGACGGCAAAATGCTTCTGGAACTCTCTGAATAGCTGCTGAGTCCCACCACCATATTCACGGGGTGCTGCCCTTCCCTGTGTCAAACACGTTTGGCTACAACCGACGAAAAGGTGGTCAGCAGAGCTTCTTTTTTGGGGTGCTGTGACGGGCTGAACTGTGTCCCCCTCGAAATTCCCGTGCTGAAGCCCCCCACCCCAGCACCTCAGAACGTGACTGTATGTGGAGACAGAGTCTCTAAAGTGGTAATTAAGTTAAAAACGAGGCTGTGAGGGTGGGCCCTAATCCAATCGGACTGGTGTCCTCATGAGAAGAGGAAATTTGGACACTTAAAGACACACCAGGGGTATGCACACACGGACGAACGGCCATGTGAAGAGAACACCATCTGCAGCCCCAGGAGAGGATCCTCAGAGGGGACTGGCCCTTCCGGCCTCTAGAACCGTGAGAAAGTGAGCTTCTGTGGTTTAGGCCACCCAGTCTGTGGCGTTCTGCTATGGCAGCCCGAGCTGACTCACACAGGTGCAAAGCCCTGTGCCAGCTGTAGGGACGGCAGGGACACTGAATATATATTTTCCATCCCATACAGCTTAAAATGGATGGGGCTATTCTAACCCAAACAGCCAGGAGACAGGATACAAAAGAGTGGGCAAGGAGACTGGGAGTGAGACGAGCCCAGAGTTAGTTCACGGTGAACTGCAGGCTGGCGGCGCTCTTTCCTGAAGGACTGGGAGGCCAGGGGGCAGAGGCTGGGGTACGACACTGACCCTCCCTGGGACGTTTTCTGCTAAGGGGTCAGAGGAGACCTCCCTCCAGGGGGAACCTAGAAATCAGCTTCCTCGGTCAACTGTGGCTGCCGCCTCTGCTTCTAACAGCGACATGAACCTGGGGAGGCTGCAGGGGGGGATCCTTCCAGAGCTGTCTCCAGCCCCAGGATGAAGTCTAACTTCCTCTCTGAAAATCCCCAGCCCGTAACCTTAGGAGAGAACTCAGGAAAAAGTAGTGTCAGGAAAGACACACGGAGAGCTTCCCTTCCCTTCCCTCTCTCTCGGCTCCCCAAAAGCTCCTTGCGGGGAACTCCTCAGCTTAATAACCTAAAAAAGCACTAAAAGCGATTCCAAATAACGCATTGAATGGGTTCTTGGAGGCGGCTGAAATCCGCAAGCTCCGTGGAGCCGGGGAACTTCCTATTCTGGGTAGAGCCTCCGGCTGGAGAGAAAGCGCCTGAATTTCCCCAAAGCCAGTTTGCTGTGGAAGACAGCCATTGTTCCTCGTGCAGGATGCAGCCACCCGGCACCTCCACCCCCGTGTGGGCAGCAGACTGCTGCCGGCCTGCCCACTTCTTCCGGGCGGAGAGGGGTTTGTTCTTTTCAGGGAAGCAGTGGGTAGCGGGCAGAGCGCAGCGAGCCAGGTGTGGTCCATCCGGGTGGAGTGCCCGTTCTGGAGGCAATTAGGCAGGGCAAGCCACAGTCTGCAGGGTGTGGCCTCCAAGGAGTTGTTCTTGGCACACCCTCGCTGGAGAGCCTCCTCCTCCCTCTCTTCCTGGGGACTGGAGCCCCTGCCACCCCCACTCCAGCTGGTTACAGCTGAGGAGCCTGGCCCTGTGTCCACAGTGCAGCTGGATGACGAGTGACAGAACCGCCAGCCAGCGACGGCTCTCATTCCCTGAGGGTGCTCTAAGCCGCCAGCTTCGGGCACACAGCGCATGGGCTCCATTCCCTCCTCTCACCCTGATGGAAAGTGAGCCCAGCCCTAGGGTCCCCTCACTCTGAGCAGACGTCAGTGCCGAGGGAGGGGCACAGGGCTTGGTGATGCAGCCTCTATCGTGGATGGCTGCGGGGTTCCTGGGTGGTGGGGTGTAGGAGCCACGCCCAGGCTTTCCTCTCCGTGTCCCCCAGGTGGGACCTCCTCTTCCCTGGTTTCCAGGCACCATGTGGGGGGCAATTCGGTATCACTGGCCCCAGAGCTCTGGAGGGTGGAACAGCAGGACCTGGATCCGTGTGGGGGTGCAGGAGGAAGCTCCGGGGTCCCAAGGGGAGGATGGTGGGCTGACAGAGGGATGGGACCCCTGCAGGGAGATGAGGCCCAGGTGGTGGTGATGGTGGTGACGGGGGCCCTAGTTCTATGTGTCCAGCTCCCATCTCCCCTCTGCTGGTAACTGCAGCCCTTTTCCTTCTGGGGCCAAGCCATGTGGTCCCAGGATACTGTCAATGGGAGGACACGTCCACGTGACCCCATCCTGGCCAATCAGAGCCTCCCATTTCCTAGGCCACAGTGATTGGTTTAGGGCTGATCATGTGACCCATGTCAGACCAATCAGAATCCTGCCTGGGTGTTTCTGCCAGATCTCCTGGGAAAGGTGGTCTCCTGTCTTTGGGGGGCTGGCATGCTGGAAAGGTGTGTGAGCAGGTAGCAGTCTCTTCAGCAGTGGGAAAGGCAGGCCAGCACTCAAAAGGGCAGCAAGTCAACACGGAGAGACAGAGAGAGAGAGACAGAGAGAGAGATAGATACACAGAGAGAGATAGAGACACAGAGAGATAGAGACAGAGACAGAAAGACAGAGAGAGACAAAGAGATGGAGGGAGAAACAGAGAGAGAAGAGAGAGACAGAGACAGAGAGAGCAGAAAGATAGAGAGATACAGAAAGAGAGAGAGACGGGGACCACAGTGGACCTCTGCATCCAGCTGTGCATCTGGGGGACCGATCTCCTAATGGTTCACTTACCCGCACATTCATTGCCAATTCAACTTCAGGTATTCGGCAGGACGCCATGAGCTGCCGCTGTCTGTTTTTTGACCTATAACCACGGCAGCCTTGTATGGCTCCACTGACTGGTGGGGGGGGGGCTTCTATCACGGAAAGCCCTGAATAAAAATGGGTTCAGCTGGTTGCTGCGCTGAGCCGCACTGCCCCCGGCCCTTTGAAGCCCTTCCCTCTTTCAGATCTTAGGGGGTTCACGAGGGGCCCAGAGCACTCCTGGCCTTGATGACAAGTGTTTTTTTAAATTTCATTTTAAATTCCTAATGGTAGAACTTCAGGCCCCTGCACCTCCCTGGGGTGGGCTGTCTAGGTGGCCCTGACCACAGGAGGGTCCTGCCTGGCTCTCTTTGGGAGCTGTGGTCAAGGGCACCCCTGAGTCTGCTTCTGGGGACCAGCACCCCTGTGCCATCACTGGGCTCCCCACGCAGGCCTTACTCTGGAAGGGGCCCCGGGCAGCCTGCACCTGCGTCTCTCTGTGGGCGGCGCTGGCTCCTCGCCTGCTCTGCTGAAAGCCTGGCACCCCCGTGGGCACAGGCCGGGCGGCTGCAGGTCCAGACAGTGCCACCCCTTCCTGATCACTTCAGCCAGGCCCGCTTCTCGAGAGACAGTGCCAAGGACTGCAGGACGTGGGGAGTCCTGGACTGGGGAGGAGGGCTGCCGAGACACCCCAGAAACTAGTGCCTTCTCACCCCCAGGGTCCCACATCCACCAGGTCCTCAAAGGTAGTTCTCTTTCTGGAGCTCTCAGTGTGGTTCCAGGGACACAGGCTCTGTTTGTCACACAACTGGAGACAGAGGCTGGGACTGGACCCCAGGCCAGAGAGAGAGGAGAGGACAAGAGAAAGAGAGAGGAGGACAAGGAGACCCCCCCGCCCCGGCACGTTCCCCGCAACTTTCCAGTTCCGGCTTCACAAGAGAGGACATGCAGACAGCAGGTAAGCACACAAAAAGATGCTCAGCGTCATGAGTCCTAGGAGAAATGCAAAGTAAAACCCCAACGAGACACCGCTGCACACCTATCGCAAGGTTTACAACGAGAAAGACCGGCCACACCGAGTGTCGGTGAGGATGAGGAGGAGCTGGAACCCCACACGCGGCTGGCGGGAATGCAAAGTGGTGCAGCCGCTTTGGAAGACAGTTTGGAAGTTTCTTAAAAAGTTACACATTTATCCAGCACATGACCCAGCCATGCCCCTTCTGAGTATGCCCAGGAGAAACAAAACCATACGTCCACCCGAGACCGGAACATGAGTATTCACAGTCCCTTGATTTGCAGTAGCCCCAATGTGGGGAGAGTTGATGCCCATCGGCAGCGGAGGGGTGAACCAAACTGTGGCAGATCCGCACAATGGAACATCACTCAGAAATACAGAGGAACAAACCATCGCTACTCACAAATCTCAAAACAATTACGCTGAGCGAAAGAAACCAAACCCAAAAGAACGTAGATGGTGTGATTCTGTTTATGTAAAATTCTAGAAAATGCAAACTACCCTACAGTAGCAGAAAGCTGAGTGCTGGTTGCCGTGGGGATGGGAGGAGAGCGAGAGGTGGGGTCACACAGAAGCACCAGAAGCTTCTGGGGCGATAGACGGACTTATTGTCTCGACCTTGGCGATGTTTTCACCAGGGCACACGTACGTCAAAACTTATAAAAGCGTACACTTTAGATCTATGAAGTTTATCGTATGTTGATTATACCTTCATAAAGCTCTTTGAAAAAAAATACATCATCACACCATATCACAGGAGGCCACCAGGGAGGCTGCCCCTGCGGGGGAAATGGCATTCAGTATGAAGAAAACTCAAGAGAGTGGCACCAAGACACAAATAACCTCCCAGCGGCCCCTTCAGCGTTGACCAAGCATCAAAGGTCTGGGAGACAGTGCCAGAGTCCACGTCTCCTGCCAGCCCCGCTGCTCCTGGGGTGAGGGCAGGAAATGGGATGCTAACTGACGCTCCTGCCCCAAACCCCATGCGTCACTTCAGGAAAGGCCATTTTTGCATTCTGTCTTAGCATCTGCAGAGTACTTCTCACCCCAAGGATATGGGGGCACACCCCACCCCCCAGCGGCCGTGGGGGCTGCTGGCAGCACTCCCCACCCCGCTGCAGTGCCTTGGCTGAGATCAGAGGGTGTCCTGGCAGAGCCCGGGTCTTGCTCCCTCCCGGGAGCTGACCCCGCTATGCCAGGCTCTCTCTGGCCCCCAGCCCTCCTCTTTTCCCACCCAAGGCCCTGCCCTGTGTCGCGCCTCTGCCCCCAGCCCAGATCTCCAAACTCAGACAAGTGTGGACTCCCCGGGCCAGGGCCCAGGGGCCGGGGCCCAGCCGCAGCCGTGCCCCCCAGCTTGGTGTGCATGGAGAACTCAGCCAGTCCCCTCCCGTCTATGACCTCACGGTGGCCCCCTGCCCAGCCCCTTAGGTCCTGCCTCAGTTTACCCCGGCTGATCAACCTGCAGCACACGTTTTGTTTGGGGCCTTTCTCCTGGGCATTGACACTGGTCCCAGGCTGTCCCGGCCTCTTGGGAACGTCTTGGGGTACAGGGCTGGGGGCTCCACACACATCCTGCTAGGACACTCACCTCACAGGACATCAAATCCCCATCTCTCCATGGGGGAGTGACGGGGGGGGTCTCTGGAGGCAGGAGAACAGGCTGGCTTGGTGCCGACCTCTGCCCCGTTCCCACTACTGCAACTTCTGACTGGTCGCCTAAGGTCTCTCACTCATTCATTCACTCATTCATTCATCAAATATTCGACTCTTGGCCCGTGCCTCCTCCCATGGCCACCTGTTTGCACTCTGACAGGGGACTTCTGGCCATTGTTCCTCTGCCCACGAGGGGAGGTCTGGCCTGAAGGGTGTCTGTGCCTTTCCCCTACTCAGCACGCAGTCCTGGCCCCGCCGGCCGGCTTTATAACGTCCAGTTTTGTAATGCGTGCATGCATTACAGAGTATAAACAAATAAACACACACACAAATGACGAGGGTGCGAGATCAGAGAAGTGCAGAGGTTCTGAGGCTGCAGAGCATCTCCCAACATGTGTTCTGAGAAGCCCAACCTGTGGTTGGGCGCCGGGGTGAAGTTTGGGGGTGTGGGCTGGGCAGTGTGAAGGAAGGTGAGTTCCTGCCGGCTCTGTGGAGCCGGGCCCTGATGGTTCTTTCTCAGCATCGACACCAAATCCTGGGGCTTCGCTGCATGCAGGCTGGCACGTGTCAGGATCTCAGTAATGGTTTGTTGACTGCATCAACCGAGCATTGAGAATCATCGAGAGTAAGCGGCAGGACACTGGCATCCCAATTGTGAATGAAGCTTTTTGGCAGAGGGTCTCGTAAGGTGTGAATTCTGGGAAACAGAACGTGGAATCCATGAGCACCGGGCCATCGCACCCACCAAGAGCTTGTCTGTGACTCAGCGAGCCCTCTATTCTTCTAGGTGCTGCGACCCCGCCCAGGACAGGATAGGAACCCTCATTCCCCAGGTGGGTGGGTGGGGCCGGGGGCAGCGCAGCTTCAGGAGAAGGTCCAGAGCTGAGTCCAGGCAGGGAGGGAGAGAGGGCGGCCGGGTTGAGCCCCGGCACCTCCTGTGCCAGCGGAAGGAGCACTGGACTCTGAGTCAGGAAGCCACACTCCCAGCCCTGCCTCTGCCCTGAGCAGCTTGAAGGAGGGGCCAAGCCCTCCCAGAGCCTCAGTTTCCCCACTTAGAAGACGGGGATGCCCCGGGCCGCTGTGAGGCTCAGTGGACCTTTGTGAGTCACCGTCTCCTTAGGCCTCACTTTCTTCCCCTGGGAAATCTGTCTCAGAGGGACTGTGACGTGGTTAATGAGCCGGTCCGGGGATGGAGCCTGCAGGCTGTGAATGCCCAGTGAACGTCGGCCCTCAGAAATAACCACGGTAGTCGTGCAGCTTGTGGAAGGGACGGCCGTTATTTTCACACAGGTCCCAAGACACCCTGGGGGACATGGTGGGTGCCCGAGAACGCTGGTCCTGCACCTGCCGAGCCGAGGCCTCAGACCTGAGGCCCCACCTCTCTGCCTCCCTGCCTCCCGGGGACGAGCATGAGCAGTGGGCGTCCGCCTGCCCACCCCCTGCCCCCTGTACCTGCATCACCAAGAACCTTCTTCCCTCAGTCTGGAAACTGTGACATGGATGTGATCCCACAGAGCCGAGGCGCCCCCAGCGAACTCGTAATCCCCACCCCATCAGAAGAAGGACGAGCGACTCCAAACCACGCCTTGGGTGAACAGTGACATTTTAAAGCAGAACGGGGTGTTGTCAACGTCTCAGACCCCAGGCCTCCGGTCCGGGGTGGTGATGGCTCAGCAGACCCAGGACCCTGGGAGAATCTAACCAGGCCGTGGGAGGGGCACCTCGGCTGTGGCCCGTCTCGCTGGCGGAGCAGCTCTCCGCCTGGCTCCCTGGGGAGGGCCGCCCACCTGCAGGTTGGGAGGCGGGGGCCTGGCTCAGACCCCCGGGCAGCACTGCGGGGCTCGGGAAGGTCACGCCATCTCCCGAGCCTCCGTTTCATCGTAACCGGGGGCTTAAATCACACCAGCCGGTTTTCAGAATTAAGACACAGGTGCCGCCCCTCCCCAGTGGGATTTCCGACTCCTGACACCCACGAAATAGATGGGGCAGTTGATCTGTTTGGGGGACAGGTCCCCAAACCTTGGCCCCCAGTCCGTCAGAGGCAGTGGTGCAGAGCACACAGGGACCAGAGCCCCCAGCTCCTTGCCCGGTCGCAGTCAGCCCTGCCGCCCAGCTGCCCTGCTGCCCCGTCCACTCTTGGCCTCCAAGGAGCCCTAACTGACACCCACATCACATGACAAGTGGTCTGTAAGGACAGCAACGTGGCTGACTCCCCTCAGTGGCCTGGTGATGTCCATAAGCCAGCCGCTCATTCACCACCCCTCTGCTCTGGAACATTCCATTTCCCAGAATGCTCTTTTCACAGCCCACACCCTAAAGCTCCCTGGGACCTGGTGCTTTGGCGGCCACCCCAAAAACACAGCTGGGGTCCCCACACGGCCTGCATCCCCAGGGTCCTCTCCCCTGACCCGGCAAAGACCCTAAACCAGGAGGAAGAGAAGTGTGCGGCCGAGACAAGCCACGGCCCCCGCGTGGTTCCCGGACTTGGGGTTTCACAGCCTGCCGCACGGTGACCAGGGAGGGGCCCCTGGCCTCGCTGATCTGGGCGTCCTCGTACGTAAGCCGAGGGTCCTGACCCCTGAGGTTGGATGAGCTGTGTCAGGTAACCCAGGACCTGCACAGAGCGAGTCCTCCCTCACGGGGCCTGTTCTTTCATCAGCCAACAGGGTGGGAGGGAGGTTGCAGGAAACGCCCCAGGGACCCTCATGGGTCATCAGGATAGTACGTGTGCTCAGGATGCTGTGGGAAAGGCCCAGTAGGGGTGGACTCAGGGACAGCCCCTCTGAGGATGATGCCAAGGTCTCAGGAGGGCCTTCCAGGTGGGAGGAGAGTCACAGGTGGGAGGACCCAGAGCAGGTCTGGGCATTGGGGGGCCTTAATCCAGTGTGACTGGGGCCCTTATAAGAGGGGGAGACCAGGACGCACACACAGAGGTACAACCATGTGACGACACAGGGAGACAATGGCCGTCTACACGCCCAGGACAGAGGCCTCAGGAGGAACCAGCCCTGCCCACACCTGGATCTCAGACGTCCAGCTTCCAGGACTGGGAGACAATACATTTCTGTTGTTTAAGCCGCCTGGGCTGTGGGACTTTGTTACAGTTGCCTGAGCAGACTAATACACAGAACTTGAACCCTGACTTCTGACTCGAGTCAGGCTTTGCTAAATACAGGTGCATGTGAATCTGAATATAGGTGAGTGTGAATACAGGTGAATGTGAACTTGAATACAGGTGAGAATGTACACAGGTGAGTGTGAACCTGAATACAGGTGAGAATGTATAGAGGTACGTGTGAACCTGAATACAGGTGAGTG
Source organism: Ceratotherium simum simum (assembly GCF_057802395.1). Lineage (NCBI taxonomy): Eukaryota > Metazoa > Chordata > Mammalia > Perissodactyla > Rhinocerotidae > Ceratotherium > Ceratotherium simum. Next base: position 3,764,909 of record NC_141933.1, on the reverse strand, counting down.
TGAATACAGGTGAGTATGAAACTGAATGCAGGTGAGTGTGAATACAGGTGAATGTGAACTTGAATAAAGATGAGAATGTATACAGATGAGAGTGAACCTGAATACAGGTGAGTGTGAATACAGGTGAGTGTGAATCTGAAGAGAGGTGAGTAGGAATACAGGTGAGCATGAGACCTTTGCTGAACACAGGTGAGCATGAACACAAGACTAACTATCCTTGGCCTCACTCTGATTTAGTAAAAGCAGGTCCTTCACAAACTTCTGGCCCCAGCCATTCCTGGCGTGTGAGGATGCCGAGGGAGTGGACGCCGCCCCAGCTGAGCACTCTGTACCGGCTTGGTGGACTCATCGTAGTTTTCAAGAGCATCATTTCCAGCCAGGGAACTCATTAGGCAGGACTGAGAGTCTGAATGAAAAATGAAGGTCTGACCTCTTGATAAAACAGAGGGAGTGCCCCAGCCTGGGGTCCCTGTGACAGGGCAGGTGGTGGGACCTGTCACTCTTGAGTGTCCAAGGCTGGGGCTGGGGTTTAAACACGTCTTCCTTGGAGGAGGCCCCTATGAGACCCAGACTCGTGTTTGCAATGACAGGAAACCCCCACTGAGCAGAGGCCTGGAGGGAAGAAGCCCGTCCGTATGGAGCACCTACGATGTGCAGCCTGGGAGCCATAAACCCAGATGTGCCAGCCCCGCTCTCTGCCTGGTGGCTGAGCGGTGTCTGCTACCTGTCGGCACAGACCCACCCCCACCAGGGGGCAGCTGAGCTGTAGGGCAGCCCGGGCTGGCTCTTCAATGGTGCTGTGTGCCCGTGACCAGAATCCACTGCAGAGCCATTAGTCCCGTGTGGAAAGTAGTCTCTGGGTGAGCCCTCCCATCCTATGGGCAAAGGCTTGCACCAGGCACTGCAAGTTTCTCGGCAAAACCTTACGACCATCCCCAGATTGTGCCTGGCAGAGGAGACCCTGAGAGTTGCTGGGAAGGATCCAGAGGGCTTCAAAGTGCAGGACACCCAGTCTCCCAAGCCTGCCCTGTGGCCCAAGACCCTCTGATGTCAGCCTTCTTTCCCTACGTTTTCCTTGAGCCCCTGTGCGCCAGCCTTGTGCCCCAGCTGGGACATGGTGGAGACAGACAGATGGCCATGCTATGGCACCAAGGGCAAGCCACATGCACTTTGTTATAAGTGCTAGGCAGTGGGGGTTCGGAAGGGGCACAGAAGACAGAGCAGAGAAGCTGGAGAGTGGGGGAGGGGCCTCGGCACTGGGGAAGGAGGAGAGGGAGCACTGGGCAGGAAGGACAGCATGTGCAAAGGCCCGGGGTGGGTGGGAGCCAGAGTCAAGGGGAGCGTGGGCAGAATTTGGGGGATGGAGGAATAATCACTGGCTGAAACCTACTGGGTGCCATCTGTGCTGATGGCCCCTCCATACATCCTAAGACCCTAAGATCCTAAGACTACATACCTCCGTACTCCCCGAAGACCCAGCCACCCGAGATGAGCATTTCCCTGGACCCTGAAGCCCAAAGAAGCCCATGCCTCACCGAGGTTTGACTCGGCTCCCGGAAGAGCTTAGCCCCGGGATACCACCAGGCTGCCCGAGGCCTGCAGAGCAGACAGGGCTGGGGGAACAAACTGGAGGGGGCGGGAGGTGAAGGAGGAGGCCATGCTGGGTGCTGTGGGGACTTCATTTCTCAAGAGGCCTGAGACGTGAGAGCCCTGCTCAGCCCTCGGGGAGGTGGGACAGAGGGAGATTAGAAAGGTGTCCTGGGGTTAGGGGCCTGGGGGTCTAGGCCTGTGGCCTTCTGCCCTGGCAGGGCAGAGCCAAACGAATCAGGGGCACTGCGCCTAAGCTGTGGGACAGGCCAGTGTGGCCGCTCCTGAGGGCTGTGGCCCCGCTGTATCCCTTCCCTCCCTTCTCCCCAGAAAGGGGGGCTTGCAGGCTGCCCTGTGCTGCAAAGCCCAGGCCTGGACAATGGCACAGATTTGAGACAGGCAAAGCCTGAGCTGGGCTCCAAGGGCCCCGAGGCCCCAGCAGCATCTCCAGGGCCCAGGCTGGATCCCGGAACCACCGGTACCCCGAGATCCTCTGCAAGTCAGCACAGTAACGGCCCCCAAAGATGTCCACGTCCTAATCTCTGGGACCTGTGACTACGTGACCTTACATGTCAAAAGGGACTTGGCAGATGTGATTAAGTGAAGGATCTTGAGACGGGAGATGATCCTGGATTATCCAGCCAGGCCCAGTGTAACTCCCTTAATAACTCTCTTATAAGAGGGAGGGAGGAGGGTCGGAGTCAGAGAAGGAGATGTGACGATGGAAGCAGAGGTTGGGATGACACGGGGCCACGAGCCAAGGAGTCAGGGGGCCTCTGGAAGGTGGAGAAGGCAAGAAGTTGATTCTCCCCTGGAGCCTCCAGAAGGAGCGCAGCCCTGTTGACACCTTGACTTTTGCTCTGTGAGGCCCATTTTGGATTTCTGACGTCTAGAATGCCAAGATGATAAAGGTGTGTTGTTTTAAGCCACTACTTACGTGGTCACCTGTTACAGCAGCCACAGGAATCTCCTACACGGGCACAGCTGACTTCTACAAAAGCCGAGAAGAACAAGCTGTAGAGGGCACGGCTGAGGGCTGATAGAGAGGGTCTTTGCAGACCAGCACCTTCCCTTTCAGTTGTTAATAAATAAGGGGGCTGATGGGGACAAGCCTTCCTTTTGTGCTTAAATATCTCTCAACAGGCACGAGGCAGCACTCAGCCCTGCACCCCGAAACGGCCCATGCGCTCAGGCGCCCACAAGCGGGCTGCATTATCACAGACCCCTCCTCCGGAAGATTGGACCACACTCATCGTCCAGCTGCCAAATCAAATCGAGCCACTGATGTGTGGCATAGACCAGCAGCCTGGGCAGCTGGTGACACAGTGTCGCTCTGGGCAGTGTGGGGTCTGCATGCATCGCCAGCAGGAACACGTGGCGCAGCTGGAGATGCCAACAGGGGGGCTGGTGATGAAAGGGGAAGGAACGGGTCTTCTGCCAGGACCAAGGACAGTGCCTTGGAGGTGGCTCAACCGGACCCGCACAAAAGCCACTTCCCTACTCTTCAGGCCCGACTCGCCTGCCACCAGTGGCCGCCTGGCCTTGGCCTGGCCTCCCTGATGGAGACAGCCATAGAGAACCTGGGTCTCTGCCAGGCCCAGGGCTGGGACAGGAAGGAGGAGCAAGGCTGGCAGGCCCAGCTCACCCGCCCAGTCTTCGTGCCAACGTGAGGCTGCGGGGCCTGTGCTGCCCGTGGCGGCCACGACAGGCAGGGCTGGTGGGGGCAGGCCTGGGGGGCTTGTCTGCTGGCTTCCTGGGTCCCCTCTGTGAACTGTGGGCCCTCCTCCTCCATCACCCTGCCTTGTCACAGAGCCCACCACATCCAGGGGACCCTCAAAGCTTCAAGCCCTTCTCTGCCATCACCAACATGTCACTGTGCTGGGTTACGTCACTTCAATGATGTACCTGGGGAAGGAAGATGCTGGACTAGAGACTAGAGGTGATGGATTAAGGATAAACACAGGCTCACGGTGCTCCCTTTCCCACAGAAGAGTCATCCACCAGGACCTCTGGAGGGAGGGCACAGTGGGGAGGTCAACCCTTGTTTTTCAGGATGGCAAAGGAAGATAAACTTTTGTAGTCACTGAAATAAAACTGCAAACGTGATCAGTTACTCCACTAAATTATGAAAGGCTCCTTGTCTTCCCCAAAGAGGTCACCTTTCTACCTGAAGAACATATTCTGCATTACATTAGGGTTGTTTGGGGGGCTTTATCTTTATTTTTACTTCTAATTGACACCATAACTTCACTGTATTTTTTTAAGCTAATTGAGGGCAAACAACAAATTTGGGGACTGGGGCCCAGGGGTGTCACAGGGAGAGCCTGACATTTTCACGGAAGGAACCTGCTTCAATTCTTGATCTGCCGACTCCGAGCTGTGTGACCCCTGGGAAGCCATTCGACCTCTCTGGGCTTCCATTTAATCCCCAGTACAGAGAAGCTCCCGATGCCATCTCTCAGGATGAGGCGGGTGGGCTGGAGTGTCTGCCCCAGGCCTGGCCTGCCCCCGATGCCCACAAAGGTCGGCCCTGCCTCTCTCTGGGAGCTGCTGTTAAGAGAGTGGTGACAGACCCTCGGCCAGGCCCCGACTCTCCTCCCACCATAAGACCTGGGACCAGGGGAGGACTCAGCCCAAGAAGACAGCAGGTGGAGACGGGGTGGCCATCAGGGATGGCTCATGCCTACTTTGTGAGACGTCCAGAGAGCTCGAGCGGAAGAGATGCAAACACCAGCCGAGGGGCTGAATGCCGTCGTCTGTATCAGGGGAAGGGGCCTGGAGTAGGAGTCAGTTGAAAGGACCCACGAAATGTCCCCCCAAACGGCATCTTCAACATCCTGTCCCTCCGTCCCTTAACTCCATTAGTGCCGACTGAGCCCGCCAAGGCCCGGGCCCGGATCCAATTAGCTTATGAACATATGTCTGAACACGACGAGGAGGGCCAGGGTGAAATTCTATCTGCTCGGGATGCTCAGCAGAGGGGACCCGCTGAACTTCTCCTTCTTCTCTCCCTGGATTCCACGTGCTCTGTGTATAAGCAGCAGATGACACAGAGAAAATATATATAGGAGCCCACTCTGGTCTCACCAGGCGTGTGTGGGGCAGTTGGAGGCTGGGCAAACGTCTCCCCAAGTTGCCGGTTAATCAAGGGTGTTCCCTGAGTGACACTGGTCCCGACGGACACCCAGCCTGACGTCAAAGGCAGCGTGCATCCCTGAAGGGGCTTGGACCAGCCATCACAGCTGAAGGATGGAAGCTCAGAGGCACCACTGTGTGTGCGGGAATCTGGTGGATCTGCAGAGCCAGCTGGGGGGGGTGGGGAAAAATGTGAAACCCTGGGCCCTATCCCCTGACGAGTTGAGTTGGTAGGTCTGGGCTGAGCTCGGTGAGTGGGGTCTGTGTGTTGAATAAGCAGAAGATGCCCCAGGAACCATTTACAAAGCTGGCTCACGCGGGAGCTCACTCTTCCCAACCCTCATGACAGCCCTGTGAGGCTGAAGGTGGTGCCGCATAGATTGGGGAAAGGTCAGCGCCTCAAAATGACCTCATGGGCAGTCAGGGTGGGTGCTGGGTGCAAACCAGCAGTGGGGAGATTTGGGTGGGGAGTCTGCATTCTGCTCAGTCTTGGGGGAGAGATACCACGTTACCATGGAGGGGTATGCAGGAGCCGTGGAGGCTGGGGAGGGGGCTCCATGGAGGAGAGGATCCCCAAGTGGACTCCAGCTGGCCAGAGGGTGAGCAGAGATGTGGAGGTTGAAGGGCTGGAGGACAAGCGCTCGAGCTCCACTGCCATGACCCCTGGGGCAGCATCAGAGCCCAGGGCTGGATTTGAGGGCTGTAGAGGTTGTACTGGATTTTGAATGGGAGGTGTGGGGGAATGCCACTTCATGGCCCCTCCATGCTAGAACTGACCAGGCCACAGCTACCCCACTCCAGCTTGGGGAAACACAGCATACTTTGTGCACTGGTAGCCCAGTGGACCCAAAAGTGGGTGCCTGACCCAGGGGTGGCTCATCCATTGGCTGGCCAAGGACCGATGCCAGGATCTGATGCAAAGGGCATTGCCCAATGGGGCAGAGAGGATTGGTGGAGCCAGACAAACTGGCTGCTTTTAGAATCAGAGAATTTGAAGGCAGTGATAATAGAACTGACTAGCAGAGAGGAGCTGAGAGCATGAGGAAGGGCCAGGGAAAGCAGTCTGTAAAGATGCCCTGGGTCCCCACGGCTCTGATTCCCAGGCTACATTGCCTACAATACTCTCCAACCCCAACTGTTATTTTTTAAAAATTGGCCAGAATCTGTCCCTGTTCTTTGTTTCTAATAAAGACAGGCTTGCTTTCATCCATCCATCAATCTCTCCATTTCTTCTCCATCCATCCATCCATCTCTCCATCCATCCATCCAAACGTCCATCCATCTATTCATGCATGCATCCATCCCTCAATTTCTCCATCCATCCATCCATCTCTCCATCCATCCATCCATCCATCCATCCATCCATCCATCCAATCATATCCATTCAACCATTTATACATCCATCCATCCAACCATTTATACATCTCTCCATTCATCCATCCATCCATTCATCCCTCCATCCAACCATCCATCCATCCATCCGTCCATCCATCCATCCAATCATATCCATTCAACCATTTATACATCCATCCATCCATCCATCCAGTCATCCATCTATCCATTCATCCATCCATCATCTATCCAACCATCCAACCATCCATCCATCCATCATCTATCCATCCATCCATCCATCCATCCATCCATCCATCCATCCACCCATCCATCCAATCATCCAACCATCCATTCATCTCTCCATCCATCCATGCAACAGCAATTTAAACTACTGAATGAGCAGCTCCCCTGGGGAGACAGCAGAGAACAAGACAGATTTGACCCTGGCCCCATGGAGCTCCCAGCCTGTGGGAACAATGACTGATCAAGTAACCACAGTGTGAAGGTTCTTGGAGGGTCTCACAGGTTCCTGTCCTGGGGGTGTGTAACGCAGTGGGGGCTAATCTAATTGAGAGGGGTCAGGAAAGGCTTCTCTGAGCACATGAGGGACGTATGTGGACCCTTAGCATTGATCACTGGGCTTGAGCACTGTCGCCATGGAAACCAATGGGCAAGACTGGTCATAGACAACTAAACATTTGAAGAAAGGATTTCCTTCCCATTATTTACTTCTCTGGATCCCTTCTCCCAGGAGGACTGCGAGGGAAGCACAGCTCGCAGTAGCGCTGAGAGTGGGAGGGTGTCCTGCAGGGGTCCCACACCTGGGACAGGGGCGACTGCCAACATCAGTCTGAGGGGTATTATTCAGACTCTTCTCTATGCACCTTTAACCATTTGTATGAATACAGAAACATGCAGGTGTTCTTTTTAATAAAATGGTGTCACTCCAGTCTGTGACTCCTTCTGCAACTTGCTCTTGTGACTTAGGATGCGTCTTGGCTGTTGTGGTCAGGACACAGATTTCTGGCATCGTTTTTAATGGCCGCACAGTATTCCATGGAGAGCTGTGCTGGGGTTTCTGAAGGCAATTCTCTCAGATGTCCAGGGACACCAAGCCATACAAATCACCAAGAGAATAAAACAATATACTTCCCTGTCTCTCCTCTGAATTCTTTCTGTAAAGGCGGACTCGCCAATGAGAACCCCAATTAGGTAGGTCTTGCCAAGCCAGAGACCCAGGGATGGGGTACAGGGAGGGAAGGAGACCCCGGGGAAGGCTGTCAACAGCATCATCGTCGTAGGAACATTCATATCAGCGAAGGCCAGGGAGAGACGAAACTGGTTTGGGGAACAGAGTGCAGCCATCAGGATCACGGATAACAGTGCTCACTGATGTGGGAAAATGCTCTCCATGTGTTGTTTAAAAAAAAAAACGGGTTACTAAAGAGCACGTGACAACAAGTCCATTTTTCAGAGAGAAAAGGCATTTGTAGAAAAGATCTACCAAAAACAAGAGCTGGGCGGGGGACCCGGGGGCTGATGGGGCTCCCCTGGTCCTTCGAGGATTAATTACTCTTGTGAGTGGTATCCCTGCCCCGACAGGTGTTAGTTTTTACAAAGGAAAAGACAGAGACGGAGGGAAAGAGAAGGGCTAGAAGTTGGATGGAAAAGGAGGCAGAGGAGAGAGAAGCAAAGATGTTCAGTCCCACAGAGCGGGCGGCGCAGGGAAATCGCGGTCAGTTCGAGCAGTGAGCTCACGGCCCTGGACTCGGCGCCACCCTTCACACTTCTGGAGATGCAACATCCGCTTTTCTTTTCTTAAGAAAACAAACAACACTTCAGAGCTCCATTTTCTTCTCAAAGGAAGTGTCACGCTTCAACAACGTACAGAAGGACGGGAAGATCACGTTAAAACTCCCTGAAATGGAGATAGCTCTCAGGGGCAGACCTGGGCAGTGGCATTCTCCCGAGAAATTTTAAGAAAAGCAGAGACATCAAGACGAAGTTTAAAGAGGGCGAGTAGGAAGGCGCCTTTCCCAGCGAGGTCTCAAATGTTATCTGTTAAGTGACAGCATGCTGCCTCGGTTTCCCTTGTGGGGATGCTGACGGCATCGTCCTGGGCTCCATCCTCCCTCTGCATGGAAGGGAGGGAGAGAAAGCGACTTCGCAGACAACAGGGCTGCCGCTGTCCCCAGGGGAGAGGCGGGAGAGAGGAGCAAGGGTCCTGCCCTGGAAGGCTGGTGCTCCGGGTCAATGGAGATGAAATCCCAGCACCAGCTCCCGCCCAGAGTGAGAGGCAGGGTTTCTGCTGACTCGAAGCTTCCACATGGGATGTGGGGTCAGCAGGGGACGGCAATCTGGTGCAGCCAACACGGAGGCTCTGCAACCCTGGGCCACGTCACAGCCGGCCACGGTGTGGAGGGTCTCTGAAGGTTGCCTACGACACCCTCCTCTCTCTCCGGACCCCCACCTGCCTAAGGGGGGGCCAGGAGCAGCCCCAGTCATGCAGTGAGCACCTGGCAGAGTTGGGATTTGAACCTGCTCCTGTCAGACCTTGTATTAGTCAGCTTGGGGCTGACAAAATGCCGCAGACCAGGGACTTAACAATGGGAATGCACTGTCTCACATCTGGAGGCTGGAAGTCTGAGATCAGGGTGTCAGCAGGTCGGGTTCTGGTGGGGACCCTCTTCCTGCCTGCAGACGGCTGCCTCCTCTCTGTGTCCTCACCTGGCACACGGAGGAGCTCTATTCTCCTTCTCTTTGTATAAGGGCACGGATCCTATCATGGGGGCCCCACCCTCATGACCTCCTCCAACCCTAATCACCTCCCAAAGGCCCCACCTCCTAACACCATCACTTTGGGGGTTGGGGCGTCCACATATGAATTTGGCGGGGCACAATTCTGTCCATAGCAGACCTCAAAGCTCATCTTCCTTCTGTCACATCACACTTTCCTCCTAAAGATGCTGTCCTGTGCTCACAGCTCGTCCCTTGGTCACCCCTGCTGGGAGTGGGCTTCATCCCACACCCCAGCCCTGGGCCCAGGCTTGGTCACGGGGACACCAGTGAATGCCCATTGCGATGTTGATCAGCGGTCTTCCCTGTCGTCCACAGACCACCCGGCTGTGCAGATGCTTCGGGAAAAGCTAGGCCGTGGGGACCTTGGTCTCCGCCTGCCTCGAGAAGGGGACAAGGCCTTGGCTGGATGACGGAGCAGAAGGGCCCATGCTCGCTGGAGGGTGCACACACCCTGCATGAGCTTGCGTGTGCGAGGATGCTTGTGGGGACAGCCCGAACCCTCCACCAAGTGGTGGACAGCCGCAGTGACGGGAATCGGTCCTCTCCAGCAGAAAGCTATCTGCATCCCGGCCGAGGCTGCTGGACGAGCTCCTTACGCCATTTCTCTCTGCCCCACAGCTCTCTCCTCCACCCCTGGCCCACATTTCCATGCATCATCTAACTGCCAGTGGCTCGTGTCTGCCGAGCGCTCACGACACGCATGCAGACACAACATGGGAGTCACACACACAATAGTCCGGTCCTGCAGCCCACATCTGTCTGAAATGAAGACCTGCCTGGGCTCCCGTCTCCCCCCAGTGAAGTCCAGACACCTCCACCTCACATGTGGTAACGGTCAGGGTTTCCCGCCATTCCTCTCTCCCCCAAGCCTGCCGCATAGCAGATGCTCGACAAACACTCGACGGGAGGAAGAATGACTCGTGCTGGGAGCCAGGGGAGGCACGGTGGACGACAGTGGAGCTGGGGGCTCCCACCCCACGCTGCAGACCGCTCGCACCCAGGATTATGTGTGATGTCCATCTACTTTGGCCCACAGCTCAGGGGAGGCCCAAGGCCGCCTCTGCTGGCTCCTGAAGGCCTCCCCACGGCATTTCAACATGAGCGCACACACAGCCCAGCAGGTGTAATTTTTTGGCTGTAAAATATCTGTAGGATGTGTGTATATGCTTGCTCCCGTGACAGTTTGGCCAGGTGTGGCTCTCACTGAGGACTGTCTATACCCGCTCAGCATCACCGTGTAGCCCTGAGATTTCCTGCCAGGTGGGAAAATCTAACCCAAAATTATTTTTAAAATGAACCCTCAATTTAACAGAATGAAGTTTGGATATAGTGACGAATATTTACTCATTTAAATGGTCTCATTACCTTTTTCAAAATTTTGGAGGCTTAAAACGTCTTTCCTAGATCTCTTTGGCTCTTGGGAAGCTCACGAGCTCTTAGCTCACCCCGCAGGGGTCCTGGAGGTCAGTGGTGCTGTGTCACCAACCTGAGCTCCCGTCTCCTTGCTGGGCAGTGGTGGCTGTCCCCTCACCTGCTCCATGGGACTTCCAAGGAGAAAGCCACCAAAGTGCTTAGCAGGCACCTCCCGCGATGCCACCAGGCCATGGCTGTCCACGACTAATTAGCTGAATAACTGACTGAATGAATAAGTGAGTGAATGGATGTTAAGCGCCAGGAAGCCTGGGGTGGGGGCAGGGGGTTACTTTGTGGTGAAGTGAAGCATGTCCACCTTCTCGAGTAACACAGGGGTGATCTCGTTCCTTCCACCAGCCCTCGAGTGTGCTGGCTGACAGCCCAGCGGCTGCTGGGAGGTGTCCAGGCGGTTAGCTGGGAATGACCCAGGGGAGGCGGGCGGAGGTGGCAGGGGTCACTGGTCCCTCTCCAGTCCTCCGTAGACAGAAAGGCCGTTTCAACATGAGCTTCTTTCCCAAGACACCGGGCAGGTGGAGAGCCTGCGTCTGCAGGAGAGACAGGGGTGAGCGTTCTCCCGGCTCGCGTTGCATGAAGGAAAGGATGAGAAAAGCAAAGCACCAATGGGCCCCATCCGGCCCTGTGACGGGCGTCTCCAGGGCGGGGACTGGCCGCCCAGAGCCTCGAAGCCCGAGGCCACTGCCGATGCAGGAGCTCATGTGCTGTGGGTGTAAGGGTGGGGCAGACCGAGGCTGGAGGGGTCTGTGCCGCTATTATTGTTCATTCACTCATTCACTCATTCACTCATTCATTCATTCATTCAACAAGTACATGCCAGACACCATTCTGGGCCCGGGCCCCTCTGACACAATGATGAGTGACACTTGCACGAGGCCTGTCACATCAGGCCTGGCGTGGACCCACTTGGGGGGACTGAGGAAGCCCAAGGCTGTTGGGCAAGGAGAGACCAGGACATGGGAGACACTTCCCAGAGCTCCCAGTGAGTAGCAGCCTTCCCAGGCTGCCCTGCCCATGGTCACACTCAGCCACCTCTGACACCCTGTGGTCAGTGGGTCAAGACCAGGGAAGGCCCCATGACACTGTCCCACCTGAATTCCCTTGTCCTCAGAGGCCTGGCCCTACCTCCCTTTCCATCAAGACAGGAAGAATATTCTTCAGGGCCATGAATGGTTTGTATCAGTAGAAAATAGGTCCCTTTAAACAGTGAGCTTGCTGACCATCAAATGACCATCAGTGGACGAATGCATGAACAAAACACCTACGTCCATCCGCACGGTGGAATATTATACAGTCATAAAGAGGAATGAAGCACTGACACCTACTACATTGTGGATGACCCTCCACAACGTTCTGCTCAGCGGAAGTACCAGACTCAGACAGTCACATACCGTAGGATTCCACGTGCATGAAATGTCCAGAATGGGCAAATCTATGGAGAGAGAAAGTCAATTTGTGGTTGCCAGGCTGGGGGGAGGGGGGAATTGGGAGTGACTGCTAACAGGCACAGGGTTTCATTTGGGTGTCATGAAAACGTTCTGGAACTAGATAGAGGTGGTGGTTGCACAACATTACGGATGCACTAAGTGCCACCACACTGTACATGTTAAAATGGTTAATTTTCACTCAATAAGATTTAAAAAAGTGAACTGGAACAAACGATGAGGGAAGGGCTTCGAGCCTGGGAGGTGGGTTCTTTTCTCGGAGCCCGTTTCCTACGGACGCCACACCTGGTGACACTTATTTGACGCTTCCTGCTCCCTGCGCAGCTGGGGAAGGGGCCGGCAGCCCCAGCAGCCCCCCAGGATGGGCTGTGTGCTCAGGAGCAGGAGAGGCGGAGCCGAGGCAGAATCCCCCGCTGCCACAGCCCCCGTTTCTGTAGCCGCGGCCCCTCCCCCGCCCTCCCACTCCTCCAACTGCCATGGCGCCAGACACCCGCTCTTTGCCGCCGCACAGCAAGACCACAGGCCGGTCCTCGAGCAGGTCTCCGGGACCAGTGGGTGGAGGGCTGCAGCCCTGGCCGCCCCCGAAGCCCCTGGTGCCAGCCCCACCCTCCCTGCGCTCCCTCGAAGCCAGCTGAGTCTGCTCGCGTTTGTTAAAAATACACAGCACCATCTGCAGCAACATGTAATTTAATAAATTTATTTATAATGCGACTGAGGCTTGTTTTAAAGACAAGATTTTATCTCTAAGATGGGACTTCGGGGGCCCAGAGAAAGCTGCACTCACCTAGGAAGCACCTAGCCTGGCACGGAACGCTCTCTCTACCCAGGGCCACTTGCTCTGAACAGCCCCAGAAGACCCAGACACCTCTGCGAAGGGGGAGGAGAAAATCCACAGCCCCAGGCCCAGCCTACACCCCCAGTCACAGGAGAGGTGGGGAAAGATGGGAACCTCAGGCCTGTCCCGGGCCCAGGGGCCTCCCTGTACCAGGTAAAGTATGTTTCCTCCTAATTCATGTCCACCAAGAACCTCAGAATGTGACCTTGTTTGGAAATAGGGTCCCTGCAGATGTAATTAGTGAGATGAGGTCATAGTGGCGTAGGGTGGGCCCTAACCCAACGATGGGGTCCTTATGAGAAGAGAAAACACACAGACACAGAGGAGGAGAGGCCATGTGACAACAGAGGAAGAGGCTGGAGGGATGCGGCCACAAGCCCAGGAATGCCTGGGCCCCCCAGCAGCTGGAGGAGGCAGGAAGGACCCTCCCCCAGAGCTTCCGGAGAAACGGACCCTCCTGACACCTTGATTTCGGAGTTCTGGCCCCCAGAACTTCAAGAGGACACATTTGTGTTGTTTTAAGCTGCCCGGTGTGTGGTCATTTATTATGGCCACCCCAGAACACAAACTGCCCCCTGGTGAGCTTCCTCCCCATGAGATCTGAGGACCCCCTGGCCCACAGAGGTGCCCACCACAGACCTGCAGAGGGCCTGAGGGGCGCGTGGCCAGACCCCGGACACTTTGCTGACACGCAGGCCCCCTGCTCACTGCATTTCCCTCTGGCTGACCCGGGATCTGGGAACCAAGGGGCAGGGAGTGTCTGTCAGGTGGTCCCAGAAGAAACCACAGGTCATGGAGGAGGAGCTGTCAGGTGCTTCTGAGAGATGGACTGGGGTGGGGCGAGGCGAGGGGAAGGGGCACCGTGATCCAGAGACGTGGCCTGGGTCTTGATGTGGGACCCCCCAGGCCTCGTTATGCCCAAAGGACCGTAGGACTTAACGGAAACAACAACTGCCAAGAGCAGAATCGAGTGTGGCCACAGGGGGACAGCTGGGGTGGGTGTCAGAGGGCCCGGCGCCGGCCAGCTGCTGCTTCCCCATCCCATCCCTCCACTCCCTCAGGGAGCAGGGATCGAGGACCACCTGTCGCGGAACAGTGGTGAACAGGAGAAATGCGGGCGGCCCTCCTGGACCCCACAGACAGGGTCCCGGGTACTCTGGTGGGGTATGTCTAGGGCACTGGGGGTGTCCAGAACTAGGCCTTCATCCAACCCCGGGGAATCAAGGAGGCTTCTCAGAGGAGGAAGTGGCGTCCACGCTGTGCTGTGAGGGCCGCAGGAGGCCTGCAGGGAGGGAACCGGGGGAGGGTGCTGGGCCGAGGGCACAGCACGGACAAAGGCCTAGAAGTGAAGGCCTGGGCAGGGGGCAGCTGAGATAGACTAGAGAGGAGACGAGGGGCCACCGTGGGCACAGGCACAGGGTCATCCTGGGGGCAGCAGACAGTGCGTGACTCTCCTCCCTCCCAGGTGGGCAGGCTGACCAGCCAATGCTTGTGCCCTGCCGTGCCCAGCCCACAGCCAACACCCGACCACTGACCTGCCAAGTCTGTTGAGGCTGCCACGGCCGGAGGGCGTGCCGGGGGGAGGGCCTGGCCCTTCTGTTAAGGGCCTTGCTGGGGAGACCAGATTTACAAAGGAAATGGCAGGAGGGCTGACCAGAACGAGGGGGGGCTCAGGGGTCACTGTGATCCTGGAGTCCACCATCCTGGCCGTCCCAGGAGCCTCCACAATCAGACAGTCTTGGGTTCAAATTTTTGCTCTGGCACAACCTTGCTGCCACTCTGGTCACATAAAAGCACTCTGAGCCTCAGCTCCCCCACTCGTAAAATGGGAAACCCCAAGGCTGCTTGTGAGCCTAATGAGAATGAGGCTCCTGGGAAGTGGTGGGGCCCAGTTTGTGTCAGGACACGAGGTCACTGACACGAACGCAAGTCACATGATCCTATGGCCAAAGATGGCCCCTGTGTACCAGTGTCCCGGGGTGGACGTAACTAATTACCTCAAACTGGTGGCTTAAAACAGAGAAATGTATTCCCTCACAGTTCAGAGGGCAGAAGTCTAAAATCAAGGTGTCGCAGGACCACACTCCCTCCAAAGTCACCATGGGGTTCCCTGGCTTGTGGCCACATCACTCCAGTCTCTGCCTCCATCGTCACATGGGCTCTCTGTGTCTGTGTTTCTCCCTTCTGTCTCTTGTAAGGACACCAATTATTGGATTTAGGGTCCACCGGGTCATCCAGGATGGCCTCATCCTGAGATCCTTAACTTAATTACATCTGTACAGACTTTTTTCCCAAATAAGGTCACATTCACAGGTTCTGGGTGGACGTGAATTTTAGGGGCCACCAACCAGCCACTACCTGTCATGTTTTGGTTCATTTCATTTCAGTCTTCCTGTGGCCGTGTATAGATACAAGCTTTCTCCCCCATGACGGAGATCTGTCTGTATCTGTATCTTATACCAATTTTGAAAGCCCTGAACAGGCATCCCCAGGCCTCTGAAGAAAGCTGAGCACCAGATGCTCCTGATGTCCAGGCGTGACAGTTCCCTCCAGGCTCCAGTGAACAGTGGCAGCGTTGGGGTTGGGGGACGGGTTTGGGCACATACTGGGCACCAGGTCGCCGGCTCCAGTCCCGTCTCCTGTTCTCTCTCCGTCTTTGCCCCTCCACCTTCTTTGAGCCTGATCCCTTCCACGGGGCAGGCACCCCAGAGTACCCACAATGCCAAAGACTTGGGACCGGCGAGTGGGAGCTGTGTGCATCCTTGGTGACACAGGATGTGGACGGAGCCCGAGTGGGAGTTTTCTTTTGAACGCACTGGGGGTTTGGGGCTTGCTGGAAAAGCCACACAAGGGACAGCCTGTGCAGCTGGCAGCAGTTGGGACTAGAGATTCTCCTTGACCTGGCAAAGTCCCCCTCCCCCTGCAGGTCCCATCTGAGACGTCCCCTCCCCAGAGGCCTTCCCAGCACCCCATCCAGGAAGGCCTGCCAGCGGCTCTCCCGGAAGCTGGCACTCTCCCTCTGCAGGCACAGAGCTCCATTAGCTGCCCCTCCAGATGCCCTGCCGGTGGACCTTCAGCACTCCTGCCCCCTGCAGGGCCTGGGCGGGACCCGGCCATGAACGAGGAGCTCCTACCCCCTCCGTGGAGTCCAGAGCCAGCAGAAGATGCACGGTGGGTACGGTCCCAGGAGGAGCCAGCAAAGCCCACCTCCAGCTGTGGGGGAAGGGCGGGAAGGGTGTGTCAGACACTCAGTGTGTGTGTGTCGGATGAATGAAGGGCACATGCGTAGAACCTCTGCAACCTTGCTCCGCTGGAGTGGGGGTGTCTGAAGGTGGAGGAAGCAGAGGACAAGGCTGGAAAGGTAGGCTGGTGGCGGGGGGGTGGGTGGATATCTGGGGAAGGAGATGAGAATGGATCCAAAGTTGCCACAAACGACTCAAGAAGAAATAAAAACCTCAACAGTCCAGCAACCACGAAGGAAATCGCATCAGCAGTTTTGAATCTTTTCGCCAGGAAAACACGAGCACCAGACGGCTTTCTGAGCAGGGTCGACCCATCACAGAAGGAACAAATAATTCTCACCCGGATAACATCTTCCAAAGGAAAAAAGAGAGAATTCTCCCCAGTTTGTTTTGTGAGACTGGCATTAGGTCGACTCTCAAATCAGAAAAGGACGGTATCAGAAAGGAAAATTACAGGTAGATCTTGTTCACGAACTTAGATGCAAAAATCCTAAACGAAATGTTGGCAAATGGAATCTAGCAATGTATTAAAAAGATTATGACATCGTGACAAGTTGGATTGACCTAAGACTGGTCTACTAGAAAATCGATGAATGTAACTAATTAGCAAAAGAGAAAAGCCACACGATTTTTCTCAAGTGATACCTGAAAGCCCTTGATAAAATTCAATATCCATTTGCAATTAAACCCAAACCTCTCAGCACACTAGGAAGAGAATGAAATGCTTTAATCTGACAAACTTCAGGGCCAAAAACACCTAGAGACAACAGAAATTTTGAAAGCATTTCTTTTAAGATCAGCGACAAGGATGCCCACTATCACCACTTCTATTCAACATTTTATCATGGGCAAGTCCTAGCCAGCAGACAGAAAAAGAAAAAAAGATATAATCAACACATAAAAGATGAGAATTAAGAGAATTTTGCAAGGTGGCTGGATAAAAAAATCAATATGCCAAAGTCAGCTGCATTTCTATATTCTGCCAACAATCAGCAAATGTGATTTTGAAAAATACACCATGAAACGACAAAAGTTAAACTACCTAGGAACAAATCTAAAAACGCTGCAGAAGCTCTTTATGGAGACAATTATAAAATCTGTTTGAAAGACAATAAAGAAGACCTAAATAAATGGAGAAGTACATCATGTTTTTGGGACGAGAATGTGCAATGTGTCAGTTCTCCCCAAATTAGTCCATTCTGGGTCAATGAAATTCTAACCCAAATGTGTGTGTGTGTGTGTGTGTGTGTGTGTGTGCGCGCGCGCGCGTAACTTGATAAGCTGACTTAAAAATATACAGGCGCACCTCATTCTATTGAGCTCTGCAGATATTAGTTTATGACTCAATGAAAGCTCAGATGATGGTTAGCATTTTTTAGCAATAAAGTATTTTATTTTATTTTTTTGTGAGGAAGATCAGCCCTGTGCTAACATCTGCCAATCCTCCTCTTTTTTTGCTGAGGAAGACTGGCCCTGGGCTAACATCCGTGCCCATCTTCCTCCACTTTATATGGGATGCTGCCACAGCATGGTTTGCCAAGCGGTGCATTGGTGCGTGCCCGGGATCCAAAAAGGCAAACCCGGGGCTGCCGCAGCAAAGCACGCGCACTTAACCGCTTGTGCCACCAGGCCGGCCCCAGCCATAAAGTATTTTTTAATTGAGGTATGTACATTGTTTTTTTAGACATAATTCTATTGCATACTTAATAGACTACAGTATAGGGTAAATACAACTTTTACCTGCACTGGGAAACCAAAAAATTCGTTAACTTGCTTTATTGCAATATTCGCTTTATTGTGGTGGTCTGAAACCCAATATCTCTGAGGTATGCCTGTATATGGAAGAGTAAAGAGCCAAGAATAGTTGAAATAATCCTGGACAGGAACAAGGTGGGCAGGGCGGAGGAGGGGAGACTTGCTTAGATGTAAGCAAGACAGTGCTGAGAAAGATGGGGGCACTGATGGCGGTCCAGAGACAGACCTGCATCCACGTGGATGCTTGGCTTCAGACTGAGCCAGCACTGCGGATCCTGGAGAAAAGTCTTATTCCACAAATGATGCTGGAAGAAGGGGTTATCCACATGGGTGTGAAAAAAATGAAACTGGATCCCTACCTCACACCCTACACGTACAAAAAACCGAATTCCTGGATTAAAGACTTACACGTGAAAGGCGAATTTATTAACTCTTAGAAAGTAAGATTAGAAAATATCTTTATGACCTCTTGGTAGAGAAGATTTTCTTAAGACACACAAAAAGCATAAACCCTAAAGGAGAAGTTTGATAAATTCATCTACATTAAATTAAGAAGGCAAGCTAAGGAGTAGTAAACAGAATGTATAAGGAACACAAATCAGTAAGTAAAAGATGAACAACCCCATAGGAAACTAGGCAAGAGACAAAAAACAGCATTTCACAGAAAAGGAACCCCAAACGGTCCATAAACATACGGAAGATGCTCGAGAGGGGCCGTTAGTAATCAGGCAATGCAAATTGAAATGCCAGTGGAAAACCATTTAAGATTCACAAAAACTACAAGTTCTGAGCTACAGCAGAGCGATGAGACCTGCTGCCCAGCGAGGCAAGAGGGCAAGTGGAATGACCGCTATGGAGAGCTCTCTGCCGCCACCCGGGGAAGCTGACCACGGGCTCCAGCAACTCCTCTACTTATGTCCGCACGTGGGCGTCAGCAGACACGTCCAGGGGCACTCAGGCTGCCCTGTTTACAGCCACAAAACCCAGGAGGCCGCCAAACGCCCGCCAACGGGAGAGTGGACCGAGCCACGCCCCCAGCCCTCAAATCACAAAGGCTCTGAAAACAAAAAGCATTTCTCTTTTTTTCCCCAGTAATTTGATTGGTGGAGAAACCTGGTCCCCAAAGACGTGAGGGCATTAATCGTCTGTATTTATCCCACTTAGTGTGAATGTCCAGCTATTCTGATGCAGAAAAGTTAGGGTCTTGATGACATGGCTCAACTCGGCTGGGATTGTACAAGATAAATAGAACTTTATACTTTATAAAATTTAGTTTATAGCATAAAATAAACATACGCATGATGTGTCACCTTTGTCTGAAACTTTACTGTATAAAATAAATATATGCATGAAGTATCAACTTTGTCTGAAATGCACCTGGCCCCTTGGGCTCCGGATAAGGGACTAAAGACCTGTATGGCCCCACGATGGAATCCTCTAGAGCTGGGAAAATGAATAAACGAGCCACAGATGTCTATGAGGATAAACCTCGAGAGCAGGATGATGAGCCAGAGGAGCAGGTCGTCACAGAATCTTGATGGCAGAGTCCCATTTACATGGAGTTGGGGGGCAGGTGAAAGTAAGCTCTGTCTAGTGACATAAACACAGGTGGTAAAGCCACAGGAGAACCCAGGAGGAGCAGTGGCAGGCAGACTGCTCACAGCCGAGGGCCCTGCTGTCCCCCAAAGGGTCCCTTGGCTCAGGCCAGCACCTCCCCGATGCCTCCAGGACGTGGGAACGTGGGACAGAACCAGTCGCTGACAGGCGATGTCCACCAGATGAGTCCTGGACTGGACAGCGAGCGAGCCCCAAGCTCCGGCCACACGTGCCACCTGGGCAAGAGCAGGCAGGGGCTGTGGACGTGGCTCTGAGATCTCGCCGAGCCACACCCTTCGCTGCTCGCTCCCCGGGCTGCTTCACCAGCCTTCCCTCCTCCAGACGGGCACACCACCCCCGGCCGCCGGAAGGAGAAACGCACGTCCTGTGCGTCCCTCGAACCCTGACCCCCAGATCCAATCCAGCGGCTGGTCTGGCCCATCCACAGCTGCGGTGGCCGCCTGACCCACCACCCTCCTTCCACTCGGCTCTCCCCAGGGCAACCACAAGGTCTCTCAGGACTGTGGGTCAGACTGAAGATGGGCCCAGGCCTCCCTCCTTCATGCCTGTGATGCTTGTCTCCTGGTGCCTCCTGGCTCATAACCCAGCTATGGCTGAAGTGTTACCTCCTCCAGGAAGCCCTCTAGGATCTTCCACCCAAATTGCCCAGGTCCCCCACATTACTGTCACTGTGCTCTGTCTGCTGCCTTCCTGGCATTCTCATAATTTGTAAACAGTTTTCCTTCCTTATTTATTTTCTGCCTCTTTAAACGATAAGCTAACTTATTGGGAAATATTTGTGTTTTTGTCACTGTCGTAAACCCAGAGTCCAGCTGGGCCTTTACTCAGTAGGAACACAAATCACTCTTGAGCCAATGAACTGCTAATAATGATAATGACACCAAGGAACAGAGAGGTTGAGTAAGTTGCTTGAGGTCACACAGCTAGTATAGTGTAGAACTGGGATCTGGGGATGGTGCCTCCTCCATGCTGTGCAGCCCTCTCCTGGGCCAGCCCTGCTCCCCACCCCACGCCCAAGCTTTGGTGCTTTCACAAAAACCGAACAGGCACTGGGAGAAACCAGGGCAGCTGAGGGCTGGTCCTGGACCGCCTCCCCCATCGTGCCCTCTTCGCAGCCTGACTGGCAAGTGAGGAAATGTCCAGGGGACACGCAGTGACCCACTCGGATGCTGGTGGCCGCAGTAATGCTGAGCAGATGGTGGTCAGCGCCCAGCAGAGAGGGTCAGGGAGTCAGAATGACCCAGTAAAATTACTTATGCAAATATTTGCCCACGGGCGCTGTGGTCATGCACAAATAAAATAGAGGGGCAGGGGTGGCATGGAAGCGGCTGCCCGCCAGCCAGGGGGTGGGAGGGACAGAGGAGGAGAAGACGCCGAGCCAGCATGACGGAGAGCAGCCCCCTGCCACAGCGGGAACCCCTCCACCGTCCCCCTGCTCTCAAACTCTCAGTACCCGATGGCCGTGCGCTCCATCCCCAGCGTCACGTAGACACTGGCTTCTGCCCCTGCCCTCCCTTCTTCCCCTCCGTTAATAGACTCCCACCCCCGGGGGGGCTTCAGCGGCGAGCAAAACCACAGCTAGACAGGAGTGAATGGAGCAAGCCTGTAACTGTGACCTGGCTGACCCCACACTCCGGGAGGTAGGTGTGGTGCTCTGAGCGTTCACAGGGGGGCTGTCCGGCCTGGCCCGAGGGCAGCGGTCACCTCCAGAGGAAAGAGCAGTGGCGCTGGAAGATGCCCAGGACTTCGCGAGGCTCGGAGAGGGGCGGCACTCCCGGGAGAGAGAGCGGGCGGCCCAGGCACGGCCTAGCGGGGATCGTCCACTGGCTGCTGTCGACCCCCGAGCCGCCGCCCACCTACTCCTCGGCCCCTGCGTCCTCCTGACACCTCTGTCTGGTCTGCACGCAGCGACTGGGAACCCCCGACGTGCACACCTTCTTGGGAACCCCCAGGACCCTCTGCTCTCTGAATGGTTTGGACAGTGAGTCCAGGAGGGCCCGGGGAGGGGGGCCTGGGAGAGATGGAGCTAGCACTCGGGGCTGGGGTGGGCACCATGATTGCAGCCACTTGGTGGACGTGGACACTTAGCTCGGGAAAGGGAGGTGATGGGCTGGAGGGCCCCGGGCAGTGGTCACTGTGTAAGGATGTGGATGCTAACACTGGAGGCAGCGGCAAAGCAGAGCTTGCCCTCCACTGTGAGTGACATAGTAACTATTATACACACGCACATACACGATACAAAACATAACATAGTAACGTATGCTCAAAGCCGTCCTGTGCCTTCCATAACCTTACCCCTGATCTCACAACAGCCCCCGGGGGGTCATCACATCAGCACGCCCATTTTACAGAAGACAAACTGAGGCACAGGGAGGCGAAGGGACGCGCTGGGACAGGCGGAGGTGGGATCCAAACCGGGTGGTGGTCCGAGGGAAGTGCCTGTGGGTACACATGCACACGCGTGTGGGAGGCATGAGGGCTACGGTTTTGAAGGCAATCTGCACGCACTGCTGCCGGCAGCACCAGCCCCTTCACTGAGCTGGAGTCTAGATGGGCTGCGGGTGGGGTGGGGCGAGGTGGCCGGGGACAGGGACGTGGCCTCGGGCAGGACCCGGGCGAGACGCCTGCAGCGGCTCTCCAAGGAGGGACACTCGAAAAGTCGTTTAATTAAGAACGGCACTGCAGCTGTGGACGGCACTTTCCAACGAGCCACCTTTCTTTGTACATAACAACGCCCTCCCGGCCACTCCAAGCCTTAAAGTAAGAGCAATTCTTTGAGAAGACGTTCTTGCTGTGAGTGGCCCGGTGACACTGTCGCGTGCCTGGGGGTGGGCACACCCCAAGAGTCAGAGCTCGGCACGCCCCAGAGTGCAAACCTGTGTGCCTGCCACACTCGCCCGAGCCCGGGAAGGGTCCCTCCTCGGGGTGCCCCCTCATTACCATCCATTTCTAGGTCAAACGCTCGACACTTGAGTCTTCCTAATGCAGCTGGTCTCTCACCTTTCAGCGATTAGCACGTTGGGACCAGAGAGCCATGCCCGGCGCGAGCTCCTGCTGCGTTCTTAATGGCCCGCGGCCTCCAACGACCGTATTTTTGGCAATTTCCACCCCAATTACTGCTCAGTGAAAGCGCAGACGTATGGGGGACTTTTCCACATCATAGTTTCTTCCAAAGAGGCGGAGGGAGGCGAGCAATACAAAACTGGACGCAAGGGTCCCCTGCATTCATCGCGCAAAACTGAGTTACAGATGCAAATTTCCAACCCATTTCTTGGTGTTTGTCCTCCTGGAACGGGAGCAAAAGGAACCCGGGGAAATTTGAGGGCAATCGGCCCCAAGATGGCAGGCAGGCTGGCTCTGGCCCGCGTGGCAGCAGAGCTGTAAGCCTGGCACCGAAGCCACATTCCTATGTGGAACCGGACTTAAGAGAAATGTAGCTGACGCTTCAGTGACGTCCCCCCTCCCCACCTCCTCTGCAGGAAGCATGAACCCAGCAGGGGAAACGCAAGATTTAGACCATCCCTCTGAAATAATCCATCGTTCTCTCCCTCCCTGGGATAAAAAGATGCCGTGAAGTATCATCATTCAGGAACTCTGGGAAAACACCAGCAGAGGGCTCTGGGTCCCCAAACGGGCCACAGTGAGCTGGGGCTGGGGTGTCTCAGAGCTCACTGGCAGGGAGCATCCCTGGCCTGGGGCGGCTGGAAGATGGTTCTGAGCTACCGCAATGCTGTCAAAGACCCATGTGAAGATCACCCAATCCCATCTTTGGAAACTGTCTTCTGCTCTTCTCCTCACTTTCCACTGGGACTTAGGGTCTCATAGAAACAGCCGTAGGGAGTCTAGCTTCTTCCTGCCTCAGTGCCTTTGCACGTGCTGTTCTGGCTCCTCTGAACATCCTGCCCCACATTTGCCATCTAAGAGTCTCCTACCCACTCTCTAAAAATCCTAGCTTGCATTTACAACCGTAATGTGCAAGCAAATCACCTGAGATCTTGTTAGAATTCAGAGTCTGACTCAGCAGATGCCGGGTGGGGCCAAGTCTCCCATTTCTAACAGGCCCCCAGGCCATGCTGAGGCTGCTGGTCCGGGCCCATGTGTGGAATCTGAGGTTCTAGCCCTGGCTATTCCACTCTTCCACTGAGCTGCCAGCAAACACCCCCATGCATCACAGACCACACTGCACCACGATCATCCATGACACGTCAGACCCCCCTCCGGGACACCCATGTCCTCGAGGGCCAGGCCCGAGTCCTGGCCATCTCTAAGCCCCCCAGGACCCAGCCCAGGGCCAGGAGGTGCCCAGGTGCTGTCAGGTGGAGCAGATCTCATCCGTCCCAGTGCCTTGAGCACCGCCCCAGCCTTGATCCCCATTACTAGGTCAGGCAGCCGCAGGAAGATGCTGGAAGGCAGGGGGTGGGCAGCATCTCGGAGCAGCTTTGTTCTTGGGATGTTCTCATCCCTGGACTTGGCCCTGGAGAAGGGCGAGGGTCAGCCTCTGGCTCACAACTTCCAGGCCCATGCCACGAGCCCGTGCTGCGGCTCCAACCTCTCCAGAGCCGGACTCAGTGGGCATCCCAAATCCACACCAGGACGGAGGCCCCTCAGAGGGAGACCATTTGCTGGGAAATACCCAGCCTCATTCCTTGGCACCCATGGGGACACATGAAAAGAAGTGACCCTAGGCTCTGGGTATCAGCGACTTGCCCAGGTCACACACCACAGGCCCTGGGGAGATTTTACTGGGTGAGCTGGTTTCTGGGCTAAACTCTGGGCCAGGCCTCCCCGGAAGGTCAGAGGTGACCAACTGGCAGAAGCCAAGGACCCGAGGACCCGGCCACGGTTGCACACCCCCTCTCGGTGCTCCCATGTGGTGCCCAGGCCCGCACACACTTGCGCCAGGACGTGTTGTCCAGCATCGCTCGCTGGGCCCACTGGTCCAAGGACTGTTCAGAAAAAGCCTGCAGCCACCAGGGGACCGAGTGGATCAGCCCGAGGAGGCGCCGGTGTCCCCGCACACTCCTGCCGGCCTGTCCAAGGGGAGAACGGCCACCACTGACTCCCTGCACCAAGGGGCCCACTCTGGGTGCCAGCCCCACCTCGTGACCAGGTGCGGGCCAGTCTGCCTTGTTCTGAAGCGGCAGCACCGCCTGGTTCCAGGCTGGCAGGTCCGTTATGAAGGCCACTGTGCCGTCCCGGAGAGCGAGGGTAGGGATTCCAGCCTCGACAGGCGGCCAGGAGGAGGGCATTGGCGTTCCTTCTGTCAACAGCGTCGTAACCCCCGCCCCTCTGAGAAAGAAGACTCGAATTCTAGTTCTGTGCTGGTGGGGCAGGGGGAGCAGCCACTTGTTCTCCGCTAGACTCTGACCAGAGAGGCTGAGTGACTCGCCCAGGGTAACACAGGAAAGGGAGCGCCAGGTCTCTTGACCACTTCCCACCATGTATTTCATAGGAACAAAGGTAAATTTCCCCAGAGGCTTTTGGTGAAATCTTGTCCTAACGTGCACGGGTCTTTTTCTTGCCTCTCTTTGTGAAAAGAGCTGGTGTTTCAACCACTGATTGGCCTGCATGAGGACTCATT
Source organism: Ceratotherium simum simum (assembly GCF_057802395.1). Lineage (NCBI taxonomy): Eukaryota > Metazoa > Chordata > Mammalia > Perissodactyla > Rhinocerotidae > Ceratotherium > Ceratotherium simum. Next base: position 3,740,153 of record NC_141933.1, on the reverse strand, counting down.
TAGTTGGACAGGTAGGGGGCCTCTCCGGGCCATCTGGAGATGGTGACCGGTTCTCTCAGAAAACCTCAGCTCCTGGGGAGGGGGCTCACGGGTCTGAGAGGCAGGCCGAGTTTAATCGCAGCTCTGTACCTCTGAGCACCAGGAGCTCGGACGAGCTCCCCCCGCCCTTTCTCCGAGCCTCAGTTTCTTCATCTGTGAAATGGGGACATGGGCCCTGTGGGATGGACCAGGAGCAGTGCCCAACCCCCGCTCAGCGGCAGGGAGCCAATGAGAGCTGCTTTCTCTCTTCTGCTGGACACATCTCCACCTGGTTAGGGAGGGAGGCGGTCAGCGATGAGGGGCATCGCTCTGCCTGGCCTCTCTCTGCAGGACTCAGCTCCCCAGACCACCCACCTGGCCACAGGCCACAGAGACCCGTTCACAACGGAAAGTCGATCCTATTTAGCCTTGTCTGTTTACAGCGGATGACAGAACCTGATCTCAAATTACAAACCTCTCAACTAAACGTGGTCTGTTACGCACAACCTCACTCCGACGCCTATAAATAATGCTCACAACGCAGGCCCCAGGAATGCTCTGGAAGGATGCTGCACGGTTTTGAATAACGAGATAACGGAAACACAAACGGATGCTAATTAACTTCACTGCTCGGGGAGAGCACTTTCCTCATTAGCTGCGGTCAACCAGAAAACCCTCAGAGGGATTTCAATGGAGACTCGATCGGGAAAACCCTGAGAGGACGCGGGAGGCTCGTCCGGGCAACTGGGGTCCGGTCTTTGGGGGGCCTGACCACGCTGATGAAACCCGAGTCAGTGAGCTTGTGTCTGTTCACGGAACCGGCCCGAGAGGGGCCCGGCGGTCTGCTTGCCTCTCGACCCTCCTGCTTGGAGGAGCCCGGGCAGAGGCAGGCTCAGAGAGGTCACCAAACAAGAGAAAAAAAAATGAAGGGTCACCTGGACTACCTCTGAAGGCAGACATTTTCAGAGTGAAAGAAAAGAAGGGAATCGGGGAACTCTGCTGCAGAAGGGACGAGGGTGCCCGGAAGGCGGCTTCACCTATTAAGTTAGTCCCCAAGGGAGATGCAGCTGAGGGTGTGGAAACCCAGCTCTGGGCCACAGAAACAATCTGGCAGTTCTCAATAAGTTCATCACAGCGTTACCACGGGACCCAGTGATTCCACTCCTAGGCTACAAGCCCCAAAGAACTGAAAACAGGTGTCCAATGTTCACAGCAGCATTATTCGCAACAGCCAAAAGGTGGAAATAACCCAAGTGTCCATCAACAGAGGAATGGACACACACAATGTGGTCTCTCGATACAGTGGAATATTACTCAGCCATAAAAAGGGATGAAGCACTAACACACGCTACCACATGGATGAGCCTTGAGCCCACTCTGTTCAGTGAAAGAAGCCAGACACAAAAGGTCACACATTGTATGACCATAGATAGGAAATGTCCAGAACAGGTAAATCCATAGGGACAGAGAGCAGATTGGTGGCTGCCAGGGTCTGGGCGGAGGGGGATGGAGAGTGACTGCTAATGAGTACGCAGTTTCCTTTCGGGGTGATGAAAATGTTCTGGAGCTAAAAACTGGTAACAGTTGCACAACTGTGTGAATGTGCTTAGTACCACTGAATTGTTCACTTTTAAATGGTTAAAATGGTAAATTTTAGGTTATATATATTTTACCACAATTAAAAAAAACAGTTTTGGGACCAACAGAGGCCTTAGAGGGGAGCTTCAGTGCCCCCACAAGCCCGTCAGCAGACCTGCTCTTAGATTTGGACAGTGGACATGCTTGCCTCTTTTATAGATGGCCTTGTACACTCAGCTTCAAGGCCCCTCCTCCTGCCCAACTACCAAAGAATTAATTCATGCCCGAGTCCGATTTTATGACGCCCCCCGCACATGGCCATCAGGCCAGTTCCCGCCCCACCGGCAGCCCCAGGCTTCTCAAAACGCAAACGCAGAAGCTTGAAACGGGTTCCCAGGGCTCGCAGGCTCCCTTTGCTCTCCTGTCTCCCAGTCCAAGGATGGTGGTTTCCCAAGCAGCCTGCACTGATGAAGTAATAACTAATTTTTCATTTTAATTAAAGACAAACGTAACCGCCAGCCAGAGCGGCTGATCAGCACCGGTGGATAGAACAGCTCCCGAGAATTTCCAGTTAGCTGATGTGATGCTAGCTCAGAGCATAAAATGCGACGTTGTGCTGGCATGCACGGGGTACCAAGGCAACCCTTCCAGCTCCTCTAGGCTTCCTGAACATTTAAAGCAGCTCTCAGATCCCAGGGACAATGAGCAAGGACCCGTGGGGATCCACAGGGCTCGTGCCAAGAATTACTGAAATCTATCTCCACTTAAAGCTCCTTGATTTTGAAAAACAAATGGTTCTTTCAAGATGAATGCCACTTCCAAATGGAACCTTTGGGCACCCTGATAGGGATGTTGAACCTGTCGTCATGGTGATTAATAGGCACACTTAGGGTTTCCAGGTTTCTACAACCCAAGATCTGCTTTCCCACAAATGCCAAGGGTTCAGAATTTGATCGAAGCAGCATCCTTTAAAAAAGAGCTCTGAGGTTCTCAAATTAAAGAAGAAATGCCACTTCCCGGGGCTGGAGCTAAAACAGTGCAGAAAAGGGCTGGATGGCAGAAGCCCCTGATGGGAAGTTTCCTAATGATGCAAAGGCCGCGTTCACAGGTGGTGCTTGGCTTTGGTCCTGCTTTGGTCCAGGGCAGCCCCAGGCCAGCACCGTCACCCCCAACTCAACAGGTCCAACTGGAGCCCTTGAGTGCTCCCCGCCGGCTCCTCCTCTGTCTTCCACAGCAGCCTTGGGCACTTGGTCACCAGCCCACCACCCGTATCTTGTCCCTCATGGACCCCCTTACCCCTCAACTGTATCTCAGGGCACAGGGACAGAGGGCTTCAGGCCTGAGGGCCATTTCTGCATTTGTCTATCTCCCCATGCTTTCCTCCTGCCCTACATTCAACCCTGGTTTCGGAAAGGCTAAAAACACACAGAGGGAGGGGACCCATTGGCCAGGGGCAATCCGGGAGGGAGCCCTGGGGAAGGTGTCATCTGGGCATCCTTCATTCCTTTAGCTGTTTAGGGAGAATTTCTAGGTAGTCAGGCACTCAGGATGGGCCTTCCAGGACGAACGGGGGAGTTTAGAAAATCGTCTTCATTTCTACTGAAAATGGAGAAAGAAGGTAACTTTCAGTTCTTCTCACAAGCACTTAGGAGAGTGAAACTAGGCTGCTGCTCAAAGGGAACCACATGCCTTGTTCCAAATTTACCTGCCTGCTGCTAACGACGGCAGCCCACAGGCGGGCGTGGACACCGAGACTGCATCGCAGAAGGAGAGCGTCCTGCTCAGGACTGGAGAGGGAGGCAGCTGGGTGTGACACGGGCGCCTGGGGATGGATGCGGGTGACGGGGAAGGCGTTTGTAATCTCCCCCTGGGAACCTGGGCTCTGTGCTGGGATGTGGGGAGCTCTGAGGGTCACCTGTGGAGCGTGCATTTTCACAGACGGCCCCGCTGCTGCTGCAGGCACTCACGGGCTCTGAGTGCAAGAACACGCAAGGCTGTGCTGATTAGGGAAACAGAGCAGAGGAAACTGGTCCTGAGGCTGTCCCTATACAGAGCGCCTGGGCACCCTCCCTTCACGCCTCACACGCGGGACGTCCTGACTTGGGCCCCTGGCTCAGGTCGCTCCCAGGCTTGCTTTCCAGGCCACCTCTGCAGAATCCCACGTCCCTGTCTCCTGGGCCTGAAGCCCCTCGCCGCAGGGAGCCCAGGCAGCAGCCCCTGGCCGGGGGGGCCCCCCTGAGGACGAGGCCCTCAGCGGGTGTTAAGGTGACCAAACAGCTCAGCTGCAACTTCTGAACTCCCAGGAAGTGGCCCCTGCTTGGATGCAAACCCCGTGCAAAGTCCAAGAGAGTGGGAGCAAACTAAACACCTGAGTGAGCTCAGGACCCTGTCTCCTGGGACCCTGCTCGCCTCCCCACCACCAGGGACAGAGCCATCCATTCAGTTCCTGGGCACCTAGGGAAAGGCCAGCCTGGTCTTCATCCTGAGCCCTGCAGGGGCCACCTCTGGCTGCTGACATGTTTTCCTTTATGTACACATGCACACATACACACTTATGTCCTCTTGGAGATCTTTTTCCCTCTATAGTTATGAATATATTTAGACAAATGCATACTTCTTAATGAAGCGTCATTCCAGGAGTGTATATAACGTACACACGAGGTTAAAAGGAAGCCCGCTGGAGAAACAGCACTACAGAAGTTGCTGAAGTCCCCTGCTGCCTCTGCCAGCCCCTCCGCCCCCATCCACCCTCCACCCCGAGCTACCTGGGATCCTGCATTTGTGCTTTTCACCCTCAGGCTTTTCCTTCTAGCGTTATCACCTGTTTGTATCCCAAAACAATACATTGATTCCTTCTGTCTCTTTTTTTGGAAACTTTACATACAATGTATCATGCTTTATGCACAGGCACACCTTGCAGATATCGTGGGCTCGGTTCCAGACCACCACAATACAGCGAGTATTGCAATAAAGGGAATCACACGAATATCTTGGTTTTCCAGTGCATATACAGGTTACATTTACACTATACTGTAGTCTATTAAGTGTGCAATAGCATTATGTCTAAAAAAACAACGTACATACCTGAATTAAAAGATACTTTATTGCTAAAAAATGCTAACCAACGTTTGAGCCTTCAGTCATAATCTTTTCTGCTGGTGGAGGGTTTGTATACAATGTGTTATCTGGGGCCAGCCCCGTGGCTTAGCGGTTAAGTGCGCGCTCCGCTACTGGCGGCCCGGGTTTGGATCCCGGGCGCACACCGACGCACCGCTTCTCCGGCCATGCTGAGGCCACGTCCCACATACAGCAACTAGAAGGATGTGCAGCTATGACATACAACTATCTGCCTGGGCTTTGGGGAAAAAAAGGAGGAGGATTGGCAATAGATGTTAGCTCAGAGCCGGTCTTCCTCAACAAAAAGAGGAGGATTAGCATGGATGTTAGCTCAGGGCTGATCTTCCTCACAATAAAATACAATAAAATAAACTTAAAAAAAAAAAGTGTTACCTGTGAAGTGCAGTCAAGTGAAGCACAATAAAGTGAGGTAAGCCTGTATTCCTCTGTGGCGTCACTTTTTCCCTCCACACTGCTTCTGAGATTTGTCTGCGTTGACGTATGCGGCTGCCATTCATTCATTTTTCCACTGCTAGATAGTACTCCTCGTATGAACACACCACAATTTCCTGATCATTTCTCTTGTTAATAGACACTTGCACCGTGTCCAATTTTGCGCTCCTATGAGCAGAGCCACTTGGACCTTCTTGCGCGTGTCTCCTGGCACAGGTGTGAGACAGCGGGGTGTGTGCCCCTGAGTGACCTGCTGGCTCTGCCAGCTGGTGCATCTTCAATTTTAGTCGACAATGACAACTGTTTTCCAAAAAGATTGCAATCTGGGGTCTTTTGCATGTACTTTTTGCTTTTTTAAAACAAAGTGTAGAAACCTGAAAAGGCTCTGTGCAGCAGTGTTCTGGGATGAAATGTATTTCCCCAAAAGATGTGTCCTCACCCCAGACCTGTGAATGTGACCTTATTTGGAAATAGGGTCATTGCAGATATACTTTAGATGTAAGTTAAGATGAGGGCATACTGGCTCAGCGTGGGCCCTTAACCCAAAATGACTGCCTCTTTATAAGAAGAAGGAAATCTGGACACAGACACAGACAGAGGGAGAATGCCATGTGACAACAGAGGCAGAGATTGGAGTGACGCAGCCACAAGCCAAGGATTGCTGGCAACCCCCAGAAGCTGGAAGAGGCAGGAGGGATCCTCCCCTGGAGCCTCAGAGGGAGTGTGGCCCTACCAGCTACCCTGATCTCGAATTTCTAGCCTCCAGAACAATGAGACAATTAATTTCTGTTGTTTTAAGCCCCCCCAGTTTGTGGTCTTTTGTTACACAGCCCTATGAAACCAATACAAGCAGTGTTCTAGATCCTTCCCTGGTCCATCCTCAAGCCCGGCCTTTGTCTTGGTGACCAGACAGGTTTTCAGTTCATCACTGTGAGAGCGAGGACCACCAAACCCCTCCACAGATCTGCAAGGATCTGCATGTGCCCCCCACTGCCGAGCGCAGGGTGAGCATCGGAGTCCTTCTCAACGCAGCACTGCAGGCCGCCCTACCCTACTGATTTAACCTAACGAGCAGAGGGATTCTATTTCTCATCTCTGTGTTAGAGGCTTCTGAGAGGGGAGAGGAAATGGGCAGCCGTTCTGCTCCTGGCAGGGGGACTGGGCTCCTAGAGGCTTGGTACGGCAGAAGGAAGAAAGAAAAGCAACCTGCTTTGATTCCCCGCGTGCTTGGAACCTGAGCCCAGATGTGCCAACTGCAATGCTTCACGGACGAGGCCTTCGATGGCGGAGGGCATCCTTGAGCTTAAGCCTCTCTGCCTCTCTCCCAGCCCAGAACAGGCGTAGGAGGAATGGCTCGCCACTGGGTGGGCTTGGAGGGGAAACTGAGCCCCAGCATCTCTGCCTAGGGCAGCACCCCCGTAGGCTCCGGGGTGGGGGCCTTGGGTTGCAGCTGTCCAGCCAGTTGGTCTCATTCTGGGCCTTGGTACCAGAAGGCAGCCCGCCCACCCACAGACGTAAGCTGCCTGGACTGGCACTGGCTGTCGGCAGTGACGGAGGTGGGTGACCGCCCTCTGCCTCTCTTGCTTCTTGGTCTGTCTCCTCAGTGGTTCGGTGGCAACATGAGAGCGAGCAAAACATTTCCTGGTGCCCCCTCAGCCCCAACACGCTCCTCAGAGGGCCACAGAAGAGCACAGGACAGCGTGGGAGAGCGCCAGACCAGAGGAACTGGGCCTGGGCGTCTGCTCCCCTCCCCCGCCGTCTTCCCCCTGGGGGCCCCCTTCTCCGTTCAAGCCCTTCAGCCTCTCGCTGGGCGCAGCCGTGGAAAGCATCACTGTTGTAGGTCAAAGTGGTTAAACATCGGCAGTTTGATCAAGTTCCACCTAACAGACCTCTCGATCGATTGTTCCTGCTACCATAAATATTTACTGAGGGCCCTGCCCTTGGTGACCACACATGGGGACAAGCACTGCTAGAGGATCAGAGACGAGCTTGGGGGAACCCGAGACGAGGCCCTCCACAGCCAGGAGGGGTGAGCAAGCAGAGGGTCAATATTCTTGCACCAGTGCGTCCAAGGTGAGAGGCTGGGCGGTGCCCGGGGGGCAGGGGTGCTTCTGAAGCCAGTGCTGAGGGAGGGGTGGAGGGAGAGGGAGACGGAGACAGGACCAGCCCACGAGGGCGGTGCGGGGTGCTGTTTCCCGCAGGCCCAGGACTGGTCCCCAGCGCCCAGCTCTGGAGTCTGGGGTGCCTTTCTAGGCCTGGGGAGGCCCAGAGCCTGGCTGTGTCCCAGGTAGGCCTTCTGCCAAGCCAGCCACCTAACGCAGCCAACAGGTGAGCAGCCGGCCTCCTGAGTGTCCATCTGCGGGGCAAGTTGATGCCACAGGTGCCACCGGGAAAGAGGGACAGCAGATGTCACCTTCAAAGGCCAGAGTTGAGATATTTTAGGGTTGGGGTCTCATATTCTCCTGTGTGTGTGTGTGTGTGTGTGCACGTGTGTTTCTGTGTGTTTGCCAAACCCTGCCATGAAAGACAGAAATGTTACAACGCTAGGCACAAGGCCACTCCAAGCCAGAGTGGTGTGCCGAAACCAGGGGCTGCAGAACAAACCACACACCTCCCCTGGTTAAGATGCAAATGTAGTTCTGGGCTGCCCTGAGCGTGGGAAAAGGGAAGCGTTGTCGCAGCTTAGACCGGAGGAAACACAGGAGCCCCTCACGGGTTTCCAGGATCCATGTGCCCTGGAGCGAGTTTGAGCTCAGAGTGAACGCTGAGAAAGAACGGGATGAACAGCAGGTTTTCGTTATCGAGGAGGGGCCTCCCGCTGGTGTATGTGACCAAAGCTTCCAAAACAGGTCTCTGAAAAACGTCTACATGTCAGGCATGCTGAAGTTTGATTTGATAGATGACGGGGGTGTTAACAGCATGATACACAGAGGAGGCCATTTCAGAAGGTAACAACTAACCCACTCAGAGGGAAAGACCACTTAGGACTCCAGTCCCCAGTCTTCATGGCATTCACATCCCGCCTAACTCTCCAAGGACACAGATTCCGGGGCAATTCTTCCCCTAGAGTCCAGTGAGCTGCAAGGCTCGGCCTCACCTGCAAGCAATGTGAGGGGCTGTGGCCCAGGAATTAAGTCACAGAACACAAGACTGGCTGCTTGGAGACTTACAGGCATGCGGCTGACGAATACAGTAATCTAGCTGAATTAACAGCGACTTGGAGAGCGATACCAAACTTCTGGGTTAAATTAGCCCACATCGAAATGCTGACACCACGCGGAACGTTTCTCATCGCACGTGGTGAAATAAACCCGGGCCTGGGAAACTAGGCAGGGCCACCCTTGGAAAGGCCTGGAAATGTCCCCGAGGCTGGCTCTCTAGGACTTGCAAGTTAAAATGGAACAATCCACCAATCCTAACAGTTGTGTCAGGGGTGGTGAGCTTCGTGGGGACCGGGACACCCCAGCACGGGCTGACCCCAGTAGGCGGCCAGGAGATGGATGAGGGGTGAATCATTGTGGGTGCTGTTCACTGCCCCCCGTTATCCATTGCCCTGCCTTCTGCCTGCCTGCAGGTCCGGGATTCCTTCAAGGATCTTCTGCTTTCCAGACACGGCCATGCCTCAGGGGAGGCAGCCCCCAGCCCCACCCCAGGGACTGTTCTAAGCACTTCCGGTGTATTAATCATTTAACCCTTACAACCCGAATGGGAGTGGATCAGATTCTTATTGCGGCTGTAACAGATTGTCACAAATTCAGTGGCTTAATACAACGCAAACTTATCATCTTATAAGGTGTCGCAGGGGTGGCTCCCTCTGGAGGCTCTGGGGGAGGGTCCTTCCCGCCTCTTTCAGCTTCTGGGGGCTGCCAGTGTCCCTCGGCTTCCGGCAGCATCACCCCAATCTCTGCCTGCTCCTCTTCTGTAGTCCAATCTCCTTCTGCCTCCCTCTCATAAGGACCCTTGTGATTATATTGGGCCCACTCGGATAATCCCAAATAATGTCCCCATCTCAAGATCCTTAACTTCATACATCTACAAAATGCCTTCCGCCATGGATGGCAACGCATCACAGGTTGGAGGGATCAGGATGTGGAGGTCTTGGGGACCATTATTTAGCCAACCATGGGGAGACACTGCTGTCCTACTAAGAGGAGACTGGGCTTGGAGGGGAGGCCACAGCCCAGGGACCCCGCAGGGCTGGCACAGTCAGGCCTCAGGGTCCTTCCTTCCACATTGTCTCTTGCCATCTTTTACAGACACTCTGTTCCAGTCTTTAATGCAGTCCTCAAACATTCTTGTTGTAAGCTTCTGGTCATTTTGTGGCTCTTTTAAAAGTCTCCCCTTTAATCCCCCTAGGACTCAGTTAACAGAGCTAAAAGCTGGCTACAGCACCAAATAAGGGCTTGTCCCAACATGGAGGCAGCCAGGACCAGCCCCGGATGAGGATGCCTGCGAGGGTTGGCCTGCCTTTCTGCCCTAGCTGTTGGCACAGGGCACAGCCTTGTCACTCCCGCAGGAAGGCTGCTCTCCCTGAAGATGCGGGACTCATTTATACTCAAGTGTGAATGACTGAGTGACAGGTGGCACAGCAGCAGCTGGTCTGCCTGCTGGGCTAGCCCAGGTCCAGGGGTCAGGGTCTTTAGCGACCATGATGGGCAATCCACACCTCTGCTCCAGGGACTTCAGACACCACCAGGCTCTCAGTATCAGGGCGGTCACTGGGTCTGTCCTCTTGTAAAGCCACCCTGGGCACTGCTAGATCTCAGGGCACCCTCAAGTGTCAGAAATGAGAGTGATACCGGGGTCAGGGTGGAGATGGACGCGGGAATTGGGGCTGGGGCAGGATGGATGGCTGACGCACATGCATCTTTAGGACCCACCTCTCCAGGGACCAAGGGCCCCGTCGGCACGGTGATAGCAGGATGTGGGCTCTAAAAACCCGTGTCCCCCACCCCATCCTCACTCCTTCCCCCATGTGGCAGGGGAAGGACGCTGAAAACCCACACTGGACCACGAGGGGCTTTTGTGCCGACATCTCGGCTTGGTGTGGCCGAGGTCCGTGGGTGCCAACACCCCCTACCATGAATACCTGCCCCCGGGGGGTCCAGAGTGTATCTCGCTTCACTTCATTTGGTCTCCACACTTGGGTGGGAACAAGCCACATCTCAGGCACTTACCAGCTGCAGGGTGACAGGTCCACCCACCCCAGCTCGCCTCTCTGCCTCAGTGTCCCTACACATGAAATGGGGTGGTTGTGGGGTTTCAGGAAGAGAATTTCAAGTTAAGCTTTTCCCACGGTGCCTGGCATCTCAGAAGCCTGAATAAATATCAGCCAGCTTAATACATATTAGCCAGCCTAATTGAGACATGGGCCCGATCTCTCCACAAACTGGTTGGTTCCTATCTTTCCCCAGGCAGAAGCATCATTACCCTTCTTTGGCCTCAACGAACAAAAATGTAATTTCTCTGCCTTTAAGAAGCCTCTGCCGGGTTGGCAGAAAAGCAGGTTTTGGTGGCTGTCGATGAAGTACTTAATTGAGCGGAGCAGGCAACCCCATTAGTATTACCTGGAGAGCTGTGTTTCCTACGGCACTGCTGCTGCCTGTGGGCGTGGAGGGGGGACGCCCCTTCCCGGCACCCCCTCCCCGCCTCCTTGCACTGAGACTCCGTCGTGGGGGCCTTCTTTCCATCTGCCCCAAAATAACTGTCTGGGCTGCTTCATTCTCGCGTGTCTCGCCTCAGCCAGGCCAAGTGCAAAGTGTGTTGTTAGGAACTGAATGCTCGTGTCCCCCCCAAATTCATATGCTGAAGTCCCAACCTCCCACGTGACTGTACTTGGAGATGGAATCTTTATGGAGGTGGTTAAGGTTAAAGGAGGTCATGAGGGTGGGGCCCTACTCTGATAGGATTAGTGTCCTCTAAGTGTCTTACAAGAAGAACCGTCAGAGGAGGCGGCCGTCTGCAAACCAGGAGGATGGCTCTCACCAGGAACCACGTCAGCCAGCACCTTGATCTCCGACCACCAGCTTCCAGAACTTTGAGGAATAAATGTCTGTGGTTTAAGCCACCCAGCCCATGGCACTTTGTTATGGCACCTGCACTTACTGAGATACTTGTGGGTGCAGGTGAGACATCCAGCAGGCCTCAGTTTCCCCATATGTAAACAGGGATGGCAGCAGCACCCATCCCCGGCACCTCCTGATTTCACCTCCACGTGTTCACATGAATGACAGCGGTCGGGGGGAGCTCCCCCTCCAGTCCACCTGTGATCTCCCAGGACGGCCCCATTTCTGGGGCTACGTGTGTCCAGCAGGAGTTCTAGATGCTTTACTTACGTGGAGAGGTCTATCCCGATGCCCACTTTACAGAGGAGGAAATGAGGCAGGAGCCGTCACAGAACTTGCCCAGGGTCACGGTGGGAATACGTGGAGGAGAGGGATCTGAACCCGGGCCCTCCAGCTCCAGGGACTCGGCTCCAATCAGGGGCAGTTTGGAGTCTGACGTCCCCGAAACAACCCTTGCTGGCGAACACCACAGTCGGAGGAGACTTTGCGGGAGCACGTGGTCGAGGAGGATTTAAGAGGCAGGATGGAGATGGATGAGGACCATTGCTATGAATCTTTTGCGGTGACACCCGAAAAATCTCCGAGAAACACGTGATTTATGGCTCAGTGACAGAGTGCAATAAAGTGTGACTGACAGGCATGGCCAGCAGGAGGCTTGTTTGTCCCCAGGCCTGAGGAGTGTGCTGAGATCCCTTCTGTGGGCGGGAGGCGGCAGGTCCCTGCTGGGGAGGGGGAGGGAATTTGAGGGGTGGGACTCTATGCCCAAGGCCGCCTGCTGCCCCTTCCGGCAACACGGGAGAAGATGGACTTCTGAGCTCTGGTTTCTCTGAGCTGAAACAAACTTCCCAGCTCTGTCCACACTGTGCTGGGAGCTTCCAGAACTGCGCCTGGTGCCTCCAAGGACGGGCCCCCACCCACCCTGCTGAGCTGTCCCCAAGGCATGTTGGGTGAAGGTGTGTCACTGGGTCAGTAGGTGAGCCCCACGAGAAGAGCTGGCCACTGCTCCTTGGCACCATCTGGACCCAGCTGGATGTCCAGCGAGCATCTCAACCCGACAAGGCACAGCGGGACTCTCCATCTCCCACCCCAACTCCAACCGCTCATCCCAGGTCTCCGCAAAGGGCTCCATGGCTGCTCAGCGGTGTGAAAAAGACCAGGAGTTCCCCATCTCTGAGTTCTACCCTCAGGACGGACCCGCCGTCTGACTCTTTCCACCTCAACACCTGGAGGTGGACACGGCCTCCGATGGGTCTTCCTGCTCCTCCGTCTGAGTTTGCTGGGGCTGCCATAACAAAGAACCACAAGCTAGATGGCTCCAAACCACAGAAATTTATTCTTTCCCAGCCCAGGAGGCCAGAAGTCCGAAAGCACACCTTCTGGGGGCTCTGAGGGAGCATCTGTTGCCTGCCTCTCCCAGCTCCTGGTGGCCGCTGGCAACCCTTGGCGTTCCACGGCTTGTGGACACAGCCCTCCAGGCTCTGCACATGGCCTTCTCCCCCCTTCATGTGTCTCTTCTCCTCTTCTTATACGGACACTAGTCACTGGATTTACCCCAATCCAGGATGATTCATCTCAGAGTCCTTAACCAGTTACATCTGCAAAGACCCTATTTCCAAATAAGGTTCCCGGTGGACATGAGTTTTGGGGGGACACTATCTAATCCACTAAGCCCTACAATCCATTCTTCCCTTAGAAGCCAGAGAAGCTGAAACACACACACACACCCGTGTATTACTGCCCACCACAAGCCCTTGTTGCCCTGGAAGTAAAACGTGAATTCCTCAGCATGTCCTTCAGGGTCTGTGCCTACCCCGCCACCCCGTCCCCACCTTGATCCCCACACTTGGACCTTCTGCCCCTCAAGGTCCCCTCACAGGCCTCCTTGTCCTCCTCTCCCTCTTGCTCTCGAAGGTCGTCGTCCCCACTTCCCCCATGAACCTCTCTTGGTTCCAGCCACCGTCCCTTTGCCCCATCCAGTGACATCTTACTTAGGTCATCCTGTGGGCCTCTCACCTGCCACTCCCTTCCCTCTGAGTGGATGCCACCTCTCGATCCCGGCCCCGTCTCTGCACTCACCCCGTGGTCAGCTCACCCTGCTGCCGCCTGGCCTCAAACACTCCCGACTCTGTCCTTTTGCCTCCTTGGCTGCCCCGTACCTGCACACCCAGGAGGCACTGCAAACCACACGGCCTGAGAGATGAGCCCCGGTTCCCAACTGCGCCCCCACCCCCCTGCCGCGCCCCGTCCTGGCCCCGCCTTCACACCTCGGCAAGCCGCACCATCCGCCCAGCTGCCCAAGGCCAAACCCGAGGGGTCAACCTGATTCTTCTTTTCACCTCCCGCAAGAGTCACTGGCAAGTCCTGTCTGCCCTCCTTGCAAGCCATCTTCCTGACCAGTCCTCTCCCCTGTCCACCAGCAGCCCTGCATTCGCCTCCCAATTCAGCTGGTGTGGGCCGGCCTCTCTGCATCTGCTCTCCACCCACGGGCAGTGTAACTTTCCAAAACGTAAATGGGGCCCCAGGTTTCCCCTGCCCCTCAAACGAAGCCACACAGTTCACCTGTGTCACCCCCACCCACCCCCGTCACAGCACATCTGCTTCCCGGAGGTCTCTGGCTCCCAGAACACGCCCAGGATCTTCCTTCTGTGCCTCGAGGCCCTGTGCACTGGCTGTTCCCTCCGCCTGGAATACCCCTCCTTGGTCTGGAAGGGCTGCTCCCTCACAGGCTTCGGCGACTCCTTTCTGGAGGGACCCCTCCTGCTCCTGGTCCTTGCGCTCACCCCCCGTGGTCAGTTCCGGCAAACACCACCACCCGGAGCATCGTCTCTCTGCTTGTTGCCCGGCGGCCTGCGGGGCCCCGCCACACAAGGGGGGGCTTCTGTCCTGGCCTCGCTGTGTCCGGAGCCTGGACAAGTGCCCGCACAGGGGGGCAGAGGAAGGCCTGGCTGACGGTGATGCTGACCACAGGCCTGCAGGTGCCGCACCCGCTGGCTTACGTGGGCATTGGTCCTTGCAAGGAGTTTAGCCAGCTTACAGTTAGAAGGGCCCCCACGAGAACGCCCTCACTTCTGACACCGGCTGCAAGTTTGGGGTGTCTGCAAAGCACCTTCAGTTTCGATGAACCTCGAGAAGGGCTCACGAAACTCACTGAAAGCTTTTATACTCCTGGTTACAGTTTATTCCAAGGAAAGGATACGCTTAAGATCAGCCAGGGGCAGAGATGCGTGGGCCAGATTCCAGGAGGGCCCACACATGGAGCGTCCCTTGTCTCTGTGGTGTGGGGACGTGTTACCAGCCCCCGGCATCGGTGTGTGACGATGCACATGAATGCCTCCAAGCCTCTGGTGTCCAGAGTTTTTATTGGGGCTCAATTACACACAGCCACGTGGCTGCCCTTTAGTCTCCAGCCCCTCCCAAAGGTTTGGGCTAATGCGCATAGTCTCCAGTCTCTTCCAGAGGTCAAAACTGATGTGCTGTGGCCCAAACCCCCATCACAAACCACACTGTTAGACTGTCCAGTGGCCGAAGCCCCAGGCAAACAAAGACGCTGTCATCAGCCAGGGGCCCAGGGATCCCCTCCCAGAAGCAGAAGGTGAGGGCCAGACCTCCCTTTGAGTCAGGCCAGCTCTTCACTGCGTGGGCCTGCCTCCACTTTACAGATCAGGAAACAGAGGCCCGGACATCAGGGAACCTGCCCGGGGCCCAGGCAGTGGGGGAGGACACTCCGTTGGGCTCTGTCCCTCTGCTCTCTCACCCAGGACCCTCAACTCCCTGAGCCCTGCATCTACCAGAGGTCGATCACAGCCGTGCTGGGAGTAACCCCAGCCCAGCTGCTTGCCGACAAAATCAGGAAATGGAATAAAAGACCTTTGTGTAAAAATGGAAATGTAGGACATGCTTGTATAAAGTGCCCACATAGAGGGATGAGTAAGGGAGGAAGAGAAGTCCCCACCCACTCACCCCCATGGAGACCACCGGGACATGGGGGGTCCGGAGTCTTAGTGGACCCCTGCCCGCTCGCACGGCTGAGGGCTTCAGGCCTCCGGGGCCTCCCCTCCCTCCAGCTCCGCCTCGCTCTCCTCCCCGGCAGCCTGTGTCCCAGCCTCCCATCCGGGCCGCTTGGTACCCCGCACCCACGGTTGCTAGGAGACGGTTGCCGAGAGTCACAACTCAGCTGGCAACGGAAAACACCCCCCGCAACACTGTGCCGGGCCCATTTACAGAGACATGTTTTCTTGTCCACTTGATGCCTTGGCCTCTTTGCAAACATTTCAAGCGTTTTCTTTCCCAGGGCTTCTGGAGGTCACTTCGCATGCACTCTATATTTAGGAGCGGTTATGAAACACACATATCAGCCACTCTATCTGCATTGAATGTGGCACGGAGCAGGGGACTGAGAGGCAGGGAGACCCCGTGGGAAAGCTCCTGCTCTGGTGCTCTCGGCCTATTTAGGGCCTGGCCTCATCTAGCCAAACCCCACAACCCCCAGGTGGCCGGCTTGATGCCACCAGAGCCCCACGCCCAGCAGACTCACAGAGAAGCAGGAAAGGCCGACAGCCCCCACCCTGGAGCAAGGCGGGGGGCTCTGCTGCGGTGGTGAAGAAGTATTGCACCTGAGCCACGGCACGACACCCACACGCCCAGAGCGGCCAGCAGGCAGAGGGCGGAGCCCTGCCAGCGAGCACTGAGATGTCCATCACCTGCTCTTCAGTCCACACATATTTGCTTTTGGGTCCTGACCCCGGGACCCCGGGAGGCCCTTTGGTCGGCCTTGGCACAGCCACATGGGTCAGGCAGATGCTTAGAAGTTAGCATGGTGCCATGGCCGTGGGGAGGTCCTGTGCTCCGAAGCATCTCCTCTCACCAGCCCTCCATCTGGTCAGGAATTCTGCCACTGAAGGCTCCTGCTTTGGGGCTTTGCCATAGGTACTAGGGCTGTTGACTAGAATCCCAATTTTCCTCCTGTCCCTGAGGCTAGACCTGGCCAGTGAGAGGGGAGTGATGTGTGTCCTCCAGGCAAAGCTTAGAGAGCCAACACGCCGTTCATCACATTCTCCTTCAACCCGCCACGGCCACTAGCGTCATGACCAGTGATGGTCACCAACCCACCCGGGTGAGGACCACACGGGACAGAGCGCAGCAGAGCCAGCAGGCCGAGAGAGCGAGCAGGAATAAACCACTGCCATCTCGGGCGTGTTTGTTACTGCAGCCTGACCTCGGCCGTCCTGACCGCTACAGGCTGGGCGGTGTCACACCTCGAGGGCACCCCTGAAAACGCCAACATCCCTAGCAAGGGGAGATTTCTTAAAACTCAGTCTCTTATCAGGTAAGCCCACCTTTGCATGGTGGGGTCCACAGGTTAAGCTGGGAGGTCCTGGAGGAATGGAACTTGGGGAGCTCAGCTCTGATGGGGGTAGTGGGGGAGGACCCTGCAGGAGGACCCTGGGGGAAGTGAGTGTGTAACGCAGGCTCTGGGGAGGGCTGACGTCAGGGGTAGAGACAGAAGCGATGTTTATTACGTGATGGAAGGAGGAAGGAGGTGGGGTAGCAAACACAGGCCCCTTCCTTCTCTCCTACCCCACCCTGTTGTATGTTTCTGGGCCTCAGTTTCTCTCTTTGCAAAGTGGGCCTAGTCATTCCTGCTCGGCACACAGTCCGGTGAAGACTGGTGGGAGGGTTCTGTGTACCGCCAGGCGCTGTGTATACAATGCCAAGCTAGCTTTTCACCGGGGTCTGTTCGAACCTTGTAGCAGCCCCCAGAGGTAGGTATCCGGCTCATTATTCTGCGGACGAGGAAACAGAGGTCAGGTGACTTGCCAGAGGTCGCCCAGCCCATTGCAGGCAGAGCCGTCTACACCCAGTTGCCGTCAGTCCTCAGATTTCGAGCTGCAAGCCCCTGAGAGGCTGCAGCAGCCTTCTCCGCCCCTGCACCCCCAGGACGGGTTCTGGGAGAGCCACTTGACTGGCAGAGGGGACAGGTGCAGAAGCATTGTCAGAATACTCGAGGCTCCGGCTGGGTAAATAATCCCAGCTCTGGGGCTCTGGGCCCCAGCGCGACACGGCAGAGTGTGTTCTGTGCAATCAAAGACAGGATGTACTTGGGAGAGGCTGCACAATTGTTGTTGTGAAGCGGAAGAGAAATTAATTTTAATCCTGGAGTCAATTCCAGCCCGGGAGGGAAGTGCCAGCACTCGGAGAGGGCTGGTTTCAGGCACGCACGGTGGCTCACATGCCCACTGCAGCCTGAATTCGGTGGGGACACGGGCTGGCCTGGGGGCGCACAGCCTCCCTGGCCTCTATCTGAGCCCCTGGGGGCTCTCTCCCGATTGGCACTCCAAGCCACCCCACATCCCAACACTGGAAGAGACCTGGACCCGCATCCCGCCCAAAAGGTCCTGGACGTGCTTTCCACTGAGCCATTTTCCCTCCCTCTCCCCTCCCACTAAAACGTACCCACCCCAGGCTGCCACCGACCAGACATGAAGTGGCAGGGAGGGGGCAGCAGGCCTAACAGAAATCACCTCTTGCAAATGCCCTGGACACTTCGTCCACTCCTGTCAGTCCCCCCTGAGCTTGGGGACAGGACACAGAGTCCAGGGAGACCTGCAGTGAACAGGCCTTCCCACTGACCCCTCCTGACTGGTAAGCCCCACCCCGTCTCTGGGCCTCAGTTTCCCCAGCTGTACCACGAGGAGCCTGGCAGTCAGCTCCGTGGCAGATCCAGTCCCCTGACACCCGTTCTACCTTCCTCTTCTTCCTCACTATGGGGTCCCTGATTGTGCCTTGTGGGGGGAAGGGGCAATGACCCCGGCTTTAAGCCTGCCCACACTGCCTAGAGTGGCCATGAGACAAGCAGTGCTGGCCAATGAGATAGAGAAGGTGGTCTGAGGGGCTCCCAGAAAGCCGTGTCGCAGGAGAAATGAAGATTCCCCAGCCTGGTCCTACGGATGGTGGGGGATTGCGGCTGCTTCTCCAGGGAGTGGGGTGATTGGGGGTGGGTGGGGACGAGCAGCTCCAAGGCCACACGAGGGATTCTTGGGGGGCCTGGTGCCTGCGGCTGACCTGCTGAGGCCTGGGTGTTGCGGTGTCCTTCCTGCAGGGACCACAGACCCAACAGGCCCACCCTGGGCCGTGACTGCGCCAAAGGCGACGATGAGCCCCAAAGAGACAAACAGGACCGCACCGGGGAATGCCCTGAGCCCGGGGATGTGACACAGTGCACTTTTGCCCCACCCCGGTCACCGCCACGCTGGGCAGCTCCCCGAGGCTCGTGGGGTGGGTGGGGGCCTGTGCTCGGACCAAGAGAAAGAGAAAGCACCCCGAGGGCTGGCCTGGGATGCAAGGCCCTCAGGTCAGATGGCGGGCGGCAGGGCGGCTCCAAGCCCCAGAGGGCTGGCCGGCCTGGGACAGGACCCAGCGGGCCAAGGCCGAGGACAGCAAGGGCAGCAAAGGGAGGGGGGCCACGTCCAGTGCTGCCTGGATCGTGGAGGGAACAGCAACGGATCTGTGTGCAAAGCCAATGTCTCAAGGCCCTGCAGCCAGCCTGGCCTGGCCCTGTTCTCTGTCCTGCTGCTGCCCCTCTGCCCCCCGTGACCTGGCCCCCATGCCTTGGTGGCCCCCTCCCCCAGACCCTCATGATACGGTTTTTACTTCAGCGGATTTAATAAACACTTGACCAATTCCTCAGGAAAAAACAAATTGGAAATTGTGTGCTATTGCAAGAAAGGAGGATGTAATGAGTTGAATAGCGTCCCCTTAAAATTCATGTCCACCCCAAACCTTGGAATGGGACCTTATTTGGAAATAGGGTCTTTGCAGAGGTAATTAGTTAAAACGAGGTCATAGTGGAGTAGGGTGGGCCCTAATCCAATGACTGGGGTCCATATAAGAAGAGGAGACGCAGAGGAGGAGGCCACGTGATGACAGAGGCAGAGGCTGGAGGGATGCGGCCACAGCCCAGAGACGCCCAGGGCCCCCAGAAGCTGGAAGAGGCAGGAAGGACCCTCCCCGGAGCCTCCGGAGGGAGCGCAGTCCTGCTGACACCTTGACTTGAGCCTTTTGGCCTCGAAAACTGTGATTGGATGTTTCTGTCGTTTGAAGCCCCCCAGTTTGTGGCCTTTTGTTACAACCGCTCCAGGAGGCGAACACAGTGACTTGTGCTTGTACGTTCTTCCGTCCCTCCATCGGGCATCCCTGACACTTCCTCAAGACTGGCCGGTGTCTAGGGGCTGCATGCAGGGGGTGTGGTGGCGAGACGGGGAGCCTCCATTCCAGAGTGTGACCCGCGAGGGCCCTGGCGCAGGCAGAAGAGGCAGCCGAGGACGCGCGGGAATGGATTAAGTGGCAGCAAGACGGCTGCAGACCGGCCACGAAGAAGCAAATCAGACACCCTGATGAATCGCCCAAAGAAGTAGGCAGGTCCCCTTCTGCTGGGCCTTTAGAAAGAGCGGAGTTGATTTTTCTAGAATAAATAACGCCCAGGTTGCTTAGGAATGAAGGAAGGCAGTCTGGTGCTTTCCCGGGCTCTTGGATTTGTGCAAGTACATATTTAAGTGAAATCTGAGAGGAGCCTGCTGGGGCTGTGCTATCAGAATGTTCTGGGGCCACGCATGTGTGCATGCCCCCCTCCCCCCCGCCAAAACCGTGGTCCTGCTCCGTTGTTCTCAGCATCCGACTTCTCCATCACGGGGATGGCAATTGGAGGCCTCGCTCCTAATTGACTCAGCAAAGTCGATGGATGGACACTGACTCATTGAGCACTGGGAGCCAGGCACGAAGGCCGACCTTTGTGCAAGGGCGGATGACACAGTGGGTGATTATAAAGGTGCCGGAACATGAGAGCATACGTGCCCCTTGCAGTGGGGCATGGGCCGGGCATCTGTCCTAACCTGGGGGCAGGGGTGGGGGGACGCTTCCTGGATGAGCAGATGGGGTCGTAAACAGACAGATCCCTCGCAGGATGGAGCAGTGTCCTCTGATCTAATCAGCCCCTCTCGGGGACAGCCAGCCTCGCCGCCAGGCCTCCCAGGCTGGAGCCTCGAGGCTGAAATCTTTGCCGTAATTGGATCACGCTCTGGCTCGTTCTGATGGCCCTCTGCGGCCCGTCATGGAAAACACAGTCTCAGAAAAGGAGAGCGGTTTCCAAAGGTAATTTACTATGTTACGTTTCTCAGAATCCCATGTGGAAGCTCACTAATTAGATTTCCCCTTATTTTTGAAAAAAAAAATTTATGACTTTGAAGACGTAATGTTTTCAAAGTATAGTGATAATGCTCACTCTGTTCTGAGAAATGCTACTTTTAGATGCTAAACGTTCTAATGTGATCTGTTCTTCAGGCCGGGCCGAGTGGCCCGGAGAGGGTCCCAGCAGCGACATCCACGCTGTGTGTGCCTGGTTCTACCCCAAACTCTGAACAGCCACAGGGGAGGGAGGGGAGGTTGGAGAGACCCTTTGAGTCAGACCCACGTTCTTGGTTCAACCAAGAGGCTCCTTTCTCTACTTGACGAAAATCCAAATTTTGATTATTTCATAGAACCTCCTTTTACAACAAAATACTGCTCCCCCCCATTTACATCCGACGTTGCCTGGAGACCCTTGTCTCCCAGGATGGTGGCGAACTCATGCCAAGCGCCTGGTATCATCCCAGCCCATGTGGAGCACTCAATAAGTATGCTAACTATGACGAATATTCTACAAAAAGAAAAACAGAGTAAGAGTATACAGCAGGGCTTCAGAAAAAAATTACTGTTTTATTTTTGAAATAAGGTCATGTTGATTTAGAAGGCAACTGGGAGGGGCAGATAGGACCAGAAAGAGGACATTGTTCAGCCAAACGGGGCCCGGGAAGCTGGGTCTCTGAGAGACAGAGCGTTATCTGGGCCCCTTTAACCCCAGTGAGGCCCTCGCCCTGAGTGGGCAGGAGGGCCGGGGAGAGTCCCGGGTGCGTGCTGAGAGGCCCTGGGCTCCCCAGACCTGCGCACCGGCAGGAGAGGGCTGCCACTGGGCGAAGATGAGACAATCTGGGCGTCAAAGAGAGCAGTGCCTGCAACTGATTTAGTCACATCGACTGTACAAAATCGTGGGTCCATAGTGATATGTGAGAGAGAGAGAGACAGAGAAAGAGAATCCCTTCACCATAGCTGCACAAACCAGTGGAAATCACAGGAGCACCAACTCCTTACAGAGAAACTGGATAATGAAAAGGAAAGAATTAAGCATTTATTTTGCCTTCTTGTACAAATGGTGTTTCGGCTTAGGCAAACAGTTTTATTTGATAAGGGAATGTTCTTCCTGATTAAAGAATCCCAGGTAATGACTGTGGAAGGAATGTTGGGATTAGGAAGCCACCATTCGCCAGCCCTGACGAACTCCTGAATGCGGCCAGAGCCCACCCTGGAGACGGGGACCCGCGGGCGAAAGGCCGGTGGGAAGCTTTACTCCTGGGAGGAGTCAGCCATCACCACCCGATCTCATGGGACCGGCTTCCGTCACCCAAGGAGGGGGAACCAGATCTCAACACCTCCTGATGAGATGAGGCATGACGCA
The DNA here is from genome assembly GCF_057802395.1 of Ceratotherium simum simum. NCBI lineage: Eukaryota > Metazoa > Chordata > Mammalia > Perissodactyla > Rhinocerotidae > Ceratotherium > Ceratotherium simum. The sequence goes on along the minus strand of NC_141933.1, from coordinate 3,718,376 downwards.
CACAGTGCTGCTGGGCCCAGTGTGACGGGGCTCACCTCCACTTACGAGAAGTGGGAGGGACCGGAGAACAGGTCAATGACACCACAGGAGGCGGAGAGATACATGCAGCGTGTGGGGCAGCCTACACCAACCAACCCAGGCCCCTAACACGCCGACGGCAGGAAAAAGAGGGGAGATGGATTAGACTGGAAAACCTCAGGGACAGATCTACCAAGTGCCACGTTCAGTCCTGAGTCAAAGTTTCTGCTGTGAAAGGGCTTTTCTGAGACAATCCAGGAAATGTGACGACGGATGGGTTCCAGACTCCACTGAGGGACCACGCTGAATGCTCAGGTGGGACAGAGGCACTGGGTCTCATCAGAAAGACACCATGCTTTTGAGAAATGCAGAAGCACGTGAAAAGATGCCCAACATCACTAGTCATTTTGCAAATCAACACCATAATGAGATACCACCTCACATCCATTAGGACGGCTGCTATCAAAAAATAAAATAACAAGCGTTGGCAAGGATGAGGAGAAATCAGAACTTTGTGCACTGCTGGTGGGAAAGTAAAAAGGTGCAGCTGCTATGGAAAACAGTATGGTGGTGCCCCCAAAAAATTAAACATATAATTTCCCTTTGATCCAACAATTCCATTCCTGGGTATATACTCAAAAGAACTGAAAGCAGGGGCTCGAACAAATATTTGTACACCCATGTTCATATCAGCATTATTCAGAACAGTTAAAATGTGGAAGCAACCCAAGTGTCCATTGACAGATGAATGGACAAGCCAAAAGTGGTCTATCCATACAGTGGAATATTATGCAGCCTTAAAAAGGAAGGAGATTCTGACACATGCTACAATATAGATGAGCCTTGAGAATGTTATGCTGAGTGAAATAAGCCAGACACAAAAGGATAAATACTGTATGATTCCATTTATAATAGGTCCCTAGAGACAGAAAGTAGAATGGAGGTTGCCAGGGGCTGGTGGTGGTGGGGAATGGGGAGTTAACGTTTAATGGGGACAGAGTTTCAGTTTTGCAAGATGAAAAGAATTCTGGAGATGGATGGTGGTGATGGTTGCACATTATGAATGTACTTAACACCATAGAACTGTACACTTAGAAATGGTTAAGACGGTAAATTTTGTTACTGTGTATTTTACACCACAATTAAAAATATAATAAAAAATGTAATTGTAAAAAAAAAAGGAGAGGATAGACGGACTGAATGCAGGTTGTAATTTCTTGAAGGCCAGCTCTCCACGTGGGTCTTCCTAAATCCTTGATGTTGTCCCTACTTTTCTCAAAAACCCTAGTGGCTCCCCACTGCCCAGGGCCTTAATGCAACTTAAAAGGCCCTAGAAGACCTGCTCCTCCTTCCCATTTGTCTAGAACATCTGCCATCTCCCAGAATGTTCTAGAACACACAGAGCCCTTTCCTGGTCCAGGCAGGGCCTCTGTCCTCACCACCCGCTCTGCTTGGCCTGAGCCCTCCCCTCATCTCCAGGTTTCAGCCTAAATCTCACCACCTCTGGGGCCCTTTCCTGACCATCCCATGGACAAAGGCCCCATCCTCGCTGTTCCTCTGTCACAGCATCCGAGCTTGTGCACGTGTGTGAGTGTGTGCACCCTCACGTGTGTGAGTGTGTGCACGTCAGTGTCCTGGGGCTGCGGTAACAAATGACCACAAACCGGGTGACTTAAAACACGTCTATTCTCTCTCAGTTCAGGAGACCAGACGTCTGAGATCAGGGTGTTGCAAGGTGTCTGCAGAGGCTCTAGGGGAGGGTCCTTCCTGCCACTTCCAGCTTCGGGGGCTCCAGGCGTCCCTGGGCTGTGGCTGCGTCCCTCCAGCCTCTGCCTCTGTCTTCACACAGCCTCCCGTCTGTGTGTCTCTCTTCTCTTATAAGGACACTCGTGATGGCATTTAGGGTCCACCTGGCTAATCCAGGACCGTCTTCCCACGTCGAGATCCTTAATCACATCTGCAAAGACCTTTTTTCCTTATAAGATGGCATTAGGATCTTTGGGTGGCCGTTATTTGGCCAACCACAGTGTGTGTGAAAGAGAGAGTGTGTGCATGTATGTATATGTGCGTGCGTGTGTGTGTACCAGTTTCCCTCCACACCGTCACACACGTTCCCATCACGGTGTTTGTCGACTTGTTTACCGTCCCCCCAGCACACCGGCTCCGGGAGGGCAGGGCCTCGGCTCCCCCATTCTTTGCCGAGTCCTTCCACTGGCACACAATTTACGCTTAATACAGGTTTTCCAAATGAACACTCTGCACTGGAACCAGGTAGCAAGCACCCAGCCCTTTCAGGTAAACCAGAAGGTCACAGTTAGCTTGACTAGACCCCGGTGTGCCCGCAGGGGAGCGGGCCCCTGGTCCTTTGTTTATGATTCACAGATGGGAGCCGGTGGGGTCTGCGCTTGCATGGATGCTGCCCTGTGCTCGTAGGGCCAGGACAGAGAGGAAGACAGGGCCCTGTGATTGCGCCTGGCACCCTGCAACCCTACACCCCTTACCCCTGCACCCCTAAACTCTGGGCAGCCCAGGAAATACCAAGGAGAGGCCACCTTGGCCCCCAGGCCAGCCTCGAGTGGGCCAGTGAGTCTACTGTGGGCCAGGCTGAGTCCTGTCTGGGGTCCGTGAGCCACCAGTCTGCTTCCCCCCGACCCGGGCCTGCGGAGCCCAGGGCCCTCAGGGGCTTGCCCAAGTGACTTGCAGGTAACCTCTCCCTGCCCAGCAGGAGGAAGCTGGAAGGCACCCTCGGGCCAGCTGGCAGCCCACGGTGGGCTGTGAGGCACAAGGCAATTTGGGGCCAATTTTCTCCTGCAAAGAAGTTGATCCCATAATCTGGTAAACACACTAATCATCACCACACTGCTCTGAGCGGGAGCGTCTGTGCTCTGGGTCCGGGGGGAACGTGCTGGCATAGGACGGGACTGCTGGCTGCCGGCACGGAGAACGTGCTGCCAGGAAGGGAAACCCCCAGAGCCGGCCAGAGGAGAGACAGCTCCGGGTTGCTGGGGCCCGGGCTCCGTGCTGGACGCGCCGCCCGTGCAGTCACTGAATCCTACCCCCACACACCGGCCCGGCCCCACTTACAGATGAGGACACTCGGGCTGCAGGAGGGGCTCAGCCCAGGGTCACCCTGCTGACGGTCACTGGTGAGCGGGGATCCTAGAGAGTCAGCCTGACCCTCCCCTCCCCCGACCCGGCCTCCTCTCTGTGAAGCAAAGAATGAACCCGGGCGGCTCAGAACAAAGGGAAAACGACTCGATCTGCTGGGAGATGCTCCACTGAATCCAAGGAGGCCTTGTTTTGTTCAGTCTGCCTAGAGTTTCCTGTACAATAACAATAATAAATCTGAATAATTAGCAGCATAGGCAACGGGAAGGTTTCCTAGAAAAATCTCTATTTCTGGCTGCTACAGACTGACCCAAATTCGTATGTTGAAGTCCTAACCCCCGAGCGACGGTGTGTGAGGGTGGAGCCCTCACAAATGGGATTAGTGCCCTTACAGCAGAGGCCCCAGAGGGCTCCCTCACCCCTCTGCCATGTTGGAATTGCACAAAGCTGAGGCCCGAGCCCTGACTCGGGAGCACAGACGTGTGCTGGAGAAGGGGGCCTGCTGCGGGCAGGGGTGGGAGGCGGGGTGCACACCAGGTCAGGCCCACACTGCAGTCTTCTTCTTGGAGACCCACCCTCCTGGCCCCGCCTCGCTCCTCCAGCCTCAGCAGACCTGCCCCCCTGCGCACACAGAGCTGCCCCTCCTGCTGGAGGTCAGGGAGGAGGTCGAGCGGGCCCAGGGGAGGATGCTGCCCCGTCCTCCTCCCACAGAGCACTCTCGAGTCTGGACTCTGGAGGCCTGTGCGAGCCGCCTAACCTCTGAAAGCCTCAGTGTCTTCATCTGTAGAATGGGCACAAGAATGACAGTCCGATAGCACAAGTGACCAGCATCCCACCCAGGACTTGGAGACGGAAGAACCTCTTTGCTCCAGTTATGAAATTTCAGACAGCTAAGGTCGTGTCCTGGCCATTCCCGAATGAAAAGTAACAACAGATAACATACAGAATTTTTTTTTAACAATGAGTTTTCCTGTGATGCATTTCTCCTAAAAGTGCTTAAATTTGTCCACTAGGATCCAGTACAAGGCCCTTCTAGGTCAACGGCGGAGACTCACCACTTGCTCTCCTTACAGAGCACAGAGACCGCAGGTCCCGGCCTCCCCTGCGGTGAGGAATGGCCACGAGACTTGATTCTTGTCAACGGAACATGAGTGGAAGCGATGTGTGCCCAGGAGAGCTGGCTGCCCATTGGGAGCATCCAGTTGGGACTTCAGAGGAGCAAGAAATAAACTTCCATTGTTCCATTATTCATTCTGGGGCCTGTTTGTTACTGCATCTAGCATTTCCACAGCTGACACAGGTCTAACGCGGCTAAGCTCTGGGAAGGGCACCACGACCCCTGGGTGAGCGTCTGCACTAGGGATTGTCATCGGGTCTCACTCCCGGGTGACTAAGTTCAGACTCTTCCCTGGGAGTTCCTGGGGCTGGGGAGAAGGTCGCAGGGGACCAGACGCCAGGATGGGGAAGATCAGGACAGGGGCTGGGGGCCGCTGTATGTCGCCAGTATTCCTTAGGGAAGCCGCATTTCACAGGCTTTTCCAGCTGGGTGGATTTACAAGGTTTTGCCATCAGGGTCTCTTTAAAAGGAAAGCAGACAAAACCATCCCAATACGTCCTGTATCTTGCTCGATGGAAAGCCATTCTGAGCAGCAACTGGCAATCAGGCTGGCTTCCAGGTAGATTTTCTTGGCTGAAAATACCGTGAGCCTTATCACTTTGATTTTTCCATTCAATTTGAATTTCAATCCACTATTGTGGCACTGGGGGGAAATGACCAGGATGGAGACAGTGAGTGAATAAAGCAGCGAGTTAGTGACAAAGGGGCACCCAGCGGTAACTCCAAGCGAACGGTGACACACTGGATTGCCACTTGGGAACCGCTTTTGTGAATGGAGTTATAGTTCTGGGGGATTTGTGGGGACGGTAACTCAGACCTTCTAACTGCAACTGAGGTGAAGCCAAGACGTGTCCCCTTGTACCCACACCAGCTGAGAACGGAAGCGGCTGCCGTTTCCGTCACCTTCCCTGACACCTCCCCTCGTCTTCTGGGAAACAGTAAGTGACACAAACAGGGCACGCATTTCCTGGAGATTTATCTACTCCTGAGTCTCACCCGCTGAAGGTGGCTAAGAATGACAAAGGTCCTTAGAGAGCCCAGGAATAAAGCCGCGGCATCCCTCAGCTTGAGAGTTGTAATCTTGCCGGTTTAGTTCCTTTTAATTAGGCAAGGGATACAGGTTTAGAAAAGGTTACATTCCAGAAGAGCTGAATCCCCTGACTCACCTGACACCCGTCTCCTCCTCCCAGGCGGCCCCTTGTGGTGTGGAGCCGTCCAGACCTCTTACACACACATTTATGTTCCCTGGGGAAATTCAGAGTATTGGAGAATAAGATAGTATTTTTGCATACTTTAAAAAAACAGGATAAATATTATCCTCCTGTAGCGATTGTTCTAAAACCTGTGTTTGTCATTTGGGGATACCCACGTCTTGGGGACCGCTTTGCGTCTGGACATACATACTCTCCTCTTTCTTTTTAACTTCTGCGTAGTTTTTGTTCCTCTGACAAGGATTCCTGGAGCACCTGCCACGGGCCAGGTGCCTTCTGTCGCAGGTGAGCAGGAACGACAGTCTTCGCTCTCTTGGAGCTCACAGGCCGTGGGGGGAAGACTGACCAACAATAAGATGTGAATAGAAACTACGCCATGTGCTAGGGAGGGCTGGGAATAAATACAAAGCAGATTAGAGGGCATGGGGGCCTCTGGGGGCCTCTGAGCTGGGGTTTGGGGGCGTAGGAGGAGGCAGCGGGATGTGGGCACCCCTCTGCCTCACCCCTACCGCCAGGCTGCTGGGGTCTTTCCCATCTTTTCTCCATTTCAAAGAGTGCTGCCGAGAACCTGCCTGTTTCTGTGAGGGGCACGTCCGCCCGTGGGGACAGGTCTCCGCACACAGCACTTCCAGGCCCCCTGCCTTGGCTGAACCAAGGACCACGTGCAGTGGGCAGGGCGCACTGTGATCTGCCTCAGAGCTCGAGAAACAGGCTGTGGCTCGCCCGAGGTCTATCGGCAAAGCCTTATTGTTCAAAAAGTTTTTAAAAAGAGTCAAGAACATTGTTTTCCTTTTTTTAAAAAAATAAATTAAAAAAAAATTGTGGTAATGTCACGTAACACAAAATTTGCCATTTTAACCATTTCTAAGTGTACAGTTAGTTCAGTGGCATTAAGCACATTCACACTGTTGTGCAACCATCACCTCCATCCATCTCCCCAAACTGAAACTCTGTCCCCATTAAACACTGACTCCCCATCCGCCTCCCCCAGCCCCTGACCCCCACCTTCCTACCGTCTGTCTGTGGATTTGACTCCTCTAGGGGCCTCATATGAGTGGAGTCACACAGTGCTCCTTTCCTTTTGCCTCAACTTCACAACTCCTGGTACCTGTCCCTCCGTTTCCTGACGCTTCCCAGCTTAGACGCGGGGGCAATGGCGAGAACTGAGAGGGACCCCCATCCCAGGGCAGGGTCTGCAGCCCCTCCTCCAGGTCAGCTCCTGCCCTGGGCAAGGTGGGCAAGGTGGTGATGTTCCCCTTCCTGCTGTAAGTGAGAGAGGAAGGTTGACCTCCGAAGGTGCACCTTTCTAGGGAGATTCCCAGAGACAGGCTTCATCTAAGCAAAGCTGGAGAGAGGACGATCAGAACCCATGCCCAGACCTGCCGGCCAAACCTCCCAGTCCCTGATGCCCCGTTTCCTGTGATCATTCAACTAATTCCCCCGTCAGGCACTGACCCAGCAAACAATAGCCCGTGCCTTGTCCCAAGACCAGCACCTGTGTCTTGATAAACAAATGAGGAAGGAGGTGACTCTCCCTTTGAGGTGACCCCAGCCCAGCCCGACGACGGAGAAGCAGGCAGTTCATCAAAAGGTCAGCACGAGAGCACCCTACAGGCGCGGACCGAGTGGACAAGGTCTGTCCTGCTGGACACGGAATTCTGGCGTGGGTGGGCTGAGGCAGGGCGTATGGAGAGGGGCCACAGGGCTGGCCACGGGGGCTGCTGGGCACACAGCCTGTTCTCAAAAAAAAAAAACCAAACCAGTACACCAAATCAGGCCACTCCATTTGGAAGGCTCATTAAAAAACAATCCCGGGAAATTAACTGACAACAAACAAAATTTCTTCCTGGAACAGATGAGGCCAGGCCGGCCATGGGATGGAAACCGACCGCTGATGACCCCACTCGGGTGCTGCAGGGGCTGGATGGCTGCCTTAACGGCAAGGTCATGATGAGCGCGCCCGCCACCAGGCCCCCGGGCTGAGTCACCTCGTGCTCAGTGACCGACACGTCCCAGTCTCGCCTCACGCCAGGAAGAGGCAGCAGAGCCCTGGGGGGGCGGGGGCCTAGCACCAGGCGGCCAGGCTCCCCGCCGGACCTCAGGCCACCTTCCCTGCCCCAGGAGGACACACAGTGATCAAGAGCCACAGACCTGGAGCTGGACTCGGGTCCAAGTCCTGCCCCAACACTCCCTCTTAAAGTCACACTCGCCAAGCCTCAATTGCGTGGTGTGCAAAAGGATGTTCTGTTACCCTTCCCCTGAGACGGGGGAGGGAGGGAGAAAGGAGGTCCTGGCACTCAGCAGACAGAGGGTGCTGGTGTTATTATTCCCAGCACTGTGAGGACCCCAGCCACTCGCTGAGATGCTGGCGTTTCTGGTCTCCCGGGCTGCTGGGCCTCCCTGAACCAGGCCAATGAGTTTCAGGCTGGAGAGACTGTTTTCCCTCTGGCCAGAAAGATGAGTCCATCAGGCTGTTTCAGACATGACCTTGCCCTGCATGGCGGGTCAAAGGCCCCAGGACCTCATTTCCCAAGCACATTGTTCTGGACGGAATGTGTGCATTATCCCCAAGTTACTCTGTGGAAGCTCTGACTCCCAAGGTGACAGTATTTGGCAGTAGGGCCTTTGGGAGGTGATTAGGGTTAGATGGGGTCAAGGGTGGAACCTCTGGGATGGGATTAGTGTCCTGATAAGAAAAGGGGATGCCAGAGCTCTCTCTCTGCCTTGTGAGGACACAGTGAGAAGGTGGCTGTCTGCACACCAGGAAGAGAGGCCTCACCAGGAACCGAACCAGCTGGCACCTTGATCTTGGCCTCCTCAGCCTCCAGAACTGTGAGAAATCAATGCCTGTTGTTTAAGCCCCTAGTCTATGGTAATTTACTATAGCAGCCTGAGTTGACTGAGACACACGCTCATTATGACATGTTTGGGGCCCCCCTCAAACCAAGGTCCAACCAAGCCCCTTACTCTCAAAATTAATGGTACAGTGTGGCCACAGCTCATCTTTCCTGACACACATCATCCCCCCTCCCAGCTCTGCCTGGTTCAGCCAGGAGCTTCAGTCCTCCCTCGGTCCCTCCTGTTCCCAAATTCATGTGTTCACTCCTGCCCTCCCTTTGAAAATACGGATGGAGCAAACAGTATTCTTGCTCTCTGCTTAGGCACGCTTGAGCACAGGGCTGTGTGTGGTGAGGAGATGGATTGTAACTCCACGCTCTTTGGGGAGAAAGACCAGCTCTGATTCATCTCTGTTTTCCCCAGCCACTAGCTCAAGGCCTGGCCCTACACAATAGTTGCTCAAAATAAGTCTGTAGATATATAACCCAGATATACAACAGGATCCCATGTGGTCCAGTCTGTGCCTAAAACGATTTTCAAAAAATTACAGTCCAGCTACCAAATGGATAGTAATAGAATTTCCAGTCCTTAATGGAACTTCTCCAACTGTTGAAAGGGATCTAACCTAAAGCACCAAGCAACATCCTTCAGTAGCCCCACCTCCTACAACCTGTGTATAAACACGAGCCCTCGGCGTCTCTTCAAGCCTTGCCTCCGCCCCTCCATCCCTTTTTTTCCTGCCAGCTCTGCCCAAAGCTCCTTCTTTCCTCAGTTTCTTTGGTCCTGACTCTCCCCTTCTTCTAGAATCTGCATCACAAAGGAGACCAAATTGGGGAAGACTCCCCCTCCACTTTGGCAGGAGGGCGAGTGGGAAGCAACAAGTTGCATCCTCAACTGATTGACTGACTAACAGGACGAATGGATGAATGAAAGGATGCTGGACAGATGACAGCATTACTTTCTACATGTCGTTAAAAGTAAGCGCTTTTCTCAGTGCTCTCGACAACCGCAACGTGGAGGTTCGGGGCCACCATTTGGATTCCCAGATGCTTGACTATTTTCTGTTGAACTCTAAGGGAGGACTCCAAGGACTGAGCTCCACTCTCAGTCCTCGTGGCCAAGCAGGCTGACCCAGCCCACCGCCTCCAGGGACAGCATGTGACCCAGCCTGGCCCCTCAGCACCTTCCCCTGGCCTAGTCAGTCATTGGCTCAGGGATGGATCTGTGACCCAAGGCAGGCCAACGAGATGCTCTCTCTCTGCTGGGTTTTCTTGATTGACAGGATGCGAAACTGGAGCTGCTAGAGACTGTAGCCACCACTTGTGTGGGGAGAACCCGCTCGAGAAAGAAGCTGACACAGAGGAAACCAGAACTGAGAGAGGGAGCAAGATCCTGGGAACATCGTTGAGCACCTGGATCCAGCTGAGCCTGAAGCCAAATATGTTTGGGATTTTCAGTTACTCGAATCAATAAATTCCCTCAGCATGCTGAGCCAGCTTGTATTGAGTTCTGTCAGTTGTACAGAAAGTTCTGGAATAACACAGTTGGGGAGCACTGAGGAGATGGGTCACCCTTGCTTTGCTTCCATCCTTAACCAACTCCCCTTGATGCTGAAAGACCCTGTTCCCCTCACCTCCTCCAGGAAGCCCCACAAGGATCATCCAACCAGTTACAACCTTGGCCTTTCATGGACATTCAATCCGCTTAGTCAGTGCCTCCCCTCAAGTGCTGAACTGTTTCACCCTCTCATGGCGGACCTCTGGGCCAGGTGCTAGGATCCACCTTGGAGAGACACGGCAGGGGACACCGCAGCCCTCGAATCTGAGCTCTGGGTTCAAGCCCCATCCTCCCCGTGAGAACTGTGCTGGCCTGTCCTCACATCCCGTCCTCATGGTCCTTCTTGCCACGCCCGCCAGTGGTCACCTGGATCCTCCAGCCCCTGGTCCTCCTTGGCTCTCCCATCTCGTCTCAGCCTCTCCCAGAGCCCTTCAACTCCAGGGTCAACAGGCCCAAGTGTCCCCTTAATGAAAACCTTCCGACTCTCCTGCCTTTGGAGGATAAGGCTGCCGACCCCCTCGGACACACTGTTTCTGCCTCCTCTGCCTGTGTCTACTTCCAATCTGTCACGAAATTCAGCTTCAGCCTCAGAGCTCACTGTGGCCACTGGCTTCAATAGGTCCATTGTCTCAATCCAATAATGGCCTCGATAAAGGGACTACTTTTATCCCCAGTGCACAGACAGGAGCACCGAGGCCCAGCCAGGTGAAGGTCGTGCCCAGAGTCACGCAGGAGCAAGGCCACACAGGCTCCCTCCACCCCCTTGGGAAGGCACAGCCTTTCAAGGTGTGGTCCCGCCTCCCTTGGGTCAGCTCGTGTGATGTCACAGCCCTGGGAGAAGCCCCCACCTCACCATCCTCCATCTCCCACCTCTCAAGGCCTTGCCCCTTGGTTAGCTGTGTGCTGGGCAAGACGCTTTACGTGGAAGTCTCCTTTCGTGCTCACACCAGCGCTGGGAGGCCAGTTCTCTTGCTCTCCCCAACCCCACAAAGCCTTCCCCAACCCTCCGGCCCACCATGGCGCCTCCCTGGCTGGTCCCCTTACTCCACCCCTCATTCCAGGCTGTGTGGTGGAGAAATTCACAGTGTGGGCTCTGAAGCAGCTGCCTGCCTGGGCCACAGCCTGGCTCTGCCACTCACTCGCTGTGTGTCTGCAGGCAAGTGAGTCCCCCTCTCTGTGCCCCAGCCTCCTTGTGCAGAAAAAGAAGCTGATAGGAATATTTAAACTAAACTGAGCCCTAAGCGAGTTCATGCACGTGAAATCCCGACAATGGAGCCTGGCACACAGGAAGAGCTCAAGAAACGCGAGCACTTCCCACTGTTACTGTCATGGCCGCTGTTTCTGTTCTTTGCAGTCAGCATACGCTGTCCAGCAGCACTGCTGGTGCATTTGAGTTCTGTCTCCACAGGCCGTGGCTGGGTCCTCTCTCTCCTGCTTCTTCCGCCAGGCTGAGCACAAAATGGTCATTTACCAAGTGCTCACTGAACGCCTGCAGATTCAACCAAGGCTGGGTCAGCAGTTTAGATAAACATAGAATTACCATATGACCCAGTGAGTCCACGCCTACGTATATACCCAGAAAACTGAAAACAGGATTCAAACAGACACACGTACACCAACGGTCATAGCAGCATCATTCATGATAGCCGAAACGGAGACACAACCCACGTGTCCATCAACTGATGAACGGGTAAACAAAACGAGGGAATCTCATTTGGCCATAGAAGGAATGAAGCGCTGACACAGGCTACAACATGGATGAACCCAAAACATCAGGCTACAAGAAAGGAGCCAGGCACAAAAGGCCACATATTGTAGGATTCCATGTCTATGAAATGCCCAGAACAGGCAAATCAATAGAGACAGAAAATGGGTTAGTGGTTGCCTGCGGCTGGTGGGGGGAATGTGGGAGTGACGGCTAATGGGGATGGAGTTTCCTTTAGGGATGATGAGAATGTTCCGGAACTAGATAGAGGTGGTGGTTGCACCACATTGTGAATGTACTAAACATCAAGGATGGTGTACTTGGTTAAAATGGTAAATTTTATGGGTGTGCATATTTTACCACAGTAAAAAGAGACACATGCAATGAAAAAAGTACATGTGGATACACATGTGACAAAATGTTTCTCTAACAGACACATATAAAGAAATAAAAATCTGAGAAGATAAACCTCGTTACAGTAACCCTGTCTCCTGGCGGCATCCCCTGATTCTTCCTTTGGCTTCTCTGTATTCCCAATTTTATCTGTGTGGACACAATTTACCCCAACCACAAAGAAATAAAACTAACGTAAAAACAGATCACCAGGCATATATGGGGGCAGAATTTACTCTAAATCCCTAAAATTTCTCTAGAGAAGGGGCACACATTCCTCTATAAACTCCTTGAGATTTGAGTGGGCATTGAGAGAGAATTCTGGAACCTCACATGGCAGGGCTGGCTTGTTTTGGTCGTCTCTGATGCAAGTCAGTCAACCTTTTCAAGTTTCTGGCCCTGATGGGTCCGAGGGAGGGGGTCTTGGAGAGAGGAACCCCATCTCCAACATGGAAGGTTCCAGCATGTGCTCTCAAGACCTCTTGATGTCCTCATGGGAGTTGGCCTCCGGGCCAGGCCCAGGAATATGGCTCATTCATTCAATCGACAGACATACCCTAGTCTCCTGCTCTGTGCTAGACTCTGTTCTTCTGGGGTGCTGGGGTGACCCAGGGCACGAGATGAGGGCCCTGCCCTCCGATGGGACTCAGGTTCCAGAAGGGCTCATTCAACAAATCCTTGTGTTATCTGCACTCAACAAGTGGCCATGATGGGAAGAGAAATGCCCCTTAATAGAAGCACGTGGTTCGAGGAGGTTTACATCATTTAGAGAAGGTCTGGAAAAGGGTACGTGAGCAGAGACCTGATGTAAGGGAGCCATTGTGAGCACAAGGGGGAGAGTGTCCCTGGCAGAGGGAGGGAACGTGCAGAGGGCTGGAGGCAGGGGTCAGCCTGGATCAGCATGGAGGCCAGGAGACTTACAGTCCTGCAGGCAATGGCAAAGACCAGATTTTCCTGAAGAGTGCCAACGGGAAAGTCTCCCTGGAGCTGTGAAGGGAGCACAGACTGCGGGAGCAGGAGAGGAACCAGGGAAGCCCCCAGGCGGCAACCAGACTCGGGACCGACTTCCCATCCTAATGTGAGCATGAGCAGAGGGGCAGGAGTGTGACACACTTAGAGCACAGCGCCGGGGCCACACAGGAGCTTTGTGACTCTGAGCCTGCTGGTCTGACCCCTTTGTGCCTCAGTTTCGTCATCGGAGAAAGGGGACAAGGTTAGAACCCACGTCACAGAGTTCTGATAGGGCTTCAGTGAGTTAGTAGACATAGAGCGCTTAGTGATGCGTGGGTTAGCTGTGGGGAGGATGACGCCAAAAACACAGCAGGAATGATGTAGAGGGTGGGATGTCCAGTCTAATGTCCTTGTTTGGGGGAAATTCAGAAACTTAAGTCATTGTGTCAGGAGCCAGGCCATCAGGCGCCGGCCTGTCCCAGCATCGTCCCACTCAGGCCCAGCGAGCACCTCCTGGTTCCTGGCAGCCTGCAGCGCGGGGTGGCCACGAATGGCGGATGGTTTCTGGTTGGCTCATGGGCAGATCATTGCTCTCCCACCTTCCTTCTCTCATCCCCAACGCCATCTCTCCAAGTCCCATGCTTGACACTGGGCACCCTCCTGCCAGTGGAGCCAAGCCGGCCTTGCCCTCGCAGGGCTCACACGTGATCTCATCATGGCAGTCGCATCAGGGTGAGATTCCCGGGGCGTGAGACCACGCCTCAGGGGAGAGGGGGACCTTGTCTGGTTGAGAAGGCTCTGCATCCTTCCCACTGGCCAACGACAACAGCAATAATAATAGTAATGGATCCTCTTGAATATACTACTTAGCTCACATCGGCTTTTTCTATGTGTTTTACACATACAAACTCACTTAACCCTCATGACACTCTATGAGATAGGGGCTCTTCTTATTCTCACTTTGCAGATGAGGAAATTCAGGCACAGAGAGGTTGTGTAACTTGCCCAAGGCCACATAGCGTGTAGGTAGAGGAGTTGGGTTCGGACTCTGGCAGGCTGTCTATTGGGAGTGTGCTTTAAAGCCCTGCTCTATCCTGCTTCTCAAGGGCAATGGCCTCCAATCTGGTCTCTCTACGTCTACCTTTCTTCTCCAGCAAGGCCCAAGCCTGGTGATCAGCAGGCCATGGAAGTCCCTGTTAAAACGTCCGAGGTAGGTTGCTCCAGGGACAGAGTGAGGACCCCATGACTCGGCTCAGCATTTAAGGCCCTCCCTGACCTGGCCGCCCATCCTCTTCATCCTCCCTGCGCCTCCTGATGTTTCCCACACATTCGTACATGCTTCTGCCTCCGAGCCTTTATCCAGGATGTGCCCCCTCCCTGTGGTGCCTTCCATCATTTAACAGATACTGACTGAGTGCCTGCCATGTGCTCAGCTCTGGCTGGCCCCTTATCTCATGGAGCTTTCAGGACAGGCAGGGACAGTGACAGGTGCTGTGAGCAGGTGTCTTGGGGAACTGTTGGGGAGGCTTCCCTGAGGAGGGGCCACTAAACAGAGATCTGTGGGTGAGCTGGAGTTACCAAGGTGGAGGCAGGAGAGGGGTAATAGTCAGAGAGAGAGAGAGAGCACGCAAGCGAGCAGTGTGGGCAAGTTCTAGGGAGGAGGTGTGGAACATTCGGCAGACCAGGGAGAGAGGGCCACCTCCTCCACCCGTCCAAATAACCCATTCCTCCCTCTGTGCCCCAGCCCAGAGTCCCGATGGAGGTTTATGGGCCTCTCTCCCCCTCCTAACTTTGCCCCTCGAGGGCAGAGGCGGCCTCCATTCATCTCCATGACCCCCTAGCCCTGCTCACAGAGGGCCGAGCACAGAGGAGGTGCACTGACAAGTTTGTTATGGGAAACCAAAGGTCCAGAATAGAGGGATGTGGAAAATTTGCCGGTGGGTTGTTGGTCTTATGGCACCAAAGCAAGGAGACTATTTTCAGGACTCTACAGCATCAGATAATAACTGTGGCCTTCTGCATCCCCTTCCCCGCCCCTGCTCATTTCAACTCTATTTATTGTTGGCATGCACACACCCTAATTCTCAGGATTGACAAACTCCATCAATTAAAAGATCCTACAGGGCATTTAGCACAAGGCCTTCCTTCAGTTCATTTGCCAACCTAACCACTTGTATAATGAAACTTTCCACAAAAGGGCATCACAGACAGAGACAAATCAATGCTAAGGAGAGCCTGCTGAGCACACTGGGAGGTGGCTGATTAGGAGGGAGGGAGGGAGGGAGGGCAGGTGGAGAGGACCCAGGAGGACTCCTTTCAGGGGAATCAAGAGGCACATCAGAGAACCCTGAACCAGAAGCTTCCAATGTGGAGATCTCAGCTCACCATCCCTCCTGCAGACCTCACCCAGTGTAGACTGGGGACAGGTAGACAGCATCCCTCTTGGGTTGAGGAAGACAGTTATAAGATTATGTCTCAGTGACTCAGGATATACCCAGGGCATCAGCCAGACCCAAGCTTTGGAGTCAGCTTAGACTCAGCACTCCCTGTGGGGCCCTGGCAGGCTACCTAATCTCTCAGTTTCATCAACTGTAAAATTTGCATCTATTTCCTAGGAGTGTCCATCATTGCACACATGTTTTGAGGCATCTTTTATGCATCAGACACTGTTCTGGGCACTGGACACACAATAGGAACCAGGCCAGCAAACTCTCCAGCCTGTAGGGAGTAGGCATTCTCGTGAGGGAGAGAGGGAGACAGTAAGTCAACCATCCAACACAGGAGGTGATTCTGATGGTGAAGGAAGCACACAGCAGGAGTGTCAGAGTCAGGGGCCACCAAAGGGTGCTCAGGAGAGCCTCTTTGAGAATGTGAAATGTGAGCTGAGATCTCAGTGATGAAGTGAAGGCTAGTTTAGAACACAAGACACCGCAAGATGCTCATCCACATTGGTCCCTTCATTCCTCCACACAGAAGAGATTTCTCCACCAAGCAGACAAGCACACTCACTGAATAATAAGCTCCTGTGCCCAGGAAGGCCAAAGATGCAGAACACAGGGATGGGAAGTGAAAAGAACTAAGGAGAGGAAGTGCTGAGGCCTCCCACCAGGCTCCTTCTCTCCAGGGAGGCTCCATCCTCCTGGCTCTAAGGTTCAGCACCTGGGAGAGGTCCAGAACCCTGGAGGGATTCAGCACCAGGGAGAGATCTAGCACCCTGGAGGGATTCAGCACCACGGAGAGATCCAAAGCCCTGGAGAGATTCAGCACCATGGAGAGGTCCAGCGGTGCACATCCTTCCCTCTACTGCTCCCTGCCACTGACCAGCCATATATAGTTGCACCTACTGAAAGTGACATTCCAGGCCTTCCCTGGACCAGCCCAAGTCACCCCCAGCTCCACAACATCCAGCCACTCTCCAAATCTACCCTGAACGTTCCTGACCTCCTAAGCTTTCTCTGGAGCCCTCCCTCCTCACTTCTGCCTACAGAAACCCCACTTACCCATCAAAGCGCAGTGCCAACACCATATCTTTCATGAAGCTCTTTTTCTGATTTCTCTCGAGGCCTTCACCATACTCTGCTTTTTGCCCTCCTTCCAGACTGAGTTCCCCTAGGAACTGTGTCTGATTCACGTCTTTTCTCCCCACAGCACAGGCCAGCCCAGCACCTGGTGGGCACCCAATGGGTGCTGCAGAAATGAATGAATGAAGTTGAAAAAATGACTTGTACAATTGCTACCAATTGTTGAGAGCTCACTCTGCCAGGAACTATGCTACGTGCTTCACATACATTTTTATTTACAGTTTAAGAAACTGAGGCCAAGAGATGAGGGATTTGCCCAAGCTCACATAGTTAAGAAGTGACAGAGCCTGGATTCAAACCCAGATCACACGGCACAGCCTGTGCCCTTGACTGTGGCTCCTTTCCGTCTCTATCCAACCCAGTGCACTGCCATCTGCCAGTCCCACAGAGCCTTGAGCACAGCAGCCGTGGTCCCCTGAAGTGATTCTGAATCTTTTTTTAGCCTGAAATTGAAATCACTGATGCTTCAAATTAGAACCCCAAAATGAACGAGCCAAGACTTCAGATCTGCAATAGCTAAACCGCCCGCATCCACCTTCTCAGTAGGATTCTGGGCTTCTCCTCAGCCTGGACCACCTGTTCCCAGCCAATATGGAGGACAAAGTAAACGATTCCCTAGGTATAGGAGGGGCTATGGCTATGTGCAGGAAAGGGGTCCAGCCTCCCAGCCTTCCAGGGGCTTCCCCCAGATCAGTGGCTTCTTTAGAGCCTTGGAGAGCAAAAACCTCAGTGCTATGAGACCCAGAGAGCAAAGATCCCAAAGCTGTGAGCCTTAGAAATCAAAGACTCCAATACTATGAGACTCAGAGAGCAAAGACCCCAGTGTTATGAGCCTTAGAGAACAAAGACCCCAGTGCTATGAGCCTCGGGGAGCAAAGACCCCAATGGAGACTTGGAGGGCCAAGACTGTAAAGACAGCAGTTTACCCTGGGCATTGGCATCGTTGGAAGGCAAACAACACAAGCAGTTGAGCTCCTCTGTGCTGACTTTTATTTGCTACTAAAGGAATTTTTTCAACCATCACTGAGGAGTTGGCTAGAAGCTTAGACCTCAGCAAAGGCTGGGCAAGGGGGATGGAGAGGCGGGTCAAGATGGCCACGGCCTTCCCTCTTGCACTGACCCAGGTTCAGGCAGCCCAGGAGCAGTGAAGCTGGAGTGGGAAGCTGGCCGGGGAGTGCAGGCCTTTTCCAAAACCAGCATAGCGAGAAGCCACAAAGCTTCAGAACAGAAACACCCCATGCTCAGAGGGAACCAGGAAAGCCACTAGGCCCCGACTGTCTTTAACGTGAAGCCAACAAAACTTGACAACCGAAGTATCCACGTGACTGAAGGTCAAGAATTTGCCAGTCGCTCTAGCTTCCTGCTTATATCAGCTGGCATTTGGTCTTTAACTTAGTTACTGAATTAAATACCCATTTAAAATGATTTAAATAAGATACTGAGAATTTTAGAGGGGAAGGGAGTGGGCAGAGTTCGTAGATTGGCCATGTGGGCCACCAGCAGGGCATGTGATGAAGCCTCTCACAATATCCTGAAAGGCAAGATAGAGAAATGTGAGCTGTGTGCTGTGGCTGAACAGCGGGACTGAAAGGATGCGGGCGTCAGGGAAACCACAACAGGGCTCTGGCCTCAGTGCTGGGATTTGCGGCTAGAGGGCAAAATGGGAATCATGAATAGAAATTCCAAGATTACCTAAAAGCCAGACCCGTGCCAAAACAGAATTGAGCAGGGCAGTGAGTGCCCTGGGAGCAGAGGTTCAAGCCAAATCTGGAAGCATGCCTGCCAGAGATATCTAGGGCTTGGGGGTGGGGCGGGGAGGTGCCTGCATCAGCTGATATCCCCTCCACAGAGAGGCACCGAGAAGCTATGGCTAGTACACTCTTGGCTGGAAGTGCCCAACTGTATGTGCTTGACATGTGGCGGGTGTCCTCTGTCACTTCTCTGTGCTTGAAATGATCATGGTAACAATCACCTGTCACTATTATAATTCACTATGACATTATTACTATTTGTTCAACTAACAGTCATTGGTTTCCTCTTCTGAGTCAGGCATCATTAATGATTATGAAGGACAAGATAATGATCAACAGCAAACACTGATGGAACGCCAACTCTATGCCCAGCACCGCTGGCCCTCCACCTTCTCCCAACTAAAAAGACCAATGCTAACAGCAGCCCACATGCCCAGAGCTCAGGCAGCACACAGTTCATCTTGGGTGACTTAATTCTCACAACCACCCATTTTGCTGATGGGGACACTGAAACTCAGGAAGCATGTGCTGATTAATAACGTGCATAACGCCTGATCAGGAATAACCCTGACTTCATTTCCTCTCCTCCGTGTAATATTTAATTCTGAAGCTGGGAGATGCCAACCCGATTACTACCAGGTTGCAACAATTGTTCATACCTCCAGCTGGGATGAACGTAATGGTTTAGGTCAACGTGCGCTAGAGCCAATGTTACATTCTTCATGTTACATTTTTCAAGTCCCGTTCCCAAGTACCAGCCTAAGAAACATTTTATAAGATACTCAAATAGTCTCTGAGGAAAACACCAGGGCATCCTCTTAGCGTCCTCACTTCAATGCAAACCGAGATTATAAAACAGTTCCAGGCCATATCCAGTGCGAGCATTTAATACGAGAAAAAAGTAATTAGCAAACTCAAGCATCACTTTCCAAGGATGAAGGATATTGCTGCCTGCTTTAATTGCAAGGGAAAACCTATTTAGGGAAATTAACACAGAAACGAGATGGGCCACTTCAGGGCTAGGAAAACAATCACAAAACCATAGGATCCCCCAGCACTGCATTGGGTTGGTGAGGGATGGCCCCAGGAAAACAATTAACGCCCAGGAAGGTGTTCTCATCCTGAAAGCAAACAGCAACACCTTGGTCACGGAGGCTGAGACGCCACTCACCTGCGTGAGATGGCTTTCTTCTAAGGAATAATTTTCTATTTATGAAATTAATATTGTCATTCTGGAAAATCTGAGAAAAGTCTGAAAAAAGCGAAAATAATCACGCAAGATCCCATCACCCAGGGGTTAATATTTCCTTTCCTTTTGTTCTATGCCTATTTTGGGGGGAGGTGGTATAATTTAGATGATATTGTACAGATAATTTTGATTCTGCCCTTTTCACCTAATATAAGGTAACCCATTTCCTATTGGTATGAAAAACTTGCAAGCATAATTTTAAATGCTTTCTTACAAATCCATAGCAGATGCACGCTGTCCCCTTAGCCATTCCCTTCTAGGCTCACACCCCCTTATTTTTTTGCTACGCTGTGATCTCTGCCTGTTTTTCTGAGATCATTCCCTTAGGATGGATTCCTAGATGTACTATTCCTGGTTCAGCTTTACGGTTCTTGTTATACACTGTCACATTGATTTCTAAAAAGTTTATGGCAATTTATTCTTTTGCATAGCAACACAGGAGTGCTGTCACCAGCGACGGGCATAGTCATGAGAAAAAAAGCGTTCGCTAATTTGAAAATAAAAATTGACATCTCATTGTTTGTTTCTCCTCTTACCCTTTGCCCATTTACACATCCAGCACATCAAAGTGTCTCTCAGGAATCTCTGACCTACAGGGTACTGAATGACAGCCTGGGCTGGAATCCCAGGTTCTCCACTCACCTGCTGTGTGACTGTGAGCACGTGATTTAACCTCTCTGTGACTCAGTTTCCTCATCTGTAAAATGGGGGTAACAACATATGCTGTTTTATAGCATTCATGTGAGGGTCAGAGGGGACTGGACAACAATCAAGGGACTGGCAGACACACCCTCGATTGCTGTAAATAAGGACGTGGGCCTTTTGTCGTATTTGTTGCAAATGTTGTTTGCCCTTCGGATGTTTACCGTTTGGTTGTATTATGAGCAATTCTTGAGCTATAGGATGTTTTAGTTTGTGAAAGTAATGCAAGAAACAAAACTTAGGCTTCCAAATGGGGAAGTTGTGGAAGAAAGACAGTTCTGGTCTTAAGATGAGGAGACTGGCACAGTACCTGCCACTATTCTTTAGTTAGGATGCCGAATTATGAGGTTCAAGAAGCCAACACGGATTAGGTCAGCCAGTCATCATCTCGCCTGTCCACTGGAACCCCTGGGAGTATCACTGAAGTGTTCTAAACACCGAGGCCCAAGCTCCTGCCTCGTGATTCAGTAGGTGCGGGCTGGCAACCTGGTCTCTGTGCTTCTGAAAGGTCTGTAGGTGACTGACACCTAGCCAGGTTTCACTGGACGAGGCTGGCGGGCCAGTTTGGTGAGCCCCTGCAGAATAGCAAAGTGACATCCCAACCCCCATGTCTCCTTAATTACTCGATGCAAAACTGTCATCCACAAGCCATCTACTGCCTCCTTACCACTCCTCATAAGCGACTTCTCCTGCCCCCTCTCGTGGGGGTGAGGAGGCTTAACCAAGACGATCTCAAAGAAATAGCAGATGGGGTCTTTAACAAACAATGCTGGAAGGCTGGTTCTACCTCTAAACGCCTTTGTTTGAATTCCCTGACAAGCTCTTAGCGTTATTAAGACCAGTTTGAATTGGGTTTTCTGTTGTAACCAAAAGGGACGTGGGCCTTTATCATTCTTGGCTGGTGGGGTCCCCACCCTTACACTTGACCTGCAAGAGAGAAGAACTTGACTCTCCGGCAGCTCCCTGGGCTGTCACTGGGTTATCAGCGACGCACCTCTCTGCCAGCATCGCTCTCACTTGCAGGTCCCCACAGCGGCGCTCAGCTCCCACCACCCTGCCCACTCCCACTGCCTCCTAAAGCTCTCTGGGACAGCTCCAGTGTCATCAGCCATCCAGGGGATTCCTGCACATGGCGGGGATCTGAAAATGGTAGACACATACGGTCTACGGAGCCACCATGTTGAAATGCCCCCCTCCATGGAGCACCCACTTCTCCTTCCCCACCTCTGAGATGAATTTTTATGACAACCTAACTGGCACTCTAGGACCCACCCATCTCCTAGCTCTCAATTGGAAGACAGCCTTTTACATGCACTTTACTCAAAGCTTCTGCTTTTTGGCATGAGGGGGTGTGGTCAACAGAGAAACAATACGGATGACAAAAGAGCAGACTCCTTCCAAATTCTCAGGCAGGAGAGACATGAATTCTAGAGGGTAAGCACCCCAAGCAGAAAACCCTTCAGGACAGGAGCTGACATCAGCAAAGTGACAACGTCAGGGTGCTCTGACAACGTCCAAGAAGGAAAAATGCAGTTCTGTGGATGCTGAAGACTTTGAAGAGCGAACATTCACTTCAAAAGTTGCCCTTTGGTCACAAGGTTCAAACTGCAGCGTGCGTTTTTAAAGAGAGAATAAAAATCTGACATGCTTTGAGTTCCTTTCAAAGAGCGGAGAGAGAAGAAGCCTTGCTAGGGAGAATGGGGGGATGGGGACGATCTGCCCTCACTTGGGACAGCTTTCCACATGGGGACCCTGCACTTCACCAAGAACTCAGAAAGCCCACCGACTCCAGGGACGGTTTCTGGCCAAAACGAAGATTTGCCTGAGACACGTGAGTCGGTTTAAAGCAATCCCTCCAAGGTTGAAGCTTTTCACTGAGAACATAGAAAAATTGTCTGTTTGTAAAAACATGCACCTAATAGGCTGTAAATGATTTTCACATTCCAGTGGTGGAATCCGGTCGCTAGGAAAATGACTCAATGGAAACGCTTAGTCTTTTTAATCCAAGCATCTATAGGAGAACTCTGAGACCCATGAGGTAGCCTTGGAAATGAACTGGGAGGAACAGGGTTCCAAGGGGCCAACCCCTTGTCCCCCCTCATTGCTGTGGGACCCACGGTAAGCAGCCTTGTGGGGCCTGAGGCTGTGGAGGGCCCATTCCTCCTTCTGGTCATGTGTGACATTATAATACCAACAGAGCCTTAACGCATCCCAGAGCCAGCCATTCCTAGAATCCTGGAATTCAGAGGTTACCCAGAATATGAAACCTGTTCCAAAATGGCAAATATATTTGCATATCAGAGGTTAAAAGCAATGTCAAAGGAGGTGCTTTGAAAACAGAAGCACTTAATGCTCCTTGCTTCCACGGAGGCTTCAAACCCCCCAGCTGGCGTGCCTCCTCCACCCGGCCCAGGTGCGTGCTGTGGACACGTCCGCCAACCCAGCGCGGCTCTGCTTCCCTGGAAAGGGCTGGGCCCAGCACATGCTCCTCGGCAGTCCCACGTTTCTTTTACTGACTAGTTTATCAAGGAAACAATCCGATGCGCCAAACAACGGGGGATGCTCTTGCATCTGCAGCTCTCATTTATTATTTAAAACCAAGAACCAGGAACAGCTATGTCAATCTATTGGAGCCTCTCTCTCTCTCTCTCTCGCTCTCCAGACACACACACACACTCACACACACACACACACACACACACACACACACACGGGAAGGGGACTTACATCACAACTGCTTCCTACAGAGGATGATTCAACCCAGTCTCTGCATTTTCATGAGGTTACAAACCAAGTTAACCCATGAAACCACGGTGGGTTCCCGTCTCCATCACTCTGCTCACACAACCCATAGTTTAAATGGACACGAATCCAAATGAGCTCATTCTGCATCTGAGCCAGGCTCTGATAGGTCAATAATAATTTAAAGACATCTTTCGTCAAATAAAATGAGACCCACACAAGATACCTGGAACAGGTTAAAGCATCTTCTCCATTTTACCTGGCGCTCTCTCCTCCCATGGTGTCTTTCCTTCTGGATTTCCATCACTCTTATCGTCTTGAGAAACACTAAGGAGATCAAAATTGTAGCTCAAAAAGCACATTTGGAAGCTTAGGCATAATGGAGAGAAATGGCTTCAAGTGGCCATCTCCCCATGGCCTGGTCTCTTCCTTTACAGAACGAAATGTGTCCGGCTGACTCAATAGCGGGGACCACCTCGTGGCCAGCTGGATACCATGTATCCATTCCTTCCACCTGCATGTGGGTTTCCAGTGCAGATGAGTCAGGGTTAACGTCGAGGAATGCTTTTCTAAGAAACCTGAACTCCCAGCGAGGGCCATTTGAGCTTACTGAACCTCTTAAAAATAATTTTTCCAAAGTACAATATGTTCTTCTATTCTTAATATTTCCAAAGAGTAACACATTCCTTTGCACAACAAGATTGAAAGTAACACCTAAACCCGAAAAAGGCAGGGAGCTCGGATGGGCTGGCAACTCGGACACCTCACACACACCAATGTGGCAACTGCAGTTAAAGCTTGAAAAACATGGGCACTTGTGGGATTCTTTAAAAGAAGAGAACACTCCCTCCTTTTGAAAAGCAGGTTTTCAAAGCATTTGAACTTAAAAATTTCCTTTTTGTCCCATCAATGCCAGCCTCCCCTCTTGCCCATGCTCCTTGGTCTTTGAAGGCCGTTATCCATCCGACAGGCCAGTTACTGCAACTTACAAATCAATGAACTCTTAGCCACCAACGTTACAGACCTCACGCAAGCAAGAGCCACAGTACAGAGCTTTCCAACCTGCCCTTGTGGCACAAGAGTGGGTGACAGCTCCTCTTGGTGTCTATTCATACAGTCCCGACGAAAGCACCCATAGATCCAGGCCTGTCCCCGACATCATGGCAACCACACTTCTCTTCCTTCTACCTTCTCCTTCGAGACCAATGGCCAAGTTCCACATACATTTCCACCCTTCAAAGAATTATAGCCAAGGCCTCAAAGACAACCCACACAAGTCCACAGGAAATGGCATCCACTGGGTGGAAATAACCAAATGACACCAGTCCACAGCAGTCTCCATGAGCATCCCCAAGTCTGGCCCAATGGCCATGCTGCCAAGACGACGGACCTCAACTCTAAGAGAGTCAGCGCTCTCCCCAAGCAGAAAGATACAAACACCTGTGTCCCTACCTCAATCAAGAAGTCCCCAGTCCTCAGTCCGGCTTGCCATGCCACCCCGCCTTCATCCACAGACTCCAGGTACTGCAGGGCCGGGAATGCTGGCGTCGGCGTGAATTCTTCAATGGGCGTATCCGCTGGGAAGACAAGGAACACCTCATTACAAGCCTGGGAGATGTTTCCATGTTGGCAGCCCCAGCCCCCCACACGCCCCTGAGAGGAAGAAGGCCCGTGTGCCTCCAGTTGGAAGTGGGTGGTCCAGGCCAGCTCTCCCCTGGGAAGGGCTTGATACTCATAGTCACAGGTCAACACCAAATCAAGCAATGAAGCCAGATGCATTTTGGTGCCACCATCCTATGTCTCGGCCTCTCTGCTGAAAACCCTGAATACTGTGTTCCGCTGTACATGTCTATATGTACACGCCTGTCATTTTCTTTAAAAGCATCAGTGACTAAACATTTTCAGTTCTAAAAATGGAAAAGATCCCCCCATAACCACACGGAGCTACAGAAACACCACACTGAACCACTTGCCAAATTTGCATCTACATAGACTCACAAGGGAATTCAACTTGGAGCACGGACGGAATAGAACGCTGACCCAGTGGGTGGCTGCAGATTTGGGATCTGCTTGTGAATTCTCTCTGCTGGGAGCCCGGCTCTCTGCGACCGCTCTGTGGCCAGCGTCCACGGGAGGGCTGGGCCCCTGCCTCGGCAGAGACAGCCACGGCTTCTGAGCCCCAAATAGCTGCCCAGCGAAACTCTAGGACAAGAGGTGGACTTTCCTGGGTAGTCATGAGTGGCTGGGGGTGGGTGGGTGGGTGGGTGGGAAGACGAAGATGGCTTCGGCAGGGGGAGGGGAGCGAACACCACAGACAGTTGTGGACACACACATGGGGACAGATGCATCTTTTCTATCTCTCTCTGGACAGATGGCTGTCAGGGCAGCCTGAGCCTAGGGCAGGTGGGGCTGCCGCCCAGGGAAGGAGGCCTCTCCCAGCTCAGGTGCAGGACCCCCGGTATAGCACAGAGGCTCCGAGATAAAACTTCCACATGGCTTACCCACACACGCGGTGGACAGATGTCTTCTCTCATGGGGAGGTGATGCCATTTTGTTTTCTTTGGGAAGGGAAGCCCCCCAAGTTAAGGGTTGGCAGTGGAGGTACTGCCGTGGAATTCATCCCTGGAGCCCCCCACCACAGGCTGCGTGACGTGTGTGTAGCCGGCTCGGGCCACGGCAGAGGGGACCATCTTGCCACATTTCCTTTGCAAAGTCACCTTAGAGGCTGGCACATGGACGGCTGCCGCACTTGGAACCGAAGCCCACTCCCAGAATGGGGCAGTTTCTAGATACCCAGAACTCAGGACTGGGTAATTCTGGGTATCTGAGACCAGGAGCTCTGAATCCAACCACAGTTGGGCCAAACTAAACCGCAAAATATAGATTAAACCCATGATTAAAAAAAAAAAAAGGGTGGGGGGAGAGAGATAAAGAGAGAGCCGGTTCAGAGCAATATTGTGTACAGAAAATTAAAAATATTCCTCAAGGAAGCCCCGATGTTGTCTGAGTAAGGCAGAATGTTAAAGAACCTGGTTGTCTAGCAACCAAGTGCCCCCAGGAAAAAGGCTTCTTGCCGAGGAGCTGGGGAACATTTTTGATACAGGCGTGCACACACACACACACACGCACACACACACACACGCACACACACGCACACACACGCACACACAACATGTGAATGTATCCCGGCTGGGAGCGGCTGCTCTTACCTTTCGCCCCTCGGAGCACGAATCCGAAGCCCTCATTGTCTTTCTTCTGCAGGACCACCGTCTTCTCCTCGATAACGCAGTCACTGTAGAGAGAGTTCCGAGGGTAGCGACCATTATTGTAACCTGTCATCATCACGGTGGCCGATCCTCCGCCGGGGACGTTCATCATCGTAGCCAATTAATCACCCCAGCTCGCCGGATCCAGGCAGCATGGAGGAAACTAGGCAGCACAGGGCGCAGGAGGAGCGAGGCGGCTGGGGGGGCAGGCTAAGGGGATAGGCGGGCTCGGCACAATGGGGCTCGGAGGGGGGGGCGAGGCAGAGGCAGAGGCAGAGCGGGAGCGAGCAGCAGGAAGGAGTCATACACGGTGGGGAGGCCCCGCGCGGTGGCTGAGCGGCTGGCTCCAGGCACCAGAAAGCAAAGAAAGTAAGTGGCCCGGAGGACCCAGGGGCGGCAGCGTTAAGGAGCCCAGGCCCCATGCATCTTCCAGGGGGGCCAAATGAAATCAGCCGGAGGAGAAATGAGGCAGCAGTTTTGTTTCCTTCTTCTTGGAGGGGTTTTAAAAGAATCAAATTCTATTTGGCTCCCTGTAAGAGCCGGCAGCGGGAGACGCAGCGACCCCTCCCTCTCCGGCCGAGTGCAGGTGGTGCCCCCACAATCATCCGAGGAGCCCACAGTGCCACCGGCGACAGCTGCTCCGCGTCATCCCGCGCAGAGGAACCGCAGGCTGGCGGAGGGGGCGGCCGGGGCTCTGCTCCCGCGTGCCGGCGGGTGGGGGCTGCTAACGGGAGGGGGCAGGTCACTCCGCTAACAGCAAAGCCACTGACAACACGGCCTCCTTTGGGGGGTGACGAGGTGGGGGGCTTACAGGTTTCCCCCTTTTAGAGACAATCTAAAGCCACCGGCTGCCTCCTGCAACTGCATTTTTTTTTTCTTTAAAGAAACCCAAAAGCTCCAACTTTGCTTCGGCTGCCAAAGTCTCCCATCATTTACAGTATAGGCGCTTCACCACACGGTCGTCCACCCCGGAGGCACTGGGGGCCTCAGGACAGACGTGGACTTCCCGGTGGGCCACAGGACCTGGGCTAAACTGGGGCCCTTCCCCATCTTCCGGGGGCTGCATCCCTCTAGGATTCCGCCGCTGCCCCGGAAGTAAGTCCAGAGCTGGGAAGGCGGCTGCAGAGGGAAGGAGGAGGGGTGGGAGGCGACGTGGACAGGCTTTCTCCAGGGTCCGAGGGAGCTGGTGGAGGAGGACTGGGTGGAGGAGAAAGGGCCCTGCAGAGAGAGGCCAGGAAGGAAAGGATGCAAGGGGCCTGAAGAATTCATCAGGCCCCTGTCTCAAAGAGGGGAGGCCTTGGGATGCAGACAGCAGACGGTGGGAGCAATGTGCTGTCGGGCTCGAAGCCCAGACAGCTGAAGGTCAGTGCTGCCCAGCGCTGGATTCGCCCGCCGCCTGCAGGAAGCTCGCGCCCCAGCACGCAGCCAACTGGGAGCAGCACAGCGAACCCAGATGGGGTGGCCTCAGGAGGAGGAGGGACGGGGGTGCTCGGACAAGGTGATGGACAGCAGCCGGGCACTTCCCACTGCAAAGATGGGGCAGGGGAGCCTCAGGGAGGTGGGGACACAGCTGGAGAAGGCACATGCACTCTGACCCCCTCCTGAGCCGCCCGCCCCTGTATCAGACGCCCGAGCAAAGGAACTCGCCAGGGTGACCCCGTCTTCCAGGAAAGCACAGTGGGGACACACGCCCTGACAGCCTGCAGACACGCCATCCAGGATGATCCGCCACGGTGGTCTAAGGACTCTGGTGGTCCTTGGGCTCTGGCTCTGCCTTCTGCCCCAGGGACAGGCTGCCAAGTGCAGGAGCCCCAGCTCTGGGAGCTCGGTCATGACCCTGAGCCCCTTGGCTCAGCACCCCCCAGCCCACCAGACATTGGCTGAAGCATGGTCAGGAGTCCAGGCCCTTGGGAGCCCACGGGCACGGTCCGTGGCTGGCCTGGCCTTCAGTAAGTGACGGGGCTCTCTAAATCTCAGTTTCCCCTCACATTACAAGGCAGTGAGAACAAGCCACGGGCCTCCCAGGACCACCGTGTGGTCGGATGGGGAGATACCCACGACGGTGCGGTGGAAGGAGAGAGCCTCGGGGAGCTGTTCCTTTAACCGCCGTCAGGAACGGTGGCCGGCCTGGCTGTTAGCCAGGACCTGGGGAACCACAGGAGTGGAGGGGGGAGGGGCCAAGGCGGGCGGGGGCTCTGTGTGAGCAAGCCTCTACCAAGCCTCTCCACCCTTCTGTCTCCACAGCCTCCCCCAACCAGAATACAGACACAACTGTCTTCCCACCACCCCTTCAGTCCTCTCTGAACTTCTCAAAGGGGAGGGTGCCCTGGACCCGCGGGTCATTTAGTGCCGGGCAGGTGGAAACCGTACAACCGGCTCCCGCTTCTCCAGGGAGAGGCTCTCCGAGGGCCCTGGCCGCCGAAGCCACGGCCTCTTGCTCTGCACCTCTCTCTGCGTGAACAGCCTCCGGCAGGCAGCTCCCTGAAACCCCAGACAGATAACGCCCGCTCCGAGGGTCCTGAGCCCTGCTCTCCCCTGGGGACACAGGTGGCCCCCACGGCCCGCCCCTGCCCATCTCCGACGTGGACCTGTCCTGTGCTCCAGGTGCACAGCCCCACCGTGGGCCAACTCCGCCCGAGGGACGAAATGCCGCCCACGCCTGCCTCGGCCCTCGGGCGCCTGGCAGATGACCCGCTCATCTCCCACCAGCTCATCTCCCACCAGCTGTCCCCTGCCCCTGTGCCGGGAACATGTTAGGGGTGGTGCAGCTGGCTGGACACTTGTTGGCTACCTCCCTAGTGACCACACGGGGCAGGGACGTTCTGCTGTGGTGGGTGAGGGACAGCTATGGCATCACATGGTGCTCAGCCTAAATCCCAGCTCTGCTCTGACCCAAGGTCGCTCTGACCTTCAGAGCCTCTGGGTCCTGCTCTGCACAATGGAAGTTAATGAAATAACCCCTCCAAGCCTGGGTGCGCAGCAGGTGTCAGTATCAGAAGCCACCCTGAGGAGGGTCTTGTTTGCACGGCCAAGCCCCCTCCTCCCGTAAGGACCCCTCCCAGGCTCATGATGGACCCCGTCTCCTGAGCCCTCCCTTAACCCTCTCAGCCACTCCTCACCCACCCAAGAACTTTCTGACTCACACGTACGAGTACCACCGTCTTGCCCCTAAACTGCATGGCTCCGTCCTGCTCGCTGAGTAGATGCCTGTCTCCTTGGTCTCTGATATGAAGATGGACTGCCCCTAACTTCTCTCTTCTGCGTTATTTCAGGATCCAAACAGCCCCGGGCCCTGCCCATCATGACCTCCTCTTTTCTTCATTCACAGACAGACCCAGGTTTGAATCCCAGGTCAGGGACCTACCAGCTTAGCTACTCAGAGCCTCAGTTTCCCCACCTGCAAAGAGCGGGCAATAATACCAGCCTTTTAGGGACCTTGAGGAGCAAGTGAGATGAGGCCCCCATAACGAGGGACACTGCCCTCATTAGCATCCCCACGTGCCCTCTAGTGCCGAATCCCCCAGGAAACGTGGGCCGTGAAAGGCAGTGACCTCATCTCCTGGATCACTCCAGATGCTCACAGCACCCAGCACAGGACCATGCAGCCCATAACGTTTGTGGAATGGAGCAAGAGGGGCATGAACACGAGTTAGGAATCGAGCAGGGAGAACAGCAGTGTCAGTGGAGGTGGCCGAAGGAAGACACAGGGTTTCGAGTGAAGAAGCCTCCAGGGTGATGCCCGAGTTCCCAGGCATACCCGGAGGGCAGGGGCAGCTCAGCAACGTGGAGCGCCTACCGCATGCAGCTGGCTCGGCCCCGGGAGCCCAAGACGAAAGGGCAAAGGCAGTTCCTGGCCGTTAGAAACTTACAATCTTTATTGCAATCCATGAAGAGCTACGGGAAACTGGAACGGAAGGGTCATTCCATTCAAACAGGAGCTCACGCCTCGTTTTGTCCAACGGCACAACCACGTAGCATTTCCTCCACCCCCCCCCCCGCCACCAAGGAATCAGACCAGGAAGTCCACACTCTGGGCCTTAGGGAGGCAGCTTCCTGGAGAGGAGAAACCCCCAGAGGGCTCTATCTGCTGGTTTATGAATCTAAAGACTATCCCAGGACAACAGCTGTGGCCGCGTCCGGAAGCCGGGGCATTGAGACGTGGCTGCCACGGGAGCTGCGCTGAAGCCTGAGAACCAGAGGCCACCAGGACCTCAGCCCCGCCCCGTAGCAGCAGATCTGCTCTCTAGATGCAGCCCAGACACATCGAGATCTGACTTCACTGGGGCACGACCTCGTCACCTACACGGTCCCCATGCTGCTGACCTCGGCGTGCGCTCAGAAGTCAGGGCCACCTGTCCCTGGGGACAGGGCTTAGTGAAACAGTCCCTGACCCCAAGGGACCAGGCCACACCCCTGCTTTGCACCTTTCCCTCGCCTGGGACCCCGATCCCAGCCCAACCTTCCTGCTAAGTCTCCTCCAGCTCATTTCCACTCCCCTGAAATGCCCTAGACTTGGCCTTGTAACTCACTAATTCCCGCACACTGGGCCTTTGTAACGCCTCCCTGCCCGGTGCACTAAATTCCCTTTGCCCGCCCTCCCCCAACACGGGTTAACTCGCAGGCACTCTGAATTGGGCAGAAGCCATCCCAGATCCTCCCTACGAGGCGCGACATCACACCTTCTCTCCATGAGGGTCCCTTCGAGTCTTGCTTAAGCCTCTGATGGGGCCCTTCTCACCCACTAACCCATTAACTGTGGGCCCCCCGGGAACAAACATATGCCCCGTCCTCTCTGAATCTCCTTATGCGGCACATCTACTCTTGGTGAGATTCTGTGTTTGTTGATTAAACAAAAAAAATGTAGTCTAGCTATGCTCTATTCAAATGTGTTTTCTGAATGGGGCAGAAGGGCACTTTACTGTACCCAAAATGTACTCTCCTTTGCCTGCTTCCAGTAGCAGGAGCTGTGGAAGGAAAGGGGGTGGGCACCCAGCCCTGCCAAGTACAGCTGTACAGGTTGTGCACAGTACAAGTACGGAGGATACCATTTGCACCATGGCCGTCATAGAACCATAGAATTATTACAGTGCTTTCAGCACAGAAGGAAGTAAAGTGCCTCGAGGAAGGGACAGGCACCTTTTTCTAGTTCATACAGAAATAAAGTACAGGCCATCGGCCGCCTTGGAGCATGCAAGAGGTGTCCACACATGTACATCTACCCAGGGGTAGGGGCCACAGGCCGCTGTGGAATGCAGGAGGTAGCCATATAGAGCCACATCCACCCTGGGAGACACAACTCCACGTCAAAACTCTCCTGGGAGCCACACGGTAGAGACCATTAAAGGTTTCCACATTCTCACTCACCCAGTAGTCCCACTGCATGCCACAGCAACGAGTTTACTGAGCAAGACAGGAGGGTCGTGGGAAAGTAGGGCCGGCCGCACAGTGGGCCCACGGACACCTGAGGATGCTCCGGTGTCTGTCTCGCGAGACCACAGGTGGCCAGGCATCAGGTGGCTTTTCCCTGTGGCCCACGGTTCCCGTTCCCGCAGCGGGGCCCCACAGCGGGCCCAGGGGACAGGCTGCCTCTACTTGGGTCCAGGAGGCAGCAGGTGCCAGCGATGACAGCCGGCGGCCGGGATGTGTCCGTCACTGAACAAGCTCTCTTGGCAGCAGCTCCTGATCCTGGAGGAGGTGTCAATGTGGAGCTACAGGAAGCCAGGCCCGGGCGAGGGCGGCCGGCGTGTGTGAGCCCGCGGGGCCCCAGGGGGCTCTGTCTGCCCTGCCCCACGTGGAAGGACCACTGCGGGCATTTTGATTTTGAACGAGGACCTTTGGGGGTAGACCAGATGGCTTCACCTGGGGCTCTCAGGATCCCTGCTGGATGCGACCCTGTCAAGTCAGACAGCTACAGGTCTTCCCTGCTCCATGGAGACTGGGTTTCCGTCTAGGGCTGAAGTTCAGAAGCAACTGGGGACAACGGTGAAGCTACCACGTTATGTAGCAAATTAACGCAGCCGTTGCTTACCGAAGACCTACTAAGTATCCGGTGGTGGACTGGGTACTTAGCATTTTGGAGGGAACAAACCAGGCCCAGTCTGGCCCTTAAGGAGATATCAGGTGTGGTGGGTTAAATGGTGGGCCCCAAAAGATGTGTTCACTCCTAGCCCCCCGTACCTGTGAATGTGACCTTATTTGGAAATAGGGTCTTTGCAGACATGGTTAGTTACAGATCTAGAGATGAGATCATCCTGGATTTAGTGAGGGCCCTAAAACCAATGACTAGTCCCTATAACAGAAAAGAGAAGAGATCCGAGACATAGAGACACAGAGGAGAGAAAGCCACAGAGGCAGAGACGGGAATGACGCGGCCACAAGCCCAGGAACACCAGGGACTGCCGGCAACCACCAGGAGCTGCAAGGGGGAGGAGAGATCCTCCCTTGGAGCTTTCGGAGGGAGCCAGTCCTGCTGACACCTCGATCTCAGGGT
Source organism: Ceratotherium simum simum (assembly GCF_057802395.1). Classification (NCBI taxonomy): domain Eukaryota; kingdom Metazoa; phylum Chordata; class Mammalia; order Perissodactyla; family Rhinocerotidae; genus Ceratotherium; species Ceratotherium simum. The sequence continues at coordinate 3,685,697 of NC_141933.1, read as the reverse complement.
TCCAGCCCCCAGAACGGGGAGAGAATACATTTCTGTTGTTGGAAGCCATCTGGATGTCTGTGGTACTTTGTTACAGCCGCCTTGGGAAACTCATACACCGGGCAAGCGGGAAAACAAATATGAATCCAACAGTGACACAACGTGCAGGATATGGTGCTGTGAGAGCTGGAAGGGGCTGGAGGACTTCCTGGAGGAGGAGGACCAACGCATGACTAGGAGAGAACAGGTTGGGAGGCTGGAGAGGGGAAGGGGGAGAGGAGAACATTCCAGACAGAGGTGGAACCACGTGGATAAAGGCTCTGAGGCACACCACAGAGGCAGGAGGGCCGATCACACAGGGCCGTGGGTGTCAGCGCCGGCATACCCACAGCGAGGTCCAGAGGACACAGCTGGGCGGTGAGAGGCTGGAACGCAGCTTCGGCCAGGCCCGTGACAACCCGTGCTTTTCCCCAAGGTGGCTAAAATGATAGAAAAAGCTCCACTTCTTTCCTCCCCCAGCCTTTTTACGGCCAGGCCTGAATCCCGCTGGAATGACCCAGGGTTGGTGCACACACGTGGCAGGAACTCTGTGCAACAACCATGTTTCCACCTAAACAACTCACACCCGAGAGTCTGCTGTTGCTGATGGTACCAACATCAGCACAAAGCAAAAGTGATACTGCAGGTCGTCCAGAAGGCCTGGTCCCACGGCAGGAGTCGATGTCATGGGGAAGATGCTGTGCCCGAGAGCATCCACAGGAGGGACATGCACGAACCCTGGATGTGGTGCCTCAGGGAGGCGGGCTGACCCTCTACAGGTCTGCAGAAGGGAAGGGGCGGCACAGAGCCGCCGGGCTGGAGGCAGCAGGGCTATTCGGCCATTAGGCCCTAGAACCCAGCCCCCGCGGCCTCAAAGCTCTGTGGAGATCCACCAACATGTCCACACCCTGGAAAATAGAACTCACTGGCTCCGACATCCGAAGAGCAAACGACGACACGGAAATTAGTCTGTGTTTAATCAAGTGTGTCTAAAATCTAGCGTGCGGTCAACTGCGTGACTTGCTAAGTTTCGTATCCATGAACATATCACTGCAGGTGAAAACCACTTCCAGGTCAGATTGTCTCACTTTGAAAGAATTCTTGGGTGTGTGGCTGACAGTGAAGGCATGGCAGGAGCCGCTGGGGGAGTAAGTGCACGAGTCACAGGCAAATGGGCTCAAAGGCAGAATCATCAAAATCACATCAGAATTCTTCTACGGTGACACAACGACTGTGCGCGGTGGGTGTGTTGACTATGGTTGAGGGGGTCTGGGCTGGGGCCGCAGTGGTGGATGCAGGGGTGGCGATGCCTGGGGAGACCCCAGAAGGACGCCCGTAAGAGAGATCAGTGCGTTTATCGCTCCTGAAAGCTCCTTCCTGGGGCAGCGGTGGGGGGACCCCACCTTCTCCAGGGCATGGAAAGGGGAGCCGGAGAGAAACCTGGTCTCCATCACTCTTTGTGTAAACGCATCTCGGTGACAGAGCCTGATGCAGGCAGGAACTAGGACACTATTAGAAAGAGGGACCTCCAGGGACTGGAATGGCAGTGGCTGTCCTAGAAATTTCCAGGTTCTGCCAATCAGGAAGAATGAGGCTAGACAGAGCCCGGCAGCTCTTCCGAGGGGGCTGCGGGGGGCCTCAACAGGTGTCCGAGGTGGGCAGAGATGCCAGGTGTAGCAGAGGCCCAGCTCACCGCGGCAGGGCTGGCTGCAGAGCAGCACAGAGGGCCGAGCCACGGGCGGCAGGGGCAGGGCCAGGCCTCGTCCTTGGAAGGCCTGGCTGGCCGTGAGCGTGCAGGAGGCGTTCCCAGAGTCACCTGTCACTCGCCTCCGAGTAGGCACCTCCCAGCCCTTGGCCACACACGCCGCCACTCCCCGCATCCTGCTTCCCAGTCAGGGTGGTCCTTGGCGTTGCTGGCCCTCCCTGCCCTCTCTGCCTTGCACCAGCAGAAGCCTGCCATAATTCCCAGGGGCGATGAAGCCCCCGCCCAGTGCCATCTTGGCGTTCTGCGAGAGTCTGTGAGGCTGCTCTTGCGTCACACGCAAGAGATGATGAACGTGGGCAGTTCATTCACAGATGACACTGTTCCTTGCTCCCGAGGGCCCGTCCTGCTCCACGGGCAGAGCAGCATCATCCCACGCTGCATCGCCGAGGGCGACGGGCCCCGTCCCCATGGAGCCCACACGCCCACTCTGCGGAGACGCGCTCTTACGGGAGCCGCTTCCCAGCCGGGCGATGACGGCAACGCCTGCCCGGTGTTCATCACGGCCGCTTTCCTCCTCATCGCTAACATGATAAGCAATACAAGTTTTTCCTAATAGAAGCAATAATGTGCAAAGAACTTGCAAATTAAGTTGTCTCATTACTTTGCAATAAATCACCCCAAAGCATTTCCTAAGCATTACCAGGCGTGTTACCTGCCAGGAAGACAAAGATATGGCTTAACTGTGTTCACAGTAATGACGGGAGGCGATCGTCGCCCCCTGCGAGATGAACGGAAATGCAGTCCGACGGGGAAAAAGGTCTCCTTGGAACCTGAATGGCCGAGTGGGGATCCCAGCTTTGCCAAACCAGCTCGTGACCTCGGGCGTCAAAATCCTCACCTGCTAAATACGGGTGTCAACCGCAGCCTTGAAATGTCACGGTGGTGTGAAAAAAGGCTTCAAGTTCCCCAGGACGGGGCGTGGCACAGAGCAGCGGGCGGAAGGCTTTATCAGCTGGTGAGAACGTGCCTATGCGTTCATTCTCAAAACATATGAGTAAACTGAAATATTTTTCCCTGCTCCCTGCGTAAAAGAATCTTCCGGGGAAATCAGCAGGGCGCCTCCAGGCTGCCTTCCTTATAAAGGTACGTCCCACATGCGTTTATTGGAGCAGGACACTCCCGTGTGTCAGAAAACCAGGAGGAAGTCCTTGCTCTGTCTCACAGGCCGAATCTCAGCACTGCAGCCATAGCAGAGGGGATGTGGGCCGGGGTCCACGAGGGAGGGATGCTGGGACACTCCGTTTCCAAAGCTAGCGGGAGCCCCCCGGGCTCTGCCTGTGTAGACATTGTGTCTTCATGAGCAACAGCTGAAGGTAGGTCACTGGAGGAGCTCCCACAGCGCCCTGGGAGAAAGTGCTCCGGGCTCCAGGAACAGAGGAAAAAGGCCTTGGTGCTCATGCAAACGGGATGCAGAACACGCAGGTGTGAGCCCACCCCGAGGAGTCTTACTGAAGCGCTCTTTTCCCTCCCCCAACAGTCAACCTGTCCACAAGTGCCACCAGCCAGAGCGCCAAGACAGAGCCGGCACTTACACATCTGCCCACAACCTCCCCCTATTCCAAGGCCAAATCAACTTTCACCTGAAGACCACAAAAGCTGGCTGACCGGTCCTCCCTCAATTCACTCTTTATTATTAAAATCTTAGATCATGTCTCTCCTGCTTAAAATACTCCAACAGCTTCCCATCAGAATTGGGGATAAAAATCCAAATTCCCCACCATGGCTAAGACCCTTTGTGATCTGACCCATGCCCCATCTCCTCCTAACTCCTCCTGCTCCAGCCACACTGCTGTCTTCTCTTCCTCCAGCGGGCCAACCTCATCTGTACCACAGGGCCTTTGTACTGCCCGTGCGTTCCAGGTCTTCATAAGCCAGACAGCTGTCATCACTCAGGTCCTCGAGGTCACCTCTGCAGGGGGGACTTTCCCATTGCCTGGTGAAAGCAGATGCTTAATTGATGCTTACTGACTCAACGAACGAAACCTAAACCAGGGACTCTCGTGTACGGTCTGTGATACAGATGGGGCGACCCACTGTCCTGGGCTGCCCAGGACGGAAGGGTTTCCTGGGCAAACCAGGACAAGTTGGTGGTCCTCCCATCCCACCGCCCACAGGAGGGGAGCACAGAGCCCACAGCTCCATTTCAACCATTCTCGACACCGCTTCCCTCTGTGACCCTCGCTGCCCTCCAGGCTGGTGGGATCATTCTTGTCAGTGAACCAAGCTGGCAGAGAAAGGGCTTGCCCAGGACCACACGGCTCAGCCAGTAACAGGGCCCACGCGTAACCCTTGGCCTTTGACCTGGAACTGAATGTTCCTTAAAAAAACAAAACAAAAAAAAGTCAGAGGAGCAGTACAACTGCTTGGCATTTCTCTGGGAATGCAGGAAGGGGCTGTTTGTGACTTTTCTTCTTCCGTTAATTAAAATGACAGGCCAAGCCTGCCCCATCTGTTGGTCACAAAGCTTGCCCAAAAAGGCCACACTGAGTGGGCTGGGGGACAGACCGCTGGGCTCTTCTCACAAAGCAGTTCCCGGGGCCCTCCGGGGGTAAGTGGACACTGCCTACAGCTCTAAATCCAGCAGTCGTCTCCTTTCAGAGGGATCACACTGAGTGTAGATGCCACCTGGCGCTCGGTTCTGGAGACGAGGCTGTGCCGGGTGAGGTGAGGGGCTGGAGGGCTCCTGGCTCCTAGACCTGCGGTCCCCCCACCAGGCCCACCTGCCCAACCGGGGCAGCAGTGACCCCGAAGGTGAGAGGTCACGAGAAACCCAGGCCAGGCCCCAGGTAGAGGGAGGGCCCGGCCCCTGCCCCCGTCCCCACCTTAGACCTCCAACCTCCCTCCACAGAATATCTTGTTTCTGTCCCAAGTGCTGATGCTTAGGTGAGAGGCCACCCTCACTGAAGGAACAGATCTAAAAGTGGCGCAAAGTATGAAGGAGACACATTTTCATGTGGGGCACTTTGGTAAGTCCTTTGAAAGAGGCTCTGTAAATGTTCTGGATCAGAGGTTGTCAAACTCTGGAAAGGGCCAGAGAGTAAATATTTCAGGCTTGGCAGCCCATACGGTCCCTGTTGCGACTACTCACTCTGCTAGCTGTGGCTCAAAGCAGCCATGACACTATGTAAAAGAATGGGTGGGTTGTGTTCCAATAAAACTTTATTTACAAACACAAGCCGTGGGCCGGGTGTGGCCTGTGGGCCGTAGGTTCTAAAGACACTTGAATCGACACAAATAACACACGTATGTGAGTGCCTCAGAACAACCCACATGTACCTTCATATAATAAAAGCTAAGAAAAGTCTTAATCCTCCTACACAAGCAACACTTACACGACCGTACACAGGTGCCTGGTTTGATACAATGTCTGAGCTCCAGAAAAGACACAAGGAAAACACGTTTTAGAAATGGGGTCATCCGTGAGCTGCCCTAGAAAGGTTCAGAAGGATCATATGGAGCATCCTTTCTGAAACACAAAGAAACACGCCCCCCCGTTGTGTCTAGGTTTTTATGCTGAGGTGGCTCAAAGTGGCAGTGGATCTGAATTCTGGCTTAATTAGTAATAATGAATAAGTAATAATAAATATTATACTCATTATGCCCACAGTCTTTGAGCACTTTGGCTGTGCCAGGCAAGTCCTAAGTGCTTCATGCGTTAAAGTAACTGAATCCTCACAATGACAATATAAAGAGGGTACTGTTACTGCTCCCACTTTAGGGATGAGGAAACTGAGGCACAGGGAGGGTGAGTGATTTGCACAGGGGCACACAGCTGGAGGCAAAGCCAGGCTGTCTGGGGCTAGAAGCTGCATCCCAGGACCGCAGGACACTGAACAGCTGTTGGTCACTAGCCGGGTGGGGAGCAGTTCACTAAGGGCCCACAGTCTTCCCCCCGCCGGACAATGACCGAGAGAGGAAGGACCCACGGGTGGTGGGTGCTGGTTCCAGCAGCACATTCTGGAGAAGGAATCACCGACTTCCTGTCGGTATCTGAGGTGCCCAGAGAGCACCGGGGAGGCACCCAGAAGATTCTGCTAATACATCTCGCCCCACGTCCAAACGTCCAGAACTGGAAATGGTGAACTGCACACTGTGGGCTGGTCAATGCCAGGAAGGAAGAACACAGTGGGATGAGCAGGGCCAAAAGCAAAGAGAGGCCCAACACCTAAAACTTGCTGCGGGAACACCTGTGTAAATGTTCACTGTTGAAATAGCATGTTTAGTTACGCACGTGCCATGCCTTTACTATGTCTCATTTCAATCAACAGGTCGTCTGCCAAATGAGAAGGTCTTCCTGGGCACAGCAGAGGCGTGGCTATTCTTGTGTCCATACTTTTACCTCTATATGGAACACTCTCTGTATGTTTGCTATCTCTATATGCTGAACTCCTATTCATTCTTCAAAGCCCCTCACTTGAACAGCCACCACTTCCAGGAGGCCCTTGTTGCTGGCCCTCACGTGACTATGTGTGCCTACAGGCAGGGCACTGAGCCTTGTCTGTCTCACATACCCAGCTCCTGGTCCTTCCCTGGGCCTGCTTCCCACTATAGAGGCTGGAAAAGTCAGATACTTGCTTTCCCAGCCTCCCTTGAAGTTATGGACGGTCACAGGACATGGTTTTGACCAATGAGACCCGAAGGCAAGTCTCCTGGGGCTCCTGGTACAGATTTCACTTGGGGAGAGAGAGACTTAGAGGAGTGCTTCCTGGCGCTCTTTATTCTCTATATTCTTGCATAGGATTTGCTCTGAGGACATGATGCTTGGAGCTGTGGCCGCCATCTTGCGACCATGAGGGAAACGCCAAGAGGCTTCCAGAGGTGCCACTGACCTGTGGAACAAACCCTGCACGTGCCCTCCTCCAGGCTCGCCATTGTGATCTCAGCCACCATCAGTGGGGTTTTTACTATCTGCAGCCCAAAGCGTCCGAATGGACATCCAGAGGCTGGGGTGGTGGCGGGGGTGGGAGGTTGATTATAAATTAGGAAATATGGGCAAATGACCAGAAATCGGGATGCTGAGACTTTCGGATAAATCAAGCAGCCTCCAAGTTATGTTCTGGGCTGGGAAGATTCATCCAGACCCCTATCCTTCTGATGACTGCTCATTGGCAGCCAGGACTCAGGAGCCCTGGTGACACAGACCCGAGGTCCTACACCACCTTCCATTTTCCAGGGATGATTTGATTACAGCCCCTCGTCTCAAATCGACTCAGTTCAGAAAGCTGAGCTAAATAAAGGTGGTTTTCTTGGTCTCAGCCAAGACTAGTTTCCCACTAACCACAACATGGACTTCCCAAGCACACTGGCTGATGTCAAGTAGAGTGGCAATAACTAGTATGTCATGCGGTTGGGGACAAAAAGACACAGCAGAGCTGTGAAAGGTCTAAAAAGCCAGCTGGGAAGTAAAGAACGATGGATTTTAGACACAGATGGGGACTTGGCGCTGGTGGCCCGAGTGGGCCAGCCCCTCGGTCTTACAGACGGAGAGCTGAGGGCCAGGGACCTGAGGAATCTGCATCTTCTGATGCATTCTGCTGCCTCAGGACCAAGCTCATCAACAGACGGGGTTTGCGTTCTGGAAAAGCGACACGATGTAAGGTCTTCGTGGTTCGACTTGTCTAGCTGAGCCGTGTACTGTCTCCTCCTGAAACCAGCATGGCGCTGAGCCCTCTCTCTGCTCCGAGCATCCTGGACACCGGGGCTGGGGCCTCCCGCTCGACCGCCACCCACAATGGTGCAACTGTGCCTTACTTAAATTAAGCCCTGCACGCCCTCCGACCTCCAGGGTTGGCATGGGCAGGGCTCCAAGAGTCACGTCCCTCCCGAGCTGGAGAGTTGCTCACACCCTTGTGCTGCTCCTGTCGGGGGAAGCGCCCTGACCTGTCCCCTCTGAGCCGGGCTGTTTGCACTCATTCCCCTCTAGCTCGGACTGTCTGCAAGTTTCTCTCGAAGGAAGACAATGTCTTACGATTGAGGGGCTGGTCCCCAGCTGTGTGTCCCTTCTCTGTGCAGGACGCCCCACCCCATCTGCAACCTTCCACGGCGCCACTTGAGTTATCGCCGCCATCTCCCACCATATCTGGATAGAGCTGTCAGTGCGGCTTGGTGGCTAATCCTCTGGGGATGGCCGTCAGCCTGGTCGCTGGGCTGCAGGTGGTCCGAACGTCCCAGGGCTTCAGCCCCAGCCGGTTGCTTTCCTTAACTTTCCCTGTTCTTCGAGATCTCCTAATTGTCCCTGGAGTTTGCTCATTACTCTTGATCAAGGCTGGAGACCCACCACGTGGCCGGCCAGCCCAGGCCATCCGTCTTGCCTTTCCCTCGTGCTGGCGCAGCCGACACGCTCCTTGCGGCTCTAACGATGGTTTGCTTGTTTCTAGTTTGCCCTGAACAGACATTCTTCTAACTGCAATCTGTCTGGTCCCAGGCGCCTGTCGACAAGGCCAGGCTGCTCTTTATTTGTTTTTCTTCCTTTCTTCCTTCCTCCCTCCCTTCCGGCCTTCCTTCCTGTCTTCAGAAAGATAACCAGCCTGACTTTCATTCTCCATTTATTTCCCTTTCTACCCCCAAAACTCCAAAACACTCACTCTCATTAGTTAGAGGATCTTAGGATGTCTGAGTTTATCAAAACAGATTTTAGCTGAAATACACTCACTAGAACTAACTTCCTTCCCTCCCTCCCACCTTCCCGCCTTCCTGCCTCTCTCCCTCCCTCCCACATCACTGAGAAGAACAGGATGACAGCCCAACAACAGGTAACTGCACGGATTTATCAACGTGAATGTAGACACTACAAACAACAGCATCGACGGCCACAGCGGTCCCGTGTTCGCGACACACCAGGTGCCGTGTGAAGCCCCTACGCCCGTTCTCTCTCTCACACGACAAACTGAGGAGGGAGGCACTGTTTTCTTCCCCACTTTACAATGAGGAACTGCGGCTCAGAGAGGCGTGGTGACTAGCTCAAGGCCACACAGCTGGCACGGGGCAGAGTTGGGCACCTAACCTAGGTGCTCCACTGCAGAGCCAGCGTCTCCCCAAGCATCGGGGCAAGTCTGTCCTTGGCTGGCAGAGAGAGGTCACAGAGCTCTTCCCTGGGCCCTCACACCCTCTTTTGAGACGTACACTGTCTGGGGAAGCCCCTCCATGCCCTGCAGTACTTGGAGGCCTGGAGCCCATCTCCTGTCTCCCCACAACTAGCACTGTGCCCAAGGAGAAGTGGGTTCACGGCAGAAATCACCCTGCAGGTCCAGCCTCAAGGTCCCCTCCCCTGAAATGCGTCCCTGCCTGTTCCAGCCGCCTGCCCCAGGCCATCAGCCTGTTCTGTTCACTCCACAGCATCGATGACCATCAGAAACGACCTCCTTGTTTTCCCCGTGAGTTCCCAGAGGTGCAGTCTGTCTTGCTGGCCACGCACTCCCCAATGCCTGGAATGATGGGCACACAGGTACCTTCTATGTGTGGCTTCAGTGAGTCTCCTGTCAGAGCCCAGGACTGGCCCCACACCTGTCTTCTGCTGTGGACAGAGTCTGCCTGCTGTCCACCCCCCCCCCCCAACCAGCGCCTTGTGCAAATCAGAACAGGTGCCCCTCCCTCAGGCCCTGGACTTCCATCTGCCAACATGCACAGCGATCCATTTCCAAATCCGCAGGACCTGGAGGGTGAGCTCTGCCCCCGGGGTGTGCACAGCCTCCGCCCGGAGCCCTGTGATGACGGTGACCCAGGGCTCCGCAGGAGGCCGGCAGGAGAAAGGGCTGGAAGGCTGCGAGGGTGGCGTCAGGTGGGCCTCAGTCCTGGGTACCTGTCGGGGGCGCTCGTCTGTCTGAGTGAAGACACGTGTGTGGGGTATACGGTTGGAGAGCATTCCCCCGAATTCCTGCCCACCCAGAACTCAGAATGGAACTGATTTGGAAATAGGGTCTCTGCAGGTGCAAGTAGGGTAAGGATTGAGAGAGACCATCCTGGACTTGGGGGGCCCTAAATCCAACGACAGGTGTCCTTCTTATAAAAGACAGAAGAGAAGGGATGCAGAGAGAAGGGGAGAAAGTGATGTCAAGTTGGAGGCAGAGACTGGAGGGACGCGGCCGCAGCCCAGGAACGCCTGGAGCCCCCAGAAACTGAAAGATTCTGGAAAGATCCTCCCCTGGAGCCTCCAGAGGGAGTGTGGCCCCGCTGCCACGTTGATTTCAGACTCTGCCCTCCTGAGTGTGAGAGAGTGAGTTTGTGTTGTTCTAAACCGCCCCATGTGTGGTCATTTGTAGGACAGCCCCGGACACGGACACAGGAGTAAGTGTCGCACCTGCACAGGCCGCATGGAGGACGCCGCGCGAGGGAGGTGGACGCCGGGCCCCTGAGCTCCGTCTGCACCAGCCACCGAGTGCCTCTCTGTGCGGGTGCCGGGCACAGGGAGCTCACGGGAACCGCAAACCACAGCCACACGGAGTCCCACGGGACCCGTGCACAGGTCTTCAGAGATTCCCGGGACAACCAGCACCCTGGACTGGTGTGGGTGGCTCCCCGCTCAGGGCAGTCATGAGCAGGGGCTCCTTCCTGAGTGAGGAGTGGGGCGGGCGCCGTCCCGACGTCACGTTGGTCAAGGGGGCCCTGCTCCAGGTGCTGTGTCAGTCTAGCCCCGGTGGGCCCAGCCCTGTCCTGTGTGCTGCACCTCCGTTCCTGGAGGCAGGGTGGGCTTGGGGCCGGGGGTCTCTGTGGCAGCAAATGCTTACCCTCCTCCTGGGCGGCCCCACCACAGCGACACAGCCGCGGCGTGCCACTGGTTTTCCCAGTGGACACTTGAGCCCAGACCTCACTTTATCCCACAAGCCTCTGGAAGTGACTTGGGGTCCCAGAGAGGTCAGTGTATGTGTGTGAGTCGGGGGGATACAGTTGGCACGACCGGGCAGAGGAGCCGGAGTCCCCAGTCCTTCCTGCTGCAGTTTCTGGCCTTGGGCAAATGATGGGCACTCTTGCAGCCTCGGTTTGTCCATCTGTAAAGTGGGGCTGTAAAGCCTGTCTCGGGGAGTATCCCCTCAAGATTAACACTGATCAGAGTTGCCTGTGCCAGGGTCTCTTCTCACTGTGCTGAGTCTTGGCAGGTGGAATGCTCACAAACTCTCTGTGTTAGTTTCCTGTTGCTGCTGTAACAATGTAACACAAACTTGGTGACTCAAACAACACAAATTGATTTTCTTACAGTTCTGGAGCGCAGACATCTCACCGGGCTGAGAACGAGGTGTCGCAGGGCTGGCTCCTATGGGGGGCTTCAGGGGACAATCTGTTCCTTCTCTCTTCCAGTTTCTAGAGGCCACCTGCATTCCTGGGCTCGTCGCCCCCTTCCTCTGTCACTGCAACCTCTGCTCTGTCGTCCCTCCCTCTGCTTCTGACCCTCCTTCATTGCTCTAATAAGGACGCTTGTGATCACACTGGGCCCGCCTGGATACTCCAGGATCATCTTCCCATCTTAAGGTCAGCTGACTCGATGGCAAGGTCCCATCTACAACCTTAATTCCCCTTGGCCACGTGACATATTCACAGGTCCCAGGGATTAGGATGTGCCATCTCCATGGGGCCATCACAAGGTCCAGCATACCACCCAAGCCGCCCCTCCCCTCCCCTGGTGACATGGCGAGACAGACCAGGCTTGTGATGCAGGCTGGGGGTGTTTTCATCAAACCTCGCCGAGGGTGGGGCTGACTCATCACCCGCCAGGCTCTGCCCTGGTGGAGACGCTGGGGAGGGGGGAGCAGCACGTTGGCACGGGCACCAGGGAAGAAGCAGACAGGTGCTGCGGAAATGTTCACACATTCCTTCCTTGTCAGTCACCTTCTCCCCGGGCTTGGAGGAACAAAGCGCGGTCAGTAATGAGACCACATGTAATCACCCACGGAAATGGCACTGCTCTGACGTGCCGGCGGCTCTGCTGTCATGTGCCCTGATTGGGAAGAGAGCTGAGAGATGACATCGGATGCTCTGGGACATTTTGGTTTCCCTCTCCAGGAACCACTGGGATCCACCTTGAAGCACCAGCTGGCACTGGCTCCACCAAACCCCCGGGTGCTCCCTGCTCCTCATCCTGGGGTCCCTTTCTTCTCCGCGAAGTTTGACTGTGGAAAGCGCCGAGTAAATAGCTTCTGCACGGAGGTGTTTCTCCACGTTTCAGGGTTCACAACGAAGGAGAATTCAGAAGGAAACTTCTTTGTAAGGCCCAACCCAAAGCTGACATGTGATGCTGACAAATTTCAGCCAGGGCGGCGGTAATCTCATCTTGCAAGGTTAAAGAGTACACCAGATTCCCAGTGCAGAAACCAATTAGATAAAGATGGAATTTAGGCCCCCTGGGCCATCATCTCCACGAAGGCCGAGAGGTGCACATCCCTCCACATCCACTCTGACACACTGGGAAATTGGATCCGCTGGTGGCCGTGCCTCGGCGACCCCGGGCTATGATGTCTCAGGCTCCCACCCCGGGGGTAGACGCACCTCATTTATGTGGGGGTGCAGCGAAGGGGCGTTTGGAGCATGCTAGGTTTCCCAGATCATTCAGTTTCCTACCAACTCAGTCCTTTTGGTTCCATGAGTGGTCTCAGCCCAAACCCCTAACACAGTGACCGGGCTGGGGCAGGAGACAGGGGGACACCTGCTCCTCAGAGAGGTGGGATCTTGGTTTTAGTAACAGAAACCCCCTCTCGATGTCTTGAACACACAGGATTCTGTGCTGGCCGCAGGACGAGGATGCTCACGGCTGAACACCAGTTGATTTTATAGAAACAGAATCTGGGCGTGCTTAGGTTAAAACATCTGGGGTGTATCCCTAGGTGGGGCTGCCAGAGGAACCCCGCCTTCCCATCCAAGAGCCCTAGAGGCTTGGCAAAAAAAGGTGATTTGTGAGCAGAAAGAGGCCACACGTCTAAAACACCGGACAGAAAGAGGTCCCGGCCTCCCCCGGATCTCCTGCTGCAGAAGCTCCCTGGAACTCACTTCACCCCCGTCCCGGTCCCCGTCCCAGAACAGAACTCTGCCCACCCCACCTCCCCCCGTCACTCCTCCCCGAGCCCCTGGTCCTCCACAAACAGCCTGGGCTCCACAGGGCCAACTCCAGGCCAGGGACCCGGGGACAAGATGACACCATCTGCCACACCAGGCTTCCGGCCACCATGCCAGCCTCCCCCGTGACCTTGATTAGAGGAGTCAGGCTGGAATCAGCACGTGCCCCAAGGAGCAAAGGCCTGCTTGATGGCTGGCAGCCACCGGGGAGTGTGGACACGAGTCCTGGGCTGCTGGCCACATGACCACTCTCCCAAGCAGGGAGGAGAAGGCGACAGGGTTCTCTAAGCTGAAGACCCGGATGTGTTGCATTGTTCCAGAGTTCTCTCTCTCGGTCCTCCCGGAGGCCAAGACAGGTGCCTGGCATTTTCTTCTGCCCTGGAGGGCACAGCATGTTGCCCGGCGTTGGCCCCTTTCCTTGCCCTATGCCACCAAACCCAGCTCTTGCCTTCTCTCTCCATCTGCCTGTGGCCGGTCCTGCCTGCTGGCTCCTCAGACTAAGCTGACCTTTAGAAAAAGGTGGGGCTATTTTCTTTTTAAAAAAATTAAGGTGCAACTGACATCCCATAAACTTAACCATTTTCAAGTGAACACTTCAGTGGCATTTAGTGCATTCACAATACTGTACAGCACCACTCTAACTAGTTCTAAAACATTCTCATCACCCCAAAAGGAAACCCTGCACCTGTTAAGCGGGCACGCCTCAGTGGAATTATTCTGGAAGACACAAAGGAAGAACGGGGCCATCACTGAACATAATCTATCAAAAACGGTCATGATATGGTTCTGAATGACAGAAATCCCTCGGATCCTAGTGAGACGGAGGCTGATATCCCCTGGCCTGAGTTCAGATTTCCCTCTGTGTGGTTTCCTCATCAGTAAAGTGCAGGATGTGAACGTCACCCTCCTTGTTGGGCTGGGATGAGGAATAGGTGCTAAGAAGAGGGGTGGAATTGGAGTAAGTGAGCACCGTGAATCACCAAGCCTCAACTTCCCCATCTGTGAAATGGGATGGCAGTCATCTCGCGGCAGTGCGAGGACCAGAAGCAAAGACACGTGGAAAGTGCTTGGCACTTAGTAGGTGTGTTGGCCCCAGTGGTGGGGGAGGGGCTCAGGCAGAGGCTGCCCATGCCTTACAGGGACAAGTCAGAGGCGGGAGGACTTGAGAGACAGCTCACGTCAACCCTCATGAGGTGCAGATGTGGAACCCGAAAGCGAGAGCGGGGCGGAGGGAAGGAACCAGCCACCCCCTGGGGGCCCACTTTGTGCAGCGAACAGTGTGTATCTCCCTGGGCCCCCACCACGAACCTGAGGCAGGGGCACGGCCACTGCACCCCTTGCATGGGGAGGAGCCTGAGGTCCAGGCAGTGAAGCGGCTGGCCCATGTCTCAGCTGGGAGAGGCAGTGGCCCCAGAACCCAGACCTGGAAGTGCTCTCAGGCTCCTTGGCCCGGTCTCCAAGGAAGACCTGCTCCACTCTGGAAGCAGGCCTGGGACGGGCCCAAGGCACAGCATGAGTGAGGCTGGATGAGGCGCCCCAGCCAGGCCTGGCTTGCGCTGTGGGGTTCAGCCGGGTGCGCTGGGCTCCATGTCAGGAGCTCCTCTCAGGACACACGATTTTCGTGGACTGCTGTCTTCCCGAGCCATGCGTGCTTGGCACTGTGGTAAGCTCACTGGGGGTTGGGGAGGGGACCCATGGAGGACGGCCTAGGACAGGGGCTGGGGCAGGGTGCACGCAGACAGGAGGGGGTGTCCCAGGAAGCAGACCCAGCATGGGCAAAGGCACAAGGGTGTGATCATAGTGACGGGCGAGCAGAGGGACCTGGAACCGGGGGGGTGGGGCGGAGGCTCCTATATGTCCAATCTGACACCCAAAGGTACCAGATTGCACTGCATCCCATGCAGGTTGTAAACGCAAGGAAAACGCACATTTCAGAAATAAAATGTAGGTGGACTTGCACAGGTGGACTGGGAGGGGCTAAAGCTCCTGGTAGCTGGGAGATGAGTCAGAGGGCTGAAGCCAGTCCAGGTGAGAGATGGGGAGCCTGGCTGCAGTGATGGGGGAGGAGGTGCAACCAGGAGAAAGGGCAAGGAGAACTGACCAACTTGGTGTTGACCAGCTACCAGGGAGAGGCCAGTAGCCGGCGTCTGCTACATGGCCGTGTCTGCTTTGGAAACGCCTACGTTCCACATAAGGAGGCCAGAGCTCTGGCCTGCGTGCCTTCCTTCTGTCTGTCTACTCACCCACTCACCCACTCAATCACTCAGGCAACCATCCACCCACCCCTCCATCCGTCCATCCACCCATCCACTCATCTATTCATCATCCATTGTCCGTCGATCCACTCATCCATCCATCCACCCTTCTATTCATCTATCCATCTACCCATCCATCCATCTGTTCATCCATCTGCCCATCCACTCATCCATCCATCATCCACCACCCATCTACCCATCCATTTATCCATCTACCCATCCACTCATTCATCCATCCGCCCATCCACTCATCTATTCGTATCCATCCACCCACCCATCCATCATCCACCATCCATCCATCCATTCACTTCCTGTCCTCACGGCCCCCCTCCCCATTGCCACATTCTGAGTGTTGAGCACTTGCCAGGCTCTATGCCAGATGCGGGGGAAAAGGAGACAAGTCAGAGTCAGCCCCGGTCCTGTCCTGGAGGAGACAGGTGTAGGAGGTGCAGGGGAGGAAGAGGCAAAGGCAAAGCAACCTCCCAGTTGCCTCCGTAACATTGAGTCAGGGGATCTGCTTGCCTCTCCCTCTGGCTCCTCCCACCAAAGGGGACACCAAAGACCAAGGTGTCTTCTTGGATAGCAGAGACTCTCCTGCTTTCTGGAGGAGGCTCAGAGGACCAGGCCTTTGGCCAGAGGTGGGGAATCAGGATGAGCATCTCCTGAGAGCCTACTGGATGCCAGGCACAGCCTTGGGGACACTTCCAGAACTGCCCTCCTCATCTTCTCGTTGGAGTGGTGCCCCTCAACCTCAGCACAGTGCCCCCACTGGCAGCCTGTGCCTAACTCTGAACCTCCGGGCTCCAAAGGCTCAGTTTACAAAGCACGTCCATTCACAGGCAACCATCGGCTGGTGGTTACGGTGGTTTCAGGCAGAACACACAGAATTCTATAATCAGAAGACCTTGTGGATGATGTGGCCATTTTACAGATGGGAGAACTGAGGCCCCTGCAGGCAGCTAGTGTCAGAACTGGGACTAGGACCTGGCACTGACACTGGCAGGCCTGGGCCTTGTCAAGCTTGAAGCTGGCCCCTTGGACTTCAGGTTAGTGCACCAAATTACATATTTGAGGGCCAGCCCTGTGTCAGACACCGAGCCAGGGCCATGAGGGCTGGAGAAGGCAGGAGGAGGGAGATGTAGATATTGGCTTGGGGGGCGTGGTGGTGCTGATGCCAGCTCCCACCAGCTCGCAGGGGCCGGCGGGAGGCATCTCTTCCCGGCTCTGCCTTCAGTGGCCTCATGTTGGCAGCTAGAAATCGGCCACCGGGGAATAGTCACACCACGGACACTGACAAAGGCCACAGACCAGGGCGGAGATAGCACAGGGGCGGAGGGCGGCCAGACACAGTGTAGGGGGAGCACAGAGGCAGAGGTTGCTTTCGGCGGCAGTGATGGTGGAAAACACCAGGAAGGCCAGTGTGAACCCTCTCCGTCGGCTGCCAGAGCGGCCGGGGCATTTTGGGAGGCGGGAGACACGTGCAGTTTCAGTTGGCACCTGCTCCACCCCAGCGGGGAACAAGGCAGGCCTGAGGGTCTCAGCCTGGAGGTGTGCCCGGAATCCTAGCCTCCCCCAGCTCCTCCTCTGCCGTTTCTCCATCCTCCCCCATCCGCCTGCGCTCCCCCCACCCACACACCCACTCGCCACCTGGGAATGTACTAAAAGAGGTCTGAGGGTGCTCTGAGCCAGGAGCCTCCCTTGCAGGGAGGGACTCGGCTCCCAGCCCCCAAGCAGGGGCTCCAGGTCCAGAAAAAAGGTGCCCGGGCCTCCTGCCTGACCCCACCAGAAAGGCTGAAACAAGAGGGAGTGTCCTGGGCCTCTGAGAGCTCTGGCTTCTCTTTCCTAGAGCTGAGTGGTCCTGGGGTGCCCCCAGGCCAGGCTCAGCAGCTCCAGTAAAGAGCCCCTCCCCCAACCCGGAAGGCCAAGGGCTCCCACCCCCATGCAGAGCCGTTTCTGAGCTGGGTCCTCAGGCCAGGTGAGGAGACTCCTCCCATCAGAAACCCCCTGCCATTTTAGAGGGTCTGAGCACGTCCCCAGCCTCAAAAACCTACTCTTGCTCTGGTCTGGGGAGACCACAATGGTCCGAAGTGCCCGAGTCAGGCGCTTGCTGGGACACTGGCTGCGGCCAGGTCACAGTACACCCAAAGTCAAATCCCTGAGACCTGCCAACCCAGCAGCCCCTGGCCGTCCTCAGGGCTCAGAACTAGAGCGTACCCAGGACATATCGTAGGTGCCAGCCCTGTGCTCGGCTCCCTGCAGAGTATCTACTAAATCTGAATCTCAGAGCTCCGTGATGGGGGCAGAACCACAGCTGCCGGTTTGCTGATTTTCGGACAACATCAGGTGCAGCAGAGAGTGAATGATCTTATTGAGCTGGTGAGTGGTGAGGCCAGGAGGGAACACAGGTCCCCGACTGGCTCAAGAGTCTGGGCCCTTTGCACCAAGCACCCCCTCCCTGACCAGACAGCGTCCTCCACTTTCACAACTCAGCTCGGACCCCGTGTTCCTGGCACCTGCTCTTCTCATCACTGCTCCATCACCTGGTGATCTGTGCACGCTCACTCCCAAACAAAAACACACCAATCCCTCAATTTTCAATTTGGATCCTACTACATGTGCTGCAGGTGTGCCCAAAACCTGTGTCTGTTTACTTTTGACTTCTTAGGAGGGAGTGGGGGAAGGGCATGCCTCTGGGCTTCTCTGTTTTTTGGTGTTTGACGTGAAGGAACATGCAGCTGACTTGGGCTCTGACTTGAGAGCAGCCTGTGCACAGACCTGCCCATTCAAGGCCGCCTGGCTTGTTCCCAAAGAAATCCAGAAACCACCTCTCTCAAACTTTTCCATCATTGAAATGAAAAGCTCTTGGAACATAACAATGTGATTGTCAAAATAATAACTTACATAGGCAGGCTGGAAGATAAGGGAATCTCCCAGAATGCAGAGCAGAAAGGCAAAGAGACAGAAAACACGAGAAAGAGTAAGGGACGTGTAGGATGAACTCAAATGGTCCAATAGGAAATCCAGAAAGACTCAACTGAGAAAGAGAAAGTGAGAGGATTTTCAAGGGAATAATAGAAGCATCTTCTTAAAGCTGAAGGTGCTTCAGTCTGAAGGAGCCTCCAGGATAGTGAACACAATGAAAAAAGAAGAGACTTCCACCCAGACCCACCATCATGACATTTCAGAACATCAAGGAAAGGTAGATACTACGAAGTTCTTACAAAGTTCCAGAGAGGAAAACAAAGGGTCACCTACACTGCCATGAGAATCAGCACCGTAACTTCTCACTGGCAATAATTAGGGGCAACATGACAAGGAGGCAATGCCTTTATTGTTCAGAAGGAACACTATTTTGCATCTAGAATTCTACAACATTGAGCACATTTGAAAACTAAAGACTTTGCAGACATGGAAGTTTACACTCCACCTATCTATTGAGGTTGTTAGTTGAGTATGTGTCCCAGCAGAACAAGGGTAAAGAAACAACTCACTTATCCAGGAGCTCAATGAAGGGAAATCTCAGAATGACAGTTGTACTCTGGGAACTCGAAATTGGAGCAGACAGCCAGAGGACTCCAATAAGAGTGAAATGGATTCCAGTGATACACAAGAAACAGGATGACACTTTTGTGGCATGCTAAAGAAGACATAATTCTTCTCCCATAGGAAAAAAAGAAAGGCAATCAGAAACTCCAGGAAAAACAAAAGCTTCATGAGAAAATCATGACCCTCATACCATGACCCTCATATTAAGCTGAAATGTGGCATTACTTTTATTGATGGAGTGGAACTAAAAAGAATCCACTGGGTTGTGATATTAGAAAGACCCTTCTTCTCATAGGTCTGTAAAGAGACCTATGAGAGCTAGCCCCATTCTTGGTGCTGATGTAAACATTTATATAATCACAATAACGTAAGGCTTTCTGTTGGTTTTTAACTTTTGAATCCAACTTGTAGATAGAACCTAGAAGACTTAAATGTGGACGTGAATATAACAAAGGGTCAAATCACACTGTCTAAAATTTATTAAACAAGGGAGGAGTTTGAGGATGTTATTTAAAGGTAATCAGTTAGCAGATCGGCAATAACTATTCAAAATTAGGGGTGGAACAGAGGAGTTCTAGAACTACGAAAGCCTCATGTTTTACAGCAAAGAATCAATAATGCTTTACATTGTTAAATTAAGAAATAAGGGGATAATCATAGAGTTAGGGAGGTAACCATCAGAAGAATGAAGCAAAAACAGTTAAAAGTGGCTCCTCTGCCAAGTAGCGTTGTGTGGACGAGGCTGGGGAGAGGCAGAAGGACAACGATTTCTTTCCATTCCTAGGTTGTCCTGTGGTTTGCTTAAACGAATGAATGACATTTTATTACATGCATGTAGTACTTGGATCAAAATCTGTGAAGGGAGGAAAAATGTTAACCTGAGAACGGATGAGGGGTGGGTCCCCTGGGGCAGTCAGACAGTGCGGGGACAGATATTGTGGACAAGAGCTGAAGGGGCCAACCTGGGGAAGCGGCAGGGGGATGGGGAGAAGGGCAGGACTCCCTAGACCCTCGTGATTGACTGAATGAATGACGGGGGGTGTGGGGGAGGAAAGGGAGGAGGAGGGGAGGAGGATGCCAGGCCTCCCACTTGGCACTGGGTGTGCTGCTCCTCATGATAGAGATTGCAGAGAAGAGCATTTTTTGGGGGGAAACCATAACAGGTTCAGATTGGGACACATTCCCTGGGGCTATGGCTCATCCAAATGGCGACCTGGCTCCCAGCTGCCACATGCACGCATATGGTCACACTGCAGGAGCAAGAAGCAAGAGCTGGACACGCAGTTGCGGTGACTTCTTACTTTGCCTGTGCCCAGAGACCCATCTCTCTTTCTTGGTTTCAGAAGAAATCACCAAAGCAATGTATACTTGTAAAAATTAAAATGCAGATATGGATGGAATAAAAGGCGACCTCACCTCTTCCCCTACCCCAAGGAGCCGCCCTGAGGGCTTCACGATTAACCACTAGGCCCAGCCACCAATTAAGAGAGAGGAAAAACAGAGTGTGTTTCCCTACGAATCCAGCCAGTGAACATACTCAGAGATTGATCTCTCTTTTTCAATTCTAAGGGATAATAAAAAATATAAAAATATAAAATAATGGTGGAGGAAGAATGGGGGAAATCAGTGTTTCTTGCCATTCAGTTCTTACTACCTACACATCGAGGCAGCCTTCTAGAACACAAAGTTAGGGTTTCAAAGGAAAGCCAGCTACCCACACACGTGTTCACAGTTCAGCATCCTCTGGATTTACACAGCGCATGCCTCTAAGGAGCCGCAAGCACTAAACATACATTTTCTCATTCATTCTTACAGGAACACCACTGGGAATATGGCGTGAGTTGGAAGGATGATCTTCACTTTGCAAACAGGACTGGGAGTCAGGGACCGAGCACAGAGCGGGGCAGCGAGTGGCCCAAGGTCACACAGAGACTTAGTTGGAAAGTTAGATGGACAACTTTGGACAGTCTATTTTCAAGGGCTTTGAAAGGCTTCAGATAATAGGCACACACACTTCTGTATTCAGAGTCCATCTCTGGAAAGGTCCTTAGGACACCAGCCACAGAGGAACTTGGTGGGGCTGGAAGGAGGTAAGGATGATGGAGACCTACTCTTCACGCTACTCTTCATTTGCTGCACATTTTGAATTTTTTATCCGTGTGTATACGTTTCCAAATACCAATTTCAAAATATATAAAAATTTGACTATGATGTTTGAAAGCCATGAAAATAAGTAGCTATGGATAGTGGGTATTCAACTGGTGAACAGGCATAATTTGCCATCCTTCTAATTCAATCTCTAAGAGAAAATTGGTCTCACCAAGGGAGAGGAATAACGGCAGCTTGGCACCTTCTTAGCCTCCTTCCCCACGTGGTGTTTGTGAATGCATTCCTTCCGAGAAGATTAGAGCTGCCTGTGCAGCTCTGGGCGTGTAGCAGAGGTATGGACTATGAGAAACTCGCTGCCAAGGGGGACTGGGTCTGACCCCACTCCCTTCTGGGTGCTCCTCCCTGGGAAACCCAAAAGAAGGGGGAGAGTCCTCCTCGCTCTCCCTCATCCCCACGTCCAGTGCCCTGGAGGTTCCTGTCCGTTCTAATGTCACCCTACACCTTGAATCCATCCCCCCCTCCTCCACCAGCTCAAGCCATCACCCCCCGGCCAGGATGATGGCAACGGTCTCATAACCGGTCTCCATTCGTCCTTCTGTCTGTTTTCCTTTAGCAAAGTTAATCAGATCATGTCGCTCTTTAAAAGCCACCACCAGCAAGTGTGAAAAAAATACAAACCCTTCCACAAACCACAAGGTCTTTCTCTGACATCGCCCTCTCTGCTGTCTTCTAGATCACTGTTCTTCCAGCATGTCAGGCTCTCTTTTCACCTCAGTGCCTTTGCACTTGCTGGGCTTGCTGTAGAGGGCTGATTCCTCCTCAACCTTCAGTTTCCTGGCTCCCTCTATGAAGCTGGCCTGCCTTGGCCTGCCCGAGAGACGGCATGACAGTACTGCTGATGTGCTTCATCGCATTAACCACAAAAAGGGAATCTCTGGTTTATTTATTTGTTAACCTTGTTGTTGTCTTCACTAATTAGACTTTAATCCACATGAGGTCAGAGACTGTGCTTGTCTTATTTGTCTCCATATCCTCAGCTCCCTGAAGAGTCAGGTGTTGGTGAATATTGGTTAAATAGATGGATAGACAGATGAGTAGAGTAGATGGGTGGATGGATGGATGGGTGGGTGGGTAGGAGGATGGGTAGATGGATAGATTAGTTGGTAGGTGGATGGATGGGTAGACGTATGGCTGGAAGAATGAGTGGGTGGACCGATGGATACGGATGGATGGATGTGGATGGATGGGTGGACAGGTGGGGGGGTACACGGATGGACGAGTAGGTGAACGGCTGGGTGAATGGATGGATAGATGAATGAGTGGATAGATGGATGGATGAGTGGGTAGACGGCTAAGTATAAGCCTAGCTGGCTGGCTGGCTGAGTGGATAGGTAGTTGGAGGGATAGGTGGGGTGTTGGGTGAATGGATGGATGCGTGGTGGACGGATGGATGGATGGAGAGGTGGGTGGGTGGGTGGGTGGATGGCTAGATGCAGTCTGTTCAACCCAGGGTGAGACCCTGAGGTCCCCCCGCCTCCCCCGGGTGGACTCCTCCTGGATGCCGCACGCTGTTGCAGCTGGGGGTCTGATTTAAGGGGAGTGGAAACTTGAGATCCTGTCCCCTGTGTTGAGAAGTGTTTTTAAAAAGGACATTGAAATATCTGTTAGGTCCTGTGTAGAAAAGGCCCCAAGTTCTCTGCTTTCTGACCTTGATCACGTGCCCGCATTTCTAGACCCTTCCATCAGGTGCATGCTGGGCAGGTGGGGGGAATTCCGAGGAGGGAATCGGCTGGAGCGTCTGGAGACATTCGACAATGAACGGGTGTCCTTTCACCATTCTGCTCTTCAGCCAAGTCCCTGAGCAAAGGTTTTGACGTAAGAGGGGGTGGGAAGGGGAGAAACCTTCCTACTGATTCAAAAACCGTCTCCATCGAGTCTCGCTTCCTATCGCATTTTCTTCAATTCCATTTGCATTGGCAGTGGGGCGGCCTCAGCCACGAGCTGCCTGCCCGGACCGTAACCCCACGGCCGACAGCAGATAATTGGCCTGGGGGGGAGCTGGCACGGCCCCCAGAGCTCAGCGTCTCATTAGGCCATTTCTGACATGAATTCTGAAGTGCGCTAACGAACTGCTGGCTGTTCGCACGGGCACCGCAGCACACAGCCCCTCGGACGCGTTCCGCCTCCTCAATCAGGGCAGCCAGGGGTGCGCCTCTATCTCCAGTACCGGCTCAGGAGCTACGCACGCCAGTCGCCTGGGTTACGATGGCACGTGGGAGCCACAGGCTCCCCTGCTGCCCGTCCTCCATCGCCTCTGCCAAGTTCACGGTCTGGATGAGGTCAGTTCCGGGACACAGCAGGCTCCCACAGGCTAATCCGCGCCCCCTTTATGGAAAAGCTCAGGGGTCCCATGATCGCCAAGGCAATATCATTGTTCTCTCCTCCCAACCTGCTTTACGAGCTAATGATTCTGTCTCGACAGGAAATCTGGGCTCTTGTCCTCGCCAATTTCTCTCAAGCCCAGGCCAATCCCTTGGCCAGCCCTGGGCAGGCACGTCGTCACCTTGGGAGAGAGGGGGCTGAGGACAGGGTTCTGTATTCCGGCCAGCCGGACCCCTCACTCAGGCTCAGACACTCACTCGTGTGGCCGAGGGCCAGATCCTTAACTTGGCCTTCCTTTCTCTGCTCCAGTGCTCCCACCAAGTGGAAAATCACGCTGATTTACAAGGTCACCGGAAGGGTCGCGATCAGCGGTGCTGAGATCAGCGCAAGGCGGCTGGCACGTGGCAGGAGATGAATAAATAGTGCAACCATCACTCTTATTTCTCTCACTGCAGCGTCTCGGCACGTGAGGCCACAGCTGGCCTGCCTCCTTCACTACGGGAAAGTCAGGGCTCACTCCTAAACTTCAGTCTAGGCAGAGCTTTTCCCATTTGCTTAGAAGCAACCGGTAGACCCGGGTGTGGCCAGATGCCCCTCTCCTCTGCTTACCCAGGTCCTGGAACCCAGTGGGTTATCAGTGCACATGTAAAACAAAAGCCTTCCTCTGGGGGCCAAGACACAGGGGTGCAGGCTGCTTGACTCCCTCCAACAGTGGGGAGGTCATCCCCTCCTGAGACAGCTCTGTTCTATCACTGAACAGCTACGACGGTCCCACATGTCTTCTGTTGGCAGAGCTGTCGGCAGTGTGAGTCCCTGGTGTGTTCTGGTCCTGCTGTTCTAGGTCCAGCCAGCCCGTCCCTACAGTCTTCTCTGTTCCCAGCTCAATCAAGTCAGGTCCTTCCACGGCTCCTCTGTGGGGAAGCAGCCCCGGAGGCGGAGCCGCCTGTTTCAAATGCTGAGTGTGTGTGCACACCCACTCTCGCGCACACGTGCACACGAAGGGCGGCCTGTCGGCTGCTCTCTGCCACAGCGGGCCTTGTAGGGAGACAGCTTTGCCAAAGCCACAGCCCGCGGGCGAACTGCTGCTGGACCCTTCCAGCTCTCAGAGGCCCCTTTTCACCCGAAGCCCCACCCCCAGCCTGGACAGCCCTGGCAGTAACCATGGCAACAGCTCTCAGGCGCCCTCCTTCCTAGGATGGAAGCAAAGTGTGCCAGGCGCACCGACCGTGACCATGTGCCCAGGGTCCACTTTGACAGACAGCCTCCTGCTGCTGCAGAAACGATTCATCTGACCCAAATAAAAACTCGTCAGGAGAAGCCAGGGTCAGGTGTGGCTCCCTGGAAGCCACCAGCCTCGGAGCGCCCTCTCTGGGCTGCACTGATGGCCAGGCCACAGATCACAATCTGGCCTTTCGAGGTCAAAAAGTGGGCAGTCTTAGCAAGACCTGGAAAGTCTGCAAAGCCCCCCTGAGGAGGTGACCCACTCCTCTGCTGGGAGTGGTATTCCCGTTATAGCGCATCTTGTTTGTGAGAGAAAGAAGTTTGGGACAGGCGAGCACTAAAATCAGGTTCAACCAGCAAGTCCACTCCCAGGTATAGACCCAGAAACTGGAAACACGTGTTCAAAAAATACTTCTACACGAATGTCCACAGCAGCACTATTCACAGCAGCCAAAAGGTGGAAGCAACCCAAGTGTCCATCGATGGATAAACGGATACACAAATTGTGGTATTGCCATACAACGGAATACTATTCAGCCTTTGAAAAGGAAGGAAATTCTGACACAGGCTACAACGTGGATGAACCTGGAGCACATTATGCTGAGTGAAAGAAGCCAGCCACAAAAGGACAAATATTGTATGATTCCACTCACATGAGGTTCCCAGAGTCATCAAATTCATAGACACAGAAATCAGAATGTGGTTCCAGGGGCTGGAGGAGGGGGTAATGGGGAATTAGCATTTAATTGGCACAGAATTTCAGTTTGGGGAGATGAAAAGAGTTCTGGAGATGGATGGTGGTGACAGTTGCACAAGAACAGGAATGCACTTAATGCCATTGAACTGAACACTTAAAAATGGTTAAGGTGGTAAATTTTATGTTACATGTATTTTACCAAAATAAAAAAATTAGAGAGAAAAAAAGAATGAAGCATTGATACGTGCTACAGCATAGATGAACCTTGAAAATATTATTCTAAGTAAAGAAGTCAGACACAAAAGGTCACATATAAGTATAATTCCATTCACATGGAACGTCCAAAATAGGGAACTCCACAGAGACAGAAAGCAGACTGATGGCTGCCAGGAGCTGGGGGCAGGGAGAACGGGGAGTGACTGCTAATGGTCAGGGGGTTTCCTTTTGGGGTGATGGAAATTTTGAGAACTAGATAAAGGTGGTGGTTGCACAACATTGTGAATGTACCAAATGCTACTGAATTGCGCATTTTAAGATGGCAATTTTAGGTTATGTGCATTTTAACTCACTGAAAACAAACAAACGAAACCAGGTTCGATCTCACAGCAGGCAGACGAGCATTAGGAGAACAGGTCTGAGTTGCTCATCACAGACCCCACTGGGGACCCCGGGCGGGGAGGAGGAGGGAACCCAGGGCAGGGCATCCAGATCCTTCCCCAGTCTGGACCTTCTCTGGAGGAGATGGAGCTGGTGGGGTTCTCAGAAGGCGCCCCCTGGACGGCCGTCCAGCAGGGTGGGGAACGGGACCCTCGTGTCCACTGGGTCACGTAGCCCGCGTGTCCTTCCCTTTTCTGCACCACAGACTGTCTTTCGCTGAGCTCTCTGTCCACTTAGAACCTCTATCTGGGCGGGGGGCGACAGGTTCTCTGCGCAGAGGGGCCTTTCTCCACACCCTTCCAGCTCGCAATGTAGGGAGACTTGTGCTGGCGACAGAAGCAAGGGGACAGGGACAACAAGAGCTGGAGAGGCTCAAGTGGCAAAGGGGACACTGGCCAGAAATGCTGCTCATTTCCCAGCTGTTTGTGGAGCCGTTGTTCTGAAATAGGGTATGACGCCTCACGCAGCAGAAGCCCTGGCCTGCCTCCACTTCTCCCCGAGTTAAAAGGAAGGGGTCCAGGAGACCCAAGGATGCCTCCCCGGCGTGCGCTGCACGAGCCCGAGGGAAAATCCAAACGCCCCGCGCCACATCGTGAAGGTACAAGGTTTTCTGCAGGAACCAAACAATGCCCCTTTTGAAAGAAGCCAGAAAGCAAACCCGCCATTCTTAGAAGCTCTGCCTGCTTGGTGTCACGCGTGGCAAGAGGAATGAGCCTTTCTTGTATAAAAACCTCACTCAGCGGCAGGATCGAACATGGAAAATGCAGATGAGGTGGAAACCCAGAGCATCCCAAACACTCCCCTGGGGGGATGCTGCTGCCTTGATGCTGCCTCGAGGCTCCCGTGGCCAGGTGTTCTCATCTTTAACATTTGTAATGCTTTCCTCCAAACAATGCTGGGTTTTCCTCCTCCTGGAAAGACAGCCCTCTCCCTTGGGCCACCCCACAGGTACGAAACAGCAAACTGCGGGCAGCAGGGAGACGCCTCTCGCAGGTTCCCTGGAAGACGGTGGCTTCCATAATCCTAGTCCACGTTCAGGGGGTCAGGGTGGGCACGCAGGGAAAAGCAAGCCAAGGGGTCCAAGAGCTCCATGCAAGATGGTCCAGTGCTTTCGTGGCACACGCGAGCATCTCTGACCAGAGGGGGCCTGGCAGAAAAAGAACACGTCTTACCTGGAAGCATCGAAGCTGTCATATGAGCCAACCGTATAGTGTCTGAAGAGTTTCTTGCTGCGGTCTGCACGAGTCTCTGTACAGAGAGGGAAGAGAAACACCATTTAGAAAAGGCATGGTCCCTGAATGCTGAAACCACACGGGGCTGGCCGGGACTCTTATTTATCTGACTTATGAAGAGTGAGACCCGCTCTCCTGGGGAAAGATCTGGGAGGAAGATGAGGTCTTGTTCTGGGGCCTAACTTCGCAAAATCTGGGGAATGCATAGGAACCCCAGGCTGACTACGTTCCAGGAGCTCCGTTCCAGGAGGGAGGCAGAGTCCCGGGGTCCCCGGCTCGTGGAGGATGCAGAAGGAAGCACTCTGCAAAGAAGACAGGGCCATGCAAGTTCAGGGCGGAACAGCAGCAGCCCATGGGCACATGGAATCTGCTAGAACGGTATTCTCAAGTGATGCTGCTGAGCCTTCTAGCAAATCTGAGAACCTGTGAATGACTGCCTTTGGGAAAAAGGAACGTTTATTGTTATTTTTCTGATTACAGTTGCTTTCTCCTAAAAAAAAAAAAAACGAATAAACATGATTAATGTTCCTAATTAAGTCCTCTGCTTGCTTCCCTTACTCAGCAGATTTAGACGTAAATTTCATGGGAAATGATATGAACGATGTAATTAGATTTAACAGACAGCTCAGGGCTGGAGGGAAAAAAATCCACAACGCAAACACAGGAAATATGGAGGCACACAATTCACGTTTTCGATATTTTCCTCCTAAGTAAAATCTCCGGGACAATCTCCTTCCTAAACCTTGGAAAAAATACAGAGAAATTATGCAAATGGGCTTCAGGAAAATAGCTCTAAATCACATTTAGACTCCTGCAACTCTCTGTTGTCAGTCTCCTTGATCCCACATTTCAAAGTGAATATGATTTTATTCAAACCCTCAAATGCAAATTTTCAGTTCAAATGTGAACACACGTCAGGGTCCTGAGAAGGTCAGAACAATACCCCTCGGCTCCTTTTGTGCCCAGAGGCGGTCTGTTCGGCAAAAATGCATGCTCCCTTTCTGTGTAGCGTGGAGTTGCCTTTGAGGGTGAGAGAGGAGTAGATGTCCAGCCCAGGACTACATTTCCCAGCTCTCCTTGCAGCCAGGTGTGGCCATGTGACCAGTTCCCACCAATGGTATGTGAGCATATTCCATTGCAAGGGTTGGGGGGTCCCTACCAAGCTTGGCTTCTATGGAAGCCAGTGCGCTCTCCTTACTCTCTCTTCCTGCTTCTCCCAGCACAAAGCTGGGACCCCCTGGCCCTACAGGATGGTAGAATCCTCTAGGATTCCTGGAAGATGCCTGGGTCTCTGTGCACTGAACTGTGAAAGTGACCAACAATTAAACTTCTATTGCATCATGCTACACTCCAGGGATTTCTGTTACAGCTGCTAATAGTGCCTTAACTGACATGGGGGCTGGGGTCCTCTGTGACTTGGCTCCCACCTCCCCCTCCAGCCCTTTCCCATCACTCCCCCTGAGGCTCTGACAGTACAAAACTTACAATTCCCTGAACAGCGACATTTTCACCCCCATCGTCATCACAGACACTAATTGAGCACTTACTGCATACCAGGCCCTGTTCTGAGCCCCGCTCCTGTATTCACTCATTTAACCATCACGACCCTCTAGTGAGAGAGTGTGCACGCCATTTTGCAGGCCAGCCAGGGGCGGCCCCTCTGCTTTCTGCTCCAATTCATGCCTTAAAATCCCTTCAAATCCCTGCTCGGGACCTCAGGGGTCCTCTCCGTGGAGTTAGAGACACCCTCTGCTTGGCGTGTCTCTGCTGCATCATCACGATCCTTGTCCTCACTAATATTTATTGAGTCCTTCCCATGATCTGTGGCTATCTGGGCTCATCCACTCGCTGGTCACAGCAGCCCAGCGAGGGAGGTAGGAACACCGGACCCATTTCATGGATGGTGATGGTAAAGGCTGCCCAGGCAAAGTCACAAACCCACTAAAAGGCAGGGTCAGGATGAGCCCCCGGGCTGGCAGATGGGCTCCAGAGCCCAGGCTCAGAACCACCAGACCACACTATCCAGCCCCTGGAGAGGGTCCAAGTCCCTGGCACTCTATGGTGCTCGAGGGTGGGGATTTGGCCTTATTCCTCTCTGTTGCACCGCCAACATCTGACTCCTGGTAGATACCAATGTAAATGCTTGCTGACCTAATCTAAACATCCCATTGTAAATTAGCAAATAAAAACACACTGCACACCATCAGAGTGGCTCAGTGCACAGGGCCCTCGCTGGGCCGGGCACTGGGCCAGCCAAGCTGCACGCACGTCCCCTGTCCTTGGCACCTGGACCAAATGTGCCTAGATGTTTCTTGTCTCCCTCCCCCTCCTCCCTGGCCTCCTGCATTGCGCACATGTTCAATTCTAGTCATCATTCATCAAGCCCACCTGGGAGCCAGGCCCTGAGCTGAAAATGCAGGGATTAGAAGGACACTCAGAGGGGGCGGGGCCTCAGCGCTGTTCCCTGGGGCTCAGAATCCTGAGGGTTGGGGAGGACGGAGCCCATGCATGCTGCCCTTCTGTGGGCTGGGCTGAAGGCCCCAGCAGTCAGATAATTGTGTGGAGGGAGCACATGGGCCAGGCAACACCTCTGGACAGGCCAGCCCTGCCACATCCGTATGGGGCCACATATGTGCCAGGCCCGGAGGAATAAATGGGATTTGAACCTCTTTGTGGGGTTAAGCAGAGTAGTTCATGAAGCTTCTGAAGGACCATGGGGACTGGTTGTTAATTGTTATTATTACTCTTAATAGCCTCTGCTGCTTAAGCCCCACGTGCCAGCTCTGTGTTGGTTGTCTAGGGAACCGCTGGTGCTGAGAGCTGATTGGTGCAGGCCCTTGGCTGAGGTCAGAGGTTCCAGGAGCAGAGAGACTGTGGAGTGAGTGTGTGTGTGTACGTGTGTGTACACGTGCATATGTTTATCAGAGGTAAAAAATGTTTTAGAAAGGGACTGTTTCTAGGTCACTTAGCCAGTGGTTCCTAGACTTTGGGGTATTATGGACCAACAAAATTTTAAACAAAGGAGGGAAGGGTGTAGACCAACACAAGTTTTATTAAATTTTTAATTTGGTTCAGTAAGGACATTAATAACAATAAATTCCTCTTCATTACCACGATTATTTTATAAGAGAAAGGAGACCTTTAGGAGGGATATTATCTATGACTGCTTTGTGAAAAACTCCCACTGCACAGGCCCTATCTGTCCTCTGGCTTCCGGACACAGTCATGCTTCTGCCCCGGGGTATGGCCTCAAGGGGCAGGGAGGGGGTCCTGAGGGGCACTATCACCACTACCATCATCAACGTCATCACCACCATCAACACTATCACCATCACTCTCTTCACACCATCATCATCACCATCATCACACCAACATCACCATCACCCTCATCATCACCACTCTCATCATCACCACCATCATCATCATCAAAACCATCATCACCATCATCATCATTGCCATCACCACCACCATCATCATCATCACCGTTATCATAACCATCACCATCATCAACATCATCACCACCACCATCATCACCATCAACATGATCACCACCACCACCATCATTACCATGATACCATCACCATCATCATTACCACCATCATCAATGGTGGTAAGAAAGGTGAGGCTCAGAGAGGTTGAGTGAGTTGTCTAAAGTCACTGAGCTGGCAAGTGGCAGAGCCACTGCACAGTACAGCCTCCTGGGTCACTGTCCACTTGGGGTTCCTGGGAGGAGGCATCTTCGTGAGCAGCCTGCCTAAGTTCAGGTGGCCTCCTCGCCCCTGCCATGTCCTGTGGACCTGCCCTAGCCCAGCCTTGGTTTCCAACCTGGGAAGAGAGGGGGTGGGCTAGATGGCTCTCAGGATCCTTTCCCCCCTATTATGGTGTATGCCCCACATCATGTCCAGGCTTGGCCTCTGCTGGCCCCTGAGACCTGCTGTTGCTGCATGGGGAGGTGGGGCTGCTGGCTGCCTGGGCTGACCCCTTCCAAGACTCACTGGAGCTCACTGATGCAAATGTGAGTCAGAAATGAAACACCGTGGCCTGGGCAGAGGGATGAGCAGGAGGACGTCAGAGGCCAGGCCAGCATCCCTGTGGGTCGATGACAGCAAGACGCCCGGCTCTTCAGGGCGGCGTCTGGGCCAGAGCTGGAACCCCTGCTGCTGTGTTAGCTTCCAAGATCACTGGCCTTTGAGAGTCTAACATCGGCTGCAGCCCCTGCCCCTCCCCCCCACTACAACTAGGCAAAAAGTGGGGCCCTGGTCTCTCCGCAGCAGCAGAGCCCATGATACATGCCACTGTGCCCAGCCCAGCAGGTCTCAGGTGCAGTGGTGCGTCCAGGGGAGTCTGCACCCAGCCCCCATGGCTGTGGTGGGAATGGCCCCCAAAGGGCGTCTCTGGGTCTGCCCTGCCCTGCCCTGCCCTTGCCCCGCACTGGGATCAGGAGGGACAAAGGAGACACCACGTGCCAGGCCAGGGACTAAGAAGGTTACCATGCTGCTGTCGCAAACCTCCCAGAAGGCCTCAGTCCTGCAGACTCTGGTTAAGTGAGGTTGGTCTTAAGACCCCGCAGTCCCTGGCCACGTCAAGGGCAGACACTGGGGGGCTCCTGCGGCCTCAATATCGGGCAAAGGGACCAGCGTCCTGTTCTTTGAGGTCCCCCATGGCACAGAGCTGGAGGAACTGCAGCCTCGAGGGAACCTGAGGAGGTAAGGGTCCATTGCCAGGTCCTGGGGCAGCTGTCTGTCATTCCGATGTGGACATGGACATGCATACTCGAAGGCTGTAGGGCAGCTGGCCTGGTCACTTGCACACCCAATGCAGCCCACGTCAGTTCCCTGGGTGCAGTCAGAGGTCCCAGGGGTCCCCCAGAATCCCAACAAGAACCTCCAGGCCCCCGCATCTACCTCCACCTCCCACCACACACTAGCACCCTCTGTCCTCCATTTGCATTAAAACGACGGGCCGGCCACACCCTTCACCATCCAAGCGGAACAGACATTCCCCTCCTCCTGGTGGGCCGTCCCTCAGGGGATGATCATGTGACCAGCTGGGACGACGAGGCCCTAGTCCTGCTGCTGGGATTTCTGCTTTTGAGGCCACCGTAGGGGACAGGTTGCCTGCGAATGACCCACACCGAGCACATCAGAGCAGCTGGGTAGAGGGAGGGAGGGGGACTGACCCACTGCCCTGATAACGTGGCTGAAACCCCTGCACACAGCCGTGCCTGACTTTTCAGTTAGACAAACCACAGACATCGCCTTTTTGGCGTAAGACAATCTAGCTTTCTGTTGTTTAGAGCTAAAGAGCTTGGAGCGATACAGCAATGCATTTCATCGATTGAGACCGCACCTGACAGCCAGGAAATAGCCACCCGAGGCGTGGCACATCCACGGATTTTGTGTGCCCTCATCCCTTCCCGGGGGAAATGCCTACTCCCTTCACCACGTGGGGGTCCTGGAGGAGCTCCCATCATTGTCATGCTGGACACTCTGGACCCCGTCCTTAGTACTGAGGGACCCATGGCCCTCGCAGGGCAGCTGGCCTTTTTCTGAGATGTTCTGAGGTCTGGATGCTGAGGACGGTGATCTCGGCTTCCTTATGGGGCATGATGTCCGTG
Organism: Ceratotherium simum simum; assembly: GCF_057802395.1. Classification (NCBI taxonomy): domain Eukaryota; kingdom Metazoa; phylum Chordata; class Mammalia; order Perissodactyla; family Rhinocerotidae; genus Ceratotherium; species Ceratotherium simum. Next base: position 3,653,158 of record NC_141933.1, on the reverse strand, counting down.
GATGCAGGCTGTGGGCAACTAGTGGCCGCCACACAACAATGCAGGGCGAACCAGTCTAAGAACACAGCCAGCACTCAGCCAGCAGGAGGCAGGGCTGAGAGCTGGGGTGGGGGACAGAGACACAAAAGGCCTTGAGGCCGAGAATCCCAGGGTCTTGGCTGTGGTGGTCAGGAGGGCTACTCATCAAACATTTCTGGCTTTCCTCCCTCTGGGCATGTGGTTGGATGGATCCTTGAAATTAGTTTTGGCTGATGAGTTTTGATGGATGGAGCACTTAATTCCCAATGCAAGACCACGCCTGCCCCCAACATTGTTTTTTTTCCCTGGGGCATGGTGACCAAAACATTTGAGATAGTGGTTGTCCCATCAGTATGGGTCCCCAAGTGAGTCCCCTGGGACACAGGACAGACATGTGGCATGAAAGAGAAATAAACCTTTGTGTCTTTAGGCCATTGAGATTAGGGCCTGTTTGTTATGGCAGCTTTATCTAACCTAAGCTGACTGAGGCAGACCATGCATGGCTTTCGTGGTCATGGGAGCCAGTACGTTCCATGTTTTCTCAAGCCTGGCGGAGCTGGCTTTCTGTCCCTAGTAGCCAAGAGTCCTGGAAAATAGAGAGAGGAAGACCAGACAAAATTAAGGCAAAGGCAGAGTTGGCTCCTTGTTGAGAGAATACCCATACCTTCTGGGAGAAAGTGGAAAACCATCTGACAGACAAAAGGAACGTGTCCCACTAAATGTGGACAGAGCATGGCACAGGAGCACATGCCTTCACATGTCTCAGAGGAGAAAGGCTCTCTGCTTACGATAAAGGAGGCAGATAAACTAACCAACCAAGAGGGAACTATTTACTTGTCTGTTTCCTTAACCGTGCAGAAGCTTCTTGAAGGCAAGAACCAAGTTGTTTGCAAGTAGGCCGACCTCCTTGGCCCATGCCAGGCTCAGTGCTTCATAGAGCAGGTGTTCAGAAATGTCTGTAGTCCCACACAGCTTGGAGGCCAGCAGTCACTACCACCCTAGTCTGAATGACTGTCACCTCTCGCCTGGACTCTTGCAGTAGCCTCCAGTCTCCTTGCTTCCATGCTTGTCCCTCCCCTTCAGCAATCTACACTTCACAAAAAAATGTAAGTCAGGTGATGCCACTTGGCTGCTTAACATTTTCCCAATGGAATGAGAGTCACATCCAAGTGCCCTCCGACAACACAGGCCTATGTGGCCCTGCCTGCTTTTCCACCCTCACCCGCCACTGCCCACCCCTTCTCATCACTCCACTCTTGCCGTATTAGCCTCTTTTTTGTTCCTTGAACACGGCGAACTCATCTGCACCTCAGAGCCTTTGCACTTGCCAAACTGTCTGGAACGCCTTTCTCCAGCTCCATTTCACTGCACTGCTAGATCCCAGCTCCTGCCACACAGCCTGGCAGGTAGCAGACGCTGAGTAACTACGGGATAACCGAATGAAGGGATAGGAACCACACACCCTTGGACCCTCTGCTCCTATGCACCATTGGCAGTTTCATCTCCTTGGGTGTGACTGTGACAGGTGGAAGACAGAGCACAGAACGCTGAATTTAGTTCCTCCTGGGCTCTGCCGAAGGAGTGGAAGCAGCCTGCCCCACAACCTGAGGAACCCAGTTCTAGTCCTGGCCCCGGTGGTGACGATGTGACCTTCTCACTCTGCCTCCTGGGCCCTCACCTTCTCGACTATAAAACCAGACGCTTGGACGGAAGGGCTCCAGAGGCTCTGACTTCTCAACACGACACATCCCCTTGGTCGACGATGTAACTGGGGGCTGCCCCCATCCCAGGAGAGGGCGGTGCGGCCAGGCGCCCCCCACAGGCTGGGTTTAAGCTGATGAGCCATGGAAGCTTTTATTTACGGCCTAGAAAAATCTACATGGAAAGAAAAAGAAGGAAACCTAGAAATTCCATCCCATATACCTCTTGTGACTCGTGAAAGGGAGTGACAGACTGCACGACAAGCTTCAGATCGTCAGCATTTAAAATTAGCCCTTTGTGCAGAGCCGCTGGAAAGAGGGTCCCGTACAGCTTGGCGAGCAAGCCAGGAGGGGGCATCTGGGGAGAATCTAATGGCCTCAGACCCTCGAGTGTGACTGTTTCTGGAAAAGGAAATAAGAAGAAGAATTTTCTCAAATAAACTTATTAAGACTCTGAAAGGCCAAAAAATAATTGACAAGGACAGGTGTGGAGGAGGAGGACTATAGGGTCAGGAGACGGTCCCGGTGAGAGGGCGCGAGGCCTGAGTGGGGCCAAGGCCGCCGTGAACACGCTGGCCCCTTATCCTGAGCCAGATTCTATGTGGGACGGTCCCCTTGCTCACGAGATGCCCATGGATGGGAGAGGCAGGGAAGGAAGGACACGACAGCCTGCATTTAGACAACACAAATGTGAGCTTAAGCCCCTTCTGGCTGCATGGCCCGGGGCAGGAAACAGCCTCTCTGAGCCTCAGTCTTCCCATCTGTAATATGGGGCCAGAGCAGAATCGGCCTTACAGTGTTGTGGTGAGGAGGAAACACAATCACACTTCTAAGGAAGTCCCTTTCCCAGTGCCAGGCCCAGATAGGCTGTCAAGGACTGTCGGCTACTGTTGCTCTTTGGGAATTTGTCTTGGTCTTTCCTGTCTACACCCTCTCTGAAAGCAATCCTCTGCCCCGGGACAGAGGAAGACCCTGATCATATCTGCACGTGGAACCTCTAACCCTGGTTAGAGGTCCGGCCCATGAGACCGTCTCCTGGGAATTTGGAATAGAAGTGGGACAGTCTCAGCTTCCTGTCTGAACTGAGGACTTCTCGACTCAGGCGCTGAGGGTATCACTGTGGGGAAACTTGGTGGGGGGGCGAGCAGGGAGGGAGACCGAGGTAAGAGGCCCAGGGCAGTGACGATGCACGTGTGGCTCTGGAGAGAGACGGCTGAGTTGTCCTGGCTCCCGACAAGGCCCCGTCCTGCTTCCAGAACCTGCTTCTAGAACCAGGGGGAGGCAGGGCCACGCATTCTGCCCTTGGGGTCCAGGAAAGGCCCCTGCATCCTTAGAATGGAGTATGCTTCTTCAAGTAACCCAGCTCACGCGGGTTTTAGGTTTCTTGCAACCAAAGAGGGTTGCCTTTTGGTTATTCTGTCGCTCTGGGTGGAAACAGTGGTTACCCAAGTGGACAGCGATGGTGTCTCTGCATTTCATCCCAGGGCCTGGTTTGGTGGCCCGTCCACCACAATAGTGGGCTGCCAGGGCGTTCTGGACATCACACGGCTTTGGGCACCCTTGCCTCCAGTTCCTAAAACTGGCATTTACTGTGACAATCAGCAAATGCACCCACACAGTTCCAAACACCCCTAGGGGGCAGCGTACCCCTCAATGAGAAGCACGGTCCTAGTAGTCCTAGCTACTAGCCGACATCCCTGGATTATCTTTCATCAAAGAGCAGTTAACAGCGACCAGACGGAGGGCACTGGACATGCAGCAGGGTCCAGATGTCTCCTCTCCATGACAAAGACCCTGGGATTGGCTACAGACATGAGACCAACTGCAAAGATGACGAAACACTTCTGGGTCACGAGGTCTCGGCTCGTCCGCCATGATGGAGGGATTGCATATGACAACACTCTGAGCTCTCTGTTCTTTTCCGTTCTTTCCATGCTGTTCCATTGTGTTCTTTTCTGTTAATTTCCTCAAGCGCAATATCCCAAATCTACTTTCTTTATTGACCAAAAGCCCAGAAACTATGGACAAGTGGTAAGACCACGGCGTGTGTCCTGAGGAGGAGATGAAAGGAATATGGATTTAGGCTCCTCTGCCGACCGCCAGGAAGGTTTTAAAACATGAATGGAGAATTCAAATTCCCGTGAATTCTGACGGATTAGTCCACAGGTGAACATGGAGAGCTCAACTATGTCAGCAGACGCAGCTCAAGTGCGGAAAATACACGCAAACGGCCCCAGGACCCTGGGCAGGTTATGAAACAACAGACTCTCTAGACCAAGAGTGAGTGACGGCTGCGTGCGACGTGTGAACTAGGAAGGGTTCTTTTGGAGGACTGCGTCCACTGTCCCCTCTCGGCCGAGGAATGGGACAGGAGAGGAGTTTAAAAACCAAGAAGGGCCGGAGGGAGAGCTGGCCGAGAGGAGACACGCGAGGCTGGCGCACAGACAGAATTTCAGACGGCTCCACCACCTTTACCCCTGGGGTTACTCCAGGGATAACGTCAGGTCGTAATGCAAGAGGGACGCAATCCAGGAGGGACTACTGTAGCCCCACGAGCCCTTTACAGGACAACGGTTTCCCACCCGTGAGAAGGGGAAGCAGGAGAGATTCGAAGCCTGAGAAGGACTTGAGGTGCCCCTGCTGGTGTGAGGATGGAGGGGCCGCAGGAGAAGGAATGTGGGTGACCCACAGGAGCTGATAGCGCCTCCCAGGAAACAGGCCCCAGTTCTGCAGCCCCGGGGAGTCGAATCCTGCCAGCAACCCAGCATGCTCAAGGAGGATTCTCCCCCAGAGGCTCCAGCCAAAGCCCAGCCCGGTGACACCCCGACTTGGGCCCCATGAGACCCTGAGCACGGAATCCAGGCGAGCCCACCTGCACTGCTGACCCCCAAAACTGTGAGCTAATCAACGGGGGGTTTGAAGGCTGCTAAGCTTGTGGTCACTTGCTATGCAGCATAGAAATCGGATGGAACTGGGGTTATAGGATTCTTCAGAGTTGTGTGCACTTCTCTGAAGATTTAGCTTCAATGCCACCAAAAGGAGAGAGAGAGACACCAAGACAGAGACACACGCAGAGAGACAGAGATAGACAGAGACAGAGACACGCACACCCAGACACAGATAGACAGAGAGAGAGACAGACAGAAACAGAGAGACAGAGAGAGACACAGGGACAGAGACAGACATAGACGGACACATAGAGACAGAGATAAGAGACAGAGAGATAGAGAGACACAGAGAGATGGAGAGAGAGAGATGCAGAGACAAAGAGACAGAGGGAGAAACAGAGGGTAGAGAGACAGAAACAGAGAGACAGAGAGAGAAACAGAGAGACGGTAGAGAGACAGAGAGACAGAGGGGAAAGTGAAGTCCCTGAACACAGCCCACCTCTGTCTCCCCACTAACCGCCCCCTGCCCTGCTGTGATCCATGTCCTCTCTTGACTCGTTCTTGGCTCCTCACCCCAAAGAGGCAAAATCGCAGGAGTGGCCCCCTGAGCAGGCGGCGAGTGCCCCTGCTTCCTCATCGGGGCAGCTGCAGTTCCCGAGTGCCCCCTCTGTGCCTGGCCCGGAGTCAGATGTGACCACGCCAGCCCTGCCTGGTGGTGTCCCTCCCACCATGTCACAGGCTTTAGGCCACCAGCTGTGCAGCGTGGCTGGGCCGCCCAATGCCAAACGCCCCGGCGCTCTGCAGCCACATGCCTCCCTCCCACACGGGCTCCTGCCATCTCCGGCATGTTTTAAATCAGACACCGCTCAGACGACACCCCGGGCTGGTGAGCCAAATGCAGGATCGGAACCACAAGGAGGAAAGATACTACCGACGGGGACGAAGACAGGAATAACTTTTCTTTTTTAAAACCAGAGATGCCGATGGGCTCCTTAAAAAGTGGAGAGGCACACAGCCAGGAATGCGGGCAGAAGCCGGAGGTGGGCGCAAAGACAGGACGGCTGGACACTGGTTAGCAGGGCTGGGTCAGCAGGGCCACGGGGGGCTGGCAGAGGTCTCCGAGTTCACCGTCACCTCCCACCCAGGCCAGACCCCAGCCGGCATAAAAGGGGGCAAGCTAGATGGTGACAGGCTCACTGGTGCCAGAGCAGGGCACGGAAGGGGGCAGAGGGCAAGGAGCACTGAGCTTGGGGCCAGCACAGCCAGGTCCCAGGCCCAGCTCCACCTGCAGGTCACAGTTCTCTGCCGACAGGTGCACCGAGCCCAGCGCTGGGGGCCTGGAGGTCAGGGGCCTCTAAGAACTTCTAAGAAATTCACTGTGGGGTACAGACTTCGATTTGAAAAGAGACACTTCTCACACTCACATCACCGGCAACCTTGGTTCCCTCGTTTATTCACTAAATGAGCGGTAGATCCTTTACCGAGCACCTTCTGGGCGCCCAGTACAGACCTCGCAGGGGAGGGGAAGGGAAAATAACTCTGTTCTTAAAACGCACAGACTGACTTCACAGCACGCCCACCTAAGGATGGAGGTGTATCAGTTTCCTGTGGCTGCTGTAACAAATCACCACGAACTACGTGGCCTAAAGCAATAGGAATTTATCATCTTACAGTTCTGTGGGTTAGAAATCCAACACAGGTCTCACTGGGCTAAAATCAAGGTGTCCGCAGGGCTGTGTTCCTTCTGGAGGCTCCAGGGGAGAATCTGTTCCTTTGCCTTTTCCAGCTCCTAGAGGCGCCTGCATTCTGTGGCTCGTGGCCCCTTCCTCCGTCTGCAGAACCAGCAAAGGTGGGTCGAGTCCTCACACCCCATCACTCTGATTCGGAACTCTGTGCCCCTCTTCCACTTTCAAGGGCCCCTGGGTTTACACTGGGCCCTCCTAGATAATCCAGGATCATCTCCCTATTTTAAGGTCAGCTGATCAGCAACCTTCATCCCATCTGTGACCTACTTCCCCCTTGCCGCGTATCTGAACATATTCACGGGGATTAGGACGTGGACATCTTTGGGGGCCATTATTCTTCCCATCACAACCACAGAGAGACCACACCTGTAGGACGGCACAGTCAGGCAAGACTTGCTCAGAAAACTACTAAATCCGTCTTAGTTAAGGAACTCAGAATCTTGCTTTCAGGTCAGAAACTACCCAAGTGAAGGAGAAGTGATTTTCCGTGAAAGGCATTTCCCTGTTCGCCGGTACAGGACAAGTGTAGATCAGATTCTGACTGCCAGAATTACCGTGAGACCCAAGGTGGGCACTCAGTCCCTGACACTCCGTCTTGTCCTCTGTGCCGTGGGGGACAGAGTCCTTATCTCAGAAGTGAGCTGGTGTGCTCTGTGCTTGGCAGCCCCTGCACGACAATCCCTCCTTCAGCTTGCAGACCGGGCTCCGCACAATCAACAGCCCTTTCTTTCCTTGTGGGTCTGCAGGCCCGTGTGCCCCGAGGCCACGCTCTCTTTCCCCCAAGCATGTGGCTTCCAGTAGTTGAAGCTGCCTATATAGTGGCTACAGCACCAACGGGCAACTGAGTCACTGGTTTCTATTTACTCCCTGTATCGCTCTGTCCTTCCCCAGTGCGTGCATGTGTGTGTGGTGTGGCCCATCTGCCCCATTCTCCCTCTTGCCCAGCGCTGGGAAAACCAGCCCAGTGCCCACACCTCCGGGTAAGCACCCAGGGGCAAGCAGCTGTATCAAGTTTTCTAAAATCACCACGTGCTTTGAATTCTCTTAAAGTTGGCAGGGGTGTGTGTGGGCATGGGGGGTGCCGGCGGTGGCCAGCCCTCCAGGGCACATGTCAACGGGTCCCAAACATGCTGGCACCATGCAACAGCCAAATCTACGGGCTCCAAAAACCAAAAGCAAAGACAGAAGGTGCTGGCATGTGGGCTGACGCTCCTTCCTAGATAAACAGGAATTACTGCAGAGCTGGACACTCCGAACACGGCTGTTTTTTTCTGAGTCACCTCAGTCCGTTGCCGGTTGTATTGCGTGAGTGAACGGAAAGCTTTTGTAATTGTAACTTCGCGAAGCCAGGCGCGGCTGCGTGCCCCCTTCTGGAGCCCCTCGTGGCAGCGGATTTGGGCCCCCGACCAGCCGAGGCCCACTGCCACCAGCTTCACCTACTCAGCCACAGGAGCGATGAGCTCACGCACCAGGTAGCCGAGGGCGCCCAGGCCTGAGGGCCGAGGCTCAGCTGGGGTGCCTGGCAAATGGTCGCAACGCTGCAGGACCCAAAGGGAGACAGAGGCCAGCCTCCCCAAGCAGGGCTCCAGGAAGAGGGCAGGAAGGAGACAAGCCCAGCTGCCAGCTGCATCACCACCGCCATCATTGTCCTGACCCGTCAACACCCATCGCCCATCATCACCATCGTGGGCAACGTTTGTTGGCTCTTACCATGCGCCACACACTGTTGTAAGTGCAAAACACGTGAACTCCTTTTAATGCTCCCAGCAACCCTGCTCGGTGAGGAGTATGACACCCCACCGCACAGGCGAGGAAGCGAGAGCCATTGAGGTTTAGCAGCAACTGGGATTCCCACTCAGCTGCTCGGGCTCCTGAGTTGGTGGTCCCAACCACTGCCCTGCACTGCCTCGCATGCCCGGGAGGAGAGCCCTCGCTCTGCCCTGTGCCGGGCACTGCCTTCCTCTGACAAACACTCCATGTTGGCTCACGCGACAGACACTTCCATGCACCTCTCCTTTCCCCCCACAGGGACTTGGTACCAAGAACACCGTTTTCCCAGCCTCCGCCCAGGAGCAGCGAGTGACGGGGTCTCAGCCAATGAGATGGGAGCGGGCGTCTGCTGGGCGGGGCTTCCCTTCCCAAACCAGAGCAGGGTCCCCTTTCCCTTCTGGAATGTGGAAGTGGCTCAGGCGGACGGGCGGCAGGAGGACGGAGCTGGGGTGTGGCTCCTGCCTTCTGTTGGGGGAGACAAGCAGAGCTCTGTGTGTTTAGGCGACGGTTACTATGGTTTCTGTTTCTGGAAGCCAACCCAGGACCATCCCAACTGCAAAGCCACCAAGAGCCCCAGGAGGCAGGCACTGCCGCTGACAGAGGAGGAACTGAGGCACGGAAAGGTTAAGTGACGTTCCCAGGCCCCCCAGCTCCCGAGTGATGGAGCTGGCTTTCGGGTTGCTCTCTTAGCTCCTCTGCTGTAACCACACATCGGCTCCACGAGGCAAGTCTGTCCTCCCCAGGAGAAAACCAGGCGCCGCTGGATAATTTCCAAGGTCGCCCAGCTCACGAGCACAGAGCTGGGATCCAAACCCCGGCTCCGGTACTCGAGGTCACGCCATGCACTTGACTGCAGCCTCCATATCGCATTTTTAAACGACAAATCTTAGGGGCCAGCCTGGTGGCTTAGCGGTTAAGTGCTCGCGCTCCGCTACTGGCAGCCCGGGTTCGAATCCCGGGTGCGCACTGACGCACCGCTTCTCCGACCATGCTGAGGCCGCGTCCCACATACAGCAACTAGAAGCATGTGCAGCTATGACATACAACTATCTACTGGGGCTTTGGGGAAAAGAAAGGAGGAGGTTTGGCAATAGATGTTAGCTCAGAGCCCGTCTTCCTCAGCAAAAAGAGGAGGATTAGCATGAATGTTCGCTCAGGGCTGATCTTCCTCACAAAAAGAAAAAAAAAATTAAAAAAAAAAAACGTTTAAAGGACAAATCTTAGAGATGAGTAGCTCCCTGTAAATAACGCTTTACGACATAGAATTACTAGGGGATGCAGGAAGAGCCTGGAACCACAGGCCTTAGGGTCCTCTACCTGAGAACGAGCCGGGACTTGCTCAAGGTCGCATCAGTGGACCCACCTCCTGACACTCGGCTCCCCACTCCTGCTCTTGAGTCCCTCAGTGGATGCCTCCCACCTTGGGCACCCAGTGCACACGGCAGGTGGTCTGCAGCCCTGTTTTGCCCCCCTCTCTGTGTCTTGCCTCTCCTGGGCCGAGCACGGCTGGGACCCCACTGGCTGGGAAGCCGAGCTTGGTTCCTGGCGCCGTCTCCTCATCCCCACCCTCCCAAATTGGTTAGACAGATGAATAAAGCTGCTGGCTGTCAATGAGCTGGTTTCTACTCTACGGCAATTAGCATGTTTTTAAAAAAATCAGCCCAGGCGGCTAGGTGGAAGCGTTGATACCAGCACATGGAGCCAGACTGGCAGTTTAAGTGGAAATTACAGTAAATGGTGGATTCGGTGCCTGGTCTGCATGTGGTTGCTCAGCTCGGTCGGAGTGTCCGTGCCAAGGAGGCCCCCGTTTCCCATAACAGTTCTCTCCTCCCTCTCTACCCAGAGGGAGCACTCGGTGGCCGGGGCTGGCTGGGGGAAACCGATGTGCCTCTGGACCCAGCGCCCCAGGACCAGAGTGACCACAGCAGAAGGGCAGGGTGCTTGAACACACGCAAGAATCTCGAAAAGACTTTTCCGGCACTGAATCCACCCTCCAGGCCCAGGAGGGAGCAGAAGCCCTCCTGTCTCTGTCGTCCCAGGATATCAGGATGGATCCTCATTGTGCTCCCCCAGCACGCTCTCTCTACCCAGCATCTCCCCTCCAACACCCAGGACCTAACCCCGAAGAACACTTGGTCTAAGGTCCTAATTCACAGCCAGCCTCCTTCCCTGGCCAATCACAGCGCCTTGCACAAAACCGACGAGAATTAGAGCCACCATTGTGGAGCGGCTACATGGAGCATCTCCCTTCTGTCCTCTCGATGCCCCTCCCGACAGGTTATCCTCCCCCAGAGATGTGGCCCAGGAAGGCGAGTGAGTGTGAGGCCCAAGGGCATGCGAGTGTGAGCAGCAGAGCTGGACTGAAACCCAGGAACGGACTGGGGGTGGGAAGATTCTTTTTAGTCTTTTAAAATCTTTTTTAGGGACGCCGACAGCTGAGGCTTAGGAAATAGGACACGGAGAGAAAAGACCTGTTGAGCTCAAGGAAACCGCCCTGATGGCGTGGGAAGACGGCTGAGTCTCCACAGCTTGGCATCGAGGCCATCAGATCTTGGGCTCACCAGAGTTCAGGATCAAGGGATAAACTGGATTCATCTCTAGAAGGATCAGTGTGGGTTGGGGGAGGGTCAGGTGGATCCCATTGGCGCTAACAGATCACACAAAGACCCATTCTCACAATGACCTTACAGAGGTGGCCGGCCCCTCGGGTGCTCATTCCATGCAACCCGCCAGCCTGCACAGAGCTCAGGTGCCCCTAAAAGATGCTACGTGTCACGGACATACACCAGGGTTGGCAGGCAGGTGAGGACCAGTGGGTGGGACTGGGAGGGTGGGGTCCCCAGAGTCTCGACAGTTCACTGTTCAATTTCTCTCTGCACACCTCAAACTGACATCTGGGAGGGGGGCTCCACCAAGGAGAGGCGTCTTAACTGACCAGGTCACCGAGCTCCCCAGCGGGAACCTTCCCAAGCTGGCCGTCTCCTCTCTCCTCTGCTTCTGCAAGCGAGAAGGAGCAGTTGGTATCAACCTACTGTGGAAGTTGGAGAAAGCAATGCCATCTGAAAATACATATGGTGTTTGCCCGTCTCAACCGTTACAACGCCGAAGGAGCACACAGTCCATCTGATCTAAAAAACAAAACTAATAACCAAACTCACCCTGCTTTCTCTGGAGGAAGGAGGGCAGGCTGGGCCAGTTAGGAGGCACACTGCCCTGTCCCAGTTTGGGAGATTTTTCATACAGCTTGTCAGGTAAAGGAGAACACTTAGGAAGGCTGGACAATCTATGCATTTAAGTGGCAGCGACTCATAATGCCATCGCCCTCCCTTCGAGTGTAGCAACAGTGTTTACGAGGAATGGATGCTCGAGTGGGTCTTAAAAACCCACTGGCCGCTCAAAGGGATTCTAGAACACAGAAAGGCCCCTGGGACTCTAATGGCACCCAAGACGCCTGGGTCCCCTGGGATGATCTGCCAGCTAATCTGATGTCCCCTCTCCATCGGAAGCAGGAGAAAGCTGTTATGGAAACAATAGCCTTCTATGGTGAAACACAACAACCTGAAAGACAGGAATTCTCAAACACACTAAGCGCAAAGCGATCGCCTACACAGCCAGCCGCCCGTCTCACCAAGTGTCGGCAGGACTGCCAGCAGCCCGCGACTCTCCGGTCCCGGCGCTCTGTAAGGAACAAAGACTCGGCCCGCCAACCCGCAGCCGGTTGGGGAGTTGGCACCGTACCTCCGAAATGAACTTTCTTCTTGAACCGCGTCTCAGCCATCATCTCTAACCTGGGCGTGACCATGTCACTCAGGCTGGTCCCGCGGCGCCTCCGGGTCCATGCGGAGACCGAGTCCACGAGGCTGGCCTCATCCACTATTGTCTGTGAATCTGAGAGGAAAAAAGTTGCAGCCCCTCCAGGGTCGGGATCGCAGAAGAAGAAGGGGAAAGAAAAATCAGAGGCTCCGGGGCGTTTAATCCACGGGGAGGTTCACCCATTTGACTTTTGGAGCCCGCACGTCGGGAGAGGCTGGAAATTCGGTTCTTTGACACAAGTTGTAAGCTCCAGATTGGAGCCCGCATCCTTCCACTTCCCACTGTACCGGGGACGTTTTTTTTCCTAGTGCCGGTTTCCATGGCAATGCATCAGTCACTAGTCTAAATAAGTACGGGTGAAGGACGCTTGAAAAACCAGCGCAATTACGCATGCCATTAGCGGGGAGAGGGAAGTGATTCAACCCGGCTATTAGCACGGCCTGGGTGACACTCAGGGGCGCTCTCATTTTCTAACACTCGAGTTACTCTCGGTCTCGGGTTTCAGAGCCCTGCGTTCTGTGGAGTGGACAGCGGGGTGGCGAAGTCCATTTTGGCCGCATGACCCCACTGAGCCCACGCCAAAAGAAGGCACTGCATCTCAATGAAGTCGGTCTAGGCCCAAGGCACCCATTATGCTTTCCGGCGGTCCGTGCATCCTTGGGGGGCTTGGGACGTCAGGCGGCTTGGAGAGATGTGGGGGAAAAATTCAGGGACACGCCGTAAATTCAGTCTGAGGGCTGGTGGTGAGCAGTCTGCAGCAGGATGGGAGCCAGGGCTGGGGCTGAGCCCGCCTCCTTCCAGATGAGGTCCTCCTCGCTTCTTGGCTTTCAGAGTGCTTCCCCGGCCGGGACCTCGTCTGAGAAGGGAGGTATCAGGAGGTAGACGGGGGGCTCTCATGCCTTTTTGTCACTCGTCATCGCCTTCTTTTCTTAAATGGCTGCCGTGAACTCGCTGTGTGGCCTCAGACAAGACCCTCACCTTTCTGAGCTGCAGGCTTCCTGTCACTTAGAAAAGGGATCAGAAGGCTTGGGCATTCTCAATGAATGTTCCTCGTACCCCGCAGTGGGGGACCCTGTGGCGAGGTGACTGCCAGGAGCCAGATCCCAGCTTTGCTACGTCACCGGCTGCATGGCCCGGGCGTATTCCAATCCTCTTCATTTGTCAGAGGGGACAATAACGAATCTTCTGCAAAGTGGGATGTTAGGGTTGTTATGAGGTTATTATTATTCTTATTTTCGCTGCTAATGTGAAGGGCACAAAAACCTCGGCTACCTGTACACCCGCCCCGGTGTGGCTCCGACCCCTCTGCCCAGGAATTATGCATCGTTTGTGGTATAACTCACCCTATGCTTCTAGTTCACCCACCCACGTTGGAACAAATGCCCCCTGAAGATTCAAAGAGGAGGAAATTGAGCCCAGAGAAGTTAAGTGACTGACCCAAGGTCACACAGCAGGTAAAGGTGGACCTGGGACTAGAACCCGAGGTCTCTCAACCCAGCTCTGTACCCGTCCCCTATCCCACATCTCCCGCTCCGGCACTCCTGGGGACCCGGGGCTGTGTGGTGCCATATGCACGGCTCTCTGTTGGGGATGAAGACCGAGGTGGGCCGTGTGTGTAGGACAACATGGGCTTTGCTCCTAGGAAATAAAACGTGGGTCTCCAATTGGGTGTCCTGGCAAATCCTGAACCGTTCCCTGTCCACTCGCAGCTCAGTGGGTGGCCAGAGACCCTCAGAATTAAGTGGATTCCTGCTTCTCGGAAGCCCCTTCCTTCCACCCACGGTCTGACTGATCTCTGGGCAAATCAAGTGGGTCACAAAAATAGCCCGGGCCTGGCATGCGAGAGGTCCAGGGGCTGCTGCCACCGCTCCCCGGGAGGGATTCCAGCGGGAAGCAGAAGCAGAGAGACAGGAGGGTAAAAGTAGCGCGGGTTTTCCAGAACATCGCCGGCCCCCTTTCTCCAGGCCTCCACGCAGTGCGTACACGAGCCCTGCGCAGCCCTCAGCCCCGTGTCCCTCTGTGCTTGGCATCTCAGAGGCTCGCATCCTTGGAGGCACCTGTGTCACCAGGAGGGTGAGGAGCTCGTGGCTGCACGTGAAAGGGGTGTCTCCATCTTCTTCTGTGCTGTTAACCCACCAGGTCAGGCTGATGGGGGAAGCTGGCAGCGGGCGAAGGCCGAGCTCTGAGCGGAGGGCTTGCCCTTCCTGATCTGCGACCTTGGGCAGGTTTCTCGTTCCCTCTCTGAGACTCAGCTTTGCCATCAGGAGGAACGGGCAAGAACATGTCCTCTTGGAAGGACGGCCTGAAAACCACGAGAAGGCCAGAAGGCAGCTCCACTCGGGCAGAGGCAAATCTGACCCGGACACCGCTGCATCTCCAGGGCTGCACCCCGCAGACGCCCTGATACACCCACCGGATATGCAGTAACACGCCGTGTAAACCGTCAATTACGGTGCGAATACCATCATGTGGGGGTTATCACCCGTCCAACAGGATTATCACAGAGGTGTCACACCCAGGGGTGTCACACGGACATTTTCCTTCCTGCTGACACCTCCAGAGACAGCACAGCATCAGCCCTGTGTCTTGTGGTCATAGGGACCTGGGTTTGCATCCCCTCCCTGACGCCCGCTGGTTACGGGACTCTAAGAATGCTCCTGAAACTCTGTGCCATGTTATAGACTGAATTATGTTCCCCTACAGCCCCCCAAATTCATATGTTGAAAACCTAAGCCCCATGTGATGGCATTTGGGATGGGCCTTTGGGAGGTGACTAGGGTTAGATGAGGTCACGAGGGTAGAGCTCCTGTGATGGGATTAGCGTCCTGATAAGAAGAGGAAGAGACAAGACCTCTCTCTCCACCACGTGAGGACACAGTCAGAAGGTGGCCGTCTGCAAAGCAGGAAGCGGGCCCTCACCAGAAACAAACCTGGCACCCTGATCTGGGACTGCCAGCCTCCGGAACCGTGAGAAACACGTGTCTGTTGTGTAAGCCCTGGGCTGTGGTGCTTGTTCTGGTGGCCTGAGCAGACTGAGACACACCGTCGGTGGGGTGGGAATGAAGACAGTGCCAACCGCCTGGGGGTCTTGAGGGCAACCCAGGGGGGTGTACGTGCAGCACCAAGGGCTCTCTGCAGGGAAAGGCTCCTGCACGCCGTGAACAGAACAGCGAGACTCTGAGCATCCATCACGCCCACGTGGCAGTCGAGACGCTGAGAGCTTCCCGGGAGGGAGAACTAAAGAAGGTGAGACTGGTTTACTTCTCTCGGCTGAATACCTGCCTCTAATTACTTAGAAACAGGCAGCCTGACGGGCGTGTGTTCTCGAGGCGCACGCACGCACGCACATGGCGGGGAGGGGCAGAGACAGGTTGGGGATCTGGAATTCTTCTCTTTGGGAGAAAAGATCTACAACGCAAAGCTTTCTCTCCTTCCAGAACCCAAGGGAGCCCAGTCCTCACTCCCTTGACGCTCGGCACAGGCAGGACGGAGGCTGGACTCCCTGCTGAGTCTCACCTGGGTGTCTTCTCTCCATGTCCCCTCCCTCTGCGCCCGTCAGCGCTCGGGGATGTCTGGACTCCTCCCCTTGCCGGGCGGTACTGAGACAACCTCTGCTGACACAGGTCTCCCAGGCTCACTGCTGTTCCTTCCTGGAAGGGCCTGGCACCTCTCTCAGTTCCTTTTCACACGTATCACAGCCAACAGGTGTGAGTGTTCCAGAGTGTGCCTGGGGGTTTCTCCCCAAGACTGTGAGCTGCTCACAGGCACACACTCCCTTTCCTGTCTCTGACGCTTCCTCCCCGGTATCTAGCACGGGGCAGGCCTTGAGGTCGGTTCTCAATGAATATCTGTCCGTTGGATTTAATAAATGAACCAGAGTTACACGCAAGAGTCGTAGACTCAGACATCTCCAGGCAGGCCGTGCGTAAAGGAGCAAGTGTAGAACAACAGGGAGTAGTGGAGCCTGGGGCCAACTGGATCTTAACGTCATGCAAGCCCAATTTTCCAGGAAAGCTTGGTTCTTTCCAAATGCAGGTAGAATTGCAAGTAGCAAGGCCTTCAGCGGTGTTCTCACGGGGGCAGTCCTGTCTCTCGGGGATGGCCTGGAGGTTCACGGGGCTGAGTGTGGTTGTCCCAGTGCTGGGAAGGTACTATCAGCATGCGCGGGCAGAGCTGGGATGTGGGACAGTCTGCAGTGAGCTACTCTGCACCCCGCGCTTCCAAAGGTCCCCAGCTCTCGGTGGGCAAAAGGCCTCCTTCTAACCACTTGAGCACAGATCCTGAATTCTTGTCACACAGGCACAAAGTGTTTCTGCACGGATTAAATACACACTGAACTCTTCAGGAATGCCAACGCCCTCAGCATCAAGGGAGAATACCCTCGGTCCATTCAGAGCTTACAGACAACTGCTCACCCATCCCCAAACCACGCCCCACCGGCAGGGCCCCTCGAGTGTGCGCGTCTCAGTCGCCATTCGGGCAATCACGGTGACTCTCTGTGCAGGAACACCCATCTAACTACTTTGTCTTCTAGTCTGAGGCACCCAAGCACACACACACGGGAACAATCTTGTGCTGTCAGTGTCCTTTCATCTCCCCCGGCCACCACAGCCGAAGCGTGTGCCGTCTGTAGGTCCTCTGCCCATTCCTGCCCTTCTGTGCTCTCAGGGGGTAAGTACGGACACTGCGTTTCCCAGACTTCCTTCCCAGGGGCGACAGTCAGGTTCTGGTGACGGGAGGCACTTGTGCAAGCCCGGATGGCGGGGGACGGGAGGCGCCATTGTTCTGCATCTCTGGTGGGGTGGCGCACCCAGCAGTGTTGGCAGGAAGCTCGCGCACACCCCAAGAACACCTCTTTGTTCTTTTTGCTGCTGCAGGAGTAGAGGCAGGGGTGGCTTCCTGCAGTGACCAATCTTTGCATGACGTCACCCACCCCTTTCTGTTCCTCCAGCCCTTCCAGTACTTTTGAAACCAATGTCCTGTATCCCAGCCCTTCTGTCTGAAACACCTACAGAGGTGTTTGCTTTTATCTGACTGGGCATTGATTGATAAAGGGTATGATACTCATTTTTCAGATTTGTATGTATTGTGGATTTTTTATGTAAGAATTTCACTTAAAGATACTAAAGGGATCCTCGCACATAATTGTTTAAAGAAATGGGTGCATTGTGTCTCTTAGAGCCGAGAACCACAAAGCTACAGTGAGAGATGTTTTCTTAAAGCGTTGCGTAGGACTGGGCTGGAAATACAAGTCAAAACGTCCACCTCCTGCCACGTGGTACCTCCAAGGCTCACGGTGGTTTAACCTGGACAGTTAGTGAGAGAATCTCTTAGCTCAGAAGCAGGACTGATGACTTCTGAGAAGAGGCAGTAAGATACAGTGGGCTCTGGAAGATTCTAAGCCTCCTGACAAAGAGGATTTGGAATAACCAAAGGCTTTCCAAAGGAAGCTTAGTAGTTAGACAAAATCCCACTGTGGATGCTGAGGAGGCTCCAGCTTTCACTTTTCTTCCTGTGCCCTAGTTTCCTTCTCTCTGGAGGAAAAAAGTACCATCAGACCCCATTTTGAGTTAATGGTCCCTGTGGTGGACAGACTGCTAAGGTGGCCCCTTGGATCCCACCTCCCTGCAGAGACTCCCTCCACCTGAGTGTGGGTGGGACCCCTGACTCGCTTCTAACCGGCAGAGTGTGGCAAAGGGGACAGGATGTACTTGAGTCCATGATTACGTCATATACAGGGTTGCAGCATTTCCCTTGCTGGAGCCTCTCTCTTGCTGGCTTGACGAAGCAGATGACCATCTTGTGAATCCCACCTGTGAGCACCTGTGGACCACCTCTGCTTGCTGAGGGAGGCCTGCAGCCTCCAGCCAGCAAGAAAGTGGAGCACTTAGTCCCACAAAGGCAGAGAACTGAATTCTGCTGACAATCAGAGACAGCTTGAAAGGGACCCTTCCCCAGTGAAGCTTCCAGATGAGGACGCAGCCCAGCCGCCATGCTGAGTGA
This sequence comes from Ceratotherium simum simum, assembly GCF_057802395.1. Lineage (NCBI taxonomy): Eukaryota > Metazoa > Chordata > Mammalia > Perissodactyla > Rhinocerotidae > Ceratotherium > Ceratotherium simum. The sequence continues at coordinate 3,635,221 of NC_141933.1, read as the reverse complement.
AGCCTCGCAGAGGACCCAGCTAACCCACGTCCCGCTCCCAGCCCACAGAAACTGTGAGATCATAAGCACACGTTTGAGCCACTGAGTTTATGGCGATACTTTCATGCCGCCGTAGGTAATTAATGAGGTCCCATACTGTTTAGACTTAAGAGCCACACCAAGTACCCTTACGTGGTGTTAACAGGATAACAAATATTCTGTGGGTGAGATGCTGTCTTCTAAACTCCAGTAAGCGCAGAGACAAAGAGAAGGTAGAGAGACAACGTGCGAGAAGCAAAGCTAAGAGAAACGCAGGGCAGGGTCTCCACACTGCAAATTACTGAGCAGCTACGATGCACCAGCATCCTCCTGTGTGCTGTTCTGAACATCAGAGACAGAAATAGGAGATGGTCCCTTCTCACGGCTTAACCCTTAGCCTGATCAATGGACAAATGAAAAAAAACCCCAAACCCACATCAAACCTAGACTCCTCATCAAGAGGTGTGTCCCGTAGGCCCCAAAGTTCATGCTCACACTTGATCAGTGAAGACAGAACCAATCGCGGAGCAGGTTTTGTGCGTGTGTGTGTGTCTTCACGAGTGTGTACACATTTTCTCAAGAACTACTATTGCCAGAAGAATCCTCGTGACTGAGCATCCTTCTCAGGACTCTTTTGGATCTTTGCTTGGCTGTCTTCTGTGATCTCGTAACGTGTCCTTTTAGAAATATCATACAGCATGCGATTCAGAGGATGCAGGAAACCCAGAATTTCTCTGAAAGGTCGTGGCGGCCAGATGGCGCCGCCAGCCACACCTTGTCCATTGCTGTGCAGGCGAACCTGTGCGCAGGTCAGGTCTGGGCAGCTCTGTGTCCACCACCAGCCCAGAGGTGGCAGGAATCCACGCCAACTCTGCGCTCAGAGAATGCCACACACTCAGAGTTTGGGAATGGAATTCTCTGCAGATCTAATGAGCTGATCAGGCAGTGAACATCAGTCAGATGGAGGTGGCTTGTGCGTTTATGCTCACAGACACCTACAGGGGAGGGGACCTTTGAGGCTGAGTTAAGAGAGAGAAAGAAAAGTCTCCAAGATAGTAAAAACCAACCCCACCCAAATTTCAGTCCAAAGGGAAGAAAACCAACATTTGCTAAATACCTACGATGCATCATGAGCTTTCACAGACCGGAAAGTAAAAAAAATATATCATGTTTTTGGAAAATGATGCTTCAAAGCTTGATTCTTTGGGGGAAGAAATCCTTAAGCGAACACGATTACGAGACTGTCATTAGCCTAAATAACACAGGCAAAAATAAACACTGTGGAGTGCACTAAAGGGAGGGATTTTTTTTTTTTTTACTGTGTGGAATTTTAGTGAGTAAATGTTTTCCTACAATATTCATAAATGCCGCTAACACCCCAAACCACCAACATGTATTTGCAGCTGGTTCTGTGTCATATTTAAAATGAATCATTTTTGCAACATTTGGGGACTATTAAAAGCTGCATGTGGCGGCAGGAATTTCCTTGGATATCAGGATAGGAACACAGAGGGCTGAGGGCTTGCCAGCATGCAGTGGGCCCGAGTGAGTCCCTTCACGGCCTTCACTGGCTGCCTCTTCTCAGCTGCCACCAGCGGGCTGCAGCACTGGGCTCATGGGGTCAGAGCGAGGGCCTGATGCCCGAAAAGGCTCATTAAGGACTGAATCACTCGGACCTGTGGGCGTCGCTCACACAGGCTCACCCGGACACAGGCCACTGCCCCACGAGGGCGGGGAGAGCACACGCGTCAATATCGGCATAGAAATATCAGTATCAACCTGGAGAGCCGTCATTTCTCGAGGGCCTTCTTTCTCCACCACGTTGTAGGCACTCTGTATATTTTATCCCCCATCTTCATGGACTCCTCAGTTGTCTTTTGCAGACAACTGAAATGGGATGCACAATGAAGGAAAAAATTCTGAAGGAACCCCGGTGGAGGACTGTAGGGCCCTCCTAAGCTGCCTCGTCTGTGCCCGTCTTCACAAGCACCAGGCGGCTTGTTCTGATCAGCGGCCCCGCCTGACAGTCAATGAGGCCGCCTCTGAGGGCCGCAGGCCCGCGTGGGTGGGTGTGAAGTCACACGGCAGCGGCAGGGCTGGAGCCCAGCTCAGGGGCGCTGGTCTCGGCTCCACGCGGTTTTCGCCATGCTCTGCCAAGCGCTTCAGAGCTGCACTTCTTTCTAGTAGATGGAGGGCTTTTAAATCTCTTTCCCCAAAGCAGTGATGGGGCCTCTTCTTCAGTGGAATCTCACCCAAATTCTAACACGGAAAGCAGGTGGAGCAGAGGCCACGCCCACTCACCTCCCCCCAGCATCTTGCAGGGGGTCTGGGTGTGGAAGCTAGAGGTGAAGGACCCCTGGCTGTCTCAAAGGCAGGGAGAGCGGAAGTCCAGCTACTGGACAGGCCCAGACCCCTGTGGTTAAGGCAGCTTGGGAACCCACCAGAGCTTCATGGAGCCCATGTGCTGGGCTCCAGGCAGAGGGCTGGAAATACAGGATCTTTGCCCCCAAGCAGCTCCCATCTGGCTGCGGAGGCAGATAAAATTAGACTTCCCGGGATCAAGCCTTGAACAGAGGTGTGAACACAGCTGGTGGGAACCAATAGGCAGGGGCAAGTGTCTCTGTCCCTGAGATCACAGGAGGTTTTCAGGGAAGGAGAAACAAAGCTTACCCAGGAAGGCAGGCAGCGGTCGGCTGTGGTAGACTGTTTGCAAAAATAGCTGCAATTATTCCCCTCCCTGGATCTACGTCCACGTGCAGTGTGACTCTGAACTCCTCCCATCCAGAGACAAAGCCTATTTGCCCAGCCCTCGACTCCGGGCGGGCCCCCGATGACCAACAGAACATAGTGTCAACAACACCGGGCCAGTTGCGAGTCTCGACTTCAAGAGGCCTTGCGTGTTTCTGCTCGCTCTTGAACGCTGCCCAGCTGCCATGTCAATGAGCCCAGGCCAGCCTGCTGGACGGTGAGACGCGTGCGCCCCCATCATCCTTGGCAGCTTGTTGGTTGTTTACCAACTGCCACTATAGACACAAGAGGGAGTCCGGCTGAGAAGAGCAGCTCCTCCCAGCAGAGCTGGGCCGGGTTTGCTGATTTACATAATCATGAGATCAATGGTTACTGTTTCAAGCCACTAAGTTTTGGGGCCGATTGTTACGCAGCCACCGCTAACTGTTACATGAGTTACTTGACTTTGGACGAGTCAGTTGATCACGTAGCAACAGTTTCACCATCTGTAAAACGAAGATGACAAGCTTTGCCCTTTCCATGGAGCGGTTTTAAGAGTCACACCGGTAACTATGCAAAAATGCACTGGGCACCTGGGGGTACAAATATTAGCATTGGAAGCACAGTCTGGAAAACGGGGGGTGGGAGGTTGGCTTCGTGTATAAACCGCTACGTTCAGCGTCTTTCCCCAGAGAACGGCAGAGCTCCCTGCCGGGTTCGCTGCAAGGATGCTGAGTCCCCACGGACTCCCGTGTTGTTTCCGAGGCGTTCTGGTTGCTAAGGTGGCGGGCCGTGTGCTTTTTGATGTAAGAGACACATGGTAGAGCAGCGAGCGCCCCGGGAGCTGGAGTCGTGGAGGTGTCGGGATTCTGGCTTTATAGCCGGATTTGCAGCCACTTCCTGGATGACGCCCTTGAGCAAGACCCATCCTCTTGATAAGCTGTTTCCTCCTTTGTAGAATGGATGCCACCATCCCAACTCTGCACCCCACGTGGGGCAGGCATAACGCGAAAATGAGGCAACCCAGGTCAACATTCGGGACCTCCCCGAGTGATGACCGGATAAATGGCCTCTTGAGGTCCCAGGAAGCTCATAACGCGCCCATAAACATTTAGCTGGTGGCTCGGCAGAAACAAACTTCTTTTCCACCATGACATCCTATGGGGGCCGTGGGCTGTTGTGCATTTCTGTGCACGAACATTTATATGAACAAAAGGAAACCTACGAAGCAGTGGGGCGATGCTCCGCATGTGGGAAAAGAAGGCAGGGAGGTTTTCTGATCGTTTTGTTGGCTGACATTTTTCAGAGTTATTTACAGGGCTCGGCGAAGGCATTTAGTATGCTTACTGTTCCGTGCTGTAAATGCTTTAAATACGGAGAATAAATGAATACACAAGCATTCCGTGGTAGGGACGCAGGTGTACGCTGCGCCTCCCTCAAGTCTCCCTGTTTACTATCGCCATGGATACCGAGCGTGGATCAGACCGACTGGCAGAGAGGGCAGCGCTGTGTTACCAACACGGGGAAAGATGCTCCGCTCAGCGCCCAATGGATGCCCAGGCCACTCCATCTGCTCGCTGAGGACATGGGAGTGTCACACGCCTCCATGATGCACGTGGGACTTTGCAGGATCCACAGGGGAGTCACACAGCCTTCTTCTGCGATTAGTGAGAAGGGGCAGCAATTTGTCCTCAGCCAGTGGGCTGGTGCCAGGAACCTTGGTTCGGGAACGGTCGAATTAAATCCATTTGGTGGCAGGCGGCCCCTCCTGACTGCCAATTAACTCATGAGAGCCTGGCAGCCGGCCCCTTGCCTATTTGCCATGCAGACTTGGGAGGCGTTGGGCTCCCAGGGACCCCAAGTGAAAACCAGAGCTCCAGGCCGTCTGGGTGGAACGGGGCTGGGTGCACCAGCCCGACGGGCAGAGAATGTTTACTTGTACCCAATCAATACACCTGTCCAGAAACAAGGCCAAAGCAAACGCTCGTGGACACAACACAGGGGACGTGTGGTCTGTCTTCTGTCCACGCTGCTGTGTCAGAGTTACTAGGCTACCGAATTCAGGCTTTCTTTAACGAAAAACAAAAACAAGTTCCAAATGCTTTTAATTAAACTATGCATATCCTCTGATCAAGTAAGGAGGGCTGCAGCTAAAAATACCCCCCAGGGGCTGGGGAAGGGGATCCTCAAAGTGTGGGATGGAACAGCACGGGCTTAAGGGTGCTGGTACGGAAGGAGGAAGGAAGCCCCGACACAGGCTGTGACATGGATGAGCCTCCAAAACGTGACGCCCAGGGAAAAAGGCTATGCACACATGACCTCAGGGTGTGTGATTCCACGTCTACGAAATGTCCAGAGCAGGCAAATCTCCGGAGGCAGAAAGTAGGTTAGTGGTTGCCAGGGGCTGGGGGAGGGAGAATGGGAGAGACTGCTCACGGGGACAGGGTTTCCTTTAAGGGAGGATGAGAACGTTCTGGAGCTAGCTAGTGGTGATGTTGCACAACATTGTGAATGCACTAGTTGCCACTGATTGTGCCCTTTCAAAGGGTGACTCTTATGGTATTTGATTGCATCTCAATAAAGCGTCAAAAAAACCAAAAAGGCACATGGGTGCCCAAGCCAGATGGCCTAGGTTCCAGTCTGCTCCACCACGGATGGCTTCGAGACTTCAGGCAAGCCAGTTAGCTTATCCACGCCTTAATTCCCTCATCTGTAATGGCCCCCACCACGTGCAGGTGTGTGGGGCCTGCAGAGGAGCATGCCAGCTGCCATTACTTTTATTACTCTTATCACTAATGCTGTTGGCAGCCCGAGGCCCCTGGACCTGGGGCAGAATGAATTCCCTCCCCCTGGAGGCCCCTAAATACTTTGGAACAGCATGCACTCTGCACGCATTCATTCAACAAACCCCTAAGACTCACGTTGTTCCTCGGCTCGCTGTCACTCCTTCCCTGACCAACCCGGAGCCTCCGTAGTGCGATGGGCCTCAGATCAGGAGCGGCCCCCGCACGCCCCCCATCCCCGCGACCTCCTCGGCAGGCGGCTCTACCTGTCACTCCCCTCAAGGGCGAGGCTGCAGCAGTGGGGCAACGGGCTCCCCAGTGGCTCACCTCCTTTGCCCCCACATCTCTGCTCGCTCACACCCTGCATTTCAGCAACTCTCCTTCCACGAACAACCTCTACGCACGTGCCCGGGGCCTCTCCTCTCAACCCTTCTTTCTTCTGGTTATGTTTGTTTTCTTTATTGAGGTGAAGTCTGCATAATATAAAACTAGACACTTCACAGAGTACAGTTCAGTGGCATTTAGTGCATTCACAGAGCTGTGCAACCACCACCTCTATCTTGTTCCAGAACATTTCCATCACCCCAAAAAGAAACCCCAGACCCATTAGCAGTCACTCCCGGCTGTGGACTGAGTTGTGTCCCCTAGCTTCATCTGTTGCAGCCCAAACCCCCAGTGCGACTGAACCTGGAGATGGACCGTTATGGAGGTGATTGAGGTTAACTGAGGTCATAGGGTGGGGCGCTGATCAGTTAGGATTGGTGTCCTTATACGAAGAGGAGGGCACACAGGAGCTCTCTCTCTCCATGTACGCGTGAGGAAAGGCCACGGGAAGAGGGGAAGGCGCTGTCTACAAGCCAGGCAGAGGCCTCACCAGGAACTGAATCGGCTGGCACCTTCATCACGGACTTCCACCCTCCAGAGCTGTGAGAAATAAATGCCCGTGGTTTAAGGCCCCAGTCTGCAGTATTTTGTCACGCAGTCTGAGCCGACCAGCCCACTCCCCTTTGCTCCTCCTCCCCAGCCCCCAGCAACCTTTCACCTGCTTTCTGTTTCTATGGACCTGCCTATTCTGAACATTTCATAGAAATGGAATCACGTAACACGTGGCCTTTCGTGTCTGGCTTCTTTCACTCAGCGTAATGTTTTTGAGGTTCATCCACGTTGTAGTGTGTGCCACTGCTTCATTCCTTTTTATGGCTGAGTAATATTCCACTGTCTACATAGACCATATTTTGTGCATCCACCATTGGTTGGTGGACATTTGGGTTGTTTCTGCCTCGTGGTTACTGTGAGTAGTGCTGCTATGAACATGTGCACAGGTACCTGTTTGAACACCTGTTTTATATTCTTCTGGGATCTCTTCTTTCGTGAACCCTCAAAACCAGATTTCACGCCAGCTCTGGTCAAGGCGCCCAGCAGCATCCGTGCTGCGGAGGGGAATGGTCAAGGTGTGGTCTTAGCCGACGCTCACCCTTCTTCCTCCTGGGCACGCTCATCAGGGCTCGGCCGGGGTGCCCCCTGCCCTCACTGCAGAGGAAGCCCCACAGCCATTCCTGGAAAGCTTGACCCATCACGCCACTTCTCTGCTCAAACCCTTGACTGGCCTGACGAGTCAGAACAAAACCCAGGGGCCTTACTGTGGCCCACAGGCCTTACTGAGTCTAGCCAGGCCTCGCTGATCATAACCACCCTCACGCTCCCCCTCCCCACCATGCTACAGTCGTGACACCCTCCTTGTTGGCTCCAAACACAAGCCCATTCCTGCCTCAGGGCCTTTGCACCCGCTGCCCCTGCCTGGAATGCCTTTACCCCACGTCCACACGGCTCATCCCCTCATTTCCTTTGGGTTAAATATCTCACCTCGAGTGGCTCTCTCTGGCCATGCCATATACAGCCCACCCTCCCCTCCCCAGCACTCTGGCCCCTGCCACACGGCTTCATCCCGCCCGGCAGCTACAGGTGTGCCAGCTCCACAAGGGCAAGGACGCGCCCTTTTGCTCCCTGCTGTCACCCCGGCTCCTGGAACAGTGTCTGGCACACACAGCCTGCGTGAGCACATCTCTGCCGAATGAATGAACCTGAGCGTCTTCTGCACGTCAGACGCTGCGGATGGAGCGGTGACTAAGCCGAGACGGGGGCACAGGCTGGGGGGGGAGACAGACACAGAACAGGTCGTCACAACAGAGTGGGATCGTCTGCGGCGGGAGACATGTCATGCACTGCGGGGCAACTGAGAGCGCCGGGAACGAGGAGGGCTTTGCTGGCAGTGCAGAGAGGAGGGGCTATCTCAGCCGGGTCTTGCAGGATGAATAGGAGTTTGGCAGATGGACAAGTGAGGGAAGGGCATCCCGGGCAGGAAGAACAGCACAAGCAGAGACCCAGAGGTGTGAAAAAACTTGACATATTTTCACAGAGACGAGGAGCTAAGGGGCTGGTATTATTATTGACAATAACAATTCTTATTAATAATGCTTAACATGGATTATCTTGTCAATGCTCACTCCAGCCCTATGTGGTGGCGATAAAGACCATCTCCATTTTAAAGACGGGGAAACTGAAACTTTGAGAGGATCCATGCCATGCCTTTCCGGAAGCTTCATAACTATGTGAAGAGGGGCCAGATTGGAAGCCGGGGCTTGAGCTCCTGGCCACCACAGGCTCCTGGGGAGTGGGTGAGTGTGTGTGGGCCCTGGGCAGGGGCGGCCACCCCTTTGTCAATAGGATTTTGTTGGGACACAGCCACCCCATGGCAGAGGGAGAGCAGTGAGAGGAGAGAGGAAGAGCCACCAGAGCTGGGGGGTCACCGTCAGCCCCCGGGGACTGGGGGGGGAGGAAGGGAGGCGCCACGGGAGCCGTCGGGGGAGGAAGGGGCCCTGAGGGAGCCGACGGGCATGAGCAGGGCAGGAGGCAGAGCTGGGCAAAGTCGCGGAGGCTGCCCCGACAGGGACACCGTGGACGGAGTCTTCTCCAAGCAAAAAGCCATCCAGCTGGTTTGCCTGAGCTTCTAAGCTGGTGTTGAAACATCAGAATAATTAAAATCCAAGAGACCTTAAAGGAATGTGTGAGAAGGTCACGCTTCAACGACGTGCCTGAAGCCCATCTCGCGACGAGTGACGGCGCCAGAAAGGACAGGCTGGTTCTCCTCGCCCCATGCGACCACGTCTGTGGTTGGGTCAGCAAGATGCAGTTGGGGTCCCCGGCCTGGAGCCGAGTCCAGCGCTCCAGGGACAGGGAGCCCTTCAGCTGTGTCCTTGCTGAGGATCCCGCGGGCCAGGGCCAAGGGGTGGGCTGTGGAGGGAGCGGGCAGAGCAGGGGCTCCTGGGCATGGAGGGGAGGGCTGGCATCACCCCGAGGCTGGGGGACAGTGGCCAGTGTCCTAGAGCCAAAGGGGGCAGCTGCCAGCCCTGCCCGCTAGAGGCCAGAGGGCAGCCTGGGGACCGGCCTGTGTCAGACAGCCGGGAAGGGGGCTGCCAGCCCCCGGGCCTTCCCAGTGAACGCCTGGCAGAGCGAGACCCTTGGGGAGGGTCCTCCTGCCCCTTCTCTCCCCCGGGCTCGAGGGGGAGGCAGCCCTGCCAAGAACAGAGCACATGCTGTGTGGCTGGGCGCGGCAGGATATTTTAAGCAGCACATGGGGGAATTCTGTGTTACCCTGGAGACGGGGCGGATGCAGCTTCGATGGCCGCAGGCATCTGCGCTCAGTGAGAGGCCTGTACAGAGCCAAGGGGGCTGCCCATCATGGGAGTTAGCGTGGGAAGCTGAAAGTCACCGTGGCTGCCCCTGGGGGGGGCAGCTTTATGGGCCCCTGCAAAGGAACCCACCACTCCAGGGAACCTGGGGGTCCCTGGGCCAGCCCCTGCCCAGCACAATGGGAGTGATGGTGGGATGTTGTCTTCTCACCTCCCTTGCCATGGACACGTGCTCCTTATGATATGTGCTCCTCAGACTCTGCTGCTTGCCAGGTTCTCTTGGCCCAGGCCACTCACCTTTCTCTACAGTCACCAGACCAGCCTTCACCTTTATTAAACAGTAGCCTCCTCATTGGAGGCCACCTGAGGCACAACCAAGCTGGACCCAGCCTGGCCCAGGTCTGACGCTCATGGGTAAGGATCCAGCGAAACCTAGTGGTGGAGGAGTGGCCATGGCCCCTGGCCAGGACAGGGGGGCTCTGAAACCACACACACCTGCACTCACGTTCAGGCCCTGCACGACCAGCTGGTGACCGTCGGCTGGTCTGAAAGCTCGTTCACTCGTCCAGCAAACAGTTCTGATTGAGTGCCTCCTCCGGTAACAGGGAAGGGAACTGCAGTGGGCTGAACGGCGGCCCCCCAAAGGTATGCTCACATGTGACCCCCGGAGCTGGGGATGTGACCTTATTTGGAAAAGGAGTCTTTGCAGATGTGACTAAATTAAGCATCTTGAGACGAGATCACCCTGGGTTACCCGGGTGGGCCCTGAATCCAGTGACAAGTGTCCTTGTAGCAGACAGAAGATAAGACACAGACACACACAGGGAGGAGCAGGGTGACCACACAGACCGGAGGGATGCGGCCACAGTCCAGGGACGCCTGGGGCCCCCAGAAGGTGGACGAGGCAGGAAGGACCCTCCCCCAGAGCCTCTGGAGGGAGTGTGGACCAGCTGACACCACGATTTCTGACTCTGCCCTCCAGAACTGGGAGAGAAGACATTTCGGTTGTCTGAAGTTGCCCAGTGTGTGGTCATTTGTCATGGCCACCCCAGGACACTGATACGGTAAGTACTGTTTATTAAGAACTTTCTCGGCGCCAGGCACACTCTAAGCCCTTCACAGGAAAGACTCGCTGGACGGCCACAAAGCCCTTCTGAGCTCAGCAGGCATTCCCGCCACTGAGCCCATTCTACAGACGAAGACCCCGAGGCCTTGGGGGTCCAGTGCTGAGCACATGCCCCTACGAAGAGGGTGCCCTGGAGTGTCACCCCAGGGCGAGCGTGTGCGTGGTGCCGGGACACACGTAACACCCTTGTGCACAGAGAGCTCCCGGGGTGGGGAGGGGCATTATCAGACGATGGTGCCAACTGATGCAAAGTGGGACCTGGGCAGGTGCGGCGGGGGCAGGGATGGCCCGGGCATCCCAGGTGAGACTCACAGAGGAACAGTCTGGGCTGCTGTACTCCCCTGCTTTCTGGAAGGGACTGGAAACCTCCACTGGTTTTATTCCATAACACCCTTACTCAGACCTCAGTGATTCCAGCTACAGAACTGGCCACTCAGCCTGATGCCCGGCTCTGGCCCTCGCCTACCTCCCACCCACGTCCTGACATGCTCTGGCTGTTCCTCTCTTGTTCATGCTGTTCCCATCTGTGCTTTGGCACTCAGCTTGAAGGCTGGGTCCTCGGCGACAATGGTCCTGGGCACAGACCTGTGACGCCCGCCATCCTTCCGAGTTCACGCCATTACCAAGCTCCTCTACCCATCCCCGACACTGACCCTGCCCCAGCCTGACCCTGACATCTTGTCACTGATTGCTAAGGACTCAATGTCTGTGTCTCCCCAAATCTTGTGTTGAATACCCTCAGTGGGATGGTATTTGGAGATGGGCCTTTGGGAGGTGATGAAGGTTAGAGGAGGTCATGAGGGTGGGGCCCTCATGATGGGATTAGTGCCCTTATCAGAAGAGGAAGAGACCAGAGCTTTTTCTCTGTCTTGTGAGGACACAGTGGGACCCAGCCTCCCAGACACCCCAGCATAAATGGGGGAGTCTGCAGCTCCGTCTCATGCTGGGGCATCACCACGTGCTCCACTATTAACCTATCTGTGCCTCCCAGCAGCCCCACAAGGAAGGTCCGACTGCACCCCGATTTCACAGATGGGGAACTGGCTCATGCAGGCTCACAAGGGTCAAAGATGGAAATGGAGAGTCAGACTCAGGCCAGGTGAGTCTGGCACATGTGTCGTAACCTGCACGTCACTGACTCAATGCTGATGTCCTCTTGATGACAACACAGTACACCCAGGGACGGATGAGCCTAAGGGTTCCCTAGAAAGTGACCTGGAAGTACCAGGGTCCCTGAAATTGCGGTGTAGACACTCCACCTCCATGGTGTCTTGCGGACAGAGCAAACTTGCAATGGGACCTTTCCTCCCAGACCACACCTGCAGAGCATGGCTATTCACAGTGTGGGGCCAGGTACCGGAGGACAGGGCGGTGCAGTGGCCAGGGAGCTCCTTCAGCAGCACCTACAGCTCCCGATACCTGGGCATCAGAGGATGTTCCAGGGCCCCAGGGCAAGGAGAGGAGGAGGGCTCCTGGGGCGGACATCCATCCTCATGAGGTGGACATCCAGCCTTCCCAGGAGCCCTCCCCGAGGTGGTCATCCACCCCTTCCCAGAGTCCTCCTCTCCCTGACAAAGGTGTTGTTCCAGCCAGCCTGGGTGGGGAAGAGTTGAGCTGCCCCACACAAAGGAGACCATCTGTAAACGATTCTTGGTGCTAACTGGCCAGAGAGGGCGGCCTGGTCCCCTCTGGTGAGTCTGTGTGGGGCAGCCAGCCCGGGGTGGGGCTGCGGCCTCAGCCTGCGTCCAGGAAGGCGTGGCCGTGCTCCACCCACAGACTCTTACATCTCAAACGTTCAGAGGATGGATGATTCCAGAATACAGGCTCCATGGGGCTGGTTTTCCCGCACACAGATGGCGAGAAGGCCTGTCACTTGCTTCTTGTCAGTAACTAAAGTTGGCACATCAACGAAAAAACAAAAAATGCATTTGTTAATAAGGCTCCACAGTGCTTGTGCACGACAGAGACAATGAGCGTGCACAGTGGCCAAGGCGAGCTGAGAGCTGGCTCTCCTGGAGGAGACAAGGAAGCCCCCAGGAGGAGGTGGGCTCAGCCTCTCCACGCCACGTGCCACAAGTGTGGCACGGGAGCTAGGAGCGAGGTGCAAGGCCCCACACGATACCAGCCCCTGCTCACTTCCCTTTACAAAGTCCTGCGAGGACGGCACGGTCCCATCGGACAGGGGCCCAGAGAGGGGGACTGACCTGCCCAAGGTCACACAGCTGCCAACCGAGGAGCGAGCTGCTGCTCTAGAATCCTCCACTGGGCTGACGCTCAGAGCTGTTGGCCTGGCTCCCTTCTGCATCTTATGGCCAGACGGAGGATGAAGGACCATTGTGAGCCAACCAGAACCTGGGTCTTGGGTCTGGGGGAGTGGCCGAGTCTGAGCAGAAAGCTTGTGTCCTGGACTCCCCCCGGGGTCTCATTCCCCCCAGCCACAGAGACAGCCATATCTTTGTGCAAAATGAAGCCATGCTTTCTTAAGGGTAGAGTGAGTTTCTGCAGCTCGTTAAAGATTCCTTGGAATAATGAAGGAAGGAATTTGGTCAATAACAATGGGTGTCAGAACTCAACCCCAGAAGGAAGCACTGGGGTACCCGGGTCCCCTGCCCTAGCTCATGGAGACTGAGAGCCCATGAAGGGGACCTTCCGGACATGTCGCCCACTTGGGTTTGGAGGAAGATAAATGCAGGGAAAGTTCTAGAAGCACAGTGGCCTGCAGCCCATGGTTGAGGGCGCCACGCCAGGCCACGGGAAGTCTCGGTGGCCACGGAGGACGTTTATGCTCAGTGGCAAGAGCTGGGTCACACATCATGTGGTCGAGCAAAAGGGCTGCAAGTCTGTCCAGACACCGAAGCAGCCACGGGGGACAGCACAACCAGACCAGCACGCATTCCAGAAGCAGTTCACAGAAACGCCACAAGTTTCAAAAATGCTAAGAGACCTGGCAGATCTTTAAATCACAGAACCACCACAGCCTCCGAGGGAAGCAGGTGTAGTCTGGCGGAAATCCTGAGTGCACAGTGACCTTCGACGCGCCAACCCTGAATATACACACACGGCCCGTGTGGTCTTACAGCAGCCTGCAGAGCGCTGTTCTTATCTGCAGGCTACAGGCCAGAGGCCGGAGCCTCTGGAGGTCAGGCACCATGGCCGAGGCTGACGGAAAGAGGCGGCCTGCGTGGGGACCCAGGTGGGAGGCAGCAGCAGGCCTGCCCAGGGCCCTCCGTGGGGAAGGCCGCCTGAGGCTCAAGCCTGAAGTCCCTGGAGTCTACAAACCTGCCCTGTTTCATTCTGGTCAGGTTCAGCCCAAACTCATCCTCCTATTTCGACAAATCAAGGGGCAGATGGAAAGACGGCCACCAGGCACACCTCCCCATCTTCCTGCAATGGGCTGCTCGCGACCCCGCTGGTCCTGATCGTACAGACCAGCTCCAGACTGCGTCCAGGGATGACGGAGCCGAGGAACCAGAGGCCCAACTTGCCAGAAAACACGCTGCTCCTTGGCGGAAGTGGTAAATCACAGCAAAAGCAGTCAAGTCACCACCACACCCCCTGCAGCGATATCCAAGGTCACACAGCTGTTGGGGGGCTCCAAAGTCCATGCACTGCCCATCAGCCTGCCCAGGCCCCCCCGAGGCTCTGCTGCTGCCCCAAATGGTGATCCAGGACCAAGGAGAAATAGACCGAGGTCACTTGACTCTACTTTCCAAGGCAAGGAATGGGTCTGTGGCCTCGTGGAAGTGCTTTTGGAGCAAGGACTGAGGCAAAACAGTGTTCAGACAGCCCTCGGGATTCCGATGAGCAAGGCTGTTGAGTTTCTCCAGCTGAGGCGTTGGCGTCTCTGCCATCTTGGTTCTGACACCTGGTGATGGGACGCGCCCAACTTCCCTTGTTAGTCAACGACTTAATGCGGCAGTGTGGCCACCTCCATCAGAGGACTTGACCAACCAGAGACCGAGCCTCAGGGCACCCGGAATGTTCCTCCCCCTCCTCCCGTCCCCCCTTCCCAGAAGAAAGCGGAAGGACAGCCAGGGCCCTTTTCTCTTCCCTTGCTCATCACCGCGGGAGAAACCGCTGCCGTTAGGGGTGGGGCACACACACCGGCCTTTACCCCAGGCCCCCTTTCTCACGCGCTCTCTCAGCCTCTGAGGTCCGTCTGTGCCCACGTGGAGAGGATGTGTGTTCCATTTGGTTTTGTTTACAGATTCTAAGCTTGTAAGAGTGACGTCAGCCCGGGTCAGAGGGGTCCTAAAGAGGCTGCAATGAGCTGAACTGTGTCCCCTCAAATCCATATATCAAAGCCCTAACCCCCAGCACCTCAGAATGTGACTGTATTTGGGGAGAGGGCCTTTAAAGTGGTGATCAAGGTTAAATGGGCTCATAGGGATGGGCCCCAATCCAATCTGACTGGTGACACAGGAAATTTGGACACACAGACACCAGGGATGTAGGGGCACAGAGGAAAGACCATGTGAGGACACGGCGAGAAGGTGGCCATCACAAGCCAAGGAGAGAAGCCTCAGGAGGAACCAGCCCTGCCGATACCGTGATCTCGGACGTCCAGCCTCCAGGACTGGGAGACGTAAATGTCTGTCGTTTAAGTCCCCCAGTCTGTGGTATTTTGTTATGGCAGCCTGAGCAGACTAATACACAGGCCCACTCACCCACCCCCCCACCGGCTTTCCTGGTAAAGCCACACCGTGCCTCGAAGCTCATTTATTTATTTTTATTTTTAAGCTATTATTACAACTGTTTATTTGCATATATCATGTAGCAAGCACTTGACATACATTCCTTTATGCTTTCCGATAATCTTTTAAAGGAGCACGATTATCCTTATCTTACAGATGGAGACCCGGGAACTCAGAGACCATAACTCAATAGAATCGGGACTGGGACCCAGATCTGTGGGATTACAAAGGCTCTGATCCTCCAGCTTTACCAGTGATCCCCATTGCCTGAGAAAAGTCCCCTACAGACCCTGTGCACTGCTGGGGGGAATGTAAACTGGTGCAGCCACCATGGAAAACAGTCTGGAGGTTCCTCAAGAAATTAAAATGGAACTACCAAACAATCCAGCAATCCCACCTCTGGGTATTTATCTAAAGGAAACGAAATCGTCTTGAAGAGATATCTGCACCCCCATGTTCACTGCAGCATTACTCATAATAGTCAAGATATAGAAACAACCTAAGTGCCCGTCAATGAAAGAATGGATAGAGAAAACATGGTATATATACACACAATGAAATATTACTCAGCCATGAGAAAGAAGGAAATCCTACCATTTGCGACAACATGGATGGACCTCGAGGGCAATATGCTGTGTGAAATAAACCAGACAGAGAAAGACAAATACCGCCTGGTATCACTTATATATGAAATCTAAAAAAAAAAAAAAAAAGTCATTCTCATAGGAACAGCGAGTAGAAAAGTAGCCGCCAGGGGCTGGGGTGGGGGAGGTAGGGAGAAGTTGGTAAAAAGATACAAACTGTCACTTGTGAGAGGAACAAGGTCTGAGCGTCTGAGGTGTAACATGGTGACTGTAGTCGATAACACTGTACTGTATAACTGAAATTTCCTGAGGGAGCAGAACTTAAATGTTCTCAGCACACACACAAAAGTAAATATGGGAGGTGATGGATGTGTGAATGAACTCAATGGGGGGGAGTCCTTTCACAGCGTACACGTGTATCAAATCGTCACCTTGTACACTTTAAATATCCTACAATTTTATTTGTCAATGAAAAAAAAAAAACCCTTTCGTTCAGCCCTAGACAAACTGTACCCGGAATGTCTTTTTCACTTTGAGTCGCCATATTTTATGAAGGACCAGCTAGAATGTGTGAAAGAGACGAAGATCTCTTTCAATCTTGTGATAAAGGTCTGGAAACCCTTCCAGGTGAGGTGCTACTGGAGGAGAGAGGGATATTTAGGTCAGAAAATAAAAAGGTGAGAAAGAATTATACCAACATGTTAATGTGTTTCTTAATAGGATAACAGGTGATTTTTATTTTCTTTTTTATATTTTCTAAGTTTTCTATGACAAACGCATTATTTTTGTAATAAGAAAAAATACCTTAATAAATCAAAGCTAAGAGAAAAACTTGGTAGCCTGTTCTGTGAAATATGGGTTAAATATTTTGCTTCTGACCTCAGAAGGGAGTTTGGGCCCAGTGTGTGAAAATGATCAGGAGGCACATTTGGGCTCAATATAAACGGAATTGGCTGACGTGTGAGGTGGGCAGCCAGCGTCAAGTCACAGTCCGGGGTCAGGCTAGACCAGGTCACTTCTGAGATCTCCTCGACTGTTATTCCATACCCTGGGTTGAAGCCCATTTGGTTCCTTGCGTCTGTTCTCAATTGGTTAAGGATACCGAGAGGAAGGGCTCCCCAAATCTCCCCAAAACAGCCGGCTGTCACGTCACAGCTTCTCTTATCAGGGCATTGCTGCTGTGTCTCAGGGAATGAGCCAGAATCCCGGGATTTGGTGGCAAACAGGGGCAGAGAGAACCCCAGCTTGGCCCCATTGCTAGATGGAGACCCTGCACAATCACATGACCAGCCAGACTGGGGGCTCCCTGAGGGTGGGATTTTTGCATCCCCAGCACTGAGAAGAGTGTCTGGCACACAGTAGGTGCTCAGGGAATACCTGTCGAATGAAAGAATGACTGAGCGGGCTTCTCTGAACCTCCACCTCACATTTGTATGAATGAAAACTCCAAAATCCAACTGCACTGGGGTGTTGTGATGACCCATCAGAAAGAGCCCCACCTGGGGACGGGACCATAGTAGGTGCTCAATAAATGCTGAGCATGTTCATGTGTCCTGCGCTCTGCTCTGTGTTGCTGCGGCCTGAGGTTCCCCCACGCTGGGACCACACACACTCTGCCTCCAGTTCCCGAAGCTTGGCAGGCTTTTCCGGGTCTCACGTCCCGCAGTCGTAAACGGGGAGTACCAGGAGCACCCCCGTCCCCTGGGGCGATGGCGTCACAGACCCTGGGATTGAGGTCCTCCTTCTCCTCCCCCTCACCCCCTGCCCGGTTTGATAGGCTTGGGCAACAGCATCAGCCGGCCCAAGTTATTTTTAGCCACGTGATTACCCGGGGTCTTTTGTCACTGCAACAGTTTAATTGGGAGCTGCAGCACTCCCACAGCAGAGCTGCTGGAGGGGACGTCAGCTGGCACATCCCGGCAGTAGCAGATGGAGGGAGCTTGTCCCCAGAGCCTGCCCCTTCCCCGGGGGTGCTCCAGGCAGTCAGAGCCAGGCTGGCCCCATCAGGCAGAAAGGGGAGAGCCAAGCTCCTCCACTGAGGGGAGGCCCGTGAGGCCCTTGAGGACCCCAGGGCCGGAGGCGCTCACATGTGTCAGCCATGGAGACAACAGCCGAAGACTGTTTTAATGGGTAGTAAGGTGGAGAAGATGAAGTTTATATGTGTTATCCCTTGCTTATCTATTCGTCCATCCATCCCTCCATCCCTCCATCCATCCATCCATCCCTCCATCCATCCATCCACCCACCTATCCATCCATCCGTCCATTCATCCATCCATCCATCCCTCCATCCCTCCATCTCCCATCCTTCCATCCCTCCATCTCCCATCCCTCCATGCCTCCATCCATCCACCTACACCCACCCATCCATCCACCTATTCACCCACCCATACATCCATCCACCCACCCATCCATCCATCCATCCATCCATCCATCCATCCATCCATCTCCCATCCTTCCATCCCTCTATCCTGCCATCCCTCCATCCATCCACCTATTAACCCATTCATCCATCCATCCATCCATCCAACCATCCAAGCATCCATCTATCCATCCATCCCTCCATCCCTCCATCCCCCATCCCTCCATCCCTCCATCCATCCACCTATCCATCCATCCATCCATCCATCCACCCATCCATCCATCCAAATATCCACCCATCCATTCAAATATCCACCCATCCACGCATCCATCTAACCAAACATGCATTCATTCATCCCCTACATTCATCCATTGTTCATTGTGCACCTACCAGGTACCTTCTTCCACCTTCAGACTCACTCAACTTCCTAGAGGTGTTGTCAACCATCCATCCATCCCATCATCCCATCTATCCCATCCATCCATCCACCCGCCCACCCACCCACCCATCTATCCATCTCATAAATTCATCTGTTGTTCACTGAGCACCTACCAGGCGCTTTCTCCTACCTTTAAACCCATTCACTTTCTAAGAGATGGTGCCTACTCATTGCTCCCAGCTGCCAGGGTACTCTCGGTGCCCTCTTCACCCCCTTGTCTGGTCTCCTGCCAGGTTTCTGACCTCCTCTCCATCCCACCTTTCATCATAAGTTAAGTGGCTTGTGCTCACCCTCTCAGAGAAGGAAAGAAGCTAACAGGACACCTACTGTGTGCTGGGCACGGCTGCTGCTGTTTTCTCATTAAGTGGTTATCAAAGTCCCTAGGAACCCCCTTGCATTTCCCAGGAGACAACCAGCAAGGCGTAGAACAAAGACCGAACCCACGTTGGACTCTGGATCCAGGATTCACCCTGTTCCCCCTGGCGGCCCCACAGGAAGCGGCCCTCATGGTGGACGACTCTGAAAAGCCTCAAGGACACACTCAGTGTCCAAAGTTCCAGATTCCCACCTGGTTCCCACTCTGTCCCAGCTGAGGGACTGGACCCCTCTAAGTCTCCATTTCCTCCTCTGTAAGAGGCGATAGTGACACCCATCTTATAGGATCCAACGTTACCTGCTGTTCCCTCAGCTGTCTATCTGGGCAGCTGCCACTGCCCTGTCCCTGGGCCACACCCTCTGTGGCCTCGTGGGCTAGGGAAGCAGACAGCATGCAGTCCTCTCTGTAGCAGAGCCCTTCCTCTCTTCTTCTGGCGATCTCCTACACATCCTTCAAAACCCAGGTCGAGCGTCACCCCTCTGGGAGGTCATGGCTGTCCAAGGCCTATTCTCTCCTGGTTTCCACAGTCTGGCCTTGAGCCCACAGGGCCGAGGGAGAAGGCCAAGGGGTCCCCACCCCTCAAGCCACTGCACAAACTGGATGGAAGCTTGGATGCTTTTTCTAAGAGAGGAACATTGTTTCTCTGCCCAGGTCCAGGCCCATTCCTGGCAGATTTCTTTTACTAGGACCCACCTGAGACCAAATACTAAGGGGGCCTGGGATCCCAGTTTCAGAACTCAGACTCCATTCCAGGCCACCAGCTGGCCCTGTCATCCCATATTCCAGCACTCCCAGCGTGACAGAGAGGCGGCCTGGGCCGGGGAGCGAATGTCAGCACTAATCTGCTTCGGCTCCAAAGGATGCAAACTTGGAGCAGTCCAGCCACGGCCACCCCGCTGGGCAGCACTGCTCACTGGCCGCCAGAGATGAGGAGCGAAGGGGAGAACGCCGGGCTCCCGGCCGCTCCCTGTGCCCGGCGGGAGGACGGCCCGTGCATTCTGAAGTCCCCTGCTCAGGTGTGACCAGCACTGATAAGAGAAATGAAGAGAAGGTCTGCCATGAACTGAAAGGGGGAAATGAGCACCTCTGATGACCTGCATGTGTCTTATAAGCCCGGGTCTCAGCCTGGAGTCCTTGGACTTCCGGCACCTGTGATTCTCCCGAAGCTTCAGGCACATTTTGCCTGAACGTGCACACGTGGCTGGAGAGCTGATCGGATCTGAAAAGGAATCAGAACCAAGAAAGGGAGGAGCCCCTGAGAACTACCGTGCACCAGCCGGGGGCTGCAGCGTGCAGACTCTCGGAGCAAACGGGCACAGCACCAGGCCAGGGAAATGAGCATGGGGAGACGGAACTGCAGGGTGCTGGTGGCGCTGCTGTGGACCGCACGCCCTCCTCGTTCATAGGTTGGAACCCCAGTCCCCAGTGCAACGGTAATTGGAGGTGGGGCCTTTGGGAGGTAATTAGGTCATGAAATTAGACATGAAAGAGCTTCCTCTCTCTCTTTGCCATGTGAAGGGCACAGAGAGAAGGGGGCCATCTGCAAACCAGGAAGCGGGGTCTCACCAGGAAGCACATTAGCTGGCACCTTGATCTCGGGCATCCAGTCTCCAGAACCATGAGAATAAATGGCTACTGTTTAAGCTGCCTGGTCTATGGTGCTTTGTTATAGCAGCCCGAGCTGACTAATACCGAGGAGATGCGACTAATAGATAGCACTTCACTCATCAAACGTTTACCCTGGGATAAGCAGGCAGCTATGACATAGGCAGAGGGCAGGAGGGTCCCCACAAGGCATTCGGCAGCCTGTCCCGCAGGAGAGGGCAGGGAGAGCCCTGGAGAAGACGCTCAGTCTCCTCACCTTCTCCGCCCTCCGCCAGGCGGAAACTCAGATCCTGGTCAACTCCGCCCAGCTCCCACATTCCTCCAGCCACCAAATCCTGCGAATTTTGGCTCCCGAGAACATCTTTCTCCACCAAATCTCTTCCCTCCTTTCCAACAGGACTACAGCAACGTTCCCAGACACTCTCCGTGGCTCCTGAGGCCCATGAGCTTTGCTCCATCTTGCCACTAGTCATCTTCCTAAAATGCCCATCTGACTGCACTCCACCCCCCCATCTGCTGGGAGGGTCTTTGCTGAGCCCCCAGCCCCCAGCGCCTGCACCAGCCCCGCTGAGCATCTGCCAACGCGCTGCCGCAGGGCTCCTGCTCCCCCGGGAGGGAGAAGAGCCCGGAGGAACCGAGAGGCAGGACCCAGGGCCAGCCTTGGTCATGCAGCTGGCAAGGACCCACCCTCCCAAGCCACTTGGGGCCTGGGGCCCAGTGGGGGTCTCTGCCATCCCCTGGGAAGGCCCTGCCCCTGTGGGCACCCATGTGGAGCCTGGAAATCAGAGCCGAGGGCATCCTTTCTAGGACTGCAAGCAGAGGCCCGCTACATATGTTTGTGCAGGGAGCTTTCAGTAACACCGGGGCCCCACGCCTGGGAAACCTGCTGGGTCGGATCACTCCTCCGCCTCTGAGCCCCGCTTCTGTGCTCTGCTCTGTGAGCCTGGGGCTGGCACAGGTCACACTACACTCCCCAGACCTCTCATGAGGTCCCTGCTACGCTCTGCCAATGAGAGCCACACAGAGAGGGGACGGGAAGGCGGGAGGAGGGGAGATGAAGCTTCCTCCCATCTTCCTGCTCCTCTCCGTGTCCCTCCGGCCGCAGCAGACAGGGCTCCAGCCCCTTGCATCTTTCAGCAAGCCCTGCGCCCACCTGGTTGTGCCCCTGCAGTGGTAGCCACGGTGGAGTTGCCATGGCTGGGGGGCTGAAATGCCAGCCCCCAGTGTTCCTTCATGCACTGGGACATGCCCCCAGGCTGGCCAAATGTCCCTCAGAGGGCCAAATGTCCAGGGCTGTTGGAGCACCAGCTGGGCCACACCATCCTCAGAGTTCCTCCTGGCTGCACCCCCTGCGGCGCCCTCCAGGGCTCCAAGAACTGCCCGTGCCCCCAGACAAGGCTTGGTTCCGGGTAACCTGCTTCCCTTTGCCCCCAACCCAAGCAGTGGTAGCTACTTTCTGCTGTCCCGAATCTTGGGGTACCGCAGGGTCCTCGGTGAGAAAGCAGGCGTATGAAGGGATGACAGCTAGACCCTGACACCAGAACTCTGACCCCCGATCTGCAGCAACCAGCCCAGGAGGCCAAACAGAAACCTCTGTACACTCAGTCCCACGTGTCCGGGACTTAACTGGTCATTAACTTCCCTAGTTTATGCCTTGTTTCCAACCCTGGACAAACCGAGAGCCAAACTTGCCCCCCTGCCCAGTCACCCGGGACCCCCTGCTCCTGGTGAGCCGCCCCCAGCTCCAAGGGCTCACGAGGGCATTCTGAGACACAGCCAAGAGGCTGCGAGATCACCCGGCAGGTGGGGCAGTCGGGAGTGCGTGTGCGTGTACACACACACACGTGCGTGCACTCAAGCACGCACACAATGTGTGTACACACACGCACCAGCACACATAAATACCCACACATTCACACTCACATGTGCACACACATGCACACTCAAGCACCCACATACACTCATGCACACTGCACATCCACCCACACACCCACATGCACTCAAGCATGTGCACACATATGCGCACACACGCACACTTGTACATACACGTGCACACACATGCACATTCGCACATGCACACATGCACACATACACTGTCATCCCTGCGGCTCAGCTTCGAGTGGGGGTCTGGGGAGCTGGAGAGAGGGCCAGGGCAGCCCCCACACAGCCATTTCCCACACAAGCCTGACAGCCGACCGACAGCGACAGGTCTAAACGCTGCCCTGGAAGCCGGCTCCCAAATCCCCAGGTGGGTCTGTGAGCTGATCCCCGGTGACCCAGCTGGCCCGCCAGGGCTGTGACGAGGAAGCCCCGGCTCCTGCAGCTCCCGGCCCTGGAGGATGAAGACCCTGAGACAATGGGGAAGCCCGGCTGGGAAAGGACTTTTCTATCCAAAGAAAAAAAGACCACATAGCTGACAATCCTCCACGGCCCCGTCCCCGGCCTCCCTGGCAGTGGCAGGGCTCAGAGGCCAGGTCTCAAGAGTGGCACTAACCTTGGAGCCATGGCCACTCATCCTCACAGGCTGCCTGCCTCCTTCCCTCGGCACAGGCTCTGCTGCTGGCTTCTACTTCAGGATGGCACGTGCCCACCTGGCTCTAAGTGACCCACCTCCATGAACCCAAGCAGGACGCCGCAGGGTGTCCTGATGAGCACTGTCCCTAGTGACCTGTGGGGAGCACGAGCTCCCCTTCCAGCCTGGGCCAGGCACGGGGATACACAGTTGGTGGGCCACGGGGGAGAGGGACAGAGCACGGAGTGCAGAGGGTGGAAGGGAGGGGTTCAGAGGGAGCAGGCAGGCACACCTGGCCCACCAGGGGCGTTGGCAGAGGTTTGGGAGAGCTCCAGGCTGAGACTGGAGGGGTGAGAAAGGGGCGGCCGGACATCAGGGCGGTGGGATGGGACCAAGGGCAAAGGCACAGAGGCGTGGGGTGAACATACACGTCTGGGGACACAGAAGAATCACAAAAGGCCAACTGAGGGGTGCTAATGCCCGAGGTGGGTGACAAGCTGGGGAGAAGCGAGCAGGGGCCAGATCCAGAGGATTTGCCTCTCCTGGGGTGACCCTGAGAGCAAGGGGGAGACACTGGGGCTGTAAGCAGGGGCATGGCAGAGAGAAGGGTCCCAGGCCTTGAGACCCAGCTTGGGGCCCAGCCCACTGCACCACACTGCCCGGGAGGCTCTTCCCGATACCAGGAATTCCCAGCTGCTCCCAGGATGCCCGGCAGCCACACAGCCATGCTCAGAGCTGCGATGGAACAGCCCAACCGTGGTGGCTCTCCCCAGACACACGTGTCCACTGTGCTTCCTCAAGCTGCTGGGGAAGCAAGTCCCCGCGATGGAATCTTGGAGCATGAGGTCCTTTTGGTGAGCACGAACTCACCAAGAACAAACATCCGTTCACCAGAAGAGGTGGTTGCTCCCTTCCTGGCCCCACAGCCATGGGCGGACACCAGCTAGTCTTTGGTGCTGCCTGGAGGGACCGCTGGTAGGGGGGTGGGAAGAGACAGCCTAGAATCAGGGAGTGCTAGTGCTCAAAGGGGGCCTCATGGGAATCTGACCCCTGAGTCCCTAATCTTCTCAGACCTGACAGACCATCTTTAAAAAAAAATTTTGTAGGTGCTGGCCCCGTGGTGTAGGGGTTAAGTTCACACGCTATACTGCGGCGGCCCAGGGTTCACAGGTTCGGATCCCAGCGCGGACCAAGGCACCTCTTGTCAAGCTATGCTGTGGCGGCATCCCATATAAAGTAGAGGAGGATGGGCACGGATGTTAGCCCAGAGCCAGTCTTCCTCAGCAAAAGGAGGAGGATTGGCAGATGTTAGCTCAGGGCTGATCTTCCTCACACACACACACAAAATATATATATTTTGTAATGTCACCCCTATAGTCTCCTGAAATGAAATTCATAGATAAGATAGCTTTCCTGTGTACTTAATCCCAATATAATACCTTCTAACTGCAAGACGCAGGCAAACTAGAAGAAGGAAGTAGTTCACAATAAAATTATCGGCATTCCAATATGCAGTGCTTATACCTATATATAGAGTCACCGTGAATGTGAAAGCCATACATGCAGAATAAGCAGGGGACTCCTGTCCCACCAGCCCTGCTGCTGTCAGCACTAAAGTGGAGAAAAACTCTCCGTGAAGTTCCAAATTAAAACCTGGCATAGGAGAGTTCTGCTCTTAGCACGGTGGTATAAAGCTGCTACAGAACGACCCTCCCACTGATAGCAATCATAATACTCTGCACAGTAACAACACCACCAAAATCCTCCCACAACAATGACCCGAGGATTCTGAAGAATGAAGAAGAGAGATTGGCAAAGGGGTGAGCTGCTATTTTGTGGGGCCTTGCCCTGAGGGCATGCCGCAGACACAACTCAGTGCAGCACAGTGGGCAAAGTCCCAGTAGAAAGCCACCCGTCTTTCTGGCCGGAGGAAGAAAGCCAGAGGAAGGAAGTCACTAATGCTGGGTCTACATCTGGAAAAGTTTCAGGCTGACCTTGGCTCCTGTGTGTGTGTGACAGACTCAAATAAGTGCAGCAGAAGATTAAATGATTGAACGAAGACATGAACCACTGAAGGTGAGGTGCAGCTTCCAGTTTGAATCTAACCAGAGTAACTGTCAGCTGAAACCAAACACAAACATTCCTCAGAGGAATATAACAGAACCCAGAGTCTACACACTCACGATGTCGATCAAATAATCCAAAATTGCCAGGAAACTAGGACGCACTCTCAAGAGAAACAACAGTCAACAGATACCAAGCTTGAGATGACGCAGAGGCTGGAATTAGCAGACAATGGCTTTAATGCTGTTGTTATAACCATTTCAATGAGGCAAGGGAGATGTGGTTGGCATTTTCATAAAAAAGAACTAAAAGGAAATTTTAGAACTGAAAAATATGGTATCTAAAAGAAGAAATTCAGTGGATAGCCTTAATATTAGAATGGAGATGACAGAGAAAAGACTCAGTGAACTTGAAGTCAGATCAACAGAATTTACTCCATCTGAAGAATAGAGGAAAAAAAAGATTAAAAAAAATTATGAGAGTATCAGGGTCGCAAAGGACAGTATAAAAAGGTATAAGAATTGAGTAATCAGAGTCCCAGAGAATGAGCAGAAAAAATATTTTAAGAAATAATGCTTGTAAACTTCCCAAATTTGATGGGGAAAAAAAAAAAGATGTACAGATTCAGGAACGTCAGCAACGGGTTCTAGTTCCTGGAAAGATGGTGCAAGAACCCTACACTGTGTCTCCCCCAACGAATGCAGTCATAGAACCTGGGAAGATGCAGGAGCAATTATCTGAGGGCTAAACACTAAACAGCAGCAAGCAGATTGGGGAAGAAAACCAGATTTCAGCACACCACTAGACAAGCTGTGAGCCTCCCGTTTATTTCTCTTCGGGTATAACCTGGCTGGGACTCAAGGTAGCCTGAAGACCACAAGTGCACCAAGTGCAGATAAAAAGAGCTTCAAGAAGAGCCTTTGTCTTTTGACCCCAGGAGAAGGAAAAGGGAATCCTAATGTTCAGAGAGTATGCGGGAATCCTCTCTTCTGTTCTTTATTGCATTTCTCCCACCTATGGCTGCAGGAAATCCCACAGTGTCACAGTGGCAGTGGACACTGGGTGGGCACCTGAAACTTGGAAGGAGAGGAAGGTTCTCGTTGGCCAAAGGAGCTGTGGTTCCAAGAATGTGGGGTGAATCCCCATTGCTTTCTTTCTCTCTTGTTCTCCTGCCACTTGGCCACAGATGAAGACACTTTTGCAGTAAGTTCCTGGCAAGGCAGGGAAATTAAGGTCCCAGTGTTTTTTTTCTGGAGGATTGCAACAGGGGGGCCCAGAGAACCGGAAAGTGTCAGGAGACTGTGGCGAGGAGGGAGCAGGGGAGTGACCACATAAGGTGGCAAATGCACTTCTGGGCTCAACTCCAAGTTGTATGTGTGTGGATATGACCTTAGACACATGCCAATGATACTGAGAATGGGACTGAGATAAACTACCACCCATCTCCAGGACTGGGCACTGCTGCTGCGTATGTGGGGCAGATCTGAACAGCAAGCAAAGGCTTTGAAAACTAAAGTGACCTTGGCACTACAACCCATGAAAGGTAATTTGGATCTTGGGGCCTGATTCCAAACAAGTAATCACCTTGACCAACCTTTTCCATAGGATTTAAAGAAGACCCAGAGTATCGTAACAAAATATTCAAAATGTCCAGTTTAGCTGAACTTCCTTGGCATACAGAGAACTAAAAATATGCCAGCTGTCAAGGGAAACAATAGAAATAAAAGGATTTACTGGATGGGCTCAAAACCAGAATAAGACAGAGGAAAGAATCAGTGAGCTTGAACCTGAAGATAGGTCAATAGAAATTACCCATCTGACTGACAGAGAGAATCACATCAACTTACAGATGCAAGAAGCTGAGTGCACCCCAACTGGATTAACTCGAGAAATCCATGCCAATGGAGGCATCACAATCCCTGACTTCAAAACATACTACAAAGCAATAGTAATTAAAACAGCATGGTACTGGTACAAAAACAGACACACAGATCAATGGAACAGAATTGAAAGCCCAGAAATAAAACCTCATATCTACGGGCAGCTAATCTTTGACAAAGGAGCTAAGGACATACAGTGGAGAAAGGAAAGCCTCTTCAATAAACGGTGCTGGGAAAACTGGACAGCCACTTGCAAAAGAATGAAAGTAGACCATCTTCTTTCGCCATACACAAAAATTAACTCAAAATGGATCAAAGACCTGAAGGTGAAACCTGAAACTATAAAACTCCTGGAGGAAAATATAGGCAGTACACTTCTCGTCATCAGTGATAAAGGGATCTTTTTGAATTCCACGTCTACTCAGACAAGGGAAACAAAAGAAAAAATAAACACAAGTGAGACTTCATCAGATTAAAGAGCATCTACAAGGCAAATGAAACCAGGAACAAAATGAATAGGGAACCCATCAGCTGGGAAAAAATATTTGCAAACCATATATATGACAAAGGATTAATCCAAATAACATATAAAGAACTCACACAATTGAATAACAAAAAAACAAACAACCCCATCAAAAAATGGGCAGAGGAAATGAATAGACACTTCTAAAAGAAGATACACATATGGCCAATAGGCACATGAAAAGATGCTCAACATCACTAATCATCAGGGAAATGCAAATCAAAACCACACTAAGATATCATCTTACACCCGTTAGAATGGCTATAATCACCAAGACAAAAAGCAACGAATGCTGGAGAGGCTGTGGAGAAATGGGAACCCTAATCTACAGCTGGTGGGAATGCAAACTGGTGCAGCCTCTATGGAAAACAGTATGGAGATTCCTCAAAAAATTAAAAATAGAAATACCTTATGATCCAGCTATCCCACTACTGGGTATCTACCCAACGAACCTGAAATCAACAATCCAAAGAGGCTTACACACCCCTAGGTTCATCACAGCATTATTCACTATAGCCAAGACATGGAAGCAACCCAAGTGTCCCTCGACTGATGACTGGATAAAGAAGATGTGGTATATATATATACCATGGAATACTACTCAGCCATAAAAAAAGACAAAATCGTCCCATTTGCAACAACATGGATGGACCTGGAGGGTACTATGCTAAGTGAAATAAGCCAGAAAGAGAAAGACAAAAACACCATATGATTTCACTCATATGTGGAAGATAAACCAACACACGGACAGATAGAACTGTTTGGTGGTTACCAGGGGCCAGGGGGTGGGGGGTGGGCACAAGGGGTGGAGGGATGCACTTATATGGTGACTGATAAACAATAATGTACAACAAAAACTTCACACACACAAAAAAATGCAAAGACCAACGAGAAAAGTTAAGATGGGAAAATTGGACTTAATTGTTTCTAGAGTAACATATGAAAACCACACACACACACACAAAAGAAATCCATGCCAAGATACACTGTACTCAAACGGCTGAAAACAAAAAACGAAGAAAATATCTGAGAAACAGCTAGAGAAAAATGACTCATTTCATATAGAAGAACAACCACTTGAATGACTGCAGATTCCTCATCAGGAACCATGGAGGTCAGAAGGAAGTGGAATAATGTTTTAAAAGAGTTTTAACCCAGAATTCTATATCCAATGAAAATACCCTTTAGGAGTAAAGGTTAAATCAAGACATTCTCAGATGAAGAAAAACCAAGAGAATTTGTCACCAGCAAACCAACTCTAAAAGAAATGCTAAAGGAATTCTTCCAATGGAATGGAAATGATACCAGAGAGAAACTGAAAATCACGAATAAAGGAAGTGCAACAAAAATGATAAATATCTATGTACTAGAATATTCTTCACCTCTTACACTCTTTCAGACTTTTATGATGGTTAAAAGTAAAAATTATTACATTGTATGATGGGGGTCTTCAACATAATGCAGATTTAATACAAAGGACAAATATAAATGGAGGAGAATAAAGGGACCTATATAGTAGTAAGGTTTTTACATTCCACTTGTAGTGGTAAAATATTAACTTTACATAAACTTTGAAAAGTAAAGTATATATATTGCAATCTGAGAGCCACCACACATGCACAAAAAGCTATACAAATAAAGTAAAACTTCAATAAGTAAATTAAAATGGAAAAATAAAATATTCAAATAATCAAAAAAATCAGGAAAGAAAAAAGAGAAGAATAAAGCACAGAGAGAACAAAAACAAGAAATAAAATGGTAGGTGTAAATACAAACACATTAATAATTATATTAAATTGAAATAGTCCAAACACATCCAATAAAAGAGATCATCAGAATGGATTTTGTGAAAACACCCAATGATACGCAGTCTCCAAGAATCAGTGTTCTAGATAACGACTCAGGCAGGTTAAAAGTAGAAGGAAGGAAAAGATTTATCATGCAAACACTAATTGCCAGAGATAAACAAGAACGTCAAATAATGATAAAAAGATCAACTCACTCGGAAGACATAACAGTCCTAAATGTGTAGGCACCTAACACTAGAACTCCAAAATACATGAAGCAAAATCTGATAGAACTGAAAGGAAGAAATGGGCAAGTACACAACTATACTGGAAAACGTCAGCATTCCTCTCCTCAACAGTCGATAGAACCGGTAGAGCGCAAGTCAACAAAGCTATAAACACTTCCAAAACAGACCATCCAAAGGAGCCATGACATTTATAGAACATTCCACCCAACAAGAGAATACACACTCCTTTCAATGCATACAGAATATTCACCAAGATGGACCATATACTGAGTCATAAAACTAGAAAAAGAGCAAAATAAATTCAAAGCATATAGAAGGAAGAAAATAATAAAAACAAGAAGAGAAGTCAATGAACTAGAAAAACTGAAAAAGAATAGAGAAGAATCAATGAAACTAAAAACTAGTTCTATGAAAAAATCAACAAAATTGATAAAATTTTAACCAAATAGGCAAAGAAAGAAAGAGAGAAGATACAAATTACCAATACCAGTAATGGAAGTGGTGATATCACTACAGAACAGACAGTAGAAAGATAATGAGGGACTCCATGAACAACTCTACTCAGATAAATTTGACCATTTAAAATGGGCTAATTCTTTGAAAGCCACCAACTGCCCAAACTCACCCCAGAAGAAATAGATAACCTAAATTGTCTTATGTCTATTAAAGACATTGAATTAGTAGTTTAAAAAACATCTGAAAAAGCCATCTTCAGACTCAAATGGTTTCACTGGTGAATTTTGCCAATCATTTCAAGAAGAAACAACACCAATTCTATATAATTCTTCCCAGAAAAGAAAACTGGAGGGAACACTTCTAAAATGAATTTATGAGGACAGCATTACCCTGACATCCAAACCAGACAAAGACAGCATGAAAAAACTGGACCAATATCCCCCATGACGTCCCCAACAAAATATCAGGAAATCGAACCCAGCAACATATAACAAGAATAACACAGCATGACCAGGTGAATGTTACACCAGGAATGCAAGGCTGGTTCAATACTTGAAAAGTCAATCGACATAAACCACCGTATAAACAAACCAAAGAAACACACATCATCATATCAACTGATGGAGAAAAGGCAAATTTGATGCATCCACAAGGAGCAGGGTGTGCCATGCTGCAGGCCCCAGGGTGAGTACCAGCAAAGCCGGGCCTGGGACCCAGGTCCCTGTTCCCACAGTATGGCCCCAAGTGGCTTGGGGAAGGCGGAGGCAGGACGAGGTGGAAAGGAGGCTTTCTGGCTCCCCACAGCCTCTGCTGTTACTTGAGTGGCACGGTCCAAGGAAGGTTAGGGGAGGCGCCTCGCTGGCGGGAGACGGGGAGACAAAGACAAGAAAAGTCCAGGGGCCCGAGGTGGCAGTGAGCACCTCAGAGACACAGCCCATTCCCAGGAAACACTGATGAATTCAGGGACCCCCAAGCTTCTTCAAACAGTTAGATTTAAGATGGTCCGGGACACAGAGAGACATTGATTACAGGGGTTCTGGGTCCCCAAGAAGATACTCATAACAGCAATAATAATAACAACAACAATTACTATTATGCAATAATAAAGAGACAATAATAAGCAAAATACCTGAAGTACTCTGAAATGTCCCCCACAATTCCCGTGTGTGTGAAAACCCTGTGTATAATTATTTGAGCTCAGAATGGAATTCCATGTTACATGTAACAGACAATAAATAATCACAAAGGGTAGTTAGTTCATTAAATAGTATCTAATAGCAGTAATAACGCTGTTCCTGCCTACACCGTGCCAGGGATCCTGCTTTTACATTTTCTGAATCAGCTGATCCTACTAACCGAATGGGGCCAGATCTATCGTCCTCCCGATAATACATAAGAGGAAACGGAGGCACAGAGCGGCTGCGGCACTGGCCCCCGTAACATTGTGCGGCCAGGAGGGGTGAGGCTGGGGTCTGAATGCCAGCTCTGGGGCTTGCCCACCTCGCCCCACGATGCCCGTCTAAGATGAAAACCTGACAACCAAGATGCTGTGTGTGGCGCAGCCGTGACTGTGCCCGCTGCCCGGAGACCACGGAGGGTCCAGAATAAACGGGGAGTCCACGTGCAGCCTTCTGAACGGGATGTCCTGCCTCCCACAGGCTTCCTGGAGGATAAGCCTGTGCAGAAGGGCCACCCCTCTGTCCCTCTCCCCCCGAGCCCCATGTCCCGTCACTGCGCCGTGACTGTCCATCCCTGTTGGCCTCCTGGACACACCGAGAGCCCCGAGGCCGGGCTGGTGGCTGTTCTGGTGTGTCCCCAGGCCTGGCCTGGCCCTGCAGAGGCCACGACCTGACTTCAGGCCTTTGCTTAGGGGCCAAGCGGGCTCTGCGCAGAATATTAACATTGAGAATGTGTTCCCTGCTGGGTTTCCTAGGGGAGGGACGTCCGATACTCTGGGGGAGGTTCTCCCCCAAGGCCCCTCGTTGGAGACGGGATTCAAGATCCTGGCCCATGTGCCCCTCTCCTTGGCTTCTGTGCCCAGCGGCTGCCATCTAGTGGCCGAGACGGGGAACACAGGGCTAGAGCCGCTTCCTGCAAGGGCTTCCTGACGGCTCTGGGGGGCGTGCAGGTGGCGCTGACGAGGCACAGCTTTTGCACGGTGCTCTGATTCTTGGTAACCGGAGGAGGTTATTTCCACATTACCTGACGGCTTTTGGTTATCCACGTTTTGGATAAGCAGACCCCCATCCCGCGCCGGTGCACGAAGACAAAGCTCTGACGTAGCCAGCTGGGGGGTGTCCTTCTGTCCCCGGCTGACTCAGCGGGGCCACGGGTCTGTGCGATCTTGGGGAAGTGCCCTAACCTCTCTGAGCTCGGTTCTTCCGGAAGCCAGTTCAGGGAGGGGGGCTGAGAATCTTCTGGACCTGAGGCTGCACATCTTCCTTCCCTCAAGGCAGTGAGACGGGGTGTGAGGTGTGCAGGGAGCCCAAAAGGGACTTCACGCGTACGGGGTGGGAGCGGGGTTAGGGAAGGCTCTGGGAAGAGGCGGCTGTGAACCGCAGACTGAAGGGCGAGCAGAGTCAGCCAGGAGGGGGAAGCTGACAAGGCTGGTCTCCCTGGGCCGTCCTGGGTCCACTCGTGTCCCCCTCCCATTCCAGAGAAGATGCTAAACCTCCAGAATGCAGTGTCTCCTCAGCACCCATGAGTCACCAGGACCCTGTCAACATGCAGGTCCTCCTTCAGGGGGTCCCGGGGGGCCTGGGACTCTGCATTCCTAACAGGCGCCCAGGCTGCAGTGCCCGTGCTGCTGGTCCGTGGCCCACACTCTGAGTAGCAAGACCTTCACAGACGGTCCTTGACTTCCTCAAGCCAGGTGCTCAGACTAGCTGCACCCGAACCCCCGAGGGCTTGTGACAACACGGAGTCCCCGATTCGGAGGCAGAGCCTGGGCATCTGCATTTCCGACACCTTCCCAGGTGACGCTGCTGCCGCAGGTTCTGGGAGCACGTCTGGAGAACCGCTGGCCCAGCCCAGGCGCCTCAATCAGAATCCAGGGTGGGTTGTTTAGAGCCCTCCACCCCCGGGGGATTCTGAGAACCCCTGATTTCACCCCGGCTTTCTTCTCCTCCATCTGCCAATCCTGGTCTCATGAATTTTTCATCTTCCAAGCAGAGAGAACAGAGCAAAACTCCAGCAAAGTGAAACCCGAGCCATCGTGTTAGTTATCAGAATGCTGCCGTCTTACACACACGGCCTGACATCGGGTTATTTTTAAGCCGAGGGAAGAGCTGGCCCGCGTTAATCGGGGTCCTCCTGGGTGCCTGGGGCGGAGGCGGCAACGTTGCCGTCAGCCCCCCCGCACCGCGGGCGAGCGGAGTGCCCTGAAATTAGAGAAGTACCGTCAGATGAAGGCCTCTTTGAGTCTGCCTGATGGAGCTCACGGGCAGCCGCTCTGCGAGCACCAGAGGGAGGGGCACTGTGCAGGGAGACCACCCCAGGTGCCCCCGTTTCGGTTGAGCCACAGTCACTGGATGATAAGGCTGGAGTCCGCCCCAGAGGTGCACAGGCCCCTGACCCCTGGCCGGATCCACGGACCCCACAGGCAGCGGCGGGCACGGCTTCTCCAGGGTGCATCCCATTCTGGATGACCTGGGACTCGTCCACCTTGGGAGCAGTGCCCTGGGTCCTCCAGGTAAGCCACACTCACCCGGAGAGGCGAGAGGTGAGGGCAGTGGAGGTCACGCTGACCCTCCACAGCGGCCTCCTGAAACACGCGCCCTCACTTTGCCCGGAAGGAGGAAGGAAGGAGGACGGACAGGTGTGGCCTTGTTTGAGAAGCTCAGAAGGAGGGAGGAGAAACGGACCATCTTTCCAAAGTCCTGGCTGTGGCCAGGCCACGTGACTGCCGCCTGCAACCGTGAGGCCGCGTTCTTGCAGGTGATGGGAGACCCCACGGGGTCAGGCACGAGGCCCCGGGGCACACCCCGTCCCAGCTCCAATGCAGCTGTAGAAAACGGCAAAACACTCCCCTCCCAGCCACCAACTTCCCCTCTGCTCTCCAGGGAGCAGACCCTGAAGGAGCAGGCGTGGTGAAGGGGGACTCCCCGTGGGCTCTGGACTCAAGCCCACCTCTGCCTCTCACTGGCTGTGCGACGTGGAGCAAGTCACTTAACCTCTCTGAGCCGCAGTTTCTTCACACAGAGAATAGAGAGAAAACCAGTGACCTCGAGGGCGGGTCTCAGTTACAACAACTGCGACCAGAACAGTAAATCCTAACAGACACCGTTTACGGAGCACCAACGATGCGCAGGGGCCCCACGAGCTGTATGATTATCGGGTCATTTCGTCATCCTCGCAACAAGGCTGTGTGTTGTCCACACAGCACAGAAGGGGAAACTGAGGCACAGAAGGTCAGGGGGGTGGAGCTGGCATGGAGGCCCTGAGGACGGAGTGAGAGGACGTGGGTAAGGCGCTCGCCTGGCCCTGGCACGTGCAGAAGTTGGACGTTCTCAGGACTCCACATGCTTCCTGGTGCCCTGGGGCCACGCAGGACCGAGCCAGGTGAAAGGGCGCCTGTCCCATCCACTGCTCCCTTGCCGTGCCCTGGGGTCAGCCCCATGGGGGGAGAGTGCGTCTTCAGGTCAGCGCGGTCCACATCAACAACACGCACAGAGAGCGCCCTGTGACCCGGACGGCACAGGACCCTGGCTCCCAGCGGTCCGCCTGCCGGTCACATGCACGCATCATGCTTAATGGACATGGGCCGCCGGCAACGAGGAGCACGTGGACGGGACTGAGTCTCCCACCAGAATCACACCCCGCGAGGCGGGAGAGGCCTGGGCAAGGCGGGTGACCAGAGTCAGCCTGAGGGACCAGCGAAAGCACAGCCCCGGTTCATGCTTCCTCAGGAGGGACACTCAGCTGGCCTGGGGCCCCTGCCACGCTCCCCGGGTGGGGTGGCTTAGCGTCACTCACACTGCTGAACTGCTTTTAAAAGAGGCGGAAAATACAAAAGTTGAATGCTGGCATGAAATGACATCACCACATTAGACGGCGTGCAGTGAATCAGGGCTGTGCGACCCACGGCAAATTTTTCCTTCCCTCAGCTAGCCACCTGGTTATTAAGTCATTCACAAATCCATCCCTCCATCCGTCATCCATCCATACATCCATCCTTCCGTCATCTACCATCCACCCATCCATCCAGCATTCACCATCCGTCCATCCACCATCCGTCATTCATCCATGCACCCAACCATCCATCATCTACCATCCATCCATCCATCCGTCATCCATCCATGCATCCACCGTCCATCTATCCATCCATCCACCATCCATCCATCCACCATC